>NW_027555625.1:89933727-90607060 GCF_003287225.1 Phascolarctos cinereus
ACTTTTTTCTTTTTTTTTCATGATTTTCTTGCAACACTCTCATTTCTTTCCCCAATTTTTCCTCTATCTCTTTTATTTGATTTTTAAAATCCTTTTTGAGCTTTTCCAGGAATTCTTTTTGGGTGTGAGACCAATTCATATTTTTCTTTGAGGTTTTGGATATAGGTGTTTTGATTTTGTTGTTTTCTTCTGAATTTGTGTTTTGATCTTCCCTGACACCATAGTAACTTTCTATGGTCAAGTTCTTTTTTTTTTTTATTGTTGTTATAATTTGCTCATTTTCCAGCTTATTTCTTTATGTTAAAGTTAGGTTCTGCTCCTGGGGTGGAGAGTGGCCTCTCCCAAGGTTCAGGCTTTTCATGTTGCTATTTTCAGAACTAGTTAGGGGTGGGAGGGGGGGTGTCTGTAGGTTTTCAGTTCTTCCAAGGTGGTGTGATCTAAGAAAAGGTATGGTCACTGCTCTCCTGGCCTGTGCTCTGGTCTGTGAGTGATCACAAGAACTCTTTTTTACCCTGGAACTGGAGGAGTATTACCACTCCCCTACAACCACCAGCTCTAGTGTGCTAGTACTCCTCCTTGCCCTGGGACTATGAACTGGAACTATGTATGGGCAATGCAACAGAGTCCTGAACCCAGTGTTAGCAAAGGATTCCTTCTAATCTCCTGACTAGTTGTCCCCCTTATTGTCTATGGGCTGAGAGCTCTGGAAGCTGCAGCTGCTGATTCAGTAGCCCCCAAGGCCTGCTGCTGGCTTGTGGGACACAGGCTGCACTGGACTGTGCTGCACTCTTACCCAGTGTGACAGAACTTTACTGCTGACCTTCTGAGTTGCCTTGGGCCAGAAAATTGTTTCACCCATCTTTTTCTTGGTTCTGCTGCTCCAGAATTCATTTTGAGGTAATATTTTTAAGTTGTTTGGAAGGGAATTTGGGATAGTTCAGGCAAGTCCCACCTTTACTTTACTCCACCATCTTGACTCAGCCTCTTCCCCCTTCCCCTTCTTCTCCATAGTAAGTCAAAAGAGGCATTTCCAATAAACTTTACCAAACCACCAAGAATGTTAGTAGGCAGGCAATTAAATTGGAATAGGCAGCATGCTATAAAATGAGATAACATGTGTAAAGTATTGTTCAAACCCTAAAACCTTATATATACACTAAGTGTTGTTGTTGTTGCTGGTGTTGTTCTCCTCGTCCAATAAGAGCATCCAAGGATACACTTTGCTTTCTCCTCTCCAGGGCCCAGGACCAGCTACAGTGGGAAATACTCTGTTAAAGCTCGATTGAAGTAAAGTGAATAACAATTGTCAATAAATTCTTTCTTTTCATCCAATAAGGGGAATCGTGTCTAGTATATAACACAGAGACAGTGTAGCATAGTGGGGAGACAGTGGACCTTGAGTCAGAAAGACCTGGCTTCAACTCCTTCCTCTGACCCATGGTTATCTCTGTGACCCTGGTAAGTCACGTAACTCTGGATGTGCTGGGTGACTCTCTAAGATGAAAAGTTTCAAAGAAGGTACTGACCTGTAAGGGTAGAGTGTTCTTCCTCATCTTAGAGTTCTCTGTATCCAAAAAAATCACAGGTCCAGTCCTTATCCTTATGTAAAGAACACGTACATAGCAAGGATTTTTCAGTATTGAACTGTGGACTGTTTAACTATTTGGATATTTTAAAAGAGGTTCCAGAAATAAGCTTTTAGGTTTTTCCTTCATGTTATATTGCTGAAAATGGTTAATCTCAGAGCTTGATTAAAAATAAACAAAACCCTATTAAACACTCTCCAATACCACAAACCTTGATTTGGAGAATTATTTTTATTTTTCAATGTCTGATAATTAGTACTAATGCCCAAGAGGGATTAGAACAGGGGTGGGGAAACTTTGGCCTCGAGGCCACATGTGGCCCTCTAGGTCCTCGAGTACAGCCCTTTGAATCCAAACTTCACAGAACAAATCCCCTAAAACTTGAACTTAGTCAAATGGCCTCACTTGAGGACATATGTAGCACAAAAATACATTCCCAAATTAAATTTGAACATAATTTAAACAACTCCCATCTTGGGAGTTCTGGCTCCCTCCTTTAGGGGATGGGCATATAATCCAAAATCGTGCCAGAGGTGGGAACCAATAGCAGATGCTCAAGGGCAGGAGTTCTTTTTTTCTTCTTTTCTTTGTTTTGCTTTTTGGTGAGGCAATCCGGGTGAAGCGACTCTCCCAGGGTCACACAGCTACTAAGTGTCAAGTGTCTGAGGCCAAATTTGAACTCAAGTCTTCCTGACTCCAAGGCTGGAGCTCTAACCACTGTGCCACCTAGCTGCCCCCGAGTAGGGGTTCTTAACCTGCGGTTAACTTAAAAAATGTTTTGATAGGGGCAGCTATATGATAGAGCACCAGCCCTGGATTCAGGAGGACCTGAGTTCAAATTTGGCCTCAGACACATAACACTTACTAGCTGTGTGACCCTGAGCAAGTCACTTAACGCCATTGCCTAAAATAACAACAACAAAATGTTTTGATAACTGTATTTCAATAGAATTGATTTTCTTTGTAATCCAGTTTGTTTCATTTGATTCATTTAAAAACATTATGCAGAGAAGGGATAAAAAATGTCAAAAAATGGTCAAGAATTCCTGCTCCTGGGGTGAGCTTGAAGGCTCCCTCCCTGTACCTGTGCCAATGGATGAGTCTCGCTTCAGTCTCTTTCCTGTCTCCTGCACATGTTGTGCTTCCTTTTGGCTTTAGACTTTGCCTGTCATCTTTCCTAGCAATTTCCACTATATCTCTCCTTATCCATTTGATCTTTCCAGGTCCACTTATCCATGAAGACTTCTCTAGATTTTTTCTTTTTTTAAGTTCTAAATTCTATTAGAATCTCTACTGCTCACTTGGATATATGTAAATTTAATCTTAATTATTAACTCCCGCCCCCCATCACTTTAAGTCTAGACAATCAGTAAAATAATAAATCAGGTCCTGAGTTGTAGCATTTTTCATTTTCTGAGGTGTAAATGTTCATACCAAAAAGTCAGTTCTGCCAAGCTGGTTTGAGTGGATTCTAGCACCGTTCCTTTATACGGCCTTTAATTTAAAAAAATTAATAAGAATTTATTAAGTACCTGTTACATGCTAGGCGCTGTGCTTTACAACAACTCTAGGAGGCATGCGCTGTTATTAATCTCCATTTTGCAGATGAGGAAATTAAAGTAAACAGAGATTGTGACTTGCCCAGGGTTATCTCTCTCTCTCTCTCTCTCTCTCTCTCTCTCTCTCTCTCTCTCTCTCTCTCTCTCTCTCTCTGTATTTCAGGGTTATAGAACTCAGGTGTTCTTGAGTCCAGGTCCAGGGCTTTATCTGCTGTGACACCCAGCTGCCCTTAGGCAATCAGGCAAAACGTTCCTTCAAAATCCTTTTTAATTCTATCTGTAGAAAAAAGTTTATCATCAGTAAAAGAAAATGAAGTGTAAGAAAAGCCTGGACTTTCTGGTTTGATTGTTTTCTTTTGGCATAATACCTATCCAAACAAGCTAACTTAAAAGGATAGCTCTTTAGAGATGAAAATACATTAACCTTACACCACCTATAGGTGCATTATACTTAATAAACGTGTCTAAATCTTCAAGATCATTGATAGCATCTGTCATGTTGCCTGCTAAAAAAATCACTTGCTCGGCTGATATCTGGCTCTTGCTATTTACTTTTCTCTTATTCAGCTTCAAAATGGGAGAAATTATCTTTGAAAGGATGGAGAGAATTAGAAAGTCTAAAAGAGGAAGAGATGACCTCAAAGAGCCAGCATAGTTTCATCCAGAACAAGCCATGCCAGACCAAACTTCTTTCCTTTTTCGGCAAGGTTACTGATGTGATAGATCAAGGGAATGCAGAAGACATAGTTTCCTTAGATGTCAGCAAAGCATTTGATAATGTATCTCATGTAATTGTCGTGGAAAGGATGGAGAAGTGAAGACGAGATGATGATAGCTTCAAACCATTGAAATAAATGGGTTGACTGGCTTGCCTTAATGGTGAAGGGCCGTGAGTCCGTGGCCGCTGGAGTCAGTCAGTGGAACTGGGAATGATAGTTTGAAGAAGAGGAGTTTTAAGAGGCGCATGATAACTATCGTCAAGTACTTGAAAATCTGTCATATGGAAAAGAGATTAGCGTTATCTCTGGTTGGCCCAGTAGAGAAGAACCGGGAGCGGCGGATAGAGGCTGCCAACAAGAAAAGTTGGGCTGACTGTCAAGGAAGGAAACAATTAGCACGATCCAGAGGTGGAGTGGACTGCTTTGATAGTGGTTCCCTTTCATCGGGAGTCTTTAAGAAGAGATTGGGTGACTGTTTATGAGGCGTGGTGTAGCGGTTTGTTTCTTCTCCCGGTTATGTTAGACTTAATTACCGTTGAAGTTCTCTCCAACACTAAACTATTACGTCATTCTATGATCTTTGTGCTACCTACTTCACAGGACTGTTAAAAAATGAGATGATGGATGTGAGGGCTTATAAACAGTGAAGTATATACATTTCAGTTATGGTGATGATTATTCACACTCATCTCTGCAGGAGACCTCTTGAAACTCTAACATCCATTTCAACTGCGGGGATTTGCTTGAAAGGATGACAACTGTGAAACTAGATATCTGTTTATGGTTTGGAGTACTAGCATCTGACCGGGGGACCTGGGTAGGGTAAAAGTAGACAGCTTTCCCGGTCTACCTAAGTCACATCTTCATAGTGTGGCTTCATTGTTTGATTTGGAGTGAATTCTCTGAAGATCAGAAACATATATGCATTCATACATAAACTCAAATGTAATTACAAAGATTTTGATGCAAAGTATTGAAAGTACAAAAGAACGTTCCAGGTTCAAATAGGAATGACTTTTGGATTATCTAGCCTTCTTGGTTCACCTTCATGTATATAGTTACTTGAAAATTCATTTTTTTAAGAAAATGATATGCTTATTAGGTAATAATAGCACTGCCTTTCAGCCATTGTTCTTCTTGTCTTGGCTGTGTAATTGGATAATTTTCATCTATGGGTCATATAATGGAAGTCTCCTACAGTTGCAAGTCATTATGATAATGTAATCTATAAACATTGTTTCTGATAAACATGGTTTGACAGTGGGACAAGAAAGATCGAGCCTGATTTTTAAAATTGTTAAGAGTGGAAAGATTTCTTTATATTCACTCTGTTATGCATCCCAGTTTAAAAAAATGCACTTAGGAATTTCTGGTGTGTGTATCTGTGTGTGTGTGTGTGTGTGTGTGTGTGTGTGTGTGTGTGTGTGTGTGTGTGTGACAGAGAGAGAGAGAGAGAGAGAGTTGGGAGGATCATTTTATGACAAATTAGCTGGCAAATACAATCTTGATTGAAAATTGGAGAATATATATTGATAAAATTAGCTAGCATTATAATAAATTAATATTTTATGATAATTCAGTTCATCATCCATTTGTGTTTCCTGTGTTTAGGAAATTATACAGTTTTGGCTTGGAAAGGGTGTTGATGGATTTAGTTTTGATGCTGTTAAATTTCTTCTGGAAGCAACACATCTAAGAAATGAACCTCAGGTGGATAAAACTCAAAACCCGGTAAATTGCCTCTAACTTTTATTTTCCATCTCTTTTGAAATGTGCTTGCCATAGAATTAGTTTTTCTTTGGTTTGGGAGCATCCATTACACCTACTTCTGCCTAGTTGTATCATGTTCCTTTTATGATTTTCTTATTATAAAGTCCACAAGAGATTCAAATGTACAGGAGAGAAAGCATGGTAGGCATGGCCGCAGCACTGCATGAGTAACCAGAAGACTTGGTATCAAGGTCTCCTCTCATCACTAATAGTGCCAGACTTTGGGCAATCCATATTATTGCTCTGAGTCTCAGATTACCCACCTTAAAAAGGGCTGTAAGGCTCAAACAAGCTAAGGTATCTAAAGCACTTATGAAGTCTTACAACTGTATAAATATGAAATGTTAATTTTAAGATTTGTCTCCATTAAAATTCTATTCTGATGGCTCCTTGTTTGGAGGTGACCCTGGATTCTTAAATACGATGCCAGTAAAGAGCAAGTGTTGATAGTTGCTATCAAGCTGGAATGGTTTAGGGGCCAAGCCCAACAACAGGCTGCATGTCTATTTTCTAAGGACTAATCTAAGTTCAGACAATCCATCCCCAAAAGGTTGGCTACCAGTTGTTTTGTTTTTCTGATTTTTTTCTACAACTCATAAAGATGGTCTGTTAAGGGTTGCAATTTGCAGAGGTAAAGGAATATCCACAATGGTAAAATCATAGCTTTTTCAAATTTGGAAGCATCACTGATTTACTACTTCTTCCAAAATGGTTCTACCACAGTGGTGGTTATCTCAATGAATGATTGAAAATGAGAGAATATAGGATTACGGGATTAAGAGTTAGAAGAGACCTTCTAGTCTGACCTCTTTTTTCAGATGAGATCTCCAGAGAGGTCATGTAGGTAGTTGTCAGTGGTAGAGACAAATTCAAATTTAGGACCTCTGATTTCACACCCACTGTTCTTCCTACTGAACTCTGTTACTGTTTATTAATACTTTGTAGCATCCTAGAAACCCCTTATGATTGCTACCACGCCCTTATGTGGTTCTGGCCTTCTATTGCCATTTCAAGACAGCAGAGAGCCTCACTACTGCCAATCTGCTTGAACAGCTGTTACTAATGACTCTGCAGACCACATGAATATAGGTCCAGTTCTTAGGATTATTTCAGATGTTTATCAGGCCATCCTGGCACTGGTTGCTCAGTGAATACCATAGTTTGGGCTAATACACAGTGCCTATCATGGAGTGATAGGTTGTTACCAAAGAGTGGGTTTACTGAGTTTTCTGCATGGCTCTGTTTGAGGTCCTCCTCATATGACCTCAGAGAAATACTAGTAGAGAAGGAAAATACATTTCTTGTTTCTTACTGCAAGTTCTCCAGAGAGAAGATTGCAGGCTTAGCTAATTGGCTGTTATTAATTTAATAATAATAATACAGTTAAATATCTTCTACTATTAGGTCACTTTTCTAGGCATCTATATATAACTAAAACCCTTTTTGGGACAAAAAGGAACTTAGGAACAGTCTGTGTCATTGTGGCACTTGGCATGTGAGATGATAATCTGATTGTGCTGTTTTCAAAGGACATGGTTACCAACTATTCTGAGCTGTATCATGATTATACCACCACTCAAGTTGGCATGCATGACATACTCCGAAGCTTTAGGCAGACCATGGACCAATACAGCACGGAGCCTGGTAGATACAGGTAAAAGGAGATAACTTTGTCATTTCCATTTTTTTTTGGCCATTTGTCCATAACATCAAATAGTATTTGGAAGCAGAAGTTATATTCCATTACACAAACATTTATTAAATACCTACTACGTGTCAGGCTTGGAATACAAAGATAAAAATGAAATAGTCCCTGTCCTCAAGGAGCTTACATTCAACTCAGAAGATACAATGTATACCTGGGTAAGTAAATTCAAAGTATATAGAAGGTTAGAGAGTAATTTCAAGAGGGAAAAAGGTAAAGGCCTTGTGTCAGAGGTGTCACCTGAACTGTGCTTTGAAGGAAGATAGGGTTTCCAAGAAACAAAGGGGATGAAGACACGCATTCTGGAATACAAAAGCACATAGTTGGAAGATGGAATATCACATATAGGGAAGAGTTGACAGGCCAATTTGATTGGAATTGAAATTATTATGAATTAGACTAATATGAAACACGACTAGAAAGGACCAGAATAAGGAGACTTTGAAAGCTACTCTAAGGACTTTCTTGTTTTGTCCTAGAAGCAGTGGAGAACCACTGAAGATTTTTGGGTGGGGGTGAAGTGGGCAGATCTATTATAGAAAACAAAGTTCTAAAATTACCATTTAATGTCAATTTGGTATGTTGCAGACAAATATATTTTCTTATATCACCAGTTGTGTTATGAATCACTATGCTTTATCTATACAAAATTTAAAACATTAAATACATACTTTCTGTAAAGTGTCCAATTAGTTTCTATAGGATTACAAAAGAAATAAGACATATGCTTACCCCCTGGAAGCTTATAGTCTCATTATTGTGGGGATGAATATTTATGGAGGATATTGGAACATATGCAAAGTGTTGAAAAACAGGCCAGCAGTACATATTAAGGAGCAAAGTACTTATGTAATGAAGGAGCTCTGGAGAGACTGAAGCAATGAAGGATACACATAGGAAAACTTTATCACCATCGTCAACACAGCAGACATATAGCAACGTCTTTAAAGTTGGCAAAGCACATATGTCATTTCATTTGAGCCTATGAGGTAGGTACTAGTGGTGAGCCAGGAGTTTTTAGCCACATTTTAAGAGAGGGGAGGGTTGACTGGCTCAAATAACATTCTCCTCCTCCCCTCCCATTTTTAGGCTGTTTAATCTAGCCATTAAGTTTGGTCTTTTAAGTCTATTCGAAATAATTTCTAAGTTGTTGGAAAATGTGGCATATTGTATAATTTTTTTTTTTGCTTTTTTGCCACTAGCTTTCAGGAAGCTTCTACAAACCCTCTCTGTATGAAATCCATATGACCTTGTATACTATGTATAAATATAGCTTGAGTCCATTCAAGGCTTTATGTCCAATTAATATGAACACTGTGTCAATATTAGGGCAAATCAAAACCTTTTTTAAAAAAATCTTTTGCAGATTTATGGGAACTGATGCAAGTAACCTGGAAGGCATTGAAGAAACCATGATGTACTATGGAAAGTCTTTTGTCCAAGAAGCAGATTTTCCCTTTAATTTTTACCTCACAGAAATGAGTACTCTCTCTGGAACTGAGGTGTTTGAAGTTGTAGCATCCTGGATGAAGAACATGCCAGAAGGAAAGTGGCCCAATTGGATGGTAATCATTCAGCTTGATCCTAGGAAATACCCATAATTCTGTATTCTGTAATGTGGCCCTGATAGAGATTCATTCCTAAAACCAGATGTGAATTTGTATATAATACATTCTCCTGAGATCCCAAAAGGACTCTATTCTGTAAAGAAGCATTTGTTAAGAGCTGACTATTTGCCAGGTACAGGCACTGGGGATACAAAGAAAGGCAAAAAGGTCTATGTTCTCAAGGAACTCACAGTCTAATGGGGCACAGGAAATATAATTTTAAAAATTAATATTTTAAAACAATAAACACTGAAATATGTGTTAAATATCTAATCGCAAATATAGCTGTAAAAGCAGCACAGAATCCAAAATCCCTCTCCACTTGCCCTGGAGTTTATGATCTCAAAGAGGAGAAAATACACCTAGAAAGAAACTGTTACAGACTGTGAAAATTATAGGAGTATAGAGAAAGGAGAGCAGTATAAGTTATAGTGACTGGAGAAAGCATCTCCCTTCTCTACTTATTCTTTGTCTCCTTTTTTGATGATCAAGGACAACTTGTACTTCCCTCTGGACTTTGACAGTTACTTCTGTTAAACTCATTTGGTGATGATTTGTATTTTGCTCTCTTCTTTGTCCTTTCAATATTTTGTTTTAGCCAAAAGGAATGAAACTTCTCTACTAGGGTTTTATATATGATTTAATTTTGTTTACTTGTTGTTGAATTGTTGGTTAATTTAAAAAGTATTTTACTGCTTAACTTGACAACTTCATCTTATCTCCTCAACCAAGGTATAATCTTCTTGAGGGCAGGGTTGTCTGGAGATATGACTTTATACATTTGACCCTCTGAAGCTTCTGTACTTTAGTTTTATTTTTATTGTTTCCTTTAGTTTCCTAATGTACTTTTTTTTTTTTGGTGAGGCAATTGGGGTTAAGTGACTTGCCCAGGGTCACACAGCTAGTACGTGTCAAGTGTCTCCACTGTACCACATAGCTGCCTCCCTAACGTACTTTTTAAATGATGGATATATTAGAGTTGAAATATTGGAAGGCAGGTTTCCTGACAGCCCAAAAAGTAAGGGGGTAATTCAGATTTCTTGGGGAGCCAGTTGAAGGATGGTAACAATAAGAAAGAGTATAAAGAGACATCCTAGGGAAGATGTTTTGGGAGTTCAGCTGAAGAAATCTCTGGCCTCTCAGCAGTACTGTTATATAAAGCTATATTATCTCTATCTTGATTCCTATGGGTTTTATAGTAGCTGTGTTTGTGGCATGGCCATGTCATTGGAAAGAGAACATCCGAATCTTAGCCAACCTTCAGGGCCCAGCTCCAGACAGCTCCGTCTTTCCCCAGGTTCTTTGCCTGTTTTTGAATTCTCTAAGCATTTCACACTACTCTTGGCCACATGACATTCCCTTTGCCCTGTTCAGAGGGTGATGACTCACTACTCCTTAGCCAGCAGGGGGGTGATCTCTTAGCTCCTGTGTTAGTTTTAAATATGCATTAATGGTAATTGCCACACACAATGAGTTGTTTCATTATACAGTCTCGTTAGTATACCAAACATTGGAAAAAATACCCCAAAACCCAGAGCTGTGATTATTATGCCCATTTATCATTTGAATGAAACACTTGTAGAACACCTGAGAGTTACTATTGCTTGGTGAGGTGACTGAAGTGACTGAAGTTGAAAATATCTCAGGGATTTCCCTGGAAGGCTTGGATAGGCATTCAGGAACTTGCCATAATCCCTCAAGATAATGAAAAGGATGCAGAAAGAAACCTATCTCATTTTCTGAGAAATTATGAATTTTGAAAATAAATGTTATAATAACCAATTAAATTATGAAGGTAATCTTGTTCTTCTGTGTTAATAGTAGCAGAAATAGGAAGCTTCATATCTGAAATATTTGCTTTTCTTTTTTCTACCTTCCAATCTGTCATTTAGAGTACAGAAGACTTATATTACATTCTCCCAATATTACCTACACATGTTATTATATATATCTATATCTACAAATATGTATAAAATGTATATATTGCACATGCAATCCTTCTAGAATGCTGAAATTCTTTTATAAAGCTAATTTTTGCTATTAAATTTAATTCAGAATGGGACAGGGACCAGAGTCTAGAATGTACTTTGGACTGTATTTTTATAAATACTTAATTTTTAGATTGGAGGACCTGACATCACTCGGTTAACTTCTCGTTTTGGAAAAGACTATGTCAATGTCATGAATATGCTAATCTTAACACTTCCTGGGACACCTATAACTTACTATGGTGAAGAAATAGGAATGGAAGATATTTTAGCAACAAATATAACTGAAAGCTATGATACTGTAAGTATAATACAGCTTATATATTTCAGTAGTAAACATGTTTATTAAGCCAGAGAAAGATTATGTTTTATTAGTTTAGTGAATACCAACTCAGTATCATAACTTTTATGAGGGTCAGCAAGGTCTGTTGGAATGTAAGCTGGATTAGGTCTCCAGCCTTCCTTGGACTCCAGCCCTGGCCCTGCCTGCCCCTTGCCAAGCCTGTGTACTTGGGTGACTCATTTGGCTTCTGGGGAGTCTTTTTCCCCCTCTAAAATGGGGGTGATTTTTGCTCTGTTTAGCTCACAGAGTTTTTGTGAGGAATGAAGTACTTTGTAAACTGTAAAGTGCGACATAAATTTAAGGTGATAGTATTAGAGTTCCTAAGGCCTTACTCTGCCTTCTGAAAAGGAGCCAACTGAAAATATTTGTTTTTCCAATCTTTGTTCTGCCACATTTCATTTCCAAAGCAGATGGCAGAAATCATTCTTTTATTGTTCTGCACGACCAAATGTGGTATTTGGTACAAAGTGAGGTCACCTCCTCAGAGTTATATGGATGGCCACACACTGAGCCTAAATCCTCAAGTCTGAGAGTAGACGAAATAGATGATTCTAGAGAATGGCCCCCATTTCAGCTGTTTCCTGAACAAATGCTTGTTTTGACCACATATAGCCCAATTTCCTAATATTGGATTAAAGTGCATTTTCTGTTATCTAGGGGCTAGAATATTAAACTTAACAAAGCCCAGAAATGAAATTTATGCAATAAACTGGTTGGATCAATGCTGCTACAACTGACTGTAGGTTAAAACTACTATCATGAAATGTTACATATTTCAAGTAATTTCTTGAAAGTAAATTTAATTTATTTGCAGCTACATATTTCTGAACTACTGCACTGGAAATGATGAATGGACTGGGCAATCTAACAAATGTTGAGCTCCTAGTATGTGCTAGTTACTATAAATGATAATTAAGCAATGTTTGTGCGAATTTTTAGAATGTGATTACATATGTACACTTTGTTCTTTTGTTTTCTAGACCCTGCTTTCAAAGGCACCAATGCAGTGGGACAACAGCTCCAATGCTGGTTTTAGTGAAGGGAGCCAAACCTGGCTCCCTATTAGTACAGGTTACCAAGTTCTGAATGTTGATGTAAGTGCTAATCTGCCAAATTAATTGGATGGATTCCGAAAATCAAAAATGTTGTGAACATAAGTGTGATTCTTCTTGCTCACTTCTGGTCCAACTTAGGCTTTGTTGTTAATTGAGTGGTAACTTTCCATACTCACCTCAGTACCGTGTATAAACACAATGGAATTACAGACTCTTTAAAGTCATACTTTGTAGCAAACTTTCTCTGTATTAAGCACTTACTAATGTGTTGCACCTATGTGCCAAGACATGGTGCTAAACACTGGGGATACAAAGACAAAAAATAAAAACAGTTTCTGACCTCAAGGAATTTACATTCTGAGGTCATCGTTTTTCTTCCTTTGGAGTTAACATACTGAAATGTCACAAGTAAGTTTCACCAGTCACCAGTCAATGCCACATATTGATAATTCCTTTGAGCTGAGATATGAAGGTAGATGTTCTGTTTTAGCCCATTACATACTAAACAAAGTAGGAAAAAGAACTTTAAAATTATGTGTATTTGATAGCAAGGCTGTTTATGTGAAACAGTGCGGGCCACTTGGTATGACCAGGACAGTGGGGAGTCAAGGCTTTTTAAGTCGTTCATTAGGGGTTATGTTAATATCTTCCAATGTCATAGTGACAAAAAGTTTGGTAAATTTAAAGACATAAAATTTCTTACACAGGATGTTTCCCAGTTGTAGGTAACAGCTGGCATTCGTACAGCACTTTAAGGTTTACAAATCACTTTGCTCACATCAGTGCTGTGCAACATGTTGTGCAAGTATTCCCATTTTACAGATGAGAAAATGGTGATGCAGAAAAGTGATTTATGGACAGAAGCAGCCTCTGAGGCCATCTAGTCTAAAGAGAAGGTCCCAAGGCCCAGAGAGTTCAAGAAGCTTGCTCAGGGCTACACAGCTAGTGATCCTGATTCCATGTCCAGTAGGTCATGTTGCCTTTCCAAAAGTACAACCTTTAAAATCCTTAATAAAATTGTTATCCTCACTTCACAGCTGCATAAGTCTTTGATTTACAGAGAAGTTAAAGGGTTTGCCCTTGATGCCACAGCTAGTAAGTAGTACGGCCATACTCTGAAACCTGGATCTTCCTTGACTTGAGGGTCAATGCTCATAAATCGTACAGTTAATTACTACTCCCATCAGGAATTTTTACTGCAGGGAGTCAGCAGGATCCATTAGCTGGAAGAGTTCTCTATCAAGTCCTCAGGGCACAGTGTAAAGGTCTCTCTCTAAAAGGTTAATGTAGTTGATGAGCTCACTTTCATCACTTTCAGTGTCTAGTTTATTTTTAGGGTTTTCTGATATTTATTTTGGGTCTTAATCAAGCTAAGACCTGGCCATTTTGGCAACAAATGTGATATTTGTTTGGAGGGCTAAGGCTCTAAACAAATGAAGTCAGGTGTGAGACAGCACATCTCAGGAAGACTTGTTGGAATCTCACCTCCCATACCTATTGGCCATATGACCATGAGCAAACCACTTAAAGTCTCTGAACCTTCATGGCTCCCAGGGTGGATCTGTGGTGGGGCTCAAGTGGGATACTAGGTAAAGCGAGTCACAGATCACTGAGTGTCAGCACAGTGTAGAGGAAGGATGACTGGTCTTGAGAATCCGGATCTCATAGTGGGGAAAAAAATCTCTTAACTTCTCTTTATCTCAATTTCTGCATCTGTCAAACAGATAGTTTCCTTTAGGGCTGTTGGGAGGATGAAATGAAAGAATGTACAAAAGTGCTTGAAAACCTGAAAGCTCTTTGTAAATGTCAGCTGTCAGTCTTTTTCTCATAGCAGTTTGCAAGTGGGAGAAAAGGATCGAATGAAAAAGCAAGGTGAATCTATATTTCTCTTCCCAAGAGACTTACTTATTATATCACAACCATAACACTTTATTTCAAAATGTAACTACAAGATGTATTTGGGAAATAAATTTCTTGTATATCCTGTTAGGTATAGAAAATAATTTTTAAAATGTTATAATTACATTTACCTGATCAAACTTTTTTTAAAAACAGGTTCAGGAGAATCAAGCCACTTCCCCACTGAAGCTTTATCAAGAATTAAGTTCCCTGCGTCTCAATGACCTGCTTTTCAGCCGGGGATGGCTGTGCTACATTTGGCATGATGCTAATGTTCTGGTGTACACGAGAGAACTCGACGGTCTAGACAGAGTCTTTACCATAGTGCTGAATTTTGGAGAAACAGCGGAGGTGAATTTGCAGGATCTTTCTATAGGACTGCCAGCAAAAGCAAGCATAAAGCTGAGTACCACGTTCACTAACCGAGGTCAGACTGTGGCCATGGCTGCAGTGAGGACCGAGAAGGGGGAAGGACTCATTCTGGAGCACAGAATGCCCAAACTCCTACACCATCAAGAAGCCTTCAAAGACAAGTGTCTTGTTTCAAGCAAAGCATGTTATTCCAGCTTCTTAAACATCTTGTACAATTCTTGCTGAGATGCTGTCATTAGTCATTTTAACCTCAATTAAGCAGTCACTTCACCTTTGGCTTGATGGACTTTAGTAAACATAATGAAAACTGATTAATTAGAATTCTTCAGAATTTCTACAGCTTGAATTTAGGGGCTTTAAAAAAGTTGTCTAATACTCTTAAAATGCAGTAAATATAGAAAAGAAAATCATCCCTGAGAAGTTATTTATTGAAACAGTATTCACTGAGAAGTGAGGCAGTGTGGCCCATTGGATAGAGCTAGCCTTAGAGTTAAGAAGCCCCCCACCCCAGTCACTGGATGACCAAGCACAAGGCACAAGCCCTGAGGTCCTCAGCAAAATTGCATTGCAGTAGCTTCTTCATCAGGAGTTCTTATACCAATGAAATTAAAGGGCTTGTTAAGAGCATTTGTTTAGCACTTTAAGGTTAGCAAAAAGCTTTATAGATGTCATCTCATTTAATCCTCACAAAAACCCTGTGAGATAGGTGCTATTGTCCCCATTTTACAGATGAGGAAACTGAGGCTGAGAGGTTAAGCGACTTGCCTAGAGTCACACAGCTATTAGGTGATTGAGGCAGGCTTTGACTCTTGTCTTCCTGACCCCAAGTGCCATGCTTTCTTCACTGCCCCACCTAGATGTACCTCAAAAATCAATGACAGGCTCCACAGCCAGAGAAAGAACTATGGAGTCTCAATGCAGATGGAAACATAGTATTTGCTCTCCTTTTCTTTTGCTTTGTTTTATTGTTTCATTCTTGTGGTTCCTCCCATTAGTTCTAATTGTTCTTTACATCATGACTAATGGGAAAATATGCTTAACATGAATGTATATGTAGAGCCTATATCAGATTGTATGCCATCTTGGAGGGGGAAGAAGTGGGAAGAGGGGAAAATTTAAAACTCAAAATCTTATGGAAATGAATTTTGAAAACTAAAAATAAATAAATTGATAAAAATATTTTAAAAATCAATGAGAGATGATCAGGAAGTCTTAGTTTATTAATTTCAATGTGAAGAATTTTATCTTGTTTCAATCAGTTTAAGCACAGGAAAAAACCAAACAAACTTAAAAGCTTTCCTCTGTTCTCAGTTAGACTGCCTTTGTTACCTTCCCAAACTCTAAGAAAGGAAGATGGAGCTAAGCACAAAGAGATTTGAGGGAAGAAGTTTCAGGGCACCAGTGGATGGGAGGGTGAAGTGCTGGCCTAGGCAAAGACAAGGCTTTTGATGGGCGAGATAATTCTAAAGCACGTCACACTCTGCCATATTGAGCTCTGCCAGCCCCAATGTAGCATGAGCCTGTAACTTATTGCATTTCTGAGGCACTCAATGCCACTGCATGAGACATCATTCAGCATCCATCTTGTCTTAAAATGGGTATTAGTTGAGGGGACCAGTGTCATCAAGTCCAAGTTCTTTGTACAGAAAAGCAAGATGTTTGGCAACCTAAAACAAACAAAATTTAAACACATGAAACGCTCCAAAGTGATGCACCAGAGTTCAGGCTGTCTTATCCTACTGCTCTCTTCAAACAAGGGAGCTGACTTATGCCATGGACCACCACACATCAAAGTCGTGTCCCTCTGATGAACGCTTTCTATCACTGTGTATGGAAGGCGCTCTTTCTTACTGTTCTCATCCCTTCTACTGTTCTCATTCCATTTCTTTTTCTCCTTTTACATTCTCCTGTGATTTGCTTTAAGCCTATTAGTAGCCCTCAGGGTAAGAAACTGAGAAGGCCATCTCTAAAACAATTTGTCTTCATGGGATAGAAGATGGTCCTTATTTGCTGGGAATAATAACTGTGATTTTATTGGATGGGGAATTTGCAACATACCTCAATTATGGAGTCCTCCCAAAAAGCTGCAGCATGGCTTCCTCCAGTCTGAACATCTAAAATAATTTTAGGAATCTTTCTTCCTGAAAGTACATTTAAAATCAGTAAATAAGAAAAATCTTAACCAGAGGGGGAGCTTACTAACTTTTTAGTAGGAAAATGATAGAATAATTTCTCATCAGGTCTTGATATTATTCCCCGAGATGGTACAGAAGGACATGCAGGTTGTCTGTAAGGTTGGTGTATGTGAATACACTGACAGTCTTGCCACTGAGCCAAGGTGGACACTCTGTCCTTTCAAGCTCTGTGACTTCTAGCCACATCACATGCCCTGCTAGAAGCAGCTATGGAAAAGTGAATTGAGGACCTTGTTCAATTAGTTAGAGTTCCTGCTAGAAGAACTACTGTGAGTTCAGGCAGCTGCTAAGAAGTCTTCTAATATTCTTTGCGGGAAGGGCAGGAAACAGAATCCAGAAATCTTGAATCTAATTTCTACTTGCTTCTGGGCCTTGGTTTGCTACTGTATTTTTAAAAAAAATTATTCGATTCCTTTAATTTTTTTACATATCACTTCCCAATCTGTCACATCCTTTAGCCTTTCCCCCACAGAAAAACAGTCAAGCAAAATGATCAATGCAGCAACCATGTCTAACAATGTATGCAACACCCTACATCTGCAGTCACCCATTTCTCTAACAAGAGGTGCTATTTTTTCCTTAAATGCCTTCCAAGGTCAAGACTGGAAAATGTATTTAATCTGGAGTCCCCGTTGAGAGGTAGCATGGCATAAGGGACAGAACACTGGGCCTGGAATCAGGAAGACCTGAATTCAAATCCCACCAGTCAGCAAGTCATTCAACCTCTGTGTTCCTTAGACATCAATCTAGGATTTAATCTACTTAGGCTTATGACTTAAGTTACAGATCTGTATTGCTATAAGGAGTTATCATTACAGGAATTTCCCACAATGATAGAAGTACAGATCCTTGCATTCTTTGCTATTATTAAAAAAAACCTGTGGTTTAAGCAAATATGTCACTTACGGAACTATGTTCTAATATTGCCACTACTCACTTGAGAAGGTGACTTAGAGAGCTTTGAAATTATGGAAGAGGCAAGAAAACTGATTTTGGACAAAGGAAATCTGAGAAGACTTGAGAAACAGGAAGGAGCTGAAGAAGGAAGAAGGCTAGAAAGTGGGTGTTTCTGTCATCTGTTAATGAGGTGAGAAGAATTTGATGAACCCTCACCCAAGCAGTTTGCAATAGTGGTGCTATGAGGCGAGTCAAAATCAAGGAAGACAAGGACTGAATCTCTCATTTCCAGTAAATACAGAGGTTAGGAAGAATTGTGCAGTGGCCTGCATTCAATATGTGATATCTGCATTCTATCTTAGACATAAGACACTTATCTATGTTCATAGTGCAGGCTGATCTCCTACAAAAGGAGGTAAATAGGTACATTTTAACACAAAGAATGAAGCAGTCATTAAAAGACAAACAAATAAAAAGGCGTTTGAAGAAGCAGAGGAGAATCCTGACCTATCTATGGGGGCTACAAGTTCAATGAAGGACCACTTGGAACTTAGAAACAAATATAAGGGCTTCTCATGAAGAGGTGGAAGCTGCTTATTCTCCAAAAAACGATGTTTTTTCCATAGATGTTATCAGGTAAGAGGCCAATCAGGGAGGATAATAGGAAGAAGAGATGAGTAGTAGTGGTTGGTGACTCCTTGCCCTGGCTACTACGGTAGCTACCTGTTGACCTTATATCAACAAAAAGACCTGCTTTCTGCAAGGGGTGGACATGTATCCAAGACATGAAAGTATTTCCCAAGATTTCAAACTGGAAGACTACTATCCACTTCTGGTGATTCACGTGGGTCCAACTGATACTGCCAGAAGAAATCTAGAAAGCATTCCTAAAGATTATGAAGTCTTGGTCAACAAATGGAAGACTTTAGGGGCATAAGGGTCATGATTTAATCATTGCTACTTATCTAAAGTAAGGGACCGGAAAAGAGAGGCAGATTTGAGGTGTGAACAGCTGGTTAATAAACTGGTGTGGCAATGTGAATTTTTGATTTCTGGACCATGGCTTCAATTATGTAGGAATATATATGGCCTGACCTTGTGGCCAGAGATGGAATGTACCTAATGAGGGCTGGTGAGAATGCATGTGCCTGAATTCTTGCAAATCTAACCCAAAGGACTTGAAGCTGAAAACAGATAGACTGCCTATGTATATCCCACTAAACTTAAAGAATAGTAGTTACTACTACTGACATCCAGAAGTTTATAGGAGACAATTCCAGGACGAGGCAGAGGGTGGAAGCTTCATTGCCAGGGCATGAGGAAGTAGAGGCAACAGATGTAGATGATTTTTAAAAGAAGTTTAGCAGCCAAATCTCCTCAATCCCTCTTGAATTGAATGTGGATAATCCCATTCCATTTCTCTATAGGAGGCAGCATGATTTAGTGGGAATGGCACACGGACTTGAGAGCTGGAGAGGACTTTGGTAGGCATCTATCTGATCTAATCCCTGAATTTTACAGAGGAGGAAAGAGGCCTTAGAGAGGGCAAGTGACTTGCCTACAGCCATGTGGTTAATAAATGGAAAAACAAGGGTTTAGACCCAAGTCCTCTGACTCTGAATATCGTGGTACTTTCTTCAGTACTGTGGTGCCTCCCATAGTCAGTAGAGTTGAGAAATATTTATGAAGTGTTTACTAAGGGCCAGGCACTGTGCTGAGCACCAGGAATACAGATACAAAGAGAAAGAAATAAAGATGGCTCCTGCCTTCCAGAGAGCTTGCATTCTAATGGAGGAAGACAACACATAAAAGGAAATGGAAAATCTGGGTAAGATATAGAGGTTCCTGGGATACGGCAAAGTCTGAAGAGTCAAGGGGAGAGTGTGTCTGCCTGCCACATTTCTTTCGCTCATAGTTACCAGAATGCGTCACTCCCTTATTAATAAACTCCAGTGCCTCCTTTTCACCTTTAGGATCAAATACAAAATCATCTGCTGTCATCCAAACCCCTTCATCACTTAGCACTTTTTGAGCACCTTTTGAGTTTTCTTACACCTTACTCCCCACCGTGTGGTGACACTGGCTTCCTCTGCTGTTCCATGAACAAGACACTCTATATCTCTGCCCCCAGCATTTTCTCGGGACTGGAATGCCCCTTCCTCCTGTCTGCCTTCTGGCTTCCTTTAAGTCCCAACTAAAATCTCACATTCTGTGGGAAGCCTTTCCCAACCCATCTTAATTCTAGCGCCTCCCCTATTATTTCCTACTAGTCTTCAAAGGCAGGGACTGTCTTTTGCCCCTACTTGTATTTCCAGCACTTAGCACACTGCCTGGCACACAGCAGACACCTAATAATTGCTTACTGATTGACTGAGGTGAGAGGCAGATGGGACAGAGCAACTTGTAAGAAAGAGATTGAAGATGTCTGAGATTGATGACTGCTGCAGCAAAAACAGAAAGAATTTAGTTAGCCTAATGAGTAGGAAGGATACTTTTCTACATAATCAGAGGGAAGGAGAAGAGACAGTGATGTTGCCAAGAGGGTATGAACAATATAAGACAGGGGATCAGAAGGTGGATAGTTACGCTAATGGCCAACGTCCTATGCCAGCAGCTTTACTTCTGATGTGAAGATGGATACTGCTGAAGCTGTATACCTGTCATCTTCTCCTGCTCTCATACTGGGAGAGTTCAGCATATATACTCATCATAGTGGTGCTCAATCAAATACCCTAACTTCCTCGTTCTCTATCCAGTACCCATGACCTACTCTTTCATCTGACCTCACACTCACCTCCCAGGGCTACTGTGAGGATCAAGCAAGATGACATTTGTAATGTGCTTAGCACCAGTACCTGGCACATGGGAGGTGCTTAATCAGTACTTTTTCCCTTTCTCTTCCATCTGGTTTGTTCCAAATCTTCTCATCTTTCCTCAACCTTCTCACATAACCTCCTCCTTCCCTCCTATCCCCTGTAAACGCTTGACTCACACTTCACTGAGGCCATTTGCCCTGAGCTCCTCCTTCTCTACTCCTCTTCATCTCACATAATTCAGATATACTACCCCACCATCTTTTTCACTCTTGTCTCACACGAAGTGGCCCCTCTCCTGTCAAGGCCAACTCCTCTTTATGTGCTCTTTATTCCAGCCCCTCCCAAATTCTTCAGCAAGTTATCTCTACCACCCCCACTTTCTTTCTTATCTTTGATCTCCCCCTATTTACTGATGCCTTACCTGATGGATACAAATATGCCCATCCTTTAAAAAAAACCAAAACCCAACAACAACCGCCTAACTTAACCCTCTCCTCCTCATTACCATCATACAGCTCTCCTCTTTGTGGCTAAATTCCTTGAGAAAGCTGTTTATAATCTGCTGCCATTCCTCCTCTGTCTTCTAAACTCTGCAATCTGGCTCCTGACCCAACATTTGTCTTAAATGCTCTGCCCCAAGTTACCAGTGATCTCTAAATCTAAGCCAATGTTAAAATCGAATGGCCTTTTCTCAATCCTCATCCTTAGTGACCTGGAAGCAGCATTTGACACTGTGATTGCCTTTTCTTCCTGGATACTCTCTCTTCCAGGTTTTGGGACACTGGTCTCTCGTATTTACTCAATTGCTCCTTCTTAGTCTCTCCCTTTGCTGGTTCTTCACGTCATGCCCTCTAAGGGCTTGTCTCCCAAGGCTCTGTCCTGAACTCTCTTCTCTTTTTATTCTGTGCTATTTCACTTGGTGATCTCATTAGCTTTCATCTATACAGACGGTTCCCAGATCTATATTCAGCCCTAGTCTCTCTTCTGAGCTTCAATTCTGTATTACTACCTACTGCCTATTAGATATGGTGAACTGGATGTCAGTTCATAAGCATCTCATATTCAACATGTGTAATAAAACTCAATCTTCTTTCCAAAACTCACCCCAGTTTTCCTTTGACCTCTGAAATCTTTTTAAACTTCACTCCCCTCCACACACTGTATAAACCTATATATGTAAATCATATATATATATATATATATGTATGTATATGTATATAGCTCTATGGGCCTAAATGCTGTTCCTTGAACACAACACTGTCTTAGGAGTCTCCAAGCCTTTTTCCTGGCTACCCCTCATGCCTGTAATGCTCTGCTCCGTATCTGACACATTTCGGTTTTCCTTTGTTCAAGACCCAGCTCAAATCGCACCTTCTGACGGAGGCCTTCCCCAGTATTCCTTCTGAGATCACATTCCACCTACTCTGCAGGCAGCCAGTTATTTACAGGCGGCCTCCCTGCCTGGAACACGAGCTTCTTGAGGGCAGGGGCACAGCACTTGGCACATACTAAGTGATTAGTAAATGCTTGCTGACGTCATCAACTCCTTTGGGAGACTATTGCAATGTAGTTATGATATGGGGCAGTGAGGTGGCGCAGTGGATAGAGCACTGGCCCTGGAGTCAGGAAGACCTGAGTTCAAATGCAGTCTGAGACCAGGCACTTGTCATTAGCTGTGTGACCCTGGGCAAGTCACTTAACCCCAACTGCCTCACCAAAAAAAAAAAAAAGTTGTAGGTATCTGGTTTAACACTTTCTATTACTGTCCTCTGCCCAGGACATATGGTAAACATTTGATAAATAATTGCTGACTTCCAGCTGGCTGGCGAGGTGCACCCAGTCCCTCGACCAATTTGCTCCCCTGGTTGTTTCTTATCCTCGAGCTCTTCTGCCAATGGAACCAAATGCTATTTTCAGTTATTTTCCTCTGTTACCATTACGTTTATGGTCTTGTTGCTGTTCTTTTCATGGCTACTACAGGGTTCCTCTGTGGCTAAAAGGGCCAAGTGGGGAGGCCTGTTTTGTGGTATCAACACCTTATCCCTAGAGAGCAGACACCTACTGCCAGGCTCTCAAGATTCTCTTCTCTTCTTCTTTCAAATTCAGAAGAAGAAGAAAGGCACAAGGCTGAGGGAAATTAGGAACAGGGAATAAAAGCTTTGCCATAGGCTGTTGTTTACCAGTTAAGAAAACCAGACACGATGTTCTTGTTTCAGCAGTTCCTGACATCTCACAGCTGCCCACCCACAGTTTAAAACAGATTATTTAATGAAAGAATTGGCCCTGTTTTCTCACAGCAATCAGGTAACTCAACACCTAGGGCTTCTGCTAGTCAGACCAACCTGCCCCAAATGGCGGCATCTTTGATTCTGGTGTGTTTTAGTAAATTAGAAACCCACAGCTGAATGTTCCTATGTACTGATGTGCTTCTTTAAGGAAGGGGCCTTGGTTAATAAATCTTTGCCACAGATGTCACACACCGGCTGTAATTAAACCCTGGAGAGAAAGAGAAGGTGTTGGATTTTTATAGTAGTGCCAGGGCCTAGAGAAAGAGGGAGTGTATTTTTTCTTACCACAAGACAGTCAAAAATGCCATAGATAACTAATTATTGGTAATATTTTTAGAAAATTGGCAAAGCTTATTTCTCAAATTTTTTTTTAATGGAGTCAATTTTTACACATTTTTATGACCTCAACTTGAAGTTGACTATTTATGTTGTTCATCAGTCATAGTGATTTAAGGGTGCTATTTTGAGGACGTTAGGCACAGAACACATTAGAAAGACCACAAAATTAAGACTAGTTAAAAGTATTATTTTTGTGTATAATACCATTTAGATATTCTGAAACATTTGTCCCTAAGCAAAGCTTTCTTTGCTCTCCACAACACAGCAGGGAGAAAATATCTAATAGCCCATACATGTATGTGACGGATACTGAGGGTAATGCTAACAGATTCTTCAACCCCATACAGGAAAGTGCTTATACGAAGTTTAACTGAATACTAAGTACAAGAAAAAATTATTTTTCCTAAATCATGGGGATACAAATATTAAAAACCGTTATGTAATTACAAGTATTACTATAAGCAGCATGATTTGAGTTGGGTTGTGGGCATACTTAATCAATCAAGTTTTTAGGCATTTTCATACCATGATCTCTGTTGTGTTTTTGATCCATGATAACTCTTCTGAGTCTCTGAGTATATTTTAATATTCCTTTTAGAGGTACACGTTGATCATTTTCATAAGCTGTGATTATAATTGAAGGATAAGTCTGAAAGAAGACAGATTTACAAAGCAAATTAGTTTTTTGTTTGCTTTGCCTTTTTACAACTCATTATTAAATTACTAAAAATAATTATTGAGTACCTTTATTGTAAGGAAGAAAAAATGCTTCACATTAATTATTGCTATTCAAGATCTGTATGAGATTTACAGAGATGTGTCAGTCGCCTTTACTTAATCAAGCTGTGACATCCATAAATATTAAAATGCAGCCAAGCAGAAATGTAAGAAGGGAAAGGGGAGGGGGAAGGGAATAAGCATGCGTTCCTAGCTATCTCTATCTCCACACTTACTATATATATGCCAGCCACTGTCCTATGTGCTTTACAAATATTATCTCATTTGGTCTTCACACAATCCTGCAAGATGGGTGCTGTTACTTTCCCCATTTTATAATCAAAGAAACTGAGGTGAACAAAGGTTAAGAGACTTGCCCAGAATCACACAGCTAGTAAGTGTCTTGAGCCTGCATCTGAACTCAGGTCTTCTTGACTCCAGGGCCAGCACTCCGTCTTCTTTGCCACTAAACTGCATAAACATACTTGCTGACTAGTTTCTATGTTATTTAAATGTGACATACTTGCTGACTACCTTTTTATATTACTTCCATGAGGCAGAGTAACACGACTGGCTTTTATTACCTGGGGTCTGATGTTCTGGTAGGGACAGTAACTTTTTATGTAGTCCATGTATTTGTCATCAGATGAAGGGTCTCCCCACTCTTCGAGTTCTTCACTGGTCAGAGGAAGCTGTATGTCCAGCATGGTAGTGAGAATGTCCAGAAAAGGTGCCTAAACACAAGCAGCATATCATGGATTTGACTGAGGAGACGGCAGAATGAGCTAGAACAATTATGATGTGCCTTGCCCGTGATGGTGAGTGGGAAGAAAAGGGCACGGTGCCTGGAAGCCATGAGCCCTGGGGTGTGAGTGTCGGGAGGGGTGGGGTGTGTGCCTGCCAACAAATGTGGAGATGGAATAATTTACACAGTTCCACCTTTCCAGTGGTTTCTAATAAATACAAAGTACTGAGGAAGCTGCCTGGCAGCCACGTCCCTTTTCTCTGGCGCCTGGGCACCTCAGTGCCTCTCCCATGGCTGCTGCCATGCCTTACACGCCCACTCCTCTACAAGAAATCAGGCTTGGATGGCTTTCGTCCTGGACACTGGGAGGCTTTCTTTCCCTGTGGAGATTTTCTGGATGATTGAAAAGAGAAGCTCTAACTGAAAAAAATTCTGAGATGATGAACCCAGAGAGTGGCACTGAGGCTAGTCTTGCTGGGAGCACCACTTGTAAAGCTGTACAAGACTGGAACTGTGAAGACTGGCCCAGAAGAGGCATCATTTCTTATTCGGGTCAGGTGAGTGGGGCTGGTGAACAGCCTGCTACAGCTCAAGGAGTCGTGATCAAGAACGAGATCAAGATCGGAGGATGACGATGACAGTGAGGAAATACAGCCGGCTGGGAGTCACAGGTTCTTTACAGACTCATTTTAATTTATCAGAGATAAATGAAGTTATCAAAAAATATATGTTTTCAGGGCCATTAAAATAATATATTGTATAGTGTATCATCTATGTCCTTACCTATTGTAAAGTCTATACACTGATAGTCAATACATTTGTATTGCTATATATAAGTCCATTTTATGGAATCATACATTTAACAAAAAAGAGTATAAAATCAATCAGGCTTGAATTGTTTGGTTTAAATCTGAACCTTTACTGAGTAAAGGGAGTCTTGATAAAACAAAAGACTCAGACAGGTTTTTACGGAAAAAAGTTATGAAGTTTTAGAAACAAAGCAATTAGTAAATGGTTAAGACCTTTTAAATTATTTTAAAAATTCTCCATTAGTATTTATTTAGTTCTATAGCAGGTTTACAGTGAAGAGGTCAACATCTATGAGCAAGTTTGTCTGAAGGTTATGCTGAATATAAGAAAATGTGAATTAATAATGCAGAATTTGGGAATATTATAAATACATATTGTAAAACTAAAGTAGTTCAGGCATAAACTATTCAAAATGTAAATAAACTGAGAGTCTTATAAAATAAAATGAAGAGTGACTTGAATTCATTCATGTTGTCCAAAGACCAATCTAATTCTGAAAAGAATTCATACACTTTTTCCACGCAAAAGTCACTATCTGACATTTCTATGTTCCTAAAAGCAGTCATTCTGAAGGCTAGAGAATAAATGAGGTGATACCAGCTGCTGTTTCTATCAGCAAGCACAGATGGACAATAGGAACAATTTAATTCAGACAATGACTTAAGGTCTTCTGTTTGGTACAGAGCTACAAAGATGCCTGAATCCAAGGAACTTACAACTCAAGAAGAGGAAGAGAAAAACTCAAGGACAGAACATCTTCATGAAGGGAAAGAGGAGCCACCCCTCTCTTCATAGAGGCTAAAGGCATCATAAGTGCCTCCACTGACGACCCAAGCCCAGGTAACAGGGCAACAAAATGGCTAAGTGGAACTGAAAGGCTGACCAGGAAGGTCCACTGTGGAGCACACTGACTTTTCACTCTCCAGTACCACTTCTGACCCAGCAAAACTAAACGAAAATAGTAATATACGTTCTGCACTGGAGGCCTTTAAAAAGGGGGCAGAGTGTTGGCCTAAATGACTATTTGTTGATAATTTCCTAATCTATAATTCTTAGAATCAAACCTTTTAAAAGGAAAAAAAATTATTAACTATTGCATCCTATTCCTGCTGTATGTTAGGTTTTCAACTATTTTGATTCTCTGAGTATTTCTATTTCTTAGAGTAACCAATTTCTCTTTTCTTCTAGTTCAAACATTCTATCACTCTAGGACTCAGAGCTGACTTACCTGTAAAACCACAGCCCTAATAAGTCTGGGGTTGGTATTGCACAATGCTCCTGCCAGCACACCTCCAGCACTATAAGCTGTAAGTGCTGTAGACGCGGGTTCGGAAAATCCCAGGTTGTGAAGAAACTTTATACAAGCCTCTAAGTCAGCAAGGCCATTGAGTTTATTGTTCAGACAGCCGCTAGCATGCCAACTGAGGCCTAATTCACCTCCACCTCTGAAACAAGGGAAAAAATACATGAGGAATATGCTGTAGATGATACTACTTTAAAAACATGCATTCTTGTGGATACTTGGCAAATCCAAGTGGAATTAATACAGAATTGAGACATAACATATCTATGTATTCAGAAGTGGGAATTGTATAAAGGTAGAAAGGGCAAAAGTGCGAACCAAAGGCCAGTTCACTTTCTAAAATAGGGTTGTCTGAGAAATGGAGAGTATCATATGAAAACCAAAGCTTGAAAGGACTTGAATGGAATCAATCATTCAGTAGGCAACCAGATATGGAAACTTGAGCGTTTCAGATCAACTTTGTTACTCAGTCAGGTCGATAGATAGCACAGATTTAGTAAAGTATGTGATAAGAGAAGAATTCATAGATTCAGCAATATAAGTAGAAAACTGGAACTTTAAAGTGATATCTAAATTGTAGTTATCAGTTTCAATATAATTCTGGACTCTGTCCCTACGCTTTATACTTCAAATGAAATAAAATTATGTGCTGACTTACCTAACATGACAATATGCTAATATCCATCCATCTTCAATTAACATTTGATTCTCAGCTTTGAAATTCATATTTAAATCTATCCCATAAGCTCCATATACATGAATAAGAAGAGGTTTCTTCTGTATGATCTCAGAATTTCTTTTATAAAATATTGTCACTGGTACTAAAGTTCCATCCTGGAAATGAAAGAATGTTTTCAACATAAACAATTACTCTTATAAAAAAAATACTGATTTTTCTTTAAAAAAGATTTTTTTTGTTTTAAATTTGGTTTCATTTGACATACATTTCTTCTTTTAGAGAGTAATTTTCTCTGACAGGGAGCCTCACATTATTTCCTGACTTCATTTAGGATAGATGGATTTCCAAAAGTGTAACAGAATCCCTGTTGTCTGAGATTTTCCTCTAGTAATATCACCAAATATGTATTAAAGAAAAATGAAAATATTACTTAATGGCTTAAATACACTTTATTGTTCAATATTGCTACAATTCATCAAAAACTTTTCTTTTAAATCCCTGTCCTAGGTTATGCCAATATTATTTACAAACTGATAAACTGCCAGCCCAGTATTTTACTTATAATGCCAATGCTGGATACTATTGTTTCTCATCTTTTATTTTTATGAGACTAGTACCAACGTATAAAAAAAAAAGTAAGCAGAAAAAGCTAGACAGTTCCTTTTATGTCATTGTAACTGTGATTACTAATCATTTTGGAACCAGGACATATTACTGTTTGATTTAATGTTACCTACTTTTATATTCTTTTTTGGTTTTGTTTTTAGGCAATTGGGGTTAAGTGACTTGCCCAAGGTCACACAGCTAGTAAGTGTCAAGTGTTTGGTCTGAGGCCAGATTTGAACTCAGGTCCTCCTGACTTCAGGGCCGGTGCTCTATCCACTGCGCCATCTAGCTGCCCCCTACTTTTATATTCTTAAAAGGAGTATGACTTTATTTTTTCCCCTAATACTCTCACTTATTGCAAACATCTAAGATCAGTGAAGTTACCATAGGAGTTTTGTAAAACCAGGGCTCTAAATCGCTATTTTACATTTGGTTTAGGTCATTCTAGCTCTTTCTGAAAGTCCAACAGATACAATCCTCACTTTGCAGAACATAGTATATATTTTAGCAAAAACAAGCTGCTAAGTGAATTTCTATAACAACACCTTTGGCTGCTCTCTCTTCCCATCCCCTTTTCTATCCAAAGAAGCATTTCTATGAGAAATTCCTTATGGCAAGGAAGGTGGTGTAGAGCCTATGTAGGCTGGTCATCATGGCACACTAAAAATATGTATGTGATGGGAATTAGAATAGTGCCCAACAAACAGATCCCTTACTCCTTCCCTTACTGCAAGGGGAAATCTTTTGACCTAACATCTATGGTTTCTAGAACTTTCTTTTTTTCCTTCTCACTGTAAACAGATATGCTGAGTGCAGTAGATCTGGGCCATCAATCTAATACACAAGATATTACAGCTTGAACATTCCTTAAATTCAAGGTGTCAGGTTATACATGATAGACTAGATCTCTTATTTTTATCATTTTGACAAACCAATCAAAACTGTGAATACTGAGTTTACTTGGAAGAGTGATATCTATCATTATTTTTCTCTTTGCTATTGCCATTTTAAAAGAGAAGGTATAAAAACTTACCTTGCTTTTTGCTTCTAAACGTGCCATGTGACAATCTGTCACAATGGGTTCCTCTTGCTCAGCTTGCTCATAGAGACTGCCTTTTCCTAACATATACAAAAAACGCCTTGGAGGATGCACGGGAGAGGAGAGCTGAAAAGAGCACGCATCACTGCCGCTGTCCTGTGGCTGGGGGTCCAGCTGGCACGCACAGGCCCACGTGGGGAGCTGAAGAGATCAGATGTGCATTTTATTCCTTCCCTTGGCTCCTCAGAATTCTTAACTCCACTTCTGGGCTTAGCTTTAGGTATGAAACCAAGTTTTATTCAATTCAGATTCCGCTGAATTGCCCATAAAATCCGTAGTTTGAAGTAGCAAAACTATTTCAAATAACTGAAATGACTATGACTAGATGACATAATAACTACGTGACCACTGAAAATGGGGAAAAAAGTGATTTTTGAGGATCTTAAACATTATGAAAAGGAAAAGAGTAATAGAAGGAGAAGAGATTATGTTCCAAGGACTCAGGTTCAAATGCTAGCACTGCTCCTTCATACTAATACCTGTCTGATCTTGGGCAAGTTAGTTAAACTCTTTGGACTGTTTCCTTACTTGAAAAATGAGTGGTTTTGTTTACACGATCTCCAGGGTACCTAATATTTCTAAGGCGGCACTCAAAGATCTATGAAAATACAACTCCAACACTATGGTTTATCATGATCTAGGTACAATCTCCTGTACTGAAATGCTGATTTGGGGACATGAATAAGGGTTATACATTTTTTTTAATGGTTAAAATGCTCACAGGCCTAAAGGCCCATTCATGTCCTCCTCACTTTTCGTGTTTCTGATCTGCTCCCAAGCCTGTGTCCTGTTTCCTGAACAGCCTGGACCGAAGCCACAGCAATGGCTGTTATTACTCTAGGGCTAAGTTGGCCCAGCAGTGCTCAGACGTTTAAAATCCCTGCTTCTCACTTTGGCCCCCAGGCTAACCATTGTAGAGAACAAAACCCTTTCTTGGCACATCCTTCCTCAAACTCATGGCTATTATGCTTAAAATTCTTAACTCAATGAAAAGTGAAAGGAATCAAGATTCATTCTCTGAGAGCAGCAGGGTCCAGCTTCAAGCCTTCTCCCAGCACTCCCTTTACATCCTTTAAGAGCTCTGGTTAGCAGGTGGACAGAAGCTTCAGAAATGGCATTGAGAGTGAAAGTGTTAAAAAGAAAACTGAATTCCCTTTCCTGTATAATTGTGAAAAGTGCAAATTCCTTAGAAAATCAGCAGTCTGGCACAGCCCCATCCCTGATGGTGGGCTCCCCTCACAGAGGACAGCTGGGGATGTGTGACGAGTGCACCATTAGTCAGCTGTAGGAATGGGCAAACAGACTTGGCTGACTGACTCGGAGGGAAGGAGTGATGGACAAACGCCTTCCACCACTATTCCAAATGCAGGCTCCTCTGTCCACCACACAAACTCTTTGGTACTACTGATGAGATGTTTAAAAAAAACACATTAAAGTGCTCACGTGGTGGTCTTCCTTTCTGGGCTTTTTGGTTATAATCTAGTAGTCCCAACAGGTATGAATTTTGTAATGTTACTGAGACTAAGTCTGAAAGTTTATTTTCCATAGGACACAGGGGACACTAGGTAAGAAAACGAAATTCTTCCATGGTCAAGGACTATGCTTTTCTGAGTCCAGTCAGCTGTTTCAAGTGTAAGAGTCATGGGTTAAAAGGGAAAGAGCTGGGAGTGTATATAAATGGGCACAATTTATCCCCTCAAATGAAAATGTGACTCAGAGCACACCACACTGGGACAAACTGGTATCATCCTAGACAGGAAGTTTCTAACAGTAATAAATAATAGTCATAGCTCAGAACCAAGAAGCAACCATGGATTAACGAAAGTTAACAGGTGTTAACATATTCTCTATTCTTGTTAACTGATTTTAAAACAATGGTTTGATTTTGCAAAAATCTCCAAAAAAAACTAAGGTGAGCACCAATCTAAAATTATCTCAACATGTCATTTAGTGCTCAACATTCACAAGAGACAATCATTAAAACTAGAGCTAAATCCTATTGATGTTTTCCCTTTAACAAATGGAACAGAAAAGAAACTGAACATATTATCTTGTTGCCTCTTTGTGTGAGAAAAATGCCAGGAAACAATGAAAGAGTGAGCACTGAGGGCAGGAAATTTATTAAGAGGAACACAGGACTTTGTTAAATGGTATCTTGTGCCATTATAGCAGCATTTCCTTCAGTGAGGCTGAATTTAAAACAGTCTTTCTCCTCAGCCATAAATGTTTGAATCCTCACTAAGCAGGAATGCCATGCTTGATATAAAGGTCTTACATCAAAATTCAGTTTGGCATAACGATCTGTTCTGATCTGCTGCTTGCTGTAGCTGTGAATAACTGTGAATAAGCACCCAGAGGGCAGGGATAAGGACTTCAAAATACCCTTTTATGGTCCCAAATGTGGCCACATGTGTCAATAAATATTTAATCATAATTATGATTCAGGGTTCTATAAAGGCACTGGAGGATGTAGATATCATAAAAGAAATTAAAGACATGTCCCCAGCTTTCATGAAGCTTAAACACTGGAGAGATGCTACATATAAACAGAGAAGAAAATCAGGAATACTTTCAAAAAACAATATAAGAGCAAATTAGTATAGAGGTCAAATACCATTAAAGTACCACAAACTCCAGTTACCTGAATCTGGTGCAAATCATTGTGGAGGAAAAAAAGGAAAACAACTGAGAAGTAAATTTTGAAAGTAGTAACAGAAAACAAGAAACAGCTAATGGAAATTGCCATGAACATGCCAAGGATTCATGCAGACATTTCATATTCTTTCTCCTTTAAGTTCCTATATATACTGTATACATGATTTGTAGTCACAGGGCTGGCAAGTGTCTCAGAGATCATATAATCCAACCTCTACCCCCATTTTACAGATGAATAAACTGATGCTCAGAGATAGTGACTTCTTCAAGGTCACAAAGCTGTCAACTGGAAAAGAAATAGAATTATACTGGTTTCACAATAATATAATATTATAGCGAAGCCCTGATGCTTCTGTAAATAAGCCACCATTACAGATCTATATCGCACCAGGTTCTTCTAGGAGAAAAAATTTATTACATGGCTTCAATATATCACAATATAAATGATGCCAATACATTAATCTTATGTTTAAAATATTTTATATTTCATATTCTGTTCAGATTAACCAACTGTGTATTTTGATTAGCTTTTAACTATTAAAAATGAAACATACCTTGAGAGACTGAACTGAATGATCATTTAAGGAAATTGTATTGAGATAAAGTTGATTGCAGTATTTCAGAAACATAACACAGTGATCCTTGAACATCACCATGTCAATAAGCTTGGTTTTTCTCTTCAACGCATAAATAAGTCGCCAATTCTTCATACTACAGGAATTGACTGATGTCTTCATTAGCTATATAGAAGCAAATTGACAGAAGAGAGCCAGAAAAATAGCAAGAAATCCAAACAGCAAAGTATCGAGGTAAAGGTGGCATCTGTGACCAAAGCCTAGACACCTTTCACTGTTTCCTGAGTAGTGCTTCTTAGCATCATATGAAAGGAAGAACCAGACATTCATTGAAGTTTTAGTGTCTCCATCTCATCTTTTATAAGAAACTACAATAGCAGATCATTGATTTGGAAGGAGAAGGGATCATGGAGGATAATTAGCATAAAACTTTCACTTTTACGAATGAGCAAATGGAGGCCCAGAAAGGTTGAATGACTTGAGGTTGAGATCACATCACAAGCAAACGTCTGAGGCAGGATCTGGTGTGTGGATACTCAAAAAGTAGGAGGCGGCAAGGTTATGAAGAGCTTTGAATGCCAAAGAGACGATTTTGTACTTGTCCACTGGGATTTACTGAGTAGGAGGGTGACATGGTTATACCTGCCCTTCAGGAAAATCACTTTGTTGGCTGGATGGAGGATGCACTAGAGTGAAGAGAGACTTGTAGCGAGACCAGGTAGCAGGCTACTGCAACAATGAAGGTGTAAGGTGGTGAGGACCTGCACTGGAAGGGCAGCAGTGTCAGAGGAGGGGAAGAATATCTGAGAAATTGTTGCAAAGGTAAAACCAATAGGTTTTGGCAACAGATTGGATATGGGGGGTGAGACCGAGTGAGCAGTCAAGGATGATTCCTAGGCTGTGAACTTGAGGACTGGGAGGATGGTGTTGCCCTCTATAGTAACAGGGAAGTTAGGAGGCAGGGGAGGTTTGAGCAGCAAAGATAATGAGTTTAGTTTTGGGCATGATGAATTTCAGATGTCTTCTGGCCATCCAGTTTAAGATGCCTAAGAGGCAGTTGGGGATGGAGATGTGAGGTTAGCAGAGATACAGGAGCAGGAAAGGTAGATTTGAGAAACATCAGCATAAAGATTAGATAATTAAATCCATGGGAACTGGTGAGATCACCAAGTGAAACAGTACAGAGGGAAAACAGATGACTCAGGATAGAACCCTATGGGACAGCTATGATTACAGGATGTGCTCTAAATGAAGATGCAGCAAAAGAGACTGAGAAAGAATGGTCGGATAGGTAGGAGACCCAGGAGAGAGTGTTGTCTCAAAAACATAGAGAGAAGAGACCATGAAGGAGAAAAGGGTGATTAATGGTGCCAGAGGCTTAAAGGAAGTCAAAGATAATGAGGACTGAAAAAAGGTTATTGGATTTGGCAATTAAGAGATCACTGGTAACTTCGGAGAAGGCAATTTTTGCGGGGGATGATGAGGTTAGATGTTGGACTCTAAGGGGTTTAGAAGAGAGTGAGAAGAGAGAAAATGGAGGTACCTATTGCAGATGGCCTTTTTAAGGCATTTAGTCACAAAAGGCAGGAGAGATATAGTATCACGGTCAACAGGGATGGAAGGATCAAGGGAGAGGTTTCTGAGAATGGGGGAGACATGGAGGCAGCAGGGAAGGGGCCAACAGACAGGGAGAGCTTGAAGACAAGTGATATCACTCTGACATCCCCAACAGTGAAGGTGACAGAGGAGGCAATCTGTTAGAAGAGATGGGAAGGAATGGGATTGCTTGTGCAGATAGAGGGCTTAGTCTTGGAAAGGAGTAAGTCTTCAGGTGAGATGGGTGAAGGAGGACAGACTGGCAGAAGGCATCTGAGTAACAGATGAGGAAGAGGGGAGAAGAGAGAGCCTTACTTTTTTCTGTAAAATATGAGGCCAGGTTTTAAGTTGAGAGGGTTGGGGGTGGGAGGCCATGGGAGGCTTGAGAAGAAATGAAAAGGTATGCGAGAGCCACTGTGGAGAGTGGGACAGTGAGTTGATAAGGGAGGTAGAGCTCAGTCGAGGTTATGTAACATAAATCCCAAGGTTTTTTCCATCTTTGTTCAGTAGTGCATGTGTAGGAGCAAAGGCAGGGGATGGCAGGAATAATGTAAGGCCAGGGCTTGGCAGGGCACAATCAATGCATACAACAAGGGAGCAACTCAAGAGAAGAGTCACAAAGATAACTAGAAGAACTCAAAGGTCGTGTTTATGCTAGTCAGCCAATTAAGCACTTACCCTGTGTCAGATACTGTGCTAAGTGCAGGGTTTACAAAGAAAGGCAAATACAGTCTCTGCCCCTGAGGATCTCCCAAGCTAACGGGGGAGACAACATGAAACACACATTGGAAGCAATAGGGAGCTACTGAAGTTAAGTGAATAGGGGGGTAGGGGTAGTGGACACAGTTAGATCTACATTTTAGGAAAATCAGTTTGACAACTTAGTAAAGAATGGACTGTAGGGGTGGCTAGGTGGTGCAGTGGATAGAGCACTGACCCTGGATCTCAGGAGGACCTGAGTGGAAATCTAGACTCAGACACTTACTAGCTATGTGACTCTGGGCAACTCACTTAACCCAGATTGCCTTAAAAAAAAAAAAAAGGACTGTAGTGGGAAGAGACTTGAGACAGGGAGACCAAACAACAGACTGCTGCAATAGTCCAGGTGTGAGGTGATGAGGGCCTACAGGGGAGTGCTTGCCATGTCAGGGTGGGGAGAAGGGGTCATAGAAGAGAGATGTTACAAAAGTAGAAACAGCAGGATTGGATATGGGGTATGAGAGAGTCAGAGAGAGAGGAGTTGAAGTTTCTAGCCTACATGACTAGAGGGATGGAGGCACCCTCAACAGTAACAGGAAAGTTAGGAAGAAGTGAGGGGAAAATATGTATATGTATGTTTAGTACTTCATGATGTATTTTTCTGAAATTTTCAAAAAAGAACATTAGACATCAAAGCTGAAGATCTAGTTTAAAGCATTCGAGGAGTGCTCAGTACATAAAGTGCTTAAGACAGGGGTCGGGGGAGAGAGATATTACCTTATATTCTGCAGGCTCTCCATCATTTGTGAGAATATATAACTCACGGTTTCTGTGCTCAATATGGTACATCACCCCAGGACTTCTCTTTTGGACAAGGACTGGTGGATCCCAAGGCTGGTGACAATCCACCAACCACACTTCAGAAGTGGTCTTGCTATTACTATTTATGGTGAGGAACGACTTGTCTCGTGTACAATGCAGGTCCACAAAAAATCTGAAAAGGAAAAGTGTAATATAAAAATTAAAAGAATTTCAGATATAGAATATTTTGTTCATGGGATGTACTTAGTAAGTATTCAATATTAAATGTTCATTTATAATGAAAATGAAAAATAAAAATACTCCACTGATGAATACTAAGAAATCAAGAGTCAGCCACTGTTAACTATTTTTTTAAAAAATCATTTTACATATTACTAAATCACAGGACTACTTGCTGAGAAGAGAAAAAAGCTCCTCAGTGAAGGCAGAAAGATTTTATTAAAAAAAGAAGAGAGATCAGGAATTACTCTTATTCAATATCTCATTAGTATCAGTCAATCCTAAAAGAAGTAGGGGGAAAAAAAACCACGACATGAATTGCTTGAAAACAATAGGAAAGTAGTTTTTAGTTCCCTGAGGAAACTGTTAACTTAAAAGCCAAAAAGTATGAATTTCAATGAGAAAACCAGACACTTGTTTCATTAATATCTAAGCCCAGATTTTTGTGTATTTTCATTTACTCAAGTGGTATTCAGAAAAGACCAACATGTTATACCATTTGTGCTCATGTTTAAAACATTGTCCAGTTCTGCAGTGTGACCATCATACCATTTTCTACGACCAAAGTACGGAACAACAATTTGGGATCGCACTCTGCTTGAGGTGAAATTCAACAAAAATACACTTTGCATTAGTAAATGAAGCAAAAACCCTTAGAAAGAGAGGGAGAAAAAGAAAAAGAAACAAAACAAGAAGGAGTGAAAGGAAGAAAGAGGGAGGGAGACAGGGCAAGTCACTTAACCCCAATTGCCAAAAAAAAAAAATGATGTGCCATAAAGCAGGGGTGGGGGGGGTATATTCCAGGCAAGGGCAATGGTCACTGAAGATGTGTGGGAGAAGTCTGGCTGGATTGCAAAATGCCAGAGGAAGAGGATGGGAAGAAATGTTAGAACCAAATTAGGAAGGTCTTTAAAAGGGGTGAAGAGAAGACTTTATTTTTGATCCTAGAGGCAACAGGGAGCCACTGGAATTTGTTGAGCATGGTGATATGGTCACATCTCTGCTTAAGAAAAATCACTTTGGCAGCAGTGTAGACAAAGGACTAGAATAGTGACAGACTTGTAACTGGGAGATGAAGTAGGTGGCCGTTGTAATAACCTAGGCAAGAGATATTGATGGTCTGAACCAAGTTGCTGGCTATGCGAGTAGAAGGGGTCGGATGCATGATTTGTCACGGAAGTAGAATCAGCAAGATTTGGCCTCATCATAGCTCATCTCCTGATTGCCAGTGAGTGATAACTTCATCTTAACTACATAAAGGGACCTTCTGGGCCTGCTCTTGGCAGGGTACACTGCCTCCAGCTGGGTGAGCTGTTCCACAGCCAGGTACTATTATCAGTGGGGGTGGGAGGAAGGAAGAGAGAGAAACCCTTTCCTTTTACCACTCACTAGACTCTAAGAATTGCAATGGAAAATACTGAGAATGATTTCCTCTCAAGAGCTAGGGTCTTTCTTCATAGGTGGCTTTCTTCATAACTATCTTGACTCCCCCATCAGACTCCTTAGAGACTGCTTCTATGCAGAAATGTTTGGATTTTTAAAGGCCACCAGGGGGGTGTCTGGTCCATCAGCCAATGGCTAGCCAGCCTATACTTCCATCACACTGAGTAGTATTTCTTCATATATCCTAAAGCATCAAGAGTTATAAAAAATCCTTTAGCTTCCTTTATTATCTGTGAATAGGTCATTCAGGGTGGGACCTAATGGTCCCACTAGCCAAAATACAAAAGGATTTACTCAAAATCTGAAAGGGGACACACTTTACAAAGTACTATCATAAAAACTAATCTTCTCTGTTAGGCTTCTTACAACATGTAATTTTATCAAGTGGGCTGGGAGGAACTCAACTGATTAGAAATCTGTATCAACTCTCCCTTTCTAGCTCCTACAATGACAAGGTACTTATGCTTAGGAAGGAAGAATAGAAACAAGTGGTGTTGAGTGCTTTACACTTAATTATCTCATTTGATTCTAACAGTAACCCTGGGAGGGAGGTGCTGTTATTATCCCCATTTTACAGATGAGGAAGCTGAGGCAACCAGAGATGAGGTGACTAGCCCAGGGCTACACAGCTAGTCACTGTCTGAGGCTGGCTTACAGCAAGATTTTCTTCTGTGATCTCATTAAGAAAAATGTACTTGGTGAAAAATTCAAGATTTTTTATAAGATAGCCATAGCTTCATCCTGAATGGAAGGGAATGATGGAAACAAGTAGCTAGGGATTGGGCAACTGTATAGAATTACAAGGAATTGACTAAAAGAAGACTTGGTAAAGCACTGGGGAAATGAAATTCTCTAGGAAAATGTGAGTCAAGGTAGAAAACAAAGGAAAATGAAAACCACTAACTGAAACTCCAAAATGATCTGAAAGTAGTAAGCAATGGATTTTATGGAAGTGATGCCTTGCTTTTGCGGTTATAACTGACAAAACATTTATGACTATTATATCATATTTTGGGCTGCTCTCCAATTGTTAAATAATTAATTATCAACTCCCTTGGCATACACAATTCTATCAAACCCAGAGGGAATAAATATTATTTAGTAACTCAGCATTTGCAGTTTAAAAATGGGTCCACTTTGAAGTCTGAATTCAAAAGAATAGCACAGTCTTCATATACAAATAACTAACAGTGAAGGTTATTGCCATCTTGAACTTATTATCTCACCAATTGTGGCTGTGCCCAAGACCAATATTTTAAAACAATTAAATTTTGGGGAAAAAAGAAACTTCATATTTAAAATACAGTGATGTTATTATTATCCTTACTTAAAGATAACGCCACCAATATTGTTGTACATTGTCCTGGGCTTTGGTCTAGACAGGTTAGATAGTTACTATAAAGAAGAATTCCTTACTTTTCATTCTCATACAGAACAGCAGTCTTAGCTCGGTAACCAAGTGTTTAGTGAGGGAAATTTGTTTTCTTTAACTCACTGCTTGCTTTATTTTTTTATACATCTAAATGTATAACATGTACTTGTAAACTGAATCTCTTAGTCATTTTAACAGAAGTTGATTATCAAGTCTCCATTAAAACCAATGGTATTCCTTGTTGACAATCCAATTCAGTCAAACCATACTCTTACAATTTATAAAGTTGGGACCTTCAAAGAGAAGACAGTATGCTAGATGGCTATAAAACTAGCTCTGTAATCAATTTAGCAAAAAAACAGCTTTTCTTCCTGAACAATTACTTTGTAAAAGGACACTGAGTGAGTATTCAGCAGATTAGAGTTTGATCACTGGGAACAACATAATGGTTGTATTTGGTCACCACCCACAGCAGGGATTATCCCCAATATAAAAGAGAAAATATGAGTAGGTACAACAGGAGTTTTCTGGAGAAAAAGAGAAACCGATCTGTCTGCATGCCATGAAAATTGTCATTCTCTCTCCAAGGGGCACTTTGCCCTGGGAAAGACCTTGACGTTTGCAAATCTAACAGAATAGCTAAGTAACAGAGAACAGCGAAAGCTGAGAGAGATTACAAATCAAGCACAGCAGGAGGGAAAGAGAGAGAAAGACAGAAAGAGAGAGACACACACACTATGGAAGTAGTTCCTTCTCTGGCCGTCTGAGCCACACTGTGATGGTAAACGGTTAGGCAAACAGAACTGCAGAAACATAACCCAAGGAAGGATGGTAAAGGGCTGGGAATCAACAGACCAGCATCTTAGCATGGGCTCTGCTACTAGCTGGTCGTGGAAGTTTGGACGAGTCACTTAAGCTCTTTCAGCCAGTTTCCTTATCTGTAAAATGGAAGAAAAATGAATTGGATAATCTACGAGAAAATCAAGTCTCCAATAAGAGATTTTTTTCCCCCAAGACTAAAAGCTTGGCATTAAGCGTGTGCATGGTATGTTAGATACCATGAAGGCTGCACTTTTCAAAAGATGTATAGTTTCCTCAGTGTGGGTACTTCTGCTACGGATGAAATCACAAACTCTTCACACTTTTAGAAGCTGGTTTTATGAGCTGCTATGCCCAAAATAATGCACTAAAAGAGAAAAAAGACTTCTTCAAATAAAATAATCAGAGTGCAAAAATACTTTACGATGCTTAAATTTAAGAAGTTACTTTAGGGGATGTTATTCTCTTGTATTATTCCAGTACCTTGGATCTTGTTCTGTGTAGATGCATTCAGTATATTTTTTATTCCCAAAGCTGGTTCGAAATACATCACAACATCGAAGGTTCTTTTGGCAAGTGTATAATAAAATGCCATCCTGTGCCCATTCTGAAAGGAAAACAAATTAAGTGATGAAATACTACTACATTCTAACAGAAAAGCACAATAGTCATGATTCTGTTTGGGAGTCTATCCTTGGAAACCAAAAGTTAAAGTGAACTTGATTAACTGAACTAAGATAACAATAACAGCAGCTGACATTTATATAACATATTTAAGTTTGCAAAATGCTTTTCCACATGTTTTTTCATCTGATCCTCACAAAAACCAGTGAGGTAATTTTATCCCTATTTTACATTTGAGGGAACTGAGGCTGAGAGAATTCATGAGCCTCATCCAGGGTCATAAATTCAATAAGCCTTCTACAGAAAGAACTACTACTGCCTCTGTATAAATTCTCAAGTATCTACTGTTATTTACTATGAGTGTCGAGACTTTTCAAGAAAGCATGAAGGATTAAATGCTTTAGAATTCTGAGCAGGTCTAAAGAAAAGCACATGTGATTTGAGAATCAGAACAAAATGGAAACTGGGTTTAAACTACAGCTTCTAACTTGAAGACTGAGGAAAAACCAGATCTTTTATTCTCATTTCTAATTCTTAGGACTGGCAAACTGTTTAGAGTACAGACAGCAGGAACCATACCTGAGGAAAAATGGTGGTTAAAAAAAAGTACAATTGGGTAAAATACTTATGATGGTAGGAGAAGAAATGGGAGGATGATGTGGCTATATTTAGCATTCGACGTTAAGTTATAAAAATGAAAGTTCGCCATGTCCTTTACAATGTTACAACACTGTTAATGAATGTTAGATTGATATTTTCTTCAATGTCTGACAATGACTGTGGACTGCATAACCATTATTCATTCTAAATGCAGTTTTGAAATGAAAAGACAATAAAAGTTGGACATTTAAATCTTATCAGATGCATCTTATTATATTCATCTCATCAGCGAAGTCACTCTTTATAACAAACCAAGTTAGCACTTATTGAATCATATCATATACAGCACCTTATGGGCTGACTATATTTTTAATAATATTAAGGTAATTTGAAATATCAGTCCACTTGAAATCAAAGGGTAAGGAAGGATGAACCCAGGTTTATGTCCACAGGAGGGCACAGGGCAGGAGTGGGGAACCTGTGGCCTCGAGGCTACATGTGACCTTCTAGCTCTTTGGGTACAACCTTTTTACTGAGTCCAAGTTTTACAAAACAAATCCTTTTATTAAGGGGATTTGGTCTTTGAAGTTTGGATTCAGTCAAAGGATCTCACTTGAGGACCTAGAGGGCCACATGTGGCCTCAAGGTTGCAGGTTCCCTACCCCTGGCATAGGGCCTTCAAAAGAGACTATAGAACTGATCAATACCCCTCTCTAAGTGGTAAGTATGATAATGTGGACAGTTCCTCTTTTAGCTTTATTTATGCTTTCCATATGGATGACTTTCAACTTTTATCTCCAGCTCCAACTTGTTTTCTAGACTTTCTATTCACATTTCCAACTATTTCTTGATTATTTCAAACTGGATATTCTAATATAACTCTAATTCAACAATTTAAAACCAAATTAATCACAATATTCTTAAACATCTTTTTTCTTTCTTATTTTGCTGAAGGCACCATCATATTTCCAGTTACTCAATTTCAAACCTACCTTTAGAAGTCCTATTTGAATCCTGGCTTATCTTTGTCCCCTATTTAGGTTAAACATCCCCAATTCCTTTAACTGCATGAACTTAAGGCCCTTCACCATCCTAGTTATCCTCCTGTAGACCCTCTCCCGCTTATACTCTTCTTAAATATGGTACCTAGATCTAAATGTATCCCACAGAGCAGAAAGCCTATCTCCTCATGATTCTTCTATGTCTCTCAATATACCCTAACATCATATAAAATTGTTGACTCACATTGAATTTGGTAGTCCACAAAAACTCCAAATTAGATTTTTTAAAATATATATATTTTTTATTTTTAGGCAATTGGGGTTAAGTGACTTGCCCAGGGTCACACAGCTAGTAAGTGTCAAGTGTTTGGTCTGAGACTGGATTTGAACTCAGGTCCTCCTGACTTCAGGACTGGTGCTCTATCCACTGCACCACCTAGCTGCCCCCAAAAATAATTTTTTAAAGTTCTGAATTTAACCATAACAAAAAAGAGTATTTCTATATACAAAACAGAAGGGGAAAATAGGATTACATGTAAAAATCTGAATCTCTATTACATATAGTTTCCTTTAAAAAAAGGATATACTAAATTCAACCTATTACTTTCAAAGCTATACTACTTGTCTGTGTTTCCTTCTGAACTTCCTTCTATTCTCTTTTGCACAATTAAAAAAATGATTCAATGACTGTCTTTTCTTTATTATCTTTTGGGGGGCAACCTTATTGGTAGCTCCTTTTCCCCCTAAAATCCTGGCTGCCTCCTCAAAAAAAAATAGTCCTCATAACAAATAAGCATGGTCAAGCAAAACAAATCTACAAATTTGCTGTGAACAAAAATTTATGTTTAATTCTGCACTTTGGGTCTATTAACCCTCTTTGAGTCTATTAACCTGTCAGGACTTAGGCAGCACGTTTTCTCATCAGTCCTCTGGAATGGCTGGCTATTGCAATGATAAGACTGCTTAAGTCTTTCAAAATCATTTTTCTTTACAATATTGTTGTTAACTGTATAAATTGTTTTCCTGGTTATATTCACTTCACTCTGCATGAGTTCTTACAGGTCTTCCCAAGTTTCTCTGAAACTATTTTGTCATCACTTAAGCCATAATAACAATATTCCATTATATTCAAATATGATTTGTTCAGCCATTCCCCAACTGATGGGCACTCTCTTTGTTTCCACTTCTTTGCTAGCACTTAGCATAGTGTCTGGTATACAGTAAATAATTAATAAATGTTTTATTAACTGACCGAGAGAAGGATATTTTGCACAGATAGGTCCTTTCCCTTTCTTTTATCTCTTTGCTGTATAGGTGTAGCAGTAAGACTATTAAGAATAGGGCCTCCTGGATATTTTTCTGATGACTACTGCCTAACCATGCTTCCTCACTCCTGTATCTGTAGCTTATCTTTTGAGCCCAAGTCTAACTCTTAGTGACAGAACCTAAGGATCCTTGGGCCTTGACATCCACCCTGCAGCTAAACTTTGTTTTCTTTGTTGTCTCTCCCAATTACAATGTGAACTGCTTCAAAGCAGGGACTGTCTCACCTTTTCAATTTTTATCTCCAGTGCTTATCATGATGCTTAGCACACAGTAAACTTTTACTAAATGTTTTTTCATTCACTTATTTGATAAAAATGTTAAATAGCACAAAGAAAAGTACATATTCCTGGGAGAGTCATTGGATTATAGATTTATAGTTGGAAGGTAACTTAGAAGTCATCTAGTCCAGGCCCCTCATTTTTGCAGATGAGAAAACAGACCCAAGAGCTTTAAGTGACTTGCCCAATGTAACACATGTAGTAGCCTTAGAGCCTGGTTTCAAATTCAGACACTGAGAAAGCCAGCATTCTTTCCAATGTACCACACTGCCTCTATTTTAAATTGACATGATGCCATTAAAGACTACTCTGAAATCAAGCCACTCAAATCAGTTCCAAATCTGTCATATTATGGATAGATTACTTACTGTCTAATCCATAATTTCCCATCTTTTTCTCAAGAATAGTATGAGGATTTTGTCCAATGCATTACTCTAACAACTAGGGAAATGATATCTATGGCCTTTCCCTGATCTCCCAATTTAATAATCCTGTCAAAGAAATAAGGTTAATATGGAATGACCTGTTCTTCATAGATGTTAATAGATGTCTCTTTAATAATATATTCTAGAATTTTGCCCATTCTTTTTTTTTAAAGGGAGGTTTGCCCTTTATAGTCCCTATGGCAACACTCCAGTTTCCATGATCTTTCCTTTTTAAAAAATTTAATTGATATCTTTTTTCAAGAACTTCACATCCTTCCCTCTTTCTCATCCCTTTTAACACTAAAAGGGGGGAAAAAATTCAGTAAAACTAACTAAAACATCAACCAAATCTGGGAGTATTATGTCCTGTGACACACCCACAGTCCCTTCAAAGAAGGGAAAGAGACTCATATTTCTCATCTCTTCTTCAGGGACAATGATGATAAATACAATCTTTTTCTTCTTCTTCCCTTCACATTGTTTTAGTCATTATGTATATAATTTTCCTGGTTCTGCTTAATTCAGTTCATGTAACTCTTCCTATGCTTCCCTAAATTCTTCATATTAATAATTTCTTTTAATATAATAACATTCCAATACCTCACATAGCACAATTTCTTTAGTCACTGCCCAATCAATGGTTATCTACTTTGTTTACAGTTTTTGCTACTACAAAAAGCATTGCTCTCACAGCTTTGGTGTAGATGGGCCCTTTTTTCCTATCTTTGACCCTAGAGTCTATGGCCAGCTGTGAGACCGCTGGCTCAAAGGGACTGGATGCTTTAGTAACTCTCTCAGCGAAATGTTAAATTGCTTTCTGGAAGCACTGAACCAGCTCACAAGCTCCAGCAAAGCGCATTGTCTTTCCTCACTCCTTTCTCTGTAATCTTTCAAAGACAACAGACAGTGGCCCAGCAATCACATTTGCCATTTCTTTCAGTAACTGAGGATGTAGTTCATCTGGGCCGGGTGACCTGAAATCATCAAAGGCATCCAGAGGCTTTCTTGTTGTCTCTTTACTTCTCTTGGGTATCTACTCCCTAGAAGCCATATTTGTTCTTTTTTCAGTCCAAAGGTCATTCTTCTTGGCAGAGAAACAGAAAGAAAATAAGATTTGAGCAGCTCTGTTTTCTCTCCATTATCCTTGTCGGTTATTGTCCAAATCCATTCTTAAATAAAGTCTTATCCTGTCTTTGATTCTACTCTTTTCTCCAATATTGTTAACAAAACAAAACAAAACAAAGCAACCCTTCCTCTTGGTGTTATTTTTAGCTTTCCTCACCAATCTCAGTTCATTCTGAGTGTTAACACTGCTAACATAGGAGTCCTCACAGGACTATGTCTTGCTTTTGTGTTCATCTTATGTAACACTACCTAGCTCACTGACTTCTGTCTTTGGAAAAGCTACATTGCTTGATGAGCTCCTCATACATCTAAACTGGTCTCTTCCTCTTTTATTCCCTCATCAGAATTTCACCATGTGATTTTAAGCTTTCATTCTTGAGTAGCTTCTATCCTTCCTGGGTTAACTTTCCTTTTAGAACTGTAGTTCATGGATGAGATCTTCTGACCCTTACAAGATCTATTCTCTTCAAATCTAGGGTACAATATGCAATCTTCTTCTGTCTTGGAAACTTGAAAAGGAAATGGTTACTTTTCCCTGGGCTTCTGCTTCTTTCTATCAGATCTGGAATAGACTATCCCCTTATTGGTTCTTCTACCTTCTGAAGGAGTAGAGGTCCTTAGAAAAGGAGAGTAGAGGTCCTTAGAAAAGGAGTAGTTTTGCCCTTGAGTAGAAAAATTCAGACACGGCAGACTCTGGGGTCGCTCATCACTGTGCAATTCCTCTGGGGTCTTCCTGGCCTGAATCCCCATTCTGCTTGCCCTGATGACCTCAGTTAAAGAAATGGTTTATCTGCAGACACTTGCTGCAGGGAGCACCCACACATGTATATACACAAATAAGGTGAGGGAGACATGCACAGGAGGAAGGGAGCCCAAGCTTCCTGACTACCACCTTAATGGTATTAGCTTATTGCACTGAAATTGGCTAATCTAGGTAATACCCACAGAAAACAAACAAAAAAACACCCTTAATTAATTCCTGCATCCACCAGCACAGTATTGCCAGGTGCTGCTTCCTGAAGCACTTCTCTATGCACTGTGCTTCCCAGGTGTCATCATGGTGTAATGGTCCTCCTCTTCCCTGCTGTGCTTAAATCTGATGCCACCTGCTCTGGGAAGTCTTCCTTCATCTCTCTAGTTGTTAGCAGTCTTTCCTTCTCCAAATTACCATGTATTTACCTGCATACATGTTATAATTTCCAGTAGAAAACAAGCTCTTTGAGAATAACAATTCTTATTTTGGTTTTGGTTTTATAGCCCCAGCGTAGGGCACGGTGCCTTACACACAGTAGGTGCTTCATATCTAGACCCCTGTTACTGATCCTCATCTCCTCTTCCCTGGACTAGTGCGGCCTAACTAACCAGTCCCGCTGCCTCTAGTCGTTCACTCTCTCTTCACTTCATCCTACACTCTGCTATCGAATCAATCTTCCTGAAGTACAGCTTTGATCATGTAATTGTCTTGCTTTAAAACATTCAGTCACTCCCCAAGTTAAAACTTCTTATTCTGGCAATTAAGACTCCTTCCACAATCTGATCCCAAACTACCTTTTCAGCCTTATATCTTATTACTCCTATTTATGTATTCTAAGCTCCAGCCAAAAGAGACTCCTCACAGTCCCCTAAATTCCATTCACCATTCTTCATTCTTAGGTCACAGGTGCCAGGTCCTTCCCTCCCAGCTCTGATTGTTCAATTCTTAGCCAACCTCTAAGGCCTAGCTCAAATGCCACCTCTTCTGTGATGTCTTCCGAGTCTCTCTGGCCAAGGAAGTCTGCCCCAGTCAGCACTCCTCCTCCTCTTCTCTGAACTTTGTGCTTCATTTATTATGCTTTTACTTCCTACCCTCTATTATAATTCTATAGTTATCTTGCATATATGTCTTATTTTCCCATATTAGCCTGTAAGTTTCATGACAGCAGAGCCTATCTTATTATATTTTTATTCTACAGAATCTACCACTGTATGTGGTAGGCATGTGATAAATATTTGTTCAGTGAATATATGTTGCCCTTACCCTTTTGGACGCTGCCTTTAAGGAGAGAACATGTCTGCTAGTGGCTTACCAAAACTGAACACATTGGGAATGAAGTCCTCCACTTTTGGACACTTGCCAAGCTTAACAATTACACACATAGACTCTTCAGAATCTGAGGTTTTTATGCTGGCTGCCATGTACTCCTCCCCTGGAGAAATCCTGATACGTTCAACAAAGGCATTATATAATGAAAGCTCTTCCAAACGGAGTAAAACTTCACAATTATTAATACCTAGTACATAAAGAAAAATACAAATCATAGACCAGACACCAAACTATACATTTTATTTCAAAGAGGAATTTCATGTATTTGGATCTCAAGATAAATATCTGCTTCTAATAGCAAATATATTGCTCTTTCTCAGAAATGATGTGATTTATATTTAATCTGGGATGAGAATATGTAGTATTTAGGGATAAACTCATAAATTTATATTTGTATAATCACAAACAAAATAAACAAACTAATTTAAGAAAAAGCTCTGTTTGTCACCTATGCTTTGGCTAGAGTATATCCTTGTTAATACTGATATAACAAATTTAGATATTAAAAAAGATTGTAAAAAATACACACAAAATTAAGTTACTTTAAAAAGACAATAACGTTGAGTCCATCATGCCTATGTATCTACTCTATTTCTACCATTGTATATATTTCATTGATGAACATTTATATTTCTCAAGAAAGAATATCTGAAAAATGAAAGCATGTAAAAAAGAAAAAATAAGTTTACCATCTCCAAGTTTCACACGAAGTATACAACCATCTTCTTCATAGTAAATAAAATCACCAAATCTAATCTGAGAAGTGAAAGAAAAAGTGTTGCTATAAAAAGTGCAAAACTGATTCAATTCATAATTATGTCCCTTTATTGATCTCTGATAAAATGAGCTATTCAATATATCGGATGATACCGCAAATACTTCGATTTCATTAAAAAAATAGATCCACCAATGTAGAAATATATGAACATATACTAAATAAAGAATGAAATACCTGTCACATGTTTCTTCCTTTTCATGTTACTTCTGTATATTTATGGAATCAGTGAGCTTCATATACCAGTTTGTACTTTAAAATTACAAAGGACTTTTTTCCCCATAACCCTGTGTAGCTATTACTATCATCACCCCTGCTTTTTTTTTTTTAACCAATGAGGCTACCGAGACTTAGATACTTGCACAAGATCTAGGACAGCAGAGCATAGAGCTAAGACTCTAAGCTTCTTCTGACCTTAGGGTTTCTTCTACTACATTATGGTGAAAATTAGTACTGGAGACTCAATGAAATTCATTAAATTCAAATTTCATTTTATGTGAAACCTCAAATCTAGCAATACTGCATTATTTTATAATACAAGGAAAACTTCTAGTTGCGATGAACTTATATTAAAGAAGAAATTAATTTTCTAAATTCCCAGAAGCAGTTCTGTTACTCCTGCAGGGAGCTGTGCCTCTTTCAGTTTTATACTGGTTTACTCTGAGTTTCTGAGAGAACCTTTCATTCTCTCACCACTGCCTACCGAGGGAGTACTGGGATGGAGATAGTGATTGTTACAAGTCTCTAGACTGTACAGCACTGCTTGAGGGTATATGCCTGAAACATGATTATTTAAGATATAAGTTTAATTGAAAAATATTCAGGTGAGTAGCTGTACTTAACTGTGGCTACTTTAAGATGACAATGAAATAATTTAGTTTTAAGCTATATAGCCAGAATGTATTTTAAATGTGTTTCCCTTTGTACAATGCTTTTAAACAAAGCTGCCAAAGATGCTTTTGAGACAGGAACATCATAAAGCAGTTTAATGGCATGAAATAACATGGCTACACTGGTCTACTAGCACTACTTAAAAATCAGAGCTCAAGTTTAGACATTATAGTTAAACATGATAATTACTTCTTTTATAAAACGAACTCTAAAAAACAACTATTTTTACACTCAGAACCTTTCTGAGCTTAGTTCTGGTTTAAACTTTAACATTTTACAAAAATATCACATCATATTCATTTTAAGGGTTGCGATGACTATTCTTTGGCTCGAAACAACAAAACATTGACCTGCAAATGCAGCTGACTGCTTGCAGCACCAGGGATCTTTAGGTGCTGAACGTACATTTGCTTCTTGGCCTACAGTGCTGGAGGTTATTTTTTAAGGAGGGAAATAAATCATTTCCTACTGACCTCTAAGCTGTCCAAAGTGAGTAAGTATTTGTCATAGAATGCTTCTATTTTCTTCTTGAATCTTTCCATAGAATCCGAGTAATTTATTAAAAGGGATTTTGTGTTCTCTTGTTCAGTATTCAGAAGATCCTGTAATAAATATTTTACTAGAGCAGTCAAATTATTTTAAACTACTAAAATTGTCTACTTTCTAAAGAAAAATCCTTTGTTTCCTTTTCATGCAAGTTTTACAATGCCAGGAACACTTAATGAAGTAATAAGTAGTTTGAGAGTTCTTGAAAGGCTTTCTTAATTCCTCCCCCCGAGAAAATCCTCCTTCCACAGTTCCATGTTGATGCAGAAATCTCATTTTAAAATCCAAACAAAAAAGGATACACAGGACACTCAGCAACTAGAATACTGCTGTGCTCTTTAACATTAATAATTCCAAAGGACGAGGAGCGCAGAAGTGTAGCTAAGACCCGTACTCCGCTTGAGAGAGTGTGCAGAAGCACCATGGGCAACGTTTACAGGAGATTAAGCAGAAAAAGAAATCCCATGTATTTTACATATTTAACACTCAGTCAGGGGTGGGATAGTAGAGAGAAAGAGAGCTAGAGGCATCTATTGAGTTTTTACAAATACTGAAGTATGAAAAGGGAAGCGCTGCAGGGAGGGAGAGGAGGACACTTTATCTTTACTAATAAAAGCTCACCATCATTTTACTCACAATAAAACAGTTATCGCATAAGAAGTCTGCCCTACCCCACCTCCTCATCAGCAATAATTTGCTTCCCTTGTTGGGATAAGCAGCAGCCAAAGGCAGAACAGTTTATCTGTTCAAAAGGTGAATTACTGCCTTGCAAAATGGAGCATCCCTTTTATTTTCATTTTTGAAAAAAATGCATTCACCATATGTAAGGAAAAATCAATGAAATAATGGAAGAATTAAAGAAAATTAGCAGAGACACAAATGAAAGCTTAATAAGTGCCTACTGAATGAGAATCTGCCCATGAATGTTCTTAGTGGAGACAGGAAGACCTAATAAATAAAAAACTTGAATTGACCTCTAGAGCCACATAAATGGACATATATGTCACCAAGGTCCTAGATAGGAGGAAAAAAATCTCAACTGCCTGATGAATAATGTGCCTTACAGTTTAAGATTCTATTAAAACTGTCCAGGAATGAGTGCCCGTAAGTAGAGGAAACCAATCCAGTCAAGCTTTCTAAACATGGATCTTTGTCAAAGACAATAGTCACGATTACAAGTGCCAAAGGAGTCATCCATCCTTCAATAATTAACTCATCAAGCAACAAATCTTCATTGAATGACTGGTGCGCCCACGATATTTTACTAGGCATGGTACAAGAACACAAGCTAGAACTAGCTTCTGCTCATGACGAGTTTACAGCCTAAAAGCTACAAAGATGAGATACGACAACACACAAATATAAAAAACTCATACCTCTGGCCCACAATATCTTCTTTATATGTTACTCATTTTTTATTTTCCATTTTTGGTAGACATTCTAGATTTTGGTTGAACTCAATCTGATTCACATTAGGACCACAGGTGAGGTAGAAAGCTATAGAGCTAGATCCAGCATCTATACCTTTTACCTCTCTGATTCTGGCTTAAAGTATAAGATAAAGGGAAGAAATCAAGGCAAAATTATTTCCTAACCAAAATCAAATGAGATTTAAAGCTCTCTATAGTATTCTAACTTGCTGATTTATTTTAATTATATAAATAATTAAATAATTTTTATTAAGTGATCACTTACAAGGTCTGCCCAAAATACTGTAAACTTCAGTACAGCCCCATTTCCTAATCAATGAAACTGCCATCAGAATTTTATACAAGGCAGAATTTATTTTCGGAGGAAAAGAAAGTGAAACCATTTATTTTGACTTATGATACTTAAATAACCATCTATATTCACTAGACTACTTAAATAATAGCCTTAGATATAAATAAACAAAATATATAAATATATATTTATATATATATAACTGGAGGTTGACTAGAAACTTATGTTGCAATTGTAACATTAAACAGTGATGCAAAATGAAAAATAGACCTGCTGGTCACAAGAGGGGCCCTCCAAGTGACCTGATTTTGTTACCCATGAACCCAAATCTGATCCCGATGAGAACCCAGCACTGATCGCGAGGTTGTGTAGTTGGGACCATGATTTAAGTTATATTCGCCTGCCTAATTTTTCCCTATGGCATAACCAATTGAATAAAGCTGAATTCTTTTGATTCTCCTCCAGTCTCTGACTGCTCTTTATTCTTCTCTTGCCCTGTAAAGCTCTGTATCTCCTATCTTCTATCCTGGTCCACTTCAACTCTCTCACTATACTCTTTTCATTGGGCCTCTCTTCATTATACTCACATATTCTTCCATGGCTTCAGTCATCATCTCTACAGGCACCCCTCAATCTCTATTAGATGATAATGTCTATTAGATTTCTTAGATATTCCACCAACACCTCAAATTTAACAGGCTGAAGACTAAATTTTTATAACTCTCTCCCCAGAACCTACCCTTTCCCCTAACTTCTCTATTTCTGTTGACAGCACTATTACCCTCCAAGTCACCTACCTACACATATCCTGGGATTACAAGTTATCCCTTCCAAATCACGATTTTCCCCACTGAAGTTTTGATATATTGTGGGTCAGCATAAGAAATGAAATGGGAATTTTGTGGAAACTGCAGATGACACACAAAGATGACATAGAAAAAGTTTAGAAACTCAGAAATGCATAAAATATATGTATAGTATTGTATAATATAACCCATGACCAAATATTTAACTCAAATTTTACAATAAGGTACTGTAAACACCCCATAAAAGAAAAAAAAATTAAGGCTTCTTCTCTGGTACAAAGAGAGGGCCAAATTTTTCTATGCAGACTTTCCAGATTGCTAGGGTTCTACACCCCAAACCCTACTATGTGGAAGGGATAACTGTATCTTTGACTCATTTTCTATGATCACTCTTTCTCACTCTCATTTGCTGTATTTTAATCCATGTTATGCTCATTGAATGTGGGTGCCTTCCTTCTTCTCTTCCCACTCTCACCCCAAGACTGTCTTGGGCCTTCTCTTTTCACTCTGTACTATCTCAGCTGGTGATCTCATCAGCTCCTATGAGTTAAAACTATCATCTCTATGTAGATGGTTCTCAGATGTGTATATCCAGGCCTGGTATCTCTACTGAGCTCTTATTGGACATTGTGAGCTGGATATCCTGTAAGCATCGAACACTCAGCTTTTCCAAAACAGACCTCATTATCTTACCCCCCAACCCTCCACCCAACCCTCAATTTTCCTGTTGCTGAGGTGCTGTCACCTTCCCAGTAACCCAGGATCACAACCATGGTGACATTCTCAACTCACTACTCTCACTTCAAAAAATCTAATCCATCACCAAATCTTGCCATTTCAACTTTCACAACGTCTCTCCCATACATCCCCTTTCCTCCACTCACAGTCACCAACCTAATTCAGGTCCTCAACACTTCTTACCTGGCCTGCAAGAACTTTCTAATTGGTTTTCCTGTCTCTAGTTTCTCGCCTTTCCAATACTATCCTCCACTCAGCTGTCAATAATTTTCCTCAAGCCTAGATTTGCTTATATCCTCCCTCTCCTGTTCCCCATTCAGTAGATTTCAGTGACTCCCTGTTACCTCCAGGAACAAATATACTCTTTTTGGCATTTAAAGCTTTCCATAACCTAGCCCGTTCTTACTTTTCTTACTCTTCTTATACACTACAATCCAGCTTAATTAGCCTATTTGCTGTCCTTTACATAGGACACTATATGTCTCCTCTCTATGCCCTTGTACCGGCTGCACCCCCATGCCTGGAATGCTTTCTTTCCTCATCTATTTTTAGTTTTCCTTGGCTTTCATCAAGATTTAGCTCAAATCTCATATTTTGTAAAAGGCCCTCTCCTCCGAGATTACTACCTTCCATCTGCTCTGTGCATATCCTGTACGAACCTATTTGCACAATGTCCCTAACCATTAAAATATAAGCTCCTTGACAGCAGGGACTATTTTTGCCTTTCTTTTTATCCCCAGTACTCAGCACTGTTTGACCAATCGATTGTTGCCTCCTCTCCCTCTCTTCAGGTCCCAACTCAGATGCTATCTCTTCCTTCACTGACCCTTCCCTACCCAGGTATAAAAGTAAGCTCTCCACACCTGAGTTTGTCTTCCTTGCATTACGTAAGTCGGCTCAATTAGTAAAACAATTTCCAATTCTATCTGCACAATGCTTCTTAGGTCAGCCCTTTCCTCTCTGTCCTCCATCCTAGTTCAGTCTCTCATCTCTTCTTGCCTAGACTATTAGAATGGCCTTCTAACTGCTTCCATTCTATCCCCTCTCCAATTCATCCTTTAAATTACTGCCCAAGTAATCTTCCAGTAATCTAAAACTTTTAGTAGCTCCTCAATGTCTACTAAATTATAAAGGACTGATTCTGGGATTCAAGGCGCTCTATCCTATTGATATGAGGTATGGTCCAGACCAGGGAGGCGGAGCCTGAGGCCACATGGGGCCTTCTAGATCCTTAAGTGAGGCCACATTTTGAAAATTTGGATTCAGTTAAAAGGTGGCAGTTAAGGATCTAGAAGGCCACAGAATGACCTCAAGGCTGCAGGTCCCCCACCCCTGGTCTAGACAAACTGGGATCTTTGTCTCCATTCTTGACCCTTTCCTGTGTCTGTGGTTTTATTCTCATGCCACCCCTCATACCCAGAACAAGGCCTAACTCAGATGCCTGCTTCCCATACATTCTCAGATAAAAGTGATTTCTCTTGTGTGATAATTATTTGTACGTGTCTTCCCTCCATTATATTGTAATATCCTAAGAAAAAAAGTCTTTTGTCCTATCTTTCTTTGTAGCTATGGCATCTAGCACTGTCCCTTGCACCAAAAGGACACAAATTTATTGAGGTGAATTATTTTATTCTTTCTATTGACAGCTACTGTGTGCTTTTAAATCTGCAAGCTACATGATACTTTTATCATCACTGCTTTTTAGGATATGTTGATGACACTACCCCTCTAAATAGGTAAAAATCCAGTAGTACCTTAATAGTCTATTTAATATGATTAATATCCTGATAATTAATGATCCTGAATTATTTAATATTATTAATATCCTGATAAGTCAATTTGTTTCATGGCATTATACAAACCTTCCTATCTCTTATAGCTGAAGTGGTATAATATTCATTGGGTTGCAACATTTCAGGAGAGATTGGAATTTAGTGTAAAGCAATCTCAGACCTGTCAGAAGGTTTATATGTAGATCTAACAAGGGGCCTTCATAGTAAGGAGTGACTGCCTATGAAACAAACCTACAACATAAGGCTTTGAGGAGAACATTAGGGTGAGGCTGCAGTTTAATTCTTTTTTCCTGTTTTTCTCTCCCTTGTAAACACCAAACAAAAACATAGCTGGAGGCTCTTGTCGTATCTCAGGTCTTCAAAGCTTTGATTTTGTACATATTAAATTTTCTCTGGCAATTAATTCCTTGGTACTCCCCCATTCTAGTACTACACTATGTAAGAGTATATAATAATAAAACATAATATCTATAATAACTCAATAAATATTTACCAAATAACACTATCATTTCACATTTAAGGTTTACTACATTCCTTGCTCACAATCAAATAAGAATCCATATTTAAGTTTTACAAAGTTCTTTGCTCTAACACTTCTGTGAAGCAGGTAATGCAGGGATTACTAACTCCATTCTATCCATGACTAGAGAGCAGATTTCCTAACTCCAGGACTAGGGCTCTTTTCACTATATCTTGCTGCCTCTCCATGATTATACAAAGTCTTCCATATAAAACAGTGTGTAACTAACAAGACTAGAGACAGTAAAAGCAGTGTGTAGTACTACTAAAAAAAACTTTACAGCCTCTCCAATAAGTCCTCTTCATTTTTTTTTTTTCAGTTGAATTTTTGGGCAAGAGCTGTATTGCCACTTGTTAGGGATTCTTGGTCTGGTACTTTTGAGATCCTATCACTGAGAGACAGTGCTAGAACTCTGCCAATCCTTTATCTCTAAATTAGAATTTGTCTACAAATAGATTAGTATAAATAGTTCATACCGCATAGGAGAATCTCCAGCTTGTGATGTTTCTTCCTGACATCAATTTCTTGCATTTATTTTGCAAACTCTTAAAGCTGTGACATTTTCTCACATTTATCCAAGGGCAACAATCAATGAGGTGACGGTGATCACGAGGCTGCTTCTGTGTGCATTTTCCAAAGCAAGCAATACTAAACTTCAGAGTTTGGAGGAAGAATTTGGCTTTCTGATGCATGGTGTCAATGATGTTCTCTTCTTGTTCTGACTTTTGAATTCCTGGGACACGAATGCTTTTACAGTGAAATTCTAGTGAATTTTTGAAACACTGGAGATCAGCAGTTCTTAATCCACTTCCTAGAGTACCATGCCTCCGATGGGTAAAGAATAAGATACTGTACCATGAACAACTTTTGCTAACAGGTTCGGAGAGATCTAAAAATGTGTGTGTCAGTTTTGGAAAGTCAACAACTCCCTTCAGATACACACTTCTTTCTTGATGGATGCGTCTCTTCTGCAAAGTCAGTTCTCTCAGGCTGAGACCACATGGACACTATACCGGAACAGTTACATCCTACGAAAAAATTGAGAAGTTAACAAATGATCATATCTCTAAGATCTCATAATATCTGGGTCTTCCATTGGATAAACTACTTTGAATTCACATTTTACATATATTTGGTATACACAGAGAAGACAGCCAGAGAACAGGTCACATTTCAGTTTTCCCCCTCAATTTATCCTTCCCACAGCTACCAAAATAAATAATCCTCCTAAAGCACAGGTGTGACCACGTCACTCCCTAACCAACAACCTTCAGTGGCTCTGCATTGTATCTAGGACAAATACAAGCTCCTCAGCTTGGTGTCTATGAGCTCTACATTCTGGCATCAGCCTATTTCATATTATTCCCTTTCATATCCCTACATTCTAGTCAAACTGTATTTAACTAGACATTTCCCAAACTTCATATTCTTTTCTCCACCTTCATGCATTCACACAAGCCATTTTTTAATCTGGAATCATTCCCTCCTCATCTAACTCAGAATCTTTATCTTCCTCCAGGGCTAAGCTCAGGTACCACCTACTATGTGAAGTTTTCTGGTCCATGGTCCTTCACTCCCCCTCTTCCCCTCTTGTGAACGCCTTTCCCTCCTTGAATTAGCTTTTATTTATCTGTGGATAAGTTGTAACCCCCTTCCACAATAAAATATAAATTCCTTGTCGGCAGGGTCATCTTTTAAAAAATTTAATTCAATATTTATTAAGCTCCTATTATATACAAGGCACAGTGAATAAAAGACAAAATTGGAAAATTCCTCCCCATTCTATTGTGCCTTTTAGTGAATCAGATTTCAGTTTGAATCCTGATTTGGGTATTGATCTGTGTGAACTTGGGCAAGTCACAAGTCCACTGATCTTTCTTCATCTCTAAAATAAGATTCGTTTAAAATTATCTCTAAGATCCGTTTCAGGTTTAGATCTTATGATGGCTTATTAATATTTACTGAATTGAGATGGGCAACAAGTAGTGAGTTAATGTTGATGTTAAAGTTGAGGCTACAACACATGAATATCCTTTTAATGCAAGAGGGAAATTTATTTAAAATACAAAAATCTCTATTCTTTTTTTCCCCTTCTCCTCCCCTCCCCCCACAAAGGCTGGGAGATTACACAGGCAAAAAAAAAATCTAGATGGATTACTGAAAAGAAGTTAGTGGTGTCTAGGTTCCTCCAGAATCCCCATCAGGAAGGGCAAATACTACTCTTTTACAAATCATTTGTTAGCACAGCTGTCAGATAAAATGCTGAACACAGCAACTTCCCAGTAAATTGCCACTCAACTTAAAAAAGATCTGTGATTCCTTTAGGGCATTTACACTACTGTCCCAGACCAAAACCTCTCCACACCTCAGAAGAAGTTTCTGTGGCCAAAAGGCAAGCAATCAACCCTACTTGTTGATAAACCTCTGGCAACTTGACTTCTTGGGTCTCCAGAATAACAGGCTGGCCGGAGCTTCTGACCTGTAGGCACAGCTTTCCAGAACCCGGTATCACCAATATGCCATAATGAAACATCAGGAGCACTTTAATGGAAGCATTAATGGATGGCCTCTCCAGCCGATGGTTGTGGGAAGGAACCATGAAAATCTTTCTTCTGCAATAAACAGCTGGGGATTACCCCAGCTTCAGATTTGGGGGCAAAAATCTGTTCTCCGAAAAAAGAGGGGCATAAAAAGCTGAAACTCTTCACTTGGCCCTAAGTCGACTAATTCTGTACCCACTTCACCTTTGTTCGTACACGGCAGAAGCAGCAAGTAAACTTGAGAGCAGGGAATCGTTTTGCCTTTCTTGGGCAATTAGGCAGTGAAATAGAGTGCTATATTTGGAAGACGAGTTCAAATCCCACTTCGGATACCACCCTGCCAAGTCCCTTAACCTCTGCCTGCCTCAGTTTCCTCATCTGCAAAATGGGGTTAATAACAGCACCTACTTCCCGGGGCTGACATGAGGTCCAAACTCTTTGCGAACCTTAAAACGCCGTATAAATGCCGGCGATCATTATAGTCCCCAGCCTTCAGCATCCAGTAAGCGCTTAATAAATGCCTGCTGACTGACGAAGGCTTCTGGAGGGTCAGGATGGAGGAAGGCGGCTCCTACGGGGGCAGCCGATGTTCCCAATGGCCCTTCCGGACCCCTCGAGAGGCAGGAACCCAGCGGGCCTCTCAGGAGGGTCGGAGCCCGACGCCAGGAGGGATCCGAGGCCAAGGGAAGGAGAGGGGCAAGTCCGGGGTTCGAGCCCTTCCTAGCACGCGGCGGCCAAGAGCCCCACACCGGGATGGGAACCGAGCCCACTGTGGAACCAAGAACGGGTCTCAGAGCAAGACAATCTAGAGAAAACGGTGACTCCAGAGAGACGGGGTCACTCCCCGGCCTCGCAGACCCAGCTCCGGGTCTCCTCTTCCTGTCCTCAGCGGGTCTGCAAACCGGCTCCAAGCTGCCGCCGCCGTGACAACCGAACCGACGCAGGCCTGCTCAATCCAGCGTCGAGTGGGGCGCCCGCAGCCGACGCTCCTTTTCTTGGGGGACGCCGACGCCGCAGTCGCCATCTTTAGCGTGGGCTCACTTTCCGTGTATTCTCGGGCACTCCAGTTTTAGTTTCATGCCTTTGCCCGGATTTCCTTTGAGCCAGAACTACTGCAGCAGAGAAATGGAGGCAACATAAGGCGCACGTTTCCAGTTTCTTGCCAGAAGCACCTTGCCATGCTTCGATCTGCCCTCATCCAAGATGGCCACCCGAGATGGGGAGGGGTACTAGGAGGAAGTAGTGACAAGTCGATCGCCACGCTCTTCGTTCGCGGTTGCCGAGGTGACGCGTTTACCCGGAAGGGCCGCGTGCAAGAGCCGGCTCTAGAGGCCAGGGCCAGGTGGTCGGACCGCTGTGAGTCCTAGGAGCCGCAGGTCCTGTCAGCTGAGAGGCAGGCAGGCAGCCAGGTCCTGGCAGGGGAGACACGGAGGCAGCTGAGATGGATTCGCCGGCGGCGGGGGCCGGTCCTGGAGCGGCTGAACAGCTCATAACCGGGGAGCCGCGGCCGGCGTCTCGGGGGCACCTGGGCGCCGCCAGGTGGAAGCTGCTGCGGCAGGTAAGCCCCAGCACCCCCCAGTCCTGCGCCCCGGCTTCGTCCGTTTCCTTCCTTTCTGCGAAGCGCCCGCCTTGGCCAGTTACTTCTGTGAGTCCCCCCCGGGAAACAAACGGCCCTGAAAAAGGATTCCGGGGCGCAGCCGGCCCCACTTCCCATGTCCCCCTCCCAAGCCTGGCCGTAAGGCCCCACTTAATGTCTGGGTGCATCAGGCTGACTTTGCCCCGCCCCCTCGCCTTTCTATCGCTTGGGGTCTCTATTGACCGCGGGCTCCTCTTCTGTTGCCGTCCCCTCGCCACTCCGTGTCTTCCCACTCGCCATCTCCTCTCGCAACTTTTATCCCACTTGTTGACCACTTCGTGGGCGACTTTGGCCGTCAATAATGTTCCTAGAGAGTCTTATCAATGATACAAATTACGAGGGCAATTAGGGTGGTGCAGTGGCTACAGCCATGGATCTGGGCGGCAGGAAGACTTGCATTTGAATCCTGCCCCAGACAGTTCCCAGCTGCTCCCTTCTGGACCAGTGACTTAACCCCTTACAGCCTCAGTGTCCTTATCTGTAAAACGGGAATAGGAATGGCACCTGCCTTAAGTGGTTGTGGTGAGGACCGACACTCCCAACGAGATTACCTCCAATTTACCCGTACATATCACCAGTTGATTATTTCTTATTGATCCCGTGTCTAGCTTGTTTGTTAATAGTTGCTTGTCTCTCCCAGTAGAGAGAAAGGACCGTTTTTCGCCTTTTTTTTCATCCCCAGCACTTGGTGGGGTTAGATGGTGAGAGGGAGGTGAGTAAAGAGTGAAGGATGACAACTAGATTTCTCACAGGGTGAGATTGAAAGAATGGTGGTGTTGTGGTTTGGGTGTGCTGGGAACCCCGAAATGCAAGGGTCCAGGGTGGGAGTCTGCCTCGAAAGAATTCTATCACTAAGCCTTTTTCACTCAGAGTAACCAGGTTTATTGAGCAATTTAATAGGGAAAAGATTGATATTTTGTACAGAAAGACTGTGGGGAGATCTGGATGGGATTAAGGAGTGGCAAGTAGCCAGGTGCAGACAATGAAGGTCATGAGAAAGGGCAGTTAAAAGGATTATTGACTGGGATGGGTTGAGTGCCTTAGGCAAAAGCCAGGGATCTGGGTTCAGAGGCTGGCTTCCTGAAACTCGTAGGAAAGTTCAGGGCCTTTTTTGGGTCCATCATTAACACCCCATCTGTGGGTTCCTTCAAGGAGATAGAGAAGTTAGAAGGAGGAGTGAGTATTGGGTGGTGATAATGAGTTTTGTGATGTTGGGATGCCTATGGAGTTGAATCTTAAAGATATGAGGGCTGGGATAAGTCGATTTGGGAGTCATCTGTGGGAGCTGCTGCTATTTCTTTAGCGGTCAAAGTGCTGTTGTTTGGTTCAATGTGCAATTATATCCGAAGAGGTGATCGTTGACCATGAATAGCACTTTGAGGTTGTATAAAGAAGACTGTTTATGATGAACCATGCTTTGGGTTTTACAGCTTGTTCTTATGGCTATGCTCCTCTGGCTGCTCCCAAACTTAGTTTAAGAGCCACTCCATCTCTAGCTGTGACAGGCTCACTTGAGTTTTTGTTGCTTATAACTATTTCTCAGAGGTTCCCAGCCATTGCCACCCTGTTTGAAGTAGCATTTTTATCATTGTGTACCTTTGCAGTTGTCCCGTTTCATCTATGACAACAGAACCTTTGCAGGCCATATGTCACTCCTTTGCCAATATACTGATAGTGCAAATGGATTTGCTGTTCAATTTTAAGGGTGACTTGTAAATGACATTGTTATTGTCATATTGCCTCTGATATGCCAAAGTAACAGAATTAATTTGTTAGAAGATTAGTTTCCATGTTTGCCACATTAGCATCAATGCAGTAAGGGTAGAGTATAAGTTGATTATCAAAATGACAAGTTATTGTAGTCATAAATAATGAAGTTTTTCCTTTTCTTTTCTTTTTTCCCCCTGATAAGTAAACCCTCTTAGACTATAAATTACAGAGCAGGTATAGATGGATTTTATAGTGTAGGGAGTTTCCTCACTAGGGAATCTTTATGCCAATGAAATCCCCCCCCCCAGCAAATATTCTGTTACAGAGATCTGTTGGAATTAACTACTATTCCTTTGCTGTAACGGGAACAGTAAGTCTACAATAAAAGCACATTTGTTGTCATCCTTTCAGCTGCATATGTTTATGTTTACTTATCAGCACTTCTTCAGTATGTAGTACAATAACAACTGCTTTTCATAATGATGGCTGTCTAGGCACTCAAGTCACTCATTCATTCAGCAAAGAAGGTATATGACCTGTTTGTTTACAGGATGAGGACATTTCTTCTGCCATGGAGTTCAACATCTTGTCTACAACTTAGTCTTGAGAGTTGCCCAGAGTCGTTGTTGTCCCACAGCCAGTATATGTTATGGGTAGTATTTGAACCCAGGTCTTTGTGGCTCCAGAACCAGCTGTCTGTCAACAACATCCCTGACAAATACATGCTTATCAAACTTTTGCTTTGTGCCAAGAATTGTTGCAGTGAATAGATAGCAGGCCTTCAAGCTAGAAAGAACTGGCTTTAAGTTCTGACTCTGACGCATAATGATTGTGTAATTTTGGTTGTAATTCATTTTCTTAGCGCCTCTAGGGCGATAAATCTCTAAGACTGTAAGTTGCAGAGAAAGTGCTAACCTGCATTAGTTGAGGGAGGTTCCTTGCCCAGAAATTCCCTGTATCAGTGAAATCACACATCCAGTCCATCACTATGTGCAAAGTACTGCGCATCAAAGGAGATAAATAAGTGTGACATGGCCCCCTTCCTTAAGGAACTGGTAAACTAGTAGAGTGGATAGAGCACCAGGCCTGGAGTCAGAAAGACCTGAGTTCAAATGTGGCCTCAAAAATTTACTAGCAGGGTAACCCCGGGCAAGACACTTAACCCTATTTCCTCAGTTTCCTTATCTGTAAAATGAATTGGAGAAGGAAGTGGCAAACCACTCCAGTATCTTTGCCAGGAAAACCCCACATGGGGTCAACTGAACACCAACCAACAAGTAGAGGAAAAAAGACATATAAAATATCTGTAATACAAAGTATATTCCAAATATATATGAGAGGTCCAAAATGCATTGGAGCACCAAGGAGGGAGAAATCACTTCTGACCTAAAGCATTAGTGAAGTGGATTAGAAAATGGTGGCATATTTAGGTTAATGTGAAACTTACTCTATTTCCTGATTTTTCTGTTTTATTTTTTTCTTCAGATTTTTATTTTCACTATTAAAAACTGATTGCAAGAAAAATATCCTTAAGGAGAATGATTGCTTTTGATGGTAGCGAACAAATTTGTCCTAAGAGCAGGATACTAGATTTTGTTTTTAGGCTTAGGTAAAACTGGGCAACATAATTCCATAGCAATATATAGCAACTGTCCGCTAGGTATCATGTGATACAAACTGTTGTTTTCTAGTGTCACCTTAGGAAGGTGTAGTTATAATTTTCATACCACTTATTGTGAATTTAAGTCCTAATCTCCTAGTCCTGAAATTAAAAAGCTGAGAGAACTGGGATTTCTTTTCTGCTTTGGGGTTTTCCTTGGTGCCTCCTGGCAGTTAACATCAGTGAATGAGCAAGCAGCCAGTAGTCTACTTTATGGCGTTCCTGAGTTCTCAGAGAAGCTTGCATTGTACCCTCAGAGTTCTTTTTGTTGCTTGTTTTTCTCTTTCCATGTGTATTGTTCTTCTTTCATCTCTGTATGACTCTGGGCAAGTCACTTAACCTCCAGATCTCAATCTCCGAGGGCCTCTAAGGTTCCTCTACCTCAAAGCTGTACATAATCCTCTGATCCTCCCAACAACCTTCCTATACCTTATTATAGAAAAAGTTGTACAAATAACTTTGAGAATTGATAAATTGGGGATAGGATTTGATATATGGCATCTGACTTTTTTTATACATCACTTAACAACTTTTCAGATTGTGTGTTCCTGTAAATATTCTCCTTTTTTTCCACTTTCTGGTGAGGTAGTAATTATTAATTCTTTTTGCATGAAAATTTCTTACTATGACAAAGACATCATACATTTTTTATGGTCTTGCTCTTTCCTTATTGCCTTTGTACAAGGCCAGAAGAGAAACATTTGCAGCTTTTACAGCCTTGAATCGGACTCCAGGAATATCACCAACAGCATGACCTTTTTGACCAAATCCGGCAACCAGAACTTCATCATTTTCCTCAATAAAGTTCAAGCAGCCATCATTGGGAACAAAGGCAGTGATAAATCAGCTGGACCCTCACACATTTCCTGATGGCAGAATTGGGCTGCTTGGCTTCCATACCAACTTTTTCCAAGATGATCCCTTTCGCGTGAGATGCTCCTCCAAATGGGTTGGTCTTCAAGGCAGTGCCCAAATGAGCTTCTTATATTGTTTGTCATGCTACTTTTGGTCTCTCCTGTGGCTTTGGAGCTTTCTAGCAGCATGAAGACCATGGCACTTACCCATGCTGCCCCCTGTCCCGGCCCAGAGAAAAGAGAGAAGGGGTAGTAATTATTATTATTATGATTTTTTTTTTTAGGCAATTGGGGTTAAATGACTTGCCAAGGGTCACATGGCTAGTAAGTGTCAAGTGTTTGGTCTGGGGCTGGATTTGAACTCAGGTCCTCCCGACTTCAGGGCTGGTTCTCTATCCACTGCACCACCTGGCTGCCCCGTTAGTAAATATTTTGAATGTTGTATTTGTGTCCACCTTATGCTGTAGTACAACATTTGGCAGAGAGAGGGGACAGTCCTCCTCCAAAGCTCAGAGAGGTTAAGTTATTCGACTTTTTACATAAGCTGGAATTGGAATTTAAACTCCTGTCTCTCTCATCACCCCAAGTCCCATGGTATGGGACACCTACTTCACTAGGTTGTCTCTCAAGGACCCCTATAGTCTCCCTGTATTTGGTTGCTAGATTTTTGGGATATTGTATTCAGTGTTGAGTGCCACATTTTAAGAAGACATTGGCAAACTAGAAAAAGTCCAGAGCAGGGTGACCATGATGGTTGGGGGTTTGAAAACAGTATCAGTAGAGGGAACTGATGATATTTAGTTTGGAGAAGAGAATGTATATAAGAGGGGACATGATAGCCGACTTCAAATATCTGAGTGGCAGTAATATAGGAAAGGAAATAGGCATAGTCTTCGTTGCTCTGTAGCTGCAGAGACCAGTCTAGGTCCACAGGAAGAAAAACTTCCTTACAATTAGAATTGGTCAGAAGCCGCAATTCTGTCTTTGGAAGTAATTGATTTCCCTCCTTTGCTTGAAGCCTGGAGGACCATTTGTCAGGGATGTGACAGATGGGATTTCATGTTTATGTTCAGGTGCAGGTTGGCTTGTGCTGTCTGTGAGCCGCTTGGTCCTCTGCTCTTGTTCTTGGGCTTTCTGCTATCCCATTACTAATCTACCTGAACTTTCCCCTCATCTCAGTCCCATCTCAATTTTGATATAAAGCATTTTATTTTTTACTACTATCACCTGACTTATTTGTGATGAAATCCCCTTCCCTTACAGCTGATGGCTATGATGTTTATTATTATTATTGCTTAAAGAAATAGGATATTTGTGATATTAATTGAATATGATCCCTAGCTTCTTCAGAGTTAAGCTCAAGCAATTCCTTCTGCATGAGGCCTTTCCTGATATGTCTAGATGTTAATTTCTTCCCTACCCCTGAAATTAGCTTCTATTTTCTTTTTATGTATTTCTACATGTACATGTCTTGCTGCCTAACTGTGGGTATTTCCCAAGGCCTTGTCAAGTCCTTTTTGGTTATATGGTCTCTCTTGGGGAATGTATTAGCTCTTATGGATTGTTATAATCTCTATACAGATGATTCTATGTATCTATAGAGCTATATATCTAGCCCTAATCTCTCTTCTGAGCCCTAGTCCCAGCCACCAACTCCCTGTTGGACGTCTTAATCTGGGTGTCCCGTAGGCATCTTAAACTTAACATGTCCAAAACAAAACTCATTCCCCCAGAAATTCTCTCTTCATTCCAGCCTCTCTCCTACGTTGATGGCACTTCCATCCTTCCAGTCACCCAGGCTCACTTTCTTTCTCCCAATATCTAACCTGTTGTATATCTTGCTATTTTTACCTTTACAGTATTTCTCTTAAATACCTCCTTTTCTTCACCCATTTACCCACTACTCTTTTTCAGGCCCTTATCAGTTCTTTCTTAGACTTTTGCAATAAACTTCTAATTGATCTCTCTGTTTCAAGTCTTTTCCCATTCCAATCCATCTTCCAGCTTGTTCATCATTATGGAAAGGATGTAACATTCTCTGAGGGTATGGTACTATAATAAATACAATAGTAGGTACTAGCTGTGCCCTTTTAGGCAAGTCAGAGCCTCCTTGGGCCTCAGTTTCTTTATTTTTTCAAGTACTTTACAAAGTGAATTCACTTTTGCAAATTTATATCCATTTATTCTATCCCACCTAAACCAACTCATTTTGCCATTTATCTCCCTGTCTTCCATCCATCAGTCTATTCCTGTGCCAGCTTACCCTTATTTCTATAGCTCTCAGAGTAGGTGGCTAGACTAGGGTTTCAAGCTCAGTGGGAAAGAGACCTAAAATTTAACCAGGAAAGATCGCTGGAGCAGGCAGGGATGAAGGGCAGATTTAATTCAATTAAAGAAATGTGTTAAATGCCCAAGAAATACTATGCTAGGTGCTAGGAATGCAAAGACAGAAATGAACCAGTCTTTGTCCTAGAGGAGCTTCCTGTCTCCTAGATTGATTTCCATTTCCTCAGTAGAGTTTTTCTTTTCCCCTTCTAAGATTTTCTACAATCATGTCAGACTTATAGGTCACACATTTTAGTACTTGGTCACATAAGGTCCATTTTGTTCTCCGGTTGTTTTGTGTGTATAAGTAGAATGTAGTTTGAGAGAGAGGTTAAGTAAGGTTCATTAAAAACAGCCAGTCTGCATCCAGGGGGAGTCTACTCCACATGCTGGAGGCTTTCATGAATAGTAGTGTGGTATTCAGACAGAATATTTGTTATACTAAATTTTATGACACAAGTAGCCCATCCCCTGGCCCAGTCATGTCGTTGTTGTTCAGCCATGTCTGAGTCTTTGGGACCCCTTTTGGGGTTTTCTTGGCAAAGATACTGGAATGGTTTGTCATTTCCTTCTCTAACCCAATTTATAGATGGGGAAACTGAGGCAAGCAGGGTTAAGTGACTTGTCCAGGGTCACGGAGCTAGTAAGTGTCTCAGGCCAGATTTGAGCTCAGGAAGATGAGTCTTTCTGACTACAGGCCTGATACTCTATCCACTGAGCCACCTAACTACCTCTTGCATTTATTCTAGATATAGGTAATGATATACTTGCCCATTGGATTGATCACCTGACTCTATATGCTATAGTCTTGACAGTAGGGATTTTTCATTTAAAAAAATTTTTGTGTATGGATTGTTAGGACAATCCATTTTGAGTAATCTAAATGTAGGGGGTCTGTGTTTTGCTTGGGCTTTTTGCAGTTAGGTTGCTATCTTCCACAAACAGAAAACATGTGCATGATCACATGACCTAAAAGCAATCCTGTTTGTAACTTTCCATTTGCATCCTCCATGGCCATGGCAAACATCTTTGGATAGCTGAAGTGTCCCTGACATATGCCTCACTTGAAGTTGCTAATCAGTGGGTTGTTTAATAGAGTTATCTCTGTTCATGTATTTATCAAGGCATCGTAATAATTCCTATGTGGAGAAAAGCCTTGAAGGCTATATTTTTCTCTGACAAGTTAAATACTTTTTTTTCATCAACAAACATCTTGTATTTGCAGCATTCTTCAGACAATTGTGTGACTGTCAAGATGTCATCTGTTATAGAAAATCTTTTGTGAAAGATTTCTCATATTTTCGTTAAGGAATCCTTTATATATACATACATACATATATAACATGTATATATGTATTTGTGTATGTTATTCTTATAAAGATTTTATAAAGATAAAGTAGGCATATGGTAGTTACAATACCCTTTTGATCATTTTTGAGTAATAATGTCATCCGTGATTTTTTTCTATTCTTCTGCTATCTTCCCTTGCTTTCAAGATTGGCCTGCTCCAAATATGCCCTTTCTTGATTTATACTAGTTTAATCATTTCTCTTAACTTCAACTTAAATACCATTTCTACTTTGTCATTTAGGCTACTGGAGACCAATATGTTAGTGCCTAAATATGTTGGTCTCCTTGTCATTGATGATGAGAATTATACTAGATTTAAGTGTTTGTGACTAAGGTGGTTTCCTGATTGGGACTTTTATACATTGTTTAAACTTTTATAGGAGATGGTGGTAATCATCATTAATATCTTTGTATTTCCCCACTTTCCCTTTATTTGGAATTAATGATGTTAGAACAAGTCAGATTGAAGTCATGATTGTTGGCAGTTTCCTCACTCAAGCTGCTATTGTATCACATGTACACATATGTACACAAATCTGCGTAAACACATACATGTATACATTTTTTTGTATACATGCAAAATGCAAAATAAATATAACTAGTTGTAGGAGGGAGGACACTAGCCCTTGCCAGGGCTTAAGAAGGGCATCATGTTGAAAGTGGTATTTGAGCTGTCTTGAAGAAAGTAAGGAATTCTGCAAGGTGAGTAGGAAGTACATTCCAGCCGGTGGGATAGCCAGTGCAAAGGCTCCAAGTGAAAAGATCAAGGACTGTGTGAGGAATAGCAAGAAGTTCAATTTGACTTGTGTAGAATAAGGAAAGAGGAATTATGTATAAAGGAAAGAAATATGAGGCTTTGGGCCGAATTGTAAAGGGTTTAAAAGCCAATCAGAAAAGTTTATATTTCTTCCTAGAGGCAAAAGGGAACCACTAGAGATAATTGAGTAGGGGGTATGTTCTGTGCTTAAGGAGAATGGCTTTGGCAGCTGTGTTTAGTGTGGCTCAGAGAAAGGAGTATTTGAGGTAGGGATCCCCTACCTCATACAGAAATGCATAGGAATATCTCAAATAGAAATGGCAAGGTTTGGCAACTGGTTGGATGTGTGGAATGTAGGATAATGAGGAGTCAAGGGTAATTAATGCTGACATTACAAGTCTGGGAGACTAGAAGGATGGTGGTGCCCTCTATAGAGACAGGGAAGTTCAGAAGAGGGGTCGGTTTTGGGGAAAAGATTAATGAGTTCTGTTTTGAATATGTGGAATTTGAGATGTCTATGTAACAATGTCATTTCATCTAGTACTGAAATTTTATTGAAATACTTATAGTCAGAGATATAATCATATTAATTAGTATCAATATAACCAATCAATTAGTAAGCATTTGTTAACCACCTAGGATGCGCCAGGTAGTGTGTTAGGTTCAGGGGCTACAAGGAAAAAAAAAAACCCTGCTTTTAAGGAGCTTACATTCTACATAGACAGCATGACCAGTGATAGGGAGCTAACTACCTTGCAAGGCAGCCTACTCCATTGCTGGATGGTTCATTGGAACTGTCTATATAAATGATTTTAGAATGTTTATATAAATGGTAATAAATTCTTCCATTTGTTGAATTGAAATCTACACCTTCCATTCACTTGTCATTTTACTTGTACCAATAGAGTGCTATTTCTTTGTAGGTACTTAGAAATTTTTTGGTGTTGATTATGGTGATACAAGTGTGGTAGGTGTATATCACCGAGTTCTATCTTTTTAAATTTAAAAGAGAGAAATTATGCTTAAATTGCGTATTGTAAAAACAAACATTTGTGAGAATATTAAATGTAGCCAAGGTTTAATTAAAGGCTTCTCAATTGTTAGTAATTGAAACTAAAATAACAAACTAAAAAAGTGATAGAGGAGTTGAATTAAAAAGCTTTGTTAAAAATCAATGTAATCTTTATAGGGGTTGAGATGGTAGCTCAGAGAAATGAGGCTGTAGTATTATGGAAACCATTCTTAAGGCCAGGAGTGTCTGTATTCATTGTCCGTGAGGGAGAAATCAGCTTGTTTAGGCTGTACTTCTGGATCACTGTTTATTTGTCTTTCATTCCCTACCCTTGCTGCTTTACTTAGTAATGGTTTCCTGTTAGCTTTCTTGAGTCTTGGCATCCTTATGGGTTCCCAGGGTTCATTTATTTAGAAAACAATGCATGGGGACCTTTCAGTTGGAGGACAACATAAAAATAGGGAGCAGTTGTATTACAACCTTTCTGAGCTCTTATCTTCACTACCATTAGATAGATTTGTCAGATTTTTTTCTAAGGCTAGAAAAGAAATAACAACATGGCTCATCTGCATAGCTTAATGAATATTTGATGTTTTTAAGGAACAAATGTGAAAAACAGCTTTTGTAATTGTAACAGTAATTGTAATTTGTATTTGAAAAAAACTTGCATTTAAGGATATGAAAATTTCATTTCAACCAGTATTTATTAGATGTCTTTTGTAAGACCGCAGTAGAGTAAGTGAATGTTGTTGTTCCTCCTAAGGGAATTACTGTTGTTGTTAGTCGTTCTTTGTTCTTGAAAAGGACAAATGACATCAGGAAGGTGACGTCTTGACTTTGGAGTGCATTGGATATAAGTGAGGCAGAGCTGCAGAAAGTCATCAGTGTCACTTTCTCCTCCTGAGTCATCAAAGTCTAGTGGCAAGACAAAGGTCAAGTTGACTGGAGATGGCCCAGAATGCAGTGAGTGACCTTGGCATTTCTAAATTAAGGTCTTTCCCAGGTCTGTTTGTCTGAGGACAGGCCCATTCAATGATGAAGGGGTAAGTAAGAGTTGAGACAAAAGATATCTCAATTTACCATTACACAGATATAATCTGGGAGGGGAAGATCCTCAAGTGTTTCTGGCCAACAGAAAAAAATTGCTATTTATCCTCATTCTAAGCCATCAAAACCTAAACAATGAGCCTCTGAGAGTTGGAGTGGGGCTATTCATATAGTAACTTATCGAAGATGTTTTCTACTGAAAGCAGATGTCCTGAAAACTCCTGCCCTTTTCTCTCAGAAAGCTCAGGATACAAGTAGTAGAAATCTTATAAATATTTATGCTTTTACACTTCAGATATGGCTATTCCTTTATAACCCATCCATGACTTCTCATCCTCTGTATTTCTTATCTTGTCTTGTACTTCAACACATTCTCCTCAGGGGGTTGATCCAGCTACTGGGTGCCTTCCTGTAGTTGTGGATGCTGTTAGAAGATACAGGAATGCCGTTATCCTTTATTCTCATAGTTATGACTGGGCCACCTCTTTTTCATGTTGCGTATTTCTCCTATGACATCCTCTGGACTGTTTCTTTTGTTCAATCTTTCCTTGATAATATGTTGCAACCCACCATGAACTGCTTTACAGCCCTTTGCAACTTAAATTCTTTGGAGACCGTGGGATTCCATGACTTGAATTCATATAACATCACTGCGAAATGTAGTCCTCTGTTTCATTGTATAAATTATTGATTGATGTATAGGGAGGTCTATGATGTGTGTTTTTCACCTCCATATAACGAAGTGCTCTCTTATCTCTTCAGACTCCACTGTGTCCTTTTTTTGGGTTGCTTCCACATGTTTGGCATGAGAAAACTTTTGCATTCTAGGCAAAGGACTAATTGCTTTCTGCCAAAAAGGAAGGGAACCACGGTGCCTAAAAATATGGGTTAGAGAGGGCTTTCCCTTCAACACTTCATACTTAAAATTGTGTGGCAGATTTGTTTGGAGACTCTTAATCTTTCACTTAAAATGCATTCAATGAAGAAGTATGTATTGAACATCTCTTCACTCTGTGTGTGTGCACACGTATGTGCTTCATATACAAAAAATATCAGACGAGGAGCCAGCAAAGAATTCATAGTATAATTGCTTTTCCCACACTTCCATGGTCTGTCTTTCCCAAACTGACACATCCTGTTTTATATTGTATTCTTATTGTATCATCTTATTTCTGTATGTTTTATACATTAGAACTTTCCCATGACATGATTTTCTCTACAGGAGAATTTGGTGTAAGATAGATTTGTTTTGGACTCAATTCTAGATAATTTAATTACTGAAATTGATTAGCTTAATTTCAATATATTATACAGGTTGAAGGTTATAATATAAATTATAAAATCTACAGTGTAGATGGAAGGATGGTTTGTCTCTGATGTATTTATTTTGAATATGACTGTATCTTTGTCTTTTTATTTGGGTGTTAATGTTGATTAAGTTTCTACAGGTCATCTTGTATTGGAAAAAAAAATTTAATTTGCTGCCTCATTACCTTATTTATGAAAATGTTTTTCAGTTCACTTAAACATTTATTAAATGCCTAATATGTACAAGGTCCTATCCTAGACTCTGGAGATGCAAAAAGAAATGAATGAAATAATTGTTATCTCAAAGATCTTTACTATTTCTATTAACAACTGTTTGGTTTTCCATCAGTTTTCTGTGAGGGGTCTATTTGATTTTTGCTTTGGAATGAATGCTTTTGAATGGCTTATAAAATATTGTTCTTCCTCAGGTGAAAATTATTTAGCAAAACTTTAGAATGACCCATTTGTAAAAGGGAAATTCTAGAATGTTTTCCCCCAAAGATCTATAAGTAGCTTTTTTTTTTATACTGCTCGGAGATGGCCTTCAGCGTTCTTCTATGCGGGGTAGAGAATGATCTCAAATACCTTCTAGCCCTTTCTTTCTGTGTTTGTGCTAAAGTGCTTCACAGAGATGAAGATCTTGATCATTCTAAGTCAGGAATACTTCTATAAATAATGTTTTGATCTGCTATTTTTTTTTATGTTGCCTTATTCAGATTTTTTTCCCTCAGGGGTAAATTCTGCTGAGATTCTGTGAATACTCTCAACTAGTTAGCTATTGTGATTGATTTTTGACTTAGGTTTTTTGCATGATGCATCTCTATTGTACTTAGTCTTTGAACACTTGACTGGAGGATAGGTTTATTTACTTTGAACTCCCTGTTTATTTTTATCTCAAAGGTTCTGAAACAGAAACACTTGGATGATCACCTACGAAAAGTATCTGTAAGAAGATTTGAATCCTTTAAATTGTTTTCAGTAACAGAAATAAAAAAGGAAACGGAAGACGAAGCTGGTGGCTGGGTTCAGTATACAAGTGTGTTTTATCCTGAATACAGTATTTCTTTAAGGTAATTATCATTCTGCTCAAGATTTTTTCTTACAAATCATTTTTATCTCTTGCCCGTGAACAGTAACTTTATCAGAATCTCATTATTCATTTGGGGAATGTCCATGCTAGTTAGAGCTAACAAGCAATCTGAATCAGTTCTTAGGTTTTGCAGGACGTTTTCCTGCTGATTTCATTGGGTCTTGCTGTGTTGCTAGTACAAAGAAAAAAATATCTGAAATAACTCAGGGATATTTGAGCATTCTGTGGGTTGCAAATCAAAAGGTTCATTTAATCTTTTCCTTATAGCTTTTGCTAGTGACACAAAGTAAAGTTCTCCTTGATGCAAAGAAGGCTAAAAGTGAAAACAAGATTTTTCTGAATTCCACTGCTCTCCAAGTACCTGAAAATCAGGTTTTTTTTCCCTTCCCTTTGACATTTTTTCATCTCCAGAATAGAGCCTCAAGAATAGAGAGAGAAAGTTCAGCTGAAGACATTGATATTGTATGAAGCAGTGGAGACAGTAGTACCTTTTAAAATGATTATGAAAACAGAGAGGGGAACAGTTAACTGCAGTAACAAGATGTCTATTTTACTCAGTTAATTTTCTGACATAGCTGTACTGTATAATGCTACTGGAGGTGTTTAATTTTGTGTTCTGACAAGAGCATACATTTTGAAAGGGAAGGAGGAGCAGTTTTACAGGAGCTTTGTGAAGGAGAAAGATCACGTTTTATGTGGAAAATATGACTGAATGAGGATAAAATAAGGTGATGATGAGTTTTTAAGAAGAAAAAAATCACCTTCACAAAGGATATCTATTCATAGTATGTGTTTTGTGGTATATTTTAATTCAAAAGAAAAAGCTAAGCTTTATAAGGCGGTTGCACTAAATACAATTTTAGGGTTTGGTAGTGCTTGGGCAAGTGGAGAAGGATATTTGGGATCTATTTTTATGATTTCCTTGTGTTGTCGAAGACCTCAAATAGAAAATCAAAATTTAGAGATTTTTAATCCTTTTATAACGCTTAACACTGATCAAAGCTTTATGTGATCCACTTGCAGCGAGCCCTGAGAATAGGAAAGAAAATGACTGTGTTGAAAAATAGTGTCTTTGAGGAAAGATTAAAAGAAGGAAAGAATAAGGGGCAATCTAATAATAGTTTTCAAGAATAAGACAGATTATTACAACAGAGGTTGCCGATCAGTTATTTTCTATATCAGTTGAGGAAAGAATAAGAGAAAAAGAGTTTAAACTCTAGCAAGAAGAATTTTAAGCTCTGAGAAAGATTAGTCAGGGAGGACAGTAATAATAATGACAATTCACATCGATATAGTGCTTTAAAGATTATAGAGTACTTTTCTTATAACAACCCTATGAAAAGTACAAGTATTGTCCTTCTTTTGTGGATGAAGAAACTGAAGCTCAGAGGGGTTAAGAGTCTGAGTCATAATCATACAGTTAATGATTTTTGTAGCCTCGAACTTAGGTCTCCTGACTTCAAGTGTGACACTCTTTTCACTCATCCATGCTGCCTCCCTAGTGGATGTGGACTCTCCATTCCTGGATGCATTTTAAAATCGTTACCGATCTATTTGTGGTATCTTAAGTACAGTGATTCTGGGAAGCAGAGGGATGAGTTAAATAACTTCACTCATTCCAACAAAATAAGTGTAGTCTTAGTATCGTACCAAACTGGTTACTCAGTGAATATTTTTTGAATGAATAAAATTCTGTACTATATGATATAAACATTGTACTTTATGGAAGTTTTTGCTTTGAAATTCTGCCAAGATAACCTTTGCTTTTTGTATGTTGTGGAATTCCAGAAAACTGGACTGAGAATCTGTAGATAATTGCTGATTATGTGAAGTGACTAACTCACTTAATTTTATTGAGCCTCAGTTTCCTAATCCAGTAAAAAGGGTAATGCTTATAACTCACATTTATACAACAGGGTAAAATTTGCGAAGATGCTTTTCCCACAACAGTTGTGTGGGGTGGTTAGTGCATAGTTTATCAATCCCATTTTACAGATGTGAAACTGAAACTCACAGGTTAAATGATTTTCCCAAATCATAGAACTCCCAAGTGTTACAGCCAGGATTTAAACCCAGGCCTTTTGACCCAAAGGCCATCACTCTTTTCACTATAGCTTGCAAGCCCTCAGTATTCCAGCTTGCTCATAACTTTACCCTCATAGAGTTTTTGTTAAGTATCAAATGAGAAAATGCATGTTAAAATACTTTGTAAACTGTGGCACTCTGTACAAATGCACTAGTGTTACTATTGCTTGTTCTTTCCCTCTGAGATGTCCTCCAGTGTACTCTGTATTGGTTTTGTATAGACATACTTATTTGCATATTGTCATCTCCATTAGAATGTGGGCTCCTCAGGGCAGGGACTGCGTTTTTCCCTTTATTTTCTTAATACGTAGCACAGTCTCTCATACACAAAGTAAATGTTTAATAAATGCTTGTTGCTTGAGTGCTATCACTGTTAGTTAATTTCATAATCAGTGGCACAGTTCTTCAGACTCTAACCAAGGCTGACTGCTTATGACTGAAAACAAAAACTTGTTCATTTTTGTCAGCTGGGATCTTCATCCTGATCTGGAGGGTGGGGTGCCCTTATCGGGGTAGCAAGCGTCATGAAGCTGAGAGGGATGACTAATGTTTTGGATCATAGTCAGGATCTAGAGAGATCTCTGCAGGCCAGAATGATGGGTCAAATCTAATGAGCTGGAGTGTATTAGGAATAAATATAAAGTCCTACATGTAGGTTAGTTCAATTCAGTCCACAATCATTTATTGATTTCCTACTTGGTGTAAGACATAGTGATACAGGAAGACAAGACACAGTATAGTCTCTGCCATTAAGGAAATTACATTCTCCTAGAAAGAAACAACATACTTATGGGTAAATAAATACAAAATGTGAAAAAGGTAAATGCAGAGTATTTTTGGTTAAAAAGATAACCTGCACACATTGCAGTCCTATTGAAATATGTCTAGACAGCAAGCTGCAAATTCATTAAGAGTCGACAGGGTGACATGGCAGCCCCCCAAAAGCTGGAGTGTTTTTGGACTGGATTAACAGAAACCTAGTATAGAGAACAAGGGAAGTTATAGGGCGACACTATTCTATTCAACCTTAACCCACTGGACTATTTGTGTTTAGCTCTGGGCACCATATTTTGAGAAAGGCATTGACAGTCTGCTACATGTCCACAGCAGAGCAATCAAGATGGTAAGGTGATAAGAGATGATTTCATATTAGGATCAGTTTAGGGGACTGGGAAGGAGAAGAGGGATGTGTGTGTGTGTGTGTGTGTGTGTGTATCAAATTTTATATATATATATACACATTATATATGTATATATATACATATATAATGTGTATATAATTTGTGTATAGATATAGATATATATAGATAAGCAAAATTTGAGGAGGGAGAGAATACTTTTAGCTTAGTTGACCAGTCATGGCTTCATAGAAGAGTTGGTAACTAAGCTCTCTCTGGAAAGAAGAGAAGGATTCAGAAAATGTTGATAGAACAGCTTGTAGTTCAACTTGACTAGAATGTAGAGTATGTGAAAAGAAGGAATAGAAAATAAGGGTTGGCAAAATTATAAGGAAAGCAGAAAACCGGGAAAAAGTTTTTGCAACAAATATTTCTGACAAAGATCTCATTTCTCACATATAGAGAACTGAGTCAAATTTATAGAAATACAAGTTATTCCCCAATTGATAAATGGTCAAAGGATATGAACAGGCAGTTTTCAGACAAAGAAATCGAAGCTATCTACAATCACATGAAAAAATGCTCTAAATCACCATTGATCAGAGAAATGCAAATTAAAACAATTCTGAGGTACCACCTCAGAGTAGCTAATGTGACAAAAAAGGAAAATGTTGGATGTTGGAGGGATGTGGGAAAATTGGGACACTAATGCATTGTTGGTGGAGTTGTGAACTGATCCAGCCATTCTAGAGAACGGTTTGGAACTGTGTCTGAAGGGCTATAAAGCTGTTTGTGCCTTTGATCCAGCAATACCACTTCTAGGTTTATATCTCAAAGACATCCAGGAAAGGGGGAAAGGGCCTATTTCTACAAAAACATTTATAGCAGTTCTTTTTGTGGTGGCTAAGAATTAGAAATCGAAGGGATGCCCATCAATTGGAGAATGGCTAAACAAGTTGTGGTATATGATTGTAATGGAATATTATTGTGCTATAAGAAATGACAAGCAGGATGATTTTAGAAAAACCTGGAAGACTTACCTGAACTGATGCATAGTGAAGTGAACAGAACTAGGAGAATGTTGTACACAGTAACAGCAGTGTTTTTCAGTGAAGAACTGTGAATGACTAGCTATTCTCAGCAATACAATGATCTCTAAGACAATCTCAAAGGACTAGTAATGAAGCATAATATCTGCCTCCAGAGAAAGAACTAATATTGATTGAATACAGACTGAAGCATGCTATTTTTCACTTTCATTTTTTCTTTTATTCGACTCTTCTTATACAAAATGACTAATATGAAAATGTTTTACATAATTGCACATGTATAACCTATATCTGAATGCTTACTTTCTCAGGGAGGCAGGAGGGAAGAAGGGATAGAATTTGGAATTCAAAACTTTAAATAAAACTGTTAAAAAAAAAGCAATAGGAAATGTAGTTTTAAATCTAAGTTTATAGGGTGTAATCTCAAATTTTTGAGGTACTTATTTTTTCTATAATACAGTCAATAAATTCACGTACTTCCTGAAAAACAAAAAAGAAAATGAGGTTGGAAAGGTAGATTGAAGCCAGAAGACCTTAAATAACAGAAATTTGTATATTTTATTCAGTGGGCAATAGGATGTTATTAAATGTGTCTGAGGCTTGTGATCCTTGTGTGACATTGTCAGTGCCTTAGTAAGTTTTGGTAATCATGGAAAGATGAACTTACTTGTAAATGGAATTGACATTCTTTCATCCAGTTCAATCCAGTAAACACTTATTAAGCAGCTATTGTATGCCAGGAACTGGGCTTTGTGAAGGGTATGCTATTAATAAAAAGAAAGACAGTCCCTACCCTCAAGGGGCTTACAGTCTAATCGGGAGACAACACACAAAAGGAAGCAAGAGAGCAGGGGTGACAATAGGAGGAGCACCAAGGCGGTGATGGAGCATCTTTTTCCATGGACTTGAAACCAGGCAAAGTAGCAGATGCAGAGTGGAGTGAGACCAAAAGTCCAGTTTCTGCTCTCTATAAAGGAAGGAATTGGGAGGAGTTTATATACTGTTTTTGACATCAATAGCTTATTTAAATGGGTCCATTCTTCCTATAGTATATTTAAACAATAGTTTTCATTGCACACCACATCTTCTATCTCATTTTTATTCCTCTAGCTTTGTATTAATTTTTCTCTTTGCTCCAAAAAGTCAGTTATATGACTTACAGAAACAACTGATTCAGGAATTACTGTTATATCAATAAATAGTTTTTTGCCCATAAAAACATAGTGGATTTCATTTTTTTTGATTTAGTGCTTATCATGTCCAGTACCTTCTGATCAATTTCTTTCTTTCTTTCTTTCTTTCTTTCTTTCTTTCTTTCTTTCTTTCTTTCTTTCTTTCTTTCTTTCTTTCTTTCTTTCTTTTTCTTTCTTTCTTTCCTTCTTCCTTCTTCCTTCTTCCTTCCTTCCTTCCTTCCTTCCTTTCTTCCTCCTTCCTTCCTTCCTTCCTTCCTTCCTTCCTTCCTTCCTTCCTTCCTTCCTTCCTTCCTTCCTTCCTTCCTTCCTTCCTTCCTTCCGGCAGTGGGGTTAAGTGACTTGCCCAAAGTCACATAGCTAGTAAGTGTCAACTGTCTGAGGCTGGATTTGAACTCAGGTCCTCCTGACTCCAGGGCTGGTGCTCTATCCACTGCTTCTGATCCATTTCTCAAAGAAAGTGTTCAAGATGTGAGTCATGATGAGGTTTCTAGGTGGCCCACGTTTGGTTTTTCTCTTTCCTTAGTCTTGATTCAATTTCTCTTAAATTTTTCACTATTCTTTCCTATGTCTGCTTTGCTTTGGAGCCACCAACTATCATGTATATGTTGATTTACTTTGGAGGCTCTTACAGAATTCTTGAGAGACTACATACATAGTGGATAGGGAGCTGGCCTTAGAGCCAGAATGACCTGCATTCATGTTCTGCCTTCACACACACTGACTGTATGATTCTAGGCAAGTCACTTATTCTCTTAATTCTCCTGTCAAATTTCTGTTGCAGAACAGTTGATGATTTGCATTAATTGAAAGGAATTTGATCACTAGGGGGCTCCCTGAACCAATGAAATCACAAGTTTGCCCTTCCTCCACCTGATAAAGTTCTTTAGCATGGTGCCCTGAGGGGGAGTCCAGGGGTAGCATGTGCTAGGTGATTTCATTACCACAGTCTGCACCACTGTCTCCCCTCAGACCTTGGCAGAGGCCCTTCAGACCACCCACCCTGCTTCCAGCCATCATTCAGCGGAGCAGTCTTTATGTGGCATTTGCCTTTCCAAATGCTATGGTCTCCTGCATCCTTAATAGCCACGTCTATTTGAAGATCATGAAAAGACAATTCTTACCTCCAAGTCCTTGGTGCCATCAGATCAGTATCAGAAACCGATATGATTTTATCAATGAAAATAAGATACATTGCCATCTGCTTGCCATGACACTGTGAAGACTACTGGGCTTTTCCATTGGACTTGCAGTTGAAACCTCCTCTGTATGTTGTTCCCCTCTTTTAGAATATGAGTTCCTTGAGAGCAGCGACTGCAATATTTCTCAGTTTGTTTCTGTAGTGCTTAGCATAATAGTTGGCACATAGTAAGTGCTTAATAAATGCTTTTTCATTCATTCTCTTGTTATAGTTTCTTTACCTCTTCATTTCTTGTAACAGATGTTGATATACAACCTGTAATTATTTTTATGATAGTTTTTTTTGCACATACTTATTATGAGCATTGCAATGTATGAAATGATCAAATGGCCTATGAAATGATGTTTTTTATTCTCTTTGGATGCACAGTTAAATCAACTCTGCCATCTCCTTTATTTGCCTCTTCAAGAAGAAACTGTGCAACTCCTTCTATTTTTCCATTTTGTCTATGGTCAAAATGTCAGTACTGCTATGATTCAGTTCTTGTAGTTGTGTGTCCATTTGTTGGTCATTAGACAAAGATCTTACCATACTAAAGTCTAAGTTAATGTTTACAGACAACCTAAAAATTGTGTGATTCTTATTCCCTTTTCTGCTACTTTGTCACCTTCACTTCAGAAGTGGAAGGGGGACACATAAGACTGAGGGCCATTTTTTAAAATTGGGTTGCCATTGCCTTGAGAATTGACCAGTCTCCTGGTAAAGAGCTTTTCTGTTCTTAGCTGGGCTGGTCCTTGGAAAGAAGACATAGTCTGTTGTATGTACCATACTCTTACTATACTCAAAAGCCTGTTCAGCATGGTATAACCTGCCAGAGCATGTGCTCTGTCCTTTGGAACCCTGAGTTACTAGAAGGATTTTGAGGATAAAAGCTAGAAGGACAAAACAATAGAACAAAGATGGAGATCTGCAAAGGTATTTTTATTACACTCTTTTCACCATCAAGAACAGGAGAGCTCCCACCCTTGGAATTTATAGAGGAGGTAGAAGAAATTGTACTGAAAAGAAGAGAGATAGGAAAATCCCCTGGATGGGACCAGAGGGCGTCCTATAAAGAAGAGATCTGAATGAGGGTGACACAATTATGAAGGCATTTAGAGATCTCTTCTGAGGGCATCACAGAGGGGTGGGGAAAAAAAGGGAATATCAGTAATGACTTATATGTCTACTTTCTCATTCATATAATTTTACGTTCATGGATTGTCTCATGCACCTCACTTTGGAAAACACTGAGCTAGTGTGTGGAGCTTAATGCTGTAAGATGAAATTCAGTAGTTATATGTATATCTCTAAAAAGCCTTATACTTGGTTTCAAAAAAAATATTGACATCATAAGTATAATAGGGGAGGCATGGTCAGGCAACAGTTTGCATGAAAAAGGTCTAGGGGTTTTAGTGGACTGCACTCTGAGTGCATTGAAAGTCATAAGTCTGCAATGTGATGTGGCTTTCACAAAAGCTAATGCAAACTTGGGCTATCTCAAGAGAGGCAGAACATCCAGGAATATGGAAGGGATAATTCCTCTGTACCCTGGCTCTGTTTTGTCAGAACAAATACGGAATATTGTGTTCAGTTCTGGGCACCACAGTTTAAGAAAGACGTCATTAAACTGGGGAGCATTCAGAGAAAGACAACCAGGATAGTGAAGGGCCTTGGATCAATGTCATATCAGGCAGTCATTAATCAACAAGCATTTATGAAGGGCCTGCTCTGTACCAGGCAGTGTACCAGGTGCTGGGGATGCGTAGACACGAGTGAAACAGCATCTGTTGGAGGAGCTTAAAATCAAGTTAAGGGAGATCATATGTACCTGCATTTCCCTCTTTCTCTGTGTGTCTCTCTTTTCTCTCCTCCCTCCCACCTCTTTCCCCATTACAGCTCTCTCTCTTTTTCCATCCCTCCCCTCCCCTTACTCCCTTCCTCTTTTCTTGTGAAGTCTTGGGTAAAGGCTTCAGATGGAAGGAGGCACTTGAACTGAGCTTTGAAGAAAACTGGGAATAGGCTGAAAAAACTGGATATTTAGCCTGGGGAAGAGTAGATTTGGAGGAGGGCAAAGTAGCTGTGTTCAAGTGTTTGGAGAGCTGTCCTATGGAGGAATGATTACATGTGTTCGGTTTATCTCCAGAGGGAAGAACTGCGAGCAATGGGTGGATTTTGCAAAGAGGAACATTTAGGCTTAACATAAAAAATGGCCTCACTGGGATTGCCTTTCAGGTAGGGTTTAGATTAAATGATTGGTGAAATCCTGCCTCACTTGAAAGTTCTGTGATTCTCATTCAAAAGAGTTTGGCTTAACTATCTTCTCTAGAAAAACTTAGTGGATGAATAGGCAACCACCAGAACTCATCCATTAGATCTTGGACAAACACTGCTAATGGACAAGTGGGTCCCAGAATTGAATGAGAGGAGGAGATTATCTTTGGGAGACTGCCATATTCCCTTGATGACCCCCAATTTTTATCTGAAACAGAAATTGGTCTTTTAACAATATGAATATTCTTTTGTCCTATAGCCGTAGGTCACAGAATACTGAAGTTCTAGGAGGTTCCATCAAATTAGAAAGGCCTGATTTAGGTTGGTGTGGTGTGAGTGAAAATAAAAGGATGGTAGGAAAGAGATTTTGTGGAACATTGGATAAGGGAGAAGAAGATTTAATGCTCACTGAAGGTTTCAGGCCAGATGATGAGCCTAGTAGTAATGTTGGGGCCTTCAGCAGAATTAGAGAAATTGGAAGGAAGAGCAAGTTTAGGTAGGAAGATGATGAATTCACTTTTGGACCTTTGAGGTGCCAGTGGAATATCCAGATGGAAATATTCAATAGGTAGTTGGAGATTAGAGCTCAGTAAGAATTCATGGGAGAGATTTGTACTATGCATAGATCCCAGGAATTAGCTGTGTGATGACTGAACATAGGAAGTGGATGAGATCAGCAAAATCATGACTAGAGAGAAAAGAATAAGAGAGACCCTTTGACAAAGTCAAAGGGAACTTAAAAACTAGGTTTGCAAGTATCCCAGGATATATCCTTTCTCTCCTATGTACATGAACATAGTAAACCATGCCAGAGCAAATACCAAGACTTTAAAAATCTAAAATGAGAAGATTGATTTATGAGTGACCCTTAAAGTTCTTTACTAGCAAAACATTCCTGACCCTTTGGTACTTTACCATTATCTTCATCTAAGAGGCTCTTTTGTCATCAAAAGGATATGTAGAAAAAGCTGCCTTTAGCCAATCTGTCATTAGAGATGTTTATACAAAAAAAATATTGAGCTGTTTGTCCTGTTCTCTCCAGACTACTTCTTGGTCTTAAATAGAGGCTACTTATAGCTCAATCCCAGGATTATTTTTTCCCCTAAAACCTGCATTTCATTTTAGTGTAATAGGAATTTGCATGTTACGGTTGCTTTAAAGTACCTCTATTGTATTGGGTACTGTAGAAGTGCTTGTGTTATTCATTCATAAATGTGTACATGTCTTAGGTACATAAAAAGCTGAGAGGCCTGAACTGTCCTCCATTCTTTGTGTAGGACTTGTGTTGCTATGACGACTGCTGAATTAGAGGGCTGTCACTCTTGACTTTCTGCTTGTCCTGGGAGTGTAGAATGGGCAAGAAGTCAAGAATGACATTGTCTTTGACTATGGTGCATCCTTCTAATACAAAGAGCCTACTGCAGCAAAATTACAACGAGCTTCTCTAGGGAAAAAAAAAATCAACCCCCAAAGGCCACATTCTTTAGCTAGAGGGTACACGTAAATCATGGCATATGCCATGTGGATTCTCAGGTAACACAGGCTAGTGATAGGGAGGAATTGTGTGTAAAGTCAGTTTGATGGCATGAAGATTACACAACTGTAACCTATCGTAGGTATAGTTCTTACATGAGAGAGTGAGAATTTTATCTCTAGAGATATAAAGGCATAGTAGTAGTAGTGGTGGTGATGGTGGTGGTGGTTGTCACTTAGTAATTGTTGTAGTAGGAGAATGAGTGTTAGTAAACATTTTTGTTCTCCCTGTTGTCTCCTCAGTCTAAGACCTCTAGATATGAGTCTAGTGCCATTAAAATATGTCCTACTTATATGTAGAAAACAGAAGGGATTGGGGGGCAGCTAGGTGGTGCACTGCGTAGAGCACCGGCCCTGGATTCAGGAGGACCTGAGTTCAAATCTGGCCTCAGACCAAACACTTGACACTTACTAGCTGTGTGACCTTGGGCAAGTCACTTAACCCCAATTGCCTAAAAAACAAACAAACAAACAAACAAACAAAAAGAAAATGGAAAGGATTACCTATTTAGATTGATTTTCATGCAGTTGTAATTTTGGGCATGTGAAATTATGCCCTAGATCTGAGTCGGCTTTGCTTAAAAAGCTTAAACTATTGTGGTGGTAGTTTTAAAAGTTTCCATGTCGTTTTTTTCTATACTGAAGCCTCATTGTTGACTAGAGGTGATCCTGGGCTCTTGAAAGCTATGACAAGCTCCAGGAGATTCTATCAAGTTAGAAGGGCTTTGAGTATGGCCCTAGGGATGAACAGCCTAGCTAAGTTTGGTCTGATTACCCAGTTGACTGCAAAGTAATTAATTTTTTTAAGCCACAGCAACTCTTGAAGGCTAAGATGCAGAAGAACTGTGATCTCTGTTGGGAGAGGGGGTGTCTGTATGAGTTATAAGTCCTTGGAATGTATTGTTCTTCCATATTCATATGTGGTAACCACTTATTGTGGGATTGTGGATGTGGAAGGAGCTGGAAGTGTCCTTGGAGACCCCCTAGTTTAAACCCCTTAGCTATAGATGCCCAGAGACATGAAATGATTCTCCCAGCATCCCATGGCTGTTATGCAGCAGAACTGGGATTTAAACTCAGATCAATTCCTACTAGACTATCCTGCTTTCTGCTCCCTCTAAGTGACTGATAAAGATTGCCTTCTAAGACTGATAAAAATGTCTTTAAAGCATTTTTTAAAAATGCTTTTAATCTTTCAAGAAATTATCAAGGAAAACTGTCCTGATATTTTAGAACCAGAGGGCAAAATAGAAATTGAAAGAATCCGCAGATCTCCTCCTGAAAGAGATCCCCAAAGGAAAACTCCTAGGAATATTGTAGCCAAATTCCAGAGTTCCCTGGTCAAGGAGAAAATATTACAAGCTGCCGGAAGGAAACAATTCAAGTACTGTGGAAACACAATCAGGATAACACAAGATTTAGCAGCTTCTACAATAAAGGACTGCAGGACATGGAATATAATATTCCGGAGGGCAAAGGAGATAAGATTTCAACCAAGAATCACCTACCCAGCAAAACTGAGTATAATCCTTCAGGGGAAAAAAATGGTCATTCAGTGAAATAGAGGACTTTCAAGCATTCCTGATGAAAAGACCAGAGCTAACCAGAAAATTTGACTTTCAAATACAGGACTCCAGTGGAACATGAAGAGACATGCAAGATAGCCATACAAATTCTTACACCGCATAACATGCATTGATAATTGTAGACTGCTCTTCTCCAGGCAAACAGAACAGGCAGGATCTCTTGGCAGAGATGGGCGAAGGAAGAGTGGAAAGCTGGAGAGGTGGAGGGCTCAGGGAGGGAGGGAGGCAGGGACTTTTTGCCAAGTTCCAGTTGAGGTCCTGCATTTAAACTTACACTAATAATGAAAGCAGCCAGTAAGTATATTTAAAAAAATGCTTTTAAAAGAGCTCTGGAGCAATCTTAGTCTGTGAGAATGGCTTTAGAATAGAGATTTTCACTTGTTTTTCTTCTATAACCATTCTGCAACCCTCCATATCATATATTCCCTCTCCCTTACCCTGTTTTATTTTTTTGTTTTTTGTTTTTTGTGAGGCAGTCAGGTTAAGTGACTTGCCCAGTGTCACACAGCTAGTGAGTGTTATGTATCTGAGGCTGGATTTGAACTCAGGTCCTCCTGACTCCAGGACTGGTGCTCTATCCACTGCATCACCTAGCTGTCCCCTTACTACTTTCTTACTACCTGTTTCCTTTTAACCCTGCCTTTTAATTCACAGTATTTTGAGGCTCTGGGTTTTTTTTTTTCCTCTTCTTCAATTCACCTTCAGACTTTCCTCAAATAATTTTCAGTCCCTGCTGTTTAACCATTAGGCCTTGTACTTTAGATCACCTTGGAGGGATTGTATAAAGTCTTAGATTGTTGGATTTTTTTTTGTGGTTGTATAGGAAAATATATATTCTCAGTTGACATAGGAGAAAGAAGTCAGGTTAATGTCAATTAAAGGTCTTTGAAACACTGATCTCTAGCTAATAGTTACCATGTATATAGCACTTTCAGCACATTACAATTTGTAAAACACTTTACAAATATTATTTTGTCTTCATAACATCCATAGGAGGTAGGTATTCTTATTATCCCCATTTTACAGTGGAGGAAACTGAGTCAGAAAAAGGTTAAATGGATTGCTGAAGGTCACATAGCTAGTAAGTGCTGAGGCGGGATTTGAACTCAGATCTTCTCGAGTCCAGGGCCAGTGCTGTGTACACTGTGTCACCTACAGAGAAAGTCTAATGTAATAATAATAATAATAATAACTAATATTTATATAGTACTTACTATGTACCAAGCACTGCAATAAGAACTTTACAAATATTATCTCATTTGAGATAAAATTGAAGGGAAGGTTTGGAATTCTTAAACAGCTGGTAAGAATTTAACTTCATTTGATATTAAGTGCTGCGACTGTAAATACAGCAATATCGAAGCCTGTAGAGATAATGTCAAAAAACAAGCTTGAAGGCAGAGAGGCTTATGGAATTGACACTTCAGTGAAGAAGGTGACTCAGGGAACAAGGAACACTCTTTGACTTTGTGACTAATGGTGTAGCTGAAAGAAGATTCCTCACTAAGGAATGACTGTTGGTGTGCACTACCCTACATTTACCGAAGGGAATGATGCTAGGCTGTATTATCCTTCCATCCATCCATCTGTTGCTCTAAGCACCTATCCATCAATTCCTTCCCTCTATCCATCCCTCCCTTCCATCCATGTAGCTATAGCAGTGTACCTCCATGTGTATATAGCAAGTAATCAACAAATATTAACTAAGCTCCTGCTATATGCAAGACACTGTGCTAGGCACTGAAGAAACAAATAAAAGGATGAGAATCCCAGCTTTCAAAGACTTTGCATTCTGTTTGGAGAGAGAAGGACACATATAATGTCATGCAGCATAAATACAAGGTCAGTAACACTAATGCATTGTTGGTGGAGTTTTGCACTGATCCAACCATTTTAGAGAGCAATTTGGAACTCTGCCCAAAGGGTTATAAAACGATGTATACCCTTTGACCCAGCAATAATACTGCTAGCTCTCTATCCCAAAGAGATCAAAGGAAAAGGAAGAGGACCTATGTGTACACAAATATTTATAGGAGCTCTTTTTGTGGTGCCAAAGAATTAGAAATTGAGGGGAATGCTCATCAGTTGGGGAATGGCTAAATAAATTGTGGTGTATGATAGTGATGGAATACTATTGTGCTATAAGAAATGATGACCAGGATGATTTCAGAAAACCTGGACTTAGGTGAACTCATGCAAAGTGAAGTGAACAGAACCAGGAGAACATTGTACATAGTAACAGTAATATTGTACAATGATCAGTTGTGAATCATTTAGCTATTCTGAGTAATACAGTGATCCAAGACAGTTCTGAAGGACTTATGATGAAAAATGCTATCCACCACCAGAGAAAGAACTGATAAAGTCTGAATGCAGATTGACGCACAGTCTTAAAACTTTCTTTATTTTTCTCGAATTCTTTTTGGGGGGAATCTGTTTTCTGTTGTAACATGGCTAATATGGAAATATGTTTTGCAGGACGGCACATGTATAACCTTTACTAAATGGCTTGCGTTTCCAATGGGGGGAAGGGGCAGGAAGGAGGGACAGAATTTGGAGCTTAACATTTTAAAAAAAAATTGTTCAAATTTTTTTTACATGTAAGTGAGAAAAATTTTAAAATTGGTCAATATATGCAAATATATATTAAGTAATAAATACAGGATAGCCTGAGAGGGACAGTACTAGCAGTTGGAGTGGAACATAGGGTGGGGATTAGGAAAGGCTTTATGCAGAAGATGGTACATGAACTGCACCATAAAGGAAGAGACTTTGAATCAGATTAAGGAGAGGATACACTCCCAGTCTACGAGGCAGACATTACAAAGGCCCAGAAATGACAGATGTAGTGTCCTGTGTGAGGAACTTAGAGAAATCCAGTTTGGCTAGATTGCAGAGTGCAGGAAAGAGAGTGATATCCAATGAGACTGGAAAGATAGTCTGGTGCCAGATTGTGTAAGGATTTAAAAGCTTAACAGTGGAGTTCATATTTGATCCAGGAAATAAAAGGAAGCCATTGGACCTAATTGAGTTGGGGAGTCACATGGTCAGATCAGAGCTTAAAGAAAACCACTTTGGCAGCAGCACATAGGATGAACTGGTGTGGTAAGTCTTGAGGCAATGAGTCCAATTAAGTGGCTTTTGTAGTAATCTAGGCGAGAGTGGTTGAGGACCTGAATTAATGTGGTAGATATATGAATGGAGAGAAGGGGTCAGAGGTGAGAGATTTTTTGAAGTTAGAAACAGCAAGGTTTAGTAACTGGATATGTGGAGTGATGGAGAGTGAGGAGTCCAGAAAGATGTTGCCTTCAAGAGAAACATCAAAGGTGGAAAGATGGGAGAGTTTTAAAGGAAAGACAGTGCGTCAGTTTGAGAGGTTTTTGGGACATGCAATTTGAAATAAATGTCTAATAGACAATCGGTGTTGAGGATAAAAATCTGGCAGATAGACTGAGGCTGGCTATTTAGAGTCATCTGCTCTAATCAGTGAGCTGATTAATTGCCATGAGAGGCAGAATGGAAGAATGCATAGTCATCCTTGAAGTGAGGATTCCTGGAATTCAGGTTCTTCCTTTGACGCAGATTATAGGCAAATCACAATCTTTCCATCTTCAAGGTAGCTCTCTGAGACTGGAAGTTGTGGAGAACTTCTATCTGCATTGGTAGAAGCACTTCCCTCATTTGGAGGTTCTCTGTACCAGTGAAATAGTAAGTCCAGTTCATATCCCTGTGCTAATTAATTTCCGTACACACACACACACACACACACACACACACACACACATATTCTTCTAGCATCAGTGGCTCATTTATTTCAGTTCCTCAGATAGCATAGGAGCTACCCCTGGACCTACAGCCCCTAGCAGTGCTTTTGAAAAGAAGTTAAATTATTTTTTTCATTTAGCAAGCATTAATTTTTTTCCTCTCTTGTCTCTCCCCACCTGAATTGAGCACAAACAAAAGAAAAAGAAAATTATTGTACCAAATCTGTATAGTAAAGCAAATTCTTGCATTGGTTATGTTCAGAAATGTATGTCTCCATCTACATCTTGATGCTATCCATCACTTTCCCCTGTCAGGAAATTGCTAGCATTCTACTACTGTTCAAACAAATTATTTTCTTTATGATCATAGTTTGTTTAATATTCCCCAGTAGATGGCTACTCTCTTAGTTATAAGTTTTTTGCTACTACAAAAAGAGATGCTATAATGTTTTTGCATATGTGGATCTCTTTCATCTTTCTTTGATTTTTTTTGAGGCATAATCTTGTAGTGGTGTCTCTGAGTCAAAGGTATACAGTTTAATGAATTTTTAGACATAGTTCCAAATTGTTTTTCAAAGTAGTCAGGACCAATTCCCAGCTCCATCAAAGGAGCATTAGTGTACACCTGCTTCCCTTCATCTCCAATATTTGCCCTTCTCTTTTTTGGTCATGTTTGCCCATTTTGTGGATATAAGCTGGAATCACAGAGTTTCCTTAACTTGCATTTCTTCCATCATTAGTGATTTGGAGCATTTTTTGCATATGGTTGTTAATAGCTTGAATTTCTTCCTTTGAAAACTGTTCGTATCCTTTGACCTCGCCTGTCTTAGTGCCTTTTGCATGTGCCCACTGTACTCTTCCTTTGCCTATACTAGTTAATTAAAAAAGGATCTCTTTGCAATAGGACTTGTGAATTTTCATAATGCTTTCACATCTGTTCTTTCCATATGCTATATGTGTGACTCTTCATTTTAGTGCTAGATCATTTCTCCACCCTCTGTGAAGGCTGGGGTCATCTTTACCTTTTCTACTCTGCAAAAATCTATTACATTTGCTCTCTGAACACCATGTGCCTCCTCCATACACCTGTTGGTTTTTTCTTATTTCCCTTGGTTTCTGACTTTTTAAAAATTGCATTTATCTTGATTGTTTTATTTTGAGTTTATTTAGTCTTAGATATGCTAAATGTTAATTTTTTCCTGATTTTTAAATGTGTGAATTCCTATAAGAAGTTCTGGACTATATGGAATTAGTATATGCATTTATTTATATACTAATGAAGATAGCATGTGTACCTGTAAAACAGGATTTGGGGGGCAATAGGCCATTGATTAGCTACAGTATTATTTTAGATATTGAAAAGTAATCCTTTTATCCTAAAAATTTCACAAAAAGTTCACATTTACTATGCTTTCTATTGATATTCATGTATTATGTACTTGTACCTTGAAAATGGTGTGCATAGAAAAGGGGCAGGATAACATGTTTAACAAGGATGAAGAATCACTGCTTCATCTTTGCTGGTTAGCTCACTGGGTTAATATATGATGTGAGTAAGCCAAAGCGTTACTTTTTGAACCATGTTAGTCAGTTAGCTTTGTTCAATTACACAATCACGAACTATCCCCCAAATCTGGCCAGCCATCTGTTGTTGGTCACATGACAGAGCAGGCAGATATGTGTGTCTGGTTCAATAAAAACCTATTCCTTAGATGGATTTGGAGTGAGGAAGACCTGAGTTCAAATCCTGCCTGAGACACTTATTAGCTATTTGACCTTCAGTAAGTCACTTAATTAGCACAGTGCCTGGCACATAGTAGGTACTTAATACATATTCATTGACCATGTACCTTTTTTGGCCTTAGTTCACTTATCAGTAAAATGGGATTAATAATAGTGTCTATATCATAGAGTTGTTCTGAGGGCCAAATGAGATAACATGAAAATTTCTTTGCAAATCTTGAAGTGCTTCCAGGTTTTTTTTTTTTAAACATTTTTTGTGTCATTGACCCCTTTGGTGACAGTATGGTAAAGCCTGTGGGCCCCTTCTCAGAATAAAGTTTTTAAATGTGCAAAGTAAAATAAATAGGATTACGAAGGAAGCCAGTTATATTGAAATGCAATTATCAAAATGTCAAAAAGAAAGTTGATGTTTGACCCAGCAATAGTACTTCTAGGGCTATATCCCAAAGAGATCATACAAATGGGAAAAGGACCCACATATACAAAAATATTTATAGCAGCTCTTTTTGTGGTGGCAAAGAATTGGAAATTGAGAGGATGCCCATCAATTGGGGAATAGCTGAACAAGTTGTGGTATATGAATGTAATGGAATACTGTTGTGCTATAAGAAATGATGAACAGGCTGACTTCAGAAAAACCTGGAAAGACTTGTATGTTCTGATGCTGAGTGAAGTGAGCAGAACCAGGAGAACGTTGTACACAGTAACAGCCACATTGTACGATGACTAGTATTGATAGACTTAACCCTTCTCAGCAATACAAGGATGTAAGACATCTCCAAAGGCCATTTTTCATGATGGAAAATGCTATCCACATCCAAAGAAAGAACTATAGAGTTTGAATGCAGATTGAAGCATACTATTTGCTATTTTTTTTCCTTCTGTTGTGTTTTGTTTCCTCTTTCTGGTGGTTCCTCCTGTTGGTTCTAATTCTTACTTACAGTATCACTAATGTGAAAATATGTTTAATGGGAATGTATACGTATAGCCTGTATCATATTGTGCACCGTCTTGGGGAGGGAGGGGGAGAAAAATTTAAAACTCAAAAGCTTATGGAAGTGATTGTTGATAATTCAAAATTAATTAAAAAAAAAGAAAGTTGGTGGATGTAAAGTGTGTCTGTGCCATCTAAGTGCTGGCTAGCAAGCTCCATTACCAGGGTAGGGGAGGGGGCTGAAACCATGTGATACATTTACATGTTTATGCATCAGGATTCATTACTCCTGTGAGAAGTTTCATATGCATACAAAAACAAATTAAAAAAAAAGCCCATCCCATTCTTCCTTATTTTTAAAATAGCTTATGATTTAGATTTTGTCTGCTATGTTTCTTGTTCTCACCCAGCACACCATAATGTCCTTGAGGGTGCTACAAGGCATGGAACTTACTTCATAGTAATGCTAGCTGATCCCAAACCTTAAGGAAATGAAACATTCTGAGCAAGAACACACATTCTCTGGTTTGTCCACTCACCTACTCTGCCGCTGTCTTGTCTTTGGTGCCAGTAAAGTCTGCAGAGAATGCTACCAAGTTGACTATTTCAGCAGTTTGTTTAAGCAGTTTGCTCACTCTTGTTAATTTTTTCTTCCCTTTTAGTGATCATGAAATATTTCTGAAAATGAGATTGGAAGGCTGGCAACATGGTGTGTCATGGACTGGGTATTCTTGGAGTCAGGAAGACCTGGGTTTGAATTCTGTATCAGACAGTTGCTTAGCTGTGTGACCTTGGGCAAGTCAGTTAACTTCTTTGTACCTCAGTTACCTCATTTGTAAAATGAGAGGATTGGATTTGATTAACTCTAAGGTCTCTCTTCCAGCTCTAAATCTGAGATCCTATGGAAGACTTTTTTAGCTGCAGATGTATGACAGCTATATAAAGAATCACCAATATAATAATTTCAATTTGTTTTTGATTAAGGGATATTGATGTTCCACAAATATTAAAGAAGATCTTTGATTACTTTCCAGGAATAACCAGGGGCCCATAAATGTTGAAGATATTTTTACCAGCTTTGACAACACAGGGAATATCTGTAAGTTGCAAGTTTGTTCTCTCTGTTTATACATTTTATGAATTTTACAAAAATGAATGTGCAATGTGCTTTTTCTTACTAACATTAAAATTGTATATAGCTGCAGAAGTTATTAAAGGAGAAACTTTTTTTTTTATTGGCAAAGTCAACCTGCTTTCTCTCTTTTGCTTCCTTCCTCCTTTTAGTGGAATAAATTTAAAAATTATAGGTAAAGAAATGGATCCATTAGGGAAGTGACCAGAGTATCATCTTTCCATCTGAGTTCCTGAGAAACAGAGGATATATTGAGAGAGTAAATATTTTATCTGACTACCTAACCAGGAAGGCATCTTTCTTTACTAGAGGTATAATCCTATAGAATTTTCTCTGCTTGAAGTCACATATCAGCAGAAAATGGCAGTTGTAAAGCACAAAATGTGTTATTGACTAAATTTAATTCAGTTCGTTTTCATTCAAACAATATTAAACACTTCATTAAACCCCTGCAATGTGCAAGGCACTGTATTAGGCCCTGCACATACAAGATGGGAGCAGAAACAGTCCTTGCCCTTGAGTGGCTTCCACTCTAATGGGGTAAAGGTGGCAGTGGGGAAGAGGAGAAGATGATATAGACGTAAATAAACATATCATAGGGCAAGAGGTGCTAAGTTCAAAGACAATGTGCTGCAATCAGTTATTTTACTTAGGCATTTTAATAGCAACTTCAGGTTTACAGAGTGCTTTTTGAGCACAATGCCTGATATACAGTAGGTATTTAGTAAATGCTTGTTGCTTAATTGATTGTTTTACTCACAACCCTGTGAGACAGTTATAGGAATTACTCACATTTTGTAGATGAGGAAACCAAGTCACAGAATTGAAGGGATTTGACCAAGATAACAAACTAGCCAATAAAAGATCCAGGATCTGAACCCCGGGCTAATGATCCCCAATCCATTGCTCTTTCTATTACATTACAAGTGCCTCATGGGGAATTTGAAGAGAGAGAGAGCTCTTTCAGCTGGCATAAAAAATAATGAAATAATACATTTACACAAAGTAATGACAATCTGTGTAATTTTTTTTTCCCAAAATTTTTACCCATAGGCTGCTTCTCATTACGTCAAACACTATTGGAGGGACTTGTTCTTGTGAAGAAAAGTATTTGTGACTTTTTCTCTGTAAAGTTCTCTGCAAATGGTCAAAAATATTTAACTTCAAGTGTTTTGCTCTTCTCAGGTTGAATGAAGACCATTTGGTAGGATACTGTAGAATGTTCAATTTATGATGTAATATGAGAGCACAATCTTGCTTTTTGGTAGCGTCACAATTGTGTTCCTGTTAGATATATGCCCCTTTTGGGGGTGAGGCAGGAACAGCAAGGTTTCTTCTTGCTCTTTGGTAAATAGGATTTATCAAACAAACTCACCTTTCTATAGGTCAGGAAGGACCATGCAGCAGAGAGTGTAGACAGCAGAGAAGTTGAAGTAACTGTGAAATGCTACTGCCAATATTTCAATATAAGATAGGACCACTAGCTGGCAGCATTATATAAAATATAAATAAGGAGTTTGGGGCATTATTTGTGGCAGTGACCACAAAGTGATAATTTCCTGGAGGTAACATTTTCTGGAGCATCTTCCTATAAAGAAATTATCCAAGCAGTGAGATGAGTTTTCTTTGTGTTCTAAAAGGCGACACCCAAGGTCTCTTTCTCACCCTGGCAGCATCTACGGGGTAGTCTGCTTTCCTTAGTTCTCTGGGGCTGGTTATAATAGACCAATCTCTTCTTTCCTTATTTGATCCAGCACAAAGTTTTTTTTAAACAGGAACTTTATTGGATAACTTAAAAGTGGAGGGGTATCTGGGAGGAGTGAGGACATGTAAAAATAGATGAATTTACAGAGGGCAGAATTCTTAAGGTGCCCATCACATAGTCACACGTTTGCCGGCATATCTTCCAAGGGACGCTTGTTTCCATTTCTCATCTTGGCTTGGATCTTTTTTTCTTCCATTTTTTTCTTAGATATCTTTACTGGTTTTGTGTCCCAAGTGCTAGCCTGAGGATACTGCTCTCTAGAAGTTGCTGAAGTCTGCTTGTCCCTTTAGTTAAAGCTTGGACTCTTTTCCTCTTATTCTAATTTTCTCTGAGAACTGTCCTCATATTCTCCTCATATTTCTTAATGGCTTTTCGAGAATCTCCCTCCCCCATTCTCTACCTCGGCCCTGAGGATGCAGGCCGCCAATGAATGATCACATTTTTAATGATAGATTGCCAATTCCATTCACTTTCCTGTATTTTGAAGTTGGTCAATAATTGTTCAGGCTAGAAATAGAATTTTTCCATACACAAATACTTTATCTACTCTGATGATAACATATAGCTTTCACTAATAGTAAAAGAATAATAATGTCATAACATCTTAATCTCTCCCTTTCCCCCCCAGTGCTTTTAAAATTAAGAAGTTTAGAGCAGCTCTTATCAGTATATTTAGGCATTGGGATCAATTGGAAAGAATACTGGCTCTGGAGTCAGGAACATCTTAACCATGGATCTGTAGACTTGGTTTTTAACTTTTTTTTTTTTTGCAAATTTTATTTCAGCATAGTTGGTTTAAGAATACTGGTTCTGGAGTAGGGACAAGTCTTAACCATGGGTCTGTAGGCTTGACTTTTTCAAAAATATTTGAAAATTATATTTTAATATAATTGGTTTTCTTTGTAATCATGTGAGATTATTTTATGCATTTAAAGACACAGCTCCAAGAATACGCTTCATGCCACAGAAAAGGTGAGGAGCCCCTGCTCCAAAGTCAGAGAACATAGGTTCAAATCCTACCTGTGATGTTTATTACTTTTGTGACTTCACACAAATTCACCTCTGGGTGGGCCTTGTTCCTTATCGATATAAAGAGTGAGTTAGATTAGATGACCTCTGAGGTCCATAGATTTAGATCTATGGATTCTATTACCCTGTGAATGTTTTATCACTGCCATCAAAAGGCTGACTATAGTCATTACTCTCCTCACCCTCAAAACTTCCTTTAAAACAATCGTTTGATAAATAATATAACCTAAGAACTTGGGAATCAGATGTATTTTTTTCGCCTTATGAAACTAAGAGGTCTTATGTTTTAATGATAAACTTGTAAGGCCTCATATGCCATGAGTAAATTGTAATAATTAGATTTTATGTATACCAAGTATAGAATAATATTATTTCAAATACAATAAGAAAACATCTTTAGGCTACAGAAAATTTTAAAAGTTTTACAGGGATAGCAATCTGTTGGAGGATGCTGATGAAACAACAGCTCTTTGAATTACTACATAAGGAGAGAGCTTACATTTTTCTTTTCTTTCAAACCTAACAAACATCAAATAAAACAAGAAAAAGGGGATTGTATGTGAAACTGAAAATCTCTGTTGTCACCAGAGGGAAGGCACTAGCATGAAGGTCGATCAGGAAAGGCTTCTTGTAGAAGATGGGATCTTAGCTGAGACTACAGCACTGGCCTGTTCCATTTCTGACCTGGCCTGGTTTGCCCCTCCTTGGGCATTCTGGTGGCCCTTCTGCTCTTATTGATAGCAGAATTAGTGCTGGCACCTGATCGCCTTAGCCTGCTGCTGCTCAGTCCTCCCAAGCAGCAGGGATTACAAATATGCCTAACCTCACTCCGCCCTTATCTCCATTTTACTGATGAGGAAATTGAGGCTCAGAAATTAAATAACTTGTCCATAGTCACCAATGATTAAGCACCAAATCTTTTGGGAACATACCATTTCATGTAATTTTATCAAAAAAGCTTGTATTTTTACTTTTAAGAAGGAAAATCTACTTTGGTGTTTGGTGCATATAAATTTTAAATTTGGTGCATGTAAATTATAAATATATAAAATTATATTGATGATGGTTGGTTGTAAAATTTTATTTTATTTTATAACTTGATAATTTTACTTATAACTTAAGCCAAGCCATGCCAACATATAAAATTAACTATGTTTGAAGAAATAATTTTGCATTTTCGTTGATTTTCCTTTTATGCCTGGAGATTTTTGTGGCAGTCAGTGGGAGGCTATTGGTTCAGTATCTCAGCTAACCAGCAGAGGGCGATACAGTTTCAGTTCTGTTTCACTGACCAACTGTTAACCCAGAAACCGTAACTTTTAAACTTTCACAATGTAAAATAAAATGTTTATGGCTGAGGGTGACCAAGTTAGCTGAATGATGCCATTTTAATGCATAGTGAAGTCTTTTATGGAGATACCTGCGAATTACATTTAGAAAATACGTCTATTAACTGAAGCTCCCATTAAAAATGACATTCTTACTGGATTTTTTAGTTTTTTGTTGGTTTAGTTGGTTTTTTGGGGAGGGGGGTGTGGAGTAGGGCAATAGAGCTGGAAGTAGAAGGTACCACAGAGGCCTCCTAATCCTAGCTCTCTGATTTAGCAGCAGAGTTAACTGAGAACCACAGACGTTTTGCCACAGAGATGGATATTAAGTGTCAGAGACTGTATTGACATGCAGGTTCTCTGACTCCATGCTCTATGTTCTTTCCATTGTACCATAAGCTTGTGCATTTTGTTGTTGTTGTTGTTTTTTGGGGGGTTAATTTTGTCTTCAAGTGATTAAAAAAAGCCCTTTATTGTTAAGTGTATATTTCTTTTCTGGAAAAAGTATGTATATTTAGTAAATTATTTGGTTCAGCCCCAATAAAGTTCTTATATTTAGTGAATTACTTGGTTTAGCCCCAACATAGAAATGCTTTTGGTTTTGTTCGTTTCATGAAATGTAAAACATGCTTATAAGCTCTGTATTAGAATATCTGCTTCCAAATGGTAATTCAAGTGGGACATTGGAAGTCAGGCTGCTGCTCAAAAACAAAAAAGACAAAAATCAGATCTTAAATTATCCCTTTATTTTAGGAATTACTTTTTATATTATTGTGTAACTCAGTTTCCTCAGCCATAAGAGGAGAGAGATGACCAGATGACCTCTGAGGGACCTTTCAGCTTCAGAGCTATGCTCTGGGGGTCATGTCTGAATTCCTAATAAGTAAAGAAAAATGGGATTAAAAAAAAACTTTTGTAACTGCTAGAAATATAAATATAAAAATAAAGTGGGAAAAAACCAGCAATGACTCATTAATGTTACAGAGCTCAATGTACATTTTAACATTCAATTTTCAGTTCAATTCAGTAAGCTTTTATTACATGCCTACTATGTGTCTGTCACAGAATTAGGTGCAGGGGTTATAGAGACAAAAATGGAACAGTAAGGAGCTTGAATTCTCATGGGGGGATGAAACAAAAACCATTGAAGCAAAATTGGTCATAAATTAGAGATCCTTATTAAATATTTATTTCATTTTAACTTCTAAGAAACTAGAAATTATAAACAAGCTTTTTGGGGGGCCTATCCATATATGTTCATATGCAAATATGTGTATATAGGTTTGTATTTTTTGTTTCATTTTTGGAAAATAAATGAAACTTCCTGATATTTCCCCATTTCCTGTTTATGTTTTAAAAAGAATCAGTTTTGATCAATGCAGTGACTAAACATGACTTCAGAGAAGTTTGCTTCCTGCTGTTCAGCGGAAAGGGAGGAGACTGCACAGGTGTGGAATGAGGCCTCTGTGGCTAATATGTAGATAGGTTTTCTTAATTGCACTTTGTTGTAAGAGATGGTTCTGTTGTGGGGGAGGGGTTTGAGTTGGGGAGGTAAGGAGTTGTTGGAAAGTGAGCAATATTTTTAAAAAGAACATCAGTAAAACTTTTTAAATAAAAAATTACACATCTGACTTTATTATAGTAAAATATTGCCAATATAAATGAATTATTCAAATTCATTTGTTTTTCTAAGGTATTGATTGTTCCTACTTAGAATGATTATTTTCCCTTTTTTTTTGCTTTTTGCACATGGCTCTGAGCTATATATGTGTTTAAATGAACAATTGTAGAAAATAAAACTTATTTTGAAAACCTTTTTTCTTTTCTTGTTCACCTTCAGTTTAGTGGAAATGGCTCTGGGCCAAGAGAAATTGCTTGGGAATCCACTGCTTTCTTTGTAAGTGTCTGTGGGTAGCTCAGAGATACCTGAATTGTTATATGGAGAGATTGCGGTTGCTACTGACTCATCATGCTTGGAAGGAGATGCCATCAGGCTACCTAGGGAAAAGTAAGGGATGACCCCTTTTATTGGCAAGGGGGGCGCTTGCAGCCCCTGTGCTACCGTAATGTATCACACTCGTGTGCACCGGTAGCAAGGGACATGGCCACGTTGTGTAAGCACTGCTGCAGATTTTACCTGGCTCCCATGTGTTTGTGGGCCTCTCTTCCTTGTTCCCTTGTCTTTACCTCTCTGCTCAAAGAAATTACTTCCTGTGGTTTTTCTCTGCTTATTCTGAATGCCCTTTGAAATACTATTCTTTTTTTTTTTAAGGCAATTGGGTCAAGTGACTTGCCCAGAGTCACACAGCTAGTAAGTGTCAAGTGTTTGGTCTGAGGCCAGACTTGAATTCAGGTCCTCCTGACTTCAGGGCCAGTGCTCTATCCACTGCGCCACCTAGCTGTCCTGAAATATGATTCTTATCAGGGCTTAGCTGATCTAAATTTGGATTTTGTTCCGTTCATTGTCATTACCTGGTCTTTATAAATTTAGAAAAATATTTCATCACAGTTTGGAAAAATTATTACTTCATTTGCGCTTTTCCGTTGCTAGTATGACTTATGTGGTAGCATTCCTTGTATTTCTGTTTAATGAAAAATACTGCTGTTATTTCAAGATGACTCAAATTTACAGCATAAGGTACCTGAGCCTTTCAGTGACAGAGAGTTTAAATTGTCTCCAGAGATATTTTGAAATAATTTAACTGTGAATCAGAATTCAGAGCTGCTGTTGCAGCTCAAATTTGTGGATTTGTTGATAATCTGTTCTTTTTCTGGTTCTAGTCATTGACCTTGGCAGGTCACCCCCTTTTTATCTGCATCATAGATAACAGTGGTTTATTTTCCAAGTGGCCTGTCGGAGTAACTGGTTGTTAAAATTTTTTCTCAGTGCTAAGGAATGGGATGAAGGTGGAAGAGTGTTGAGGAAATAGCAGTAGTTATTTTCTGTTCCTAGAATTCTCTTTTTCAGATGATAAGGAAATTTATTTAAAAACCAAATAATGTAAGTTTTATCATCTGAAGCAGCATCTTCTAGTGACTGTTTCTGATCTTTTTGCATTCAACATAGTTTTGTGCTCTCTAAGCTTATAATATGATTGATTTAGGATAGTTCTGGGAATTTGAGCTTTGAATTTCTTAACTTGTTTCAAGACTGTTGCATAGCTAATGAAAGGGAGATCTGAAAAAAAATCTATATTTGTCTCACGTCCAAATAAACGTGTTTTTATGTGAACAGGTAGTCAACTAGCAAGATAACTGAATTGAGAATTTTAATTGAAGGTCAATCTCCCTGCCAATATCAAGAATAATGTTATTTGTGCTTAATAGCCTTGAAATCACAAGATGAGGATACTTGTGGAAATATGTGCCTTTCTGGTTTTTACTTTTTAAGATTTTAAAATGCTTCATTAATTTTGTGATTCCAGTATTTGAACTTTTAACACTGAAATCCTAACTCTTAAATTCTTTAGGCCATCACTGTGAAGTCGAGCGTCTAGACATTTTACTAGCCAACAAATCTTAGGACCCCTTGTTTTCACATGGCACTTTTCTCCAAAGAGCTCACAACGTGTTATGCACATTACCATATTAATCTTTGAACATCTCTAGGTAATAGTCAGGAATCAAGTAATTCTAGTCCTGTATCAAGAAGGTGAGTGAGCACTTAAGCCAGGATGTTGAGACTAGGTGATTTAAAAGGTTGTCAGGAAAAAAAGCCCGTAAGGTTGGTTCTAATCAAATGTAGCTCCAACACCATAGATAAAGGTTCTTAACCTTTTTGTATGTCATGAATCCCTCTGGCAGTCTGGTGAAGGCTGTGGACACTTCAGAATCATGTTTTTAAAATTCACAAAATAAAATACATAGGATTACAAAGGAAACCAGTTATGTTGAAATCCAATTGTCAAGGAAAAATATGTAAATGTATGTATATAAAAGCTAATAATAATAACTAACATTTATGCAGTGCTAACTATGTGCCAGGCAGTGTGCTAAGCAATTTACAAACATTACTTCATTTGATCCTCACAACAACCCTGGGAGGTAGACGTTCTATTATTAACCTCATTTTACAGATGAGGAAAGTAAGACAGAGATGCAGTGACTTGTCCAGGGTCACAAAGCTAGTATCTGAGGCTGGATTTGAACTTGGTCCCCCTGAAATCTGTCTGTGGATTCCTTGGGAGTCTATGGACCTCAGGTTAAGCATCCCTACCATAGGAACCTTCCACCCTAAAGGCTGGATGGGGTCTTTCAGCTCTGGCTCTGGCTCCTAACCTTAACTGATCATCACATTCTCCCAGTGGTCCTTATTTCTAGTATCAGGTTACAAAAGGTTTCTGAGAATTTGGTCTGGTTATGTGCAGCTTCTTGATGTATTTTACCCCTTCCTTCTTTCTCCTCATCCACCTAGGCTTTAGGGGGATTTTCATTTTAGTCCCATATCAGGCAAGGTAGACCCTAAGTCACCAAATTGGGAATCAGAGTCACATCTCATGATGTGAGCATAGCTTACTCACTTGATGACACTGTTCCTGTGAAAGGAGCAATGGTTTTTGAAGACAGGTGGAATTCATTTTAAAATAAAGCTCTATTTAAAATAAGGCATCATGGAGGGGGGGATGACGACTGTGTGGGCGTGGGTGTTAGATATCATCAGTTGTTCTTGATATTTGACAGTGCTGCTGTTGCTGACAGTATTAGTCATGTGCCAAAGAATACTGATATAAAATCTGTAATCTTTTCCACCTCCACTAAAGCTCTCTCTACTCTTGTGCCTCATTATGGTGTGGAGGCGAACTTTCATCACAGATATTAGTAGGGAGTAGGCACACTATTTCTCAAGTGATATTCCATATCTTTTCCATCATACCATTGGCTAAAAGATGTAGAAAATACAAGATCGCACTGTATTACTTTTTGTAGACTGTTAAAAATTGGTTCAGTAGAGCAAAATGCTAGCTTAAAAATGCTCCTCCAAGAGGGTGTCGCCATGTGTTTCTACCTAAAACGGGACATCTTTTTAATATGAAAACTTGTGGTGGTGTGTGGTTGAGAGTTGGGAACAGTGCAACTTGCAAAGAATTGAGTTTGAGTATCACCCAAGAGGCAATGGTAAAACGTGCCTGTGGGTGTGAGCATGCTGTAACATATTACAAACAATTACAAACAAGGAATTATAAAGAAGTGGTGTAAAGGGTGTCCTGAAAGAAAGGCATGAACAGAAGATCTGATGTTCAAGATTTATAGAGAAATAATACATACAGAGAAGCAGCATAGCATCATAAATGGAGACCTGCCTTTGTACTCAGGAAGAGTTGAGTTCAAGTCTTGACTCAGCCCTGTGCTGGCTATGAGACCCTTGGGTAAGTTGCTTAATCTCTCGGTGTTCCAGGCAACTTTCTAAGGTTATAAAGTGCAGAGCAGGTGCAAATTTGTGTTAAGTGGAGACGACTCTCTGACCTCCCATTTGTCCTGCCCTAGCCTCTCTCCTGACTTCTAGGCCTGCATCTTTTAGCTGCCCATCAGCCATCTTGAAGTGGATGACTTGTAGACATCTTAAACTCAGCGTGGCTAAAGCTGATGTCATTATGATTCCCCCAAACCCTTCCCTCATCTTAACTTCCTGATGCTCCTGAGGGTGCCCTTGTCTTCCTAGGCACCTAGACTCAACCTGGATGTCGTCCTCCTGTACGCTCTCACCCCTTACATTCAGTCAGTTTTCTATCACACACGCCCCCTTCTCTCCTGGGACACTGCCACCATTTTGGTGCAGCTGCTCACCACCCAGTGCCCAGACTATGGCAGTAGCCTGCTGGTGGGTCTCCCAGCTGTAAATCTCTCCCCGCTTCCAATCCATCTTTCATGCAGGTGTCAAACTAATCTTCCAAAAGTTCAGGGTCTGATCATATCTTCCTCCTATTCGATAAACTCCATTGACCCCCTGTTTCTTCTAGGAGCAAATAGAAATCCCTCTGTTTGGCTTTTAAAGTCCTTCATAACCTGTTCCCCACCCCAAGCGACTTTTCAGTCATATTACATCTTAGTCCCCACCACATACTCTGTAATCCAGGGGTCCTGGCCTCTGTGGTACTCCTTGAACTGTCTCACATACCCGGAATTCTCTCTTCAGCTTGGCCTCCAGGCTTCCCTAGTTTCCTTCAAGTTTCTTCTGAAGACCTACTGCCTGCAACATCTTTTCTGGCCCTCTCTAATTTTAGTGCCTTCCTGCTAAGATTTCTCCCAAATTTATCCTTTATGTATCTTGTTTGTACCATTAGGTGGTGCAGTGGATGGAGTTTCTGGACCTAGGGTCAGCAAGACCAGATTTCAAATTCTGCCTCAGATATGTGTGACCCTGGACAAGTCACTCAATCTCTATTTGCCTCAGTGTCCTCATCTGTAAAATGGGGATAATAATAGCATTTACTTCCCATGATTGCTACAGTGATAAAATCAATTAATATTTGTAAAATGCTTTGCAGACTTTAAAATGCTGTATAAATGCTAGTTGTTACTAGTGTTATTTAAGTTGTTTTCATGTTGTTTCCTTTCTGCCTCCCCCACGCCCACTATGTATTCTTGAGGTCAGGGACTGTTGTTGATACTGTTTTGTTTCAAATATCCTCAATGCTTAGCATGATGCCTGGCAACAGAGTAGACAATGAATACTAGCTGACTGACTGACTAACCTTTTAGGAGTTCCCAATACCAGTATAATTATAGGTCCTCTATCCCCCCTGCCCCTCCAGAGAAAATTCCAGTTATGCAGCTATATTAGACCAAGAGCCATTTCCCAGTAGATAAATGCTCAAAGGTTATAGACAAAGAGCAAAACCAGGAAAATAATAGACACAACTTCAGTAAGTGGATAGAGCAAAACCAAAACTTAGTACTGTCATTATAATAAATAAGCTTGACCTTAGAGAAGAGATGTGAAAATGTATCTCTCCCTTATTTGCAGAGAGGTTAGGTACCATGGGTGTGGAGCATTGCACATATATTGTCAGATTTAATTGATGTGAGGGTTAGTTTTGCCAAACCAGTTTTTTTTTAAATCTCTTTGTTATTCTTTGTTATAAGATACAGCTTTTTAAATAGAGAATAGGGGAGGAACATAATTGGAAATGAAGATGTTTTAAAGACGAAAGATGAAAATAATTCCTGAATGGTTAAAAAAAGAAAATGTATGAGCGAAAAATAAGATGAGGACATGGAGAAAATGAGGGATAACCAAGGGATAGCTTGCTTACTCCCTTGGTATCTTTGCAGTCACGAGAAAACAAGGAAGGGCCCAGCACATTGAGTATGTGTCCCTTGAGTAAACTCATGGGAGGACATGGGCAAGAGTGGTAGAGGATGAACAGGTGTGAGTGCATTATGGATTTCTGTTGCTAGAGGGAATGCCCATACTGATGAGAACACGTTCATTCAAATATTTGAATGTCAGTCCTTCTCTAGTAAAAGGTAGATCATATCTTTGTTTCAATACAGATAATTCCTCTCTTCTTTAAACATATAATAGAATCTATTTGAAATGCCTCCAATTTTTAGCACAAGATATCTTCCTTAGTGCTAGTAATATTAAATAACCTTTTGAATGGTTGAAGATTATTTATCTAAAATGGGGAGAAAATGGAACTTAGAGTTGATATTGTAGATCTTAAGTAGTAAGAATTGAGAGTGGAAGAAAGAACTTGAAGTAGTAATAAATAATGACCTTAGCATACAGAAATGAATTTTGTCTAGTGGTGTGTAGTCAGAGTAGGATGTTACTAAAGGTTATCAATTCATCAATAACAAGCATTTATTAATCAGTTATAAGGCACAGGCACTGAGCATACAAAGAAAGGTAAATACAGGAGGACAGACCCTAATTAGGGAAACAATTGGATCAACTCTTAAGTACCTGTAGGAGGTAACTCAAATAGCAATTAAGAAAAGAAAATTGGAGAAAATGGCTGGGCGTGGCTACAAAGTGTTCAAAAGAAATCCATGTTAGAGGTGACGCGATTTTAAAGTCATTCACTAATTGATTTTCAGGATACCTCAAAGAAGGGAATATTCCAAAAGAAAGATCATAAGTGATGTTGAGGAAATTTTTTTTTCTTTTTTATGAGCACAAATCTGCCAGAAACAATTAAATTTTTTTTTATCATTAAGCTAATGTCCAAACTGGCATAGGACCCACATGCCCTCTGACATTACCCTGCCAAGATAATTTTAGGTAAGATTTATAGGAATCTTGAACAAGGAAAAGATCATAGTATGTTTTTTTGTTTTTTAAAAAAATTTTTTATTTTATTAATTTATTTTGATTTATCAGTAATCACTTCCATATGCTTTTGAGTTTAAAATTTTTCTCCCCCTTCCTCCCCACTACCCTTCCCAAGACAGCACACAATCTGATATAGGCTATAGATTTACATTCCTGTTAAACATATTTTCACATTAGTGGTGTAAGTAAAAATTAAAACCAATAGGAGCAACCATCAGAAAGAGGAAACAGAACTCCACAGAAGAGAAAAAAAATAGCAATTCAACTTTCATAGTTCTTTCTTTGGTTGTGGATAGCATTTTCCATCACGAGGCTTCTGGAGATGTCTTAGATTCTTGTATTGCTGGGAAGGGGTAAGTTTATCAATATTAGTCATCACACAACGTTGTGTACAACGTTCTCTTGGTTCTGCTCATTTCACTCAGCATCAGACCATACAAGTCTTTCCAGGTTTTTCTAAAGATCATGGTGTGTTAAAATACAGTTTGGGGTTAACATTCCCAAATAATTGAGTAACAAAGTCATCATCCAGTTTTTTCCTGGGCATTTTCCTCGAGGAATCAATGGAACTCCAACCAGAGTTTAATATCTAGGAATTCTCAATAGAAGACTCGGGATCTCTTCTGAATAATAGAGAAAGATGCTTTAAAATAATAATAATATAGAGAAAGCATCCCTTGGCAGGGTCTTAGGCTGATTGCCCTAGGGAATAAAGAAAAGAAGACTGTCCTTAGATGGGTCAATAAGCCCAACCAAGAGGTACTCTTTGTTCTAAGTTTTGGTTACTATTTCCCCCCAAAAATACCCTTTCATGAACCTACCTGCTTTCCTAAAGAGAAAAGTCTAGAAAAGGTTTTAGTCTGGAGAAAATATTTTTTCTTAATATTTTCAGTTTTACTAGAAAAGAGTTTTTTTTAATGTGTTTTCACAATGGTGTTAATTAAAAGAGGCTAATGAGAAGGCACCAGCCATCTAGTGACTCATGTCTACTTTCCCATCTCTTTAAAATAACTATGAGTATCTTCTTTTCACCTGTTGAGGGTATCATTGATGGCATATGAAAATATGTGAAGGGAAGAGGTAGGTTTTCACAGTTTTGTATAATTTGCATACATCTTTGCATGCTTTCACTACATCTTCACAGTTACACATTTGACTGAGAGAGAGATAGGTACTACTTGCTCTGTGTGTTGCATTGATCACAAAAAACAAACAATAATTTTTTGACTTAATCTTAAAATCTCATTTCCAACAAGATTCTCCCATGTACGTGTTAAAGTTAAGTGAAATTCCTTCATTGATGCAACCACAGAGATAACTTGATTCAATAGTACTCTGATTAACAATATCAGATGTTGCATAAAACACAAGATAGTCTAATCTAAGCTGTTCATTAGTGTTATAGATAGTATTCATAAGGCCAGTTGAAAGAGAAATTGTTCATGGGTGGTGAAAATCTCAAAATGTACCTCTTTTGGGGTGATGCAGTGCTGATTACATTGAACTCCCTGACACTATAGGGCCTTCTCAGTGGCCACTCAAAAGAGATCAGTCTGGCAGTTCACAAGGCAAAATGCAAATGAACGAAGAATACATGTTGCCCAGACTATAACATATAGTTAGGTGGACAGTTAGCCCATCAGTACATGTTTTTTTGGCAGTTACTTCAAATTAACAATGAGTTGGGCCCCAGAGTTGCATAAGAAGGGTAAAGTCATCTGGATTCCAACTGGGAAATTATGCAGTATTTTCAGTGATTCTAAGCTGTTCTTGGATACAAAAGAGCCCCTGTTTTTCTTCTCTTAACATTTATTTTTAAGCCCTGTCTTTGCCTCCCCACCTCCACTTAAAAGAAAGAAAAACAAAAAGAATTAGGCATGGTTAAGAAAAAAAACCACACAATTACAATGTCCAAACTTTATTTTCTTCTGTAACATGAGTCATCATCCTTCTGTCAGAAGGTCAGTAGAATGCTTCGTCATTAGTTGTCTAGAATTTTGAATGGTCATTGCACTGATCAGAATTCTTAAGTCTTTCAAAGTTGTTTTTCTTGACAATGTTGTCATTCTATAAATTGTCCTCAAGGTTCTGTCACTTCATTTTGTATCAGTTCATATAAATCTTTCTGTGTTTCTCTGAAACTATCTTTTTCATCTCTTTTTGTGGCACAATAATATTCTATTACATTCATATATCATAATTTGTTTAGTTATTCCATAAATGATGGGCGTCTCTTAATTTCTAGTCCTTTGCCATTTCTAAAAGAGCTCTGCTATAAATAATTTTGTATATGTGGATCCTTTTTTACTTGCTATTGATCTTTTAGGGATACAGGCTTAGTAGTGATATTACTGATTCAAAGAGTATGCAGTTGAGTGAATTTTGGGGAATAATTCCAAATTGCTTTCCAGAATCACTGAACCAATTCAGAATTCCACCAATAGTACATTAATATTTTCTTGCAATAACTCCAACAATTATAATTTTCTATTTTTGTCATCTTTTTCAAACTGATGAGTGTGAGGTAGAACCTCAGAGTTGTTTTAATGGGCATTTCTTTAATTATTAGTGACTTGGAGCATTTTTCATGACTAACACATATTGTGGAGTTCTGCTTTCTAATCTATTCTGCTAACATTTTCTGTGTTATGAGTGAGTTTATCCCATTCATGTTTGTGGTAAATATTTGTTAGTGGTGTATTCCCTTTCATTCTATCCTTATATACTTTTTTCTGTACTTATCCCCACACTTCCCTATTTATATTTTTCTTTCTCTTACCTAGATCCCAATCACAGGTTTTTATTTTTTCTTTGAATATAATCCCTCTTTCATCCTCCAGAGTTGGAGTTTGTCTTCCTTGTGACTAATCTCTCCTTTATCCTACTTTCCTGGTTAAACTCCAACTGTTCTTTCCCTTTCTCATCTGTTCCCCTGTTGTGTTTGATATTTTTTACAATCCAAATGCTGTGTGTGTGTGTGTGTGTGTGTGTGCGCGCGCACATGCACACATGCATGTGTGTATGTATATATTCAGTGCTGCTTTGGTTGAGATTAAAGTGAGATGTGATGCCTACTTCCCCAACCCTTTTCTCTATCTTTGTATTGTATTTTTCTCAAACCTTTTCTCTATCTTTGTATTGTATTTTTCTCAAACCTTTTCTCTATCTTTGTATTGTATTTTTCTCAAACATCTCCTTTCTTCCCTAGTGTACTTCTTCCCCTCCCCACTTTTTTTCTTCAGTTACGATAAAACAAAACAAGAAACACCCCTACACCTTCTAATTTAATTCCCTTTATAATCTTTGAAATCCTTAGGATTCTTGTTTATTCTCCATCAGTTGGTCAGTAAACATTAAGAGCCTACTATGTGCCAGTCACTGTGCTAAGCACTGTTTCTACTATTAGACTAAAAACACTTTCTCATTGCATAGTCTCTTCTAATTTCTCCAGTTTAAAAATTTTTTTTTCTAGCTTTTATTTTTATATTTCAGAGATTCTGTTTAACTCTTGTATTTTAATCAGGAATGTGTGGAATTCCTCTATTTCACTAAAGGCCTCCTTCCCCCCTATTTTTCCACTTATACTTAGATTTTTTTCTGGATAAGTTATTTCTTGGTTATATGCCTGTATCTTTTGACTCTTGGAATGTTGCATTCCAAACTCTCCTGTTCCTTATAGTTGTAGCTTCCAAATGTTGTGTGATATTAATTCTGGCATTTGAACTCTATTTTGCTGGCTGCTCACAGAAATTTTTTCTTTTATGTGGAAGTTCTGGGTTTTGTTTATGGCATTTCTGGGAGTCATTTTAGGATTTCTTTCAGGATGTGACCAGTGAATTCTTTCTATTTTCACTTTATCCACTGGTTCTAATAGGTCTTATCATTGTTTGTGTATGATTTCTTTTCAAAATTTGGTCTCAGATTTTTCTTTTTCTTTTTTGTCTCTGTTTTCTGGTAGTCCAATGACTCTTTGATATTTCTTTGACCTGTTTTTTTTTTTAGTTCAGTTGTTGGTGATAGGAAGTATCTTACATTTTCTTCTATTTTTCTAGCCTTTGGATTTTGTTTTAATATTTCACTTTGCTCTATATAGTTACTATTCAATCCATTCTGATTTTTTTGATCAGTTTTTTTTTTGTTCAGTGAAGGTCTATTCTAGTTTTCAAGGAATTCATTACTTGTGTAAGACTTCAAACCTCTTTTATAATAAGCTATTTGTTCTAATTCTTCCCTGTAGAGATTTAATTTCATTTCTAATAGGGCAGTGACTGGCTAGTGAGGTCCAGTTGTTGCAGTAGTTCCAATATGCCCTTCCTGGCTTCAGTCTGTGTGAAGGCTGGTGAGCCTGCATTTATGCATATGTGATGGAGGGACCCCTTTCCCTACTCATAGCATGCAAAAATTCCTCTTCTCTTTCTGAGTGGTGATAAAAAGCTTTTTAATTGGCTGCTGACCTGTAACTGAATGTTCAACATATAAAAGGAGGAGAGAATGATCCCTAATTCTTTTCTCTGGCAAGTTTTGAGTGAAGAGGAAGAAACATTGTAGGCATTTAGACAGGGAGATGGGAAATGGTGGGGGCATGGTGGTTGATGCAGCTTCTTTGTCTCCTTATCTGGCCACTGTGTGTCTGTGAATGCATGGCACTTCTGTTTCTTTTGTCTCTTGTCTTTATTCTTTCCTTATCTTAGGTGAAAGAATATCTGGAGATGGAACAGACCAGGGTATGATCTTGTGAGCTTTGAACGGTTGGAAGAGCCATCAAAGGTCCAGCCATTTGAATTAGTAGCAGTGTTTGCTGGTAGCCAGGTCTGAGGAGCAGCCTGCTTGACCCAGCCCAACAAGGAGCCAGCCCCGCTGAGCAGGGAAGGTGGTGACTCATCATCCATCATCCATACTACACTCAGAAGTGAGCTTTGCGGGGACTGCTCAAAGGGAGAAAAGGACTCCTAAGGTGAACAGATACTTCCCCCAAAAAGTTTTATGGCAGCCAGTTCAAATTCGAGTCCACCCTCCGCTCAGGTACTGAGTAGGGGAGAAAGTATGCCCCTGATTGGGGGACTGTTGTACTTTGTTCCTTGCTATAATTTCTCAATAAATATCTTTTGTAAAGACTAACTGATGCTTATTAGTTAATTGATATTGGAGAGATGTCAACTGGTTAAATGATATTGGGGAACACAATGGATAGTTTCCCTAGTACTAGAGAAAAATCTCTAGCCTTTCAGGATTACTTATAGAGCCCTGAGGAAAGACATAGTAAATTTTTGGGGACTCAACCTGCCAGTGTGAGTAGAGTTGGGATAGTGAGCCCAGAGCCTATATTTCATATTTATAATATCCATTTTTATCTCATTTCACCACTTACGGAAATTTCAATAGACCTTATGGACAAGCCATGCATTTATGTGAACCTCTCCTCATCATCACTGTGGAGTGACTCTCTTCCCTAGGCTTGTGTCCTGGACATCCTTGGATACTCAAAATTTCTTTAGTCTTTTTAAAAATTCATAATTTACATTTTTCTTAATTGGAATTATTTTATGCTTTGGTGGGATGGTGGGCCTCTGTTTGTTTTTGTTTTGTATTGTCTGAGAGGTGTTATTGACCTTCTCTTCTCTTGATGTCTGTTCTGCAAAGAAATGTTGGCAGGTTCCAGGCTTACCTGTATCCAATGGGTACAGAGTGCCCAGCTCTTCATGGCTGTCTTCCCCACAAGAACAGCATGAGAGAGTTGTCAAATACTTTTCTAACATCTAGGTTAAAAAACAAAACAAAACACTATATCCACAGTGTTCCAATGATCTCCCAGTCTAGTAAACCTGTGAGAAAAGGGAAATAAAGATGGTCCAGAATGATCTTTTCTTGAGGAAGCCATGTTGGCTCTTTGGGTGTTGCCCACAACCAGATTGTACACCGAACGGAGAGGCGTGAAATAACTTGTGACATGGGCCAGGTGGAGTAGAATTACTGACTCAGTTTATTCATCTGAGGGTACAGGATATATAGAGAAAATCTAGCCTAACTTCAAAGAGTCCTCCCCGTGAGATACTCCCCAGAACATCTGCTGAGGATGTGACAACATGAATTACCTTGTTATCAGGGTTCCTAGATTGGGTTGTATTTTCCAAGGTTTTCTCAGGCACCTTGGTGCCACCTGCATAGAGGAGTGAATGTGTAAATCTAAGGTTCAAAGAGTGAGAAGGAATGTCTCAGGGACCGCCTAATCAGGAAGGAATTGGAGAGCCATACCACTTAATCATTGAGCCCTTTCAGGTAAAAGCCTGGGCAGAGGTCAAACTCTGCCTTGGATCTTAAACCCTTATCAGACTCTTAAGATCGGCCCTCAACATTTGGGGTCACACACATCCAAAAATAGGCTGGATAGTCAGAATAAAGAAATTTCCTTACCAGTAATGGAGAAGAAGAAAATTTAAAACTCAAAAGCTTATGGAAGTGAATGTTGAAAACTAAAAATAAATTAATTACTTTTTAAAAAAGATTTCTGTTTCTTCTACTTTGACTATCATTTCTTTTTTTAAAATTTATTTATCTTTAGTTTTCAACATTCACTTTTATAAGATTTTGAGTTCTAAATTTTCCCCACTCCTTCCCCTTCCCCCTCCCCAAAACATCATGCAATCTGATATATGCTAGACATGTACAATCGTATTAAATGTATTTCCACACTGTGAGTATCATTTCTTTCATTCCTTGGTAAGACTTATGTCTGGATTAACAGTTCCCCTCATTATTTCCTCTACACTCTGATAAATTAAATTGTCAGCAAGGCAAGTTGAGAATTTATCAGAAATTCTACCTTTTGCAAATGGACCTTCTAACAGAGGTCCAGATTGTTGGATTCCTTAGTTTCTATTACTTTATCTTGCCACTGTGCTGTCCATATCTTTTGTCTTTAGTATACTCCCACAACAATATTGTTTTTTTCTCTCTTTTCATGTAAATGGCTCTTTCCATTATGATTATGCTATTATCTGTGGACCTCCATGCATGTATGTTTTTGTTCTCATTTTAAAACTCCTAATTTTTATTGATCTTTCATTTTTAAATCACCCTCATTATATGTTCTTCCAGGCAATACCCAGAAAGCCATCCCTTGAAAACAAAGATTAAAAAAAAAAAGAGGAAAAAAAATTCAGCAGAATCAACTAGCACATCATATCTTACATCACAATATTATACACAGCTAATTCTTTACCTCAGCAAAGAGGGGAGGGAAATGCAGTATCTCTGTTCTTCCCCAGGGCCAAGTTTGACCATTATGATTAGATAGTGTTCAGGTTCCTTTTTATCTTTATGTTTACATGGTTTTGTATGGCATTTTCTGCGCAATTCACTCTGCATCATTTCTTAATCTGTAATCTTAATCTTCCCATGCTTCTTTGAATTTATTATTGTTTTTGTTTCTTAAATTGTGGTAATGTTTCATTACATTTATGTAGCGTGATATGTTTGACCATTCAGCATTAGATATGGGCATCCAATTCCATTCTGATACCTCCCTATATTCTTCCTCCTTAGAATTGTTTATAGTTGTCCCATCAGAATTTTGTTTTTGAGACCTTCTCATCCCTCTCAAGTGTCCTTCCTTTTTAGCTGGCTACATACTCATATGTCTGTTTTCTTTGCTATCACAAGAAGACCTCTCTATATCTTCTTGATGGCTAGTCTTGCTCTCTTGCCCTTTCTGCTGTATTTGTTTCTTTTGAACCCTGCCATATTCCTGTACTAAGATCCATCTGTTCATATCCTTTCAAACCGGCCAGATTTTATTTTCTTTCTTAAATTAAAATTTCAACTTCACTTTTACTCTCTGTGTTGATATATGGACATCCCAGGGCATATGAAGTGTTTTTGACCCCCTTATTTATTCTCTGAATAACTGGGTACTTCCAGTGTAGCCATCATTTTATTCTGATTTTACTCCATATTACCTGATTGAACAGTTTTATCCATGCATTTTTATTCAGTTCCGTTTCTTAATCAGGTATCCTGCCGAATATGTTCTTTCTTGATTTGGAGTTGGGAAAACCTTGGTTCAAATCCCACCTATGATGTTTACTAGTTGAGAGGTCATGGGGAAGTCACTTAACCTCTCCTAGTCTCTTCTGTATAATGGGAACAATACCTACCTCTTTAGGTGATGTAAGATTCAAATGAGATATTCTACAGTAAGCACTTTGTAGATTTTGAAATGCAATGTAATATTATGCATTAACTCTGGTTCTCTTTGTTAGTGGACTCTTTGTTTTCTGTGTCCTCTTATCCCTTCTAAAATCTGAACCTTCAGCTAGAAGAAGAGATAAAAATAATACCTGTGCCTTCAAGTCCAAGACTTCAAAGTCATTAGATCCACATTTCAGGTTTCTTTTCTTGATCTCATTAATTCCAGTGTGTATGGTCATAGTCAGTAGGTTGGATGAATTTTGGCATGTTATTGCCTTTAGTGGATTTCATTAGTTTCAGGAAACTAGGTATAGGGGAGATAGAGCAGGATAAATACTGGAGACAGAGCCCTGGATCTGGATAGAAAGACCTGAGTTCAGATCCTGCCCTAGACATTTACTAGCTCTGTGAACTCAGGTAAGGCACTTTACCTCAGGTTTGCCTCAATTTCTTCATGTGTAAAATGAGGATAATGTCTACCTCCTTGTGAGGATTAAATCAGATCACATCTGTGGAGTGCTTTGTAAGCCTCGAAGTAGTATAGATAAATGCTAGCTAGCTATTAGTTTCAAAGGATTAGCACTTTTAAAAAACCCTGATATTTGCAACTTCCCTTGTTTGAAATGTGCTGTAGTGAATTTGGAGGCATCTACCTCATAGGCTTGTATCTTTTGATCTTTCCTTATTTGTTTCTTTTTAGATAAAAACTTTACCAGTATATTTATATTTTGAATGCTTTGTAAGCATAAAATTGTTTACCCATGGTACTCTTGTTAGTTGGGGTCTGAATGATTTTCATTCTTTAGTTCTTCATCTATAGACTTAAAAAGTTAAAGAACTGATCCTTCAAATGGTGGTTCTGGTTTTGTTTAGAATCTACTCATATTTTCTGCCATATCCTTAGGTTAATTTCTTTCCAGGATGCTATTTGTTACAATGATAACCTAGAAGGGTCAGTTTACAATTCACTTCTTACTTTCCAGATCTAAAACTTTAAAGTACCAGTTGCAAAGACCTGTGAATCTGGCGTTCCCCATTTGAGGTCTCATTTAGTAACATCATCTGTAGTTGTCACTTATCTCAGTGAAGACAGACTGGAGGGCAACTGCCCAAATTTGTTGAGTTTGAGGATTGCACGAATTCATCAAAAAAGAAGGCAGTAAACAAGCAGCAATATTGATATCCCTATGTTAAATTTGAAGTTTACTTAAATAGCTGGAGGTAACAGGGGTTCATGGTTTCATATACAATCCATTTTATGTTCTCTATATGGAAATACTCTTTTTTGTCAAGTTCATAATAACAAAAAGAACATTTTTAAAAAAAAGAGAGAAAGAGACAAAAGATTGTATAATAGAATCCAAAATAGCTTATGGGAATTAGATGAACTTCATAATTTGGACTGAACATCTCTAGGGCATTTTTTGCTCAATCTTGAATTAAGACAGGAGGGGTTATTTTGGGACATAGCTGCAATTCATTTTGTGCATCAGCTATTCTCTTTAAGACCGTAAACAATTTTAAAAGCTATGTATAAAAGCAAGACTTAGCTGTTCACCTCACAATGAAAAAGACAGTGGGTTCTAGCTCTGATCACAGGCTGTGTAGTGCTTTATACTTTTCTAAAAATACAGCAAATAAGTGTTCCTTCTAAATCAAATATGGTTGAAATTAAATTTATTAAATGAGTCTTCCTGATAGAGGGTAGAGATCCCTCTGCAGTTTTTCACTAAAGAGGAAAAATGTGGCAAAATACTTACAAATTTGCTGCTATATTGTTTGATAAAGAGCAAACTACTTTGTGGCATTTAAGACATAAAGCTGAATTGCATTGCTTTGGGGTCAAATAATGAGACCAAGGGCAAAGAAAGACTAAGTAAATCTGGTATAATTAAAAGCAAAGAAATAAACTCCCCATAACTTTATAATTTCAAATATGTAGCTCAAAAAGTTTAATGACTCTTCCAAATATTATGCTGACATGGGTAATATCTGTGTTTAGAATTTTCCTTAAGAGACTATTATATTGTTATCAGGAATGCTAAAGGACTAAGTAATGGCTAAAATCATATGAGCTCAACTCAATTTCCATTTCTGTTTATTAAAGATATATTGACATACTATTTTGTGGGAAGGTTCCCAAAAATGGAGATGTTAGGAAAAGTTAAGTATCTGACATATTGATGACTTAATTTTAGAAAAGATAGTGATAGAGAAAAGCAATTTTCTCTAGTGACTAAGGAAGTTGCCTTCATGAAGTCACTGAGATAAAAATTACTGTATTTGTTTTCTACATCTCATCTTTTTAATTAGCTCATGTTTAACAGTAGAGTACTATATACATAGTAGCTGCTTTCTAAATATCTTCCAAAGAAATGAAGGGCTTGTTAGGGGCTCAGTGGATGCACTAGGGTGTATAAAAGAAATTTAAAATATGCCTACCCTCAAGGAGTTCATAATCTTGTTGGAGAGGCAAGATTAAATACTAGATTTCTGATAATTACTATAAGTTCATAGAGGATAAAGATTCCTGTGGAAAGTAATTGAATGAGATGAGACATTGGGATGGGAGGTTCAGTTGAGGGGCATGGAAATAAGGGAGTGGGTTTGAATAATGATATGGGGGTTCAGAACCCTTGAGACAATTGGGGTATGACCAGGTGAGAGTTTGTTAATCATTGAGGAGTGAGTTCAAGTGGCTTCTTAACATCACTAACATCATCATTCACACGGATCTGAGGGTACAGGCCTCTCACTCATGGTGTTAGACAGTTCAGGGAGAGGACCAGTCAGGGAAGCTGATGGAATGGAATTTCTCTCCTGTCCTTGCAATCTGGCCAGGCCAGCCCAGGAGACAGATGGAGGGAGCAGGAAGGAATGATATCTTTCGGTCTCCAATAGGCAGGAAAGGTTACCTGTGAGCAGGAAGAGCCAGCCCAGGAGACCAGCATGCGATGGTTTGGAGTCTCCCTGAACCCCTGTAGATAATTTGTTGAATATAATTCCTCATCTGTAAAATATAGATGGTTTTCATTGACTACTGTATAGATATTTTATAAAGATTAAGTGAGAAAATGTGAAAATAGTATCTTAGTGTAAGCTATGGTAATTATTGTTATTATTATTTTTAATGTCTTGAATGGTAAAAAAAAAATCGAATCTGGAAAACCATGCAAACCAAGTTATATCTTTAGCATTGCTTGTGAAATGCAAGTATAAATCATAGGTGCCCCAAAAGGCAGTGGATTACATAGTGGGTATGAGGATACTGCAGCAAAATGTCAGCAGTGATTTGCAGTCTGGAAGTGACATAGAAACCATCATCAAGGCTATGTGTTACTAGAAAATAAGATGGGCCACTTATATGGTGAAGCCAAGGTAGGCAGCCAGAGGACTATATCAATTCCCTTATGATAGTGAAGAAATCTTAGTAGGGCCAATGCATAAATAAGAACTACACAAGATGAGATGGTATAGAGAGGCTGTGACCTTCAATGGTGAGGGAGTTCCTACAGAGATGATAGATTGCAGCCAGAGATACCACCACTTCTGTGGTCTCTTCTTCTGGCTGGAGAATTCTGTTTCAAAACCTCCATTTCTGGAATCAGCTACACCGGGCTGTCTGACTTTTTGCTTGTATTTGTATTAACAGTGCTCCAACAGTTACCAGACATCCAGTAAATGCTTAATAAGTGCTTTAATCACCATATCTATATCTATATCTATAGATATAGATATAGATATATATCTCCAAGTAAATATTTCTAGTTTCTTAAACAAACATACACTAGTCATTAGTAGGAATAGTAAAAAATAAATTTAACCAGATTTCTAAAAAAGAATAGAAGAATGCTTTTATGCACCTCAGGTAATAGATAAACTTCTTAAAATCCCGAAGAGGATTCAGACTTTAAAGGTAGACTTGAAAGATTGCTATTTCACCTGCATTGCTCTAATTTATTATAAATGATGTTTGGGGTGATTAAAGAACTCTGATACAATAGCTTAATCTTAAACATCCAAAATGACCAGTGGGTACTGTGATTTGTAGAAATAACTACCTGGAGTGGAGGACTACTAAGGTAAGGGGTAATTTTCTGATTCTAATGAGGTAGCAATATCCTCAGATATTAAAAAGAGTTCTGGGAGATTGAAAATAAGAACTATATTCAAGGATTAGTGAATTTTGGTTTCCCCTAAGAAAATGAGGCAATTATTTTTTTAATGAAATATGTCATCATGTGTATCTTTACTTTTAAAAAGAAATTGATCATCCTAAAGTATTTCAATATTATAGAACTTCTTGGCAAAAATGCCCTTGCTGAGGTTATACATCTCGACAAAAAGAATAAAATCTTTTGAAGTAGATGCTTGAATAATGAGTTCCCAAGAATAGTCTTTCCTATCCTTTCTTGTAGCTCCCACTTGTTATATGTAATAGAAATATGAAATTGGAATTTTTAAAAAAAATTTTCTTTATTGGCTAGTGAATCTATTAGCAAATAACCCTGATAAAATGCATAGTTTTAAACTTCATCGATCTCCTACCAAGTAAGTCAAGGAATGAAATTTCTTTTTTGAATGTAAACTTTTTGTTTTGTTTCTTAGTTTTGGTACTTAGAAAACAGAAATTACCAAGTTGTTTGTGACTAATTCAATTTTATGTTCTTTGTGACAAAATAGGCTTTAGTTTGCTGGTTTATAGAGAATAAACTCTTTATTCAAAGCAGTTAAGAGAATGGTATATTCTGGTTAAATTAATATCCTGCTTAACTGATAGCTATATAAAACCATATAATTTTCTATGAATTAGATGATAAAATATGTATTATGCTAAATATGGAATGTAACTTAATTTTTTCCCCTATGATTTGTGAGGCATCTTAAGATCTTGCAATGCCTCGGATCACAACTGGGGCATTAAGTATTACAAGATACCATAGATATGTAATACACAATATAATAAAAATGTATCATTTTGTGCAATACCATAGATCTATAATACTTGATATTAGACTTATTTGTATTGATTCTTTGATATTACCATAAAGTTACATTTTTGGAATTAATCCCAAATGCTAGTTTTTCTTGAATTTGTCTCTTAGTTGTGTGACTTTTAAAAACTTTGAGAGACATAGTTTCTGGGTACTTGCATCATTTTCTTAACAAGTATAGCATGTTATTAATAAAAGAGGCCAGTGGCACTCTTGAATGCCAAAGACAGTCATGGTAGTGGGCCTACAGCTTATGTGCTCTTGGAAGAGAGGGTGTTCCTGAGGGTGGCAATCAACTCTGATTGGTTAACAATTAATGAGAGGATGAATATTACAGGGAGGGGCTGCACTTACTCTAATGAGCTCTGACTATGACATTGATTTCTAAACTGCCCAAATTTAGGCAATCAATTCAAAGAATTTATCACCACCCAAACCTGAGTTGAGCCCAATGGACTTCCCTGCCTAGGTGGGGTCTGAACAAGGTTGTTAAGAAAATTAATCCTATCTCATTATCAGCAGTGTCCTTCAGAGACTGAACAATCTACAGGCTTCTGAAAAAATCATGGTCCTAATTCAATAATTGGTTTTTAAATATGAGGGAGAAATAGTCATTTCTCTCAATTGAAATACAGGCTGTCCAAATGCATAACGTTCTGGGATATATGTCTTTTTCTACAATTGCATCAAATGCTGAAGCAGCCTTTTCCAAAGTTTTGTTATCCCATTCATTGTATTGTTCATTCTCTTTATCAGTGCCTTCTCTCTCTCTCTCTCTCTCTCTCTCTCTCTCTCTCTCTCTCTCTCTCTCTCTTTCTCTCTCTCTCTCTCTGTCTTTTTCCCTAGCATTCATTTTATTTTTAATTGGTTCTTCATCAAAACTGTGTACTAATTCAGGTCTTTTATCCAGTTCAGCCCACTCTTTTACCTTGCTTTCCTCATTTGGTGACTAAGTAGTAAGAAATATCCTTAGATACCCAGTTGTACTTCTAACCTCCCATATACTTTACCTCCTTCAAGACTGTATTAAAAAAAATACCCTTTAAAAATACTCCTCTTGTATGAATTTAACTGACACTGATATTGCCTGTATCTGACCCCCTAAACAATTTCTGCTTTTATGCTGTTTGCTTTTCTAGACTTTAGGGAACATACAGCAACTAGAACTTTAGCACCCTATTTTTTAGAGATGTTGGGAACTAACTGGGTTATTTCCGGTGGTACTGGAAATGCTGCCGTAGATATAATTTCACTTAGAAGTATTAGGTCAAATCCTGACATTTAGTGGATGTACTGTAAGGTCTTGATCTATTGGCTCCTAGGATTCATAGGAAAAACATACCATAGGATTGGGCTTTCCAATATCTTTACTGATCTCAAGAGTGACATTATCTTTAGCATAGTGTTTGACACATAGGTGCTTAATAAAAATGCTAGTTAACTGACTTTAATGAGAGCCTATAAGGAGGTACATAGTAATACCTTGGATTGTTTTTCCATCAGAATCCTGTCAGGTTATTAATTTGAGTAAGTATTTTATTTAATGAATTCTAAGTATTTCAAACGGTTTTTCTCTACCACCTCAAAGAAAGTAGCATCTACAATCCGATTTGAAGAGTAGTTTAAAAAGAATAAACAAATACACAAATGAAAGGCACAAGAAATGCCACCCTTTTTTTCACACATTCTTTTCCCCCCTGACAGTTGTTTAGAGATCTTGGTCTGATGATAATCACTAACCTCTGCTTTCAATTGTGTCGCTAAGCTGCCTCTTTGGTGATGAACTGGGAAATCCTGATTGGCTCTGCTCTGTTTTCTTGTTTTGTTTCTGTACCACAGGATTTTTAGTCCAGTCCAAGGTAGCTCTCTGACAATCTATGATAAGTAATGATAATATGTAGTTATAAAGAGTAGAAAGAACATTTTAACCAAAATATAACCCCAGCCACCATGTAGAAAATAAAATAAGGTGGTTTTTTTTGTTTTTTGTTTTTTTTTGGTAGGGAGTACCTGTCACGAGTCCACTGTATTTAGCCCTTTATATCTTTATTTGTCCTAAAGCAGGGGTGGGGAATCTGTGGCCTGGAGGTCACATGTGGCCCTCTAGGCCCTCAGGTGTGGCCCTTTGACAAAATCCAAACTTCATAGAACAAATTCCCTTAATGAAAGGATTTGTTCTGTAAAACTTGGACACGGTCAAAAGGTTGTACTGAAGGACCTAGAAGGCCACATGTGACCTTGAGCCTGCAGGTTCCCCACCCCTGTCCTAAAGTAACCTAGGGGAGTTGAATCTGCTATTCAGCTACGTTGTACCGTTAATTAAGGGCCTCATTGAAATACATTTCTGTGTTTCTGTGTTAGGTCCTAGTAATTCTTGTTAATACTTTAGGGGCTAGACACAGATGACTGATTTTTAGAGGATCAAGGGAGACATTATTGGTAACCTTCGGTTCCTCATATACTAGCAGAACAGATTTTTTAAAGATGGCATCTCCTGGTTTCCCAGGTGCTCTAGTATAGAGTAGTCAACCGGCAGTGGCAGCTCATGGAAGAACAAAGCCTTCTGAGAGCTCTCTTCTCTTTGTGGCAGCGAGAGAAACCACCTTCTCCACTGATTGAGACGCTGTGAGAGGTGCTTCATACCATGGGTGTTGGAATTTCAGTCCTCCAAAATGAAATCCTGAAACTGCAATGCAATTGGACTAGTGTAGATAGTTAGGGAATATGACTGTAGAAAAAAAGTGAATTTTAAATACAGATGAGTTGCAATTGCAATCTGTTATATTTCTAGACCAGCTACTATATATGAAGGGAAGGTGGTACATTTAAAAGAAGTGGGGATGTTGACTGGTGGGTATCTATTTATTTGACAAATAACAAAGAAACTCTTTCAGCATTTGAACTTGGAACAGTAGTACCAAATAAGGATATTAAAAAATTAAGAAAGTCATGTGACCTTTGGGTAATCCTTGCCCAATAATAATAATAATACTGATTCAATTTTGAATTAAATTCTATAAACATTTACATGGTAAATTGCCAATTTATGAGGGAAAATGTTGTGAGTATTTATTCTGTTTTAGGTTGGAAGGAAATCAAGTAAGAGAAAGGGTTATTACCCACAGTTGAAATGCAAAAAGACTCATTCATATTAGAAGAGGACTGTTCAATAGGAACTACTTAGTTTTAGAGAAAATTATGTAACTCATGAATGCTAACTATTAGAACTTCAGTGTAATTTATTTAACACTGATCAATATAGTTAATAATAATCTTTGTTTTACTAGCCAATTACTTTTACTAATGTTATAGGATACTCGTTCTAAATCATTCTTGCCAACCCTTTCAATTAGATAATATGATTATTTCTAGACCCTGGTGACCTCGGTGCTACAAATGTGGGGAACAAATAGAAAGCTCAGTGGTTGAATTTGCTAACTTAAATTTTTAGTCTTTGGCATTTAAATTGGTAACTTTGCATTATTCATATGCATTTCTAATGTAAACATATAGAGACAAAAATGTGTGTGTACATATGCATGTATGTGAGATCTGTAATGAAATCACAGAGTTTAAAGAAGGAATTATGCGTTTGAAGTCTTCAATTTTATGAAAACAGTGATTCCACATTTCTTCAAGTGGCTGCCATAGAATAGAAATTTAAATCCCTTGGTGGGAAGTGTGCTAGAAATCATAGTATTCCTTTTCAAAGTATTTTGCATCCCCTTATACATATATTCAGTACTTCATTTCTAACCCCTACACACACTGAATCATGCTGTGATTCATAATACTGTGTTATGTTTTAAAATTCAAATATTGTTTTTAAAGGAAATTGCCACTAATGTTGGCTAAGCCGCACATAATAGTTTAGCAAATGGTTGTAGGTTTGATTCTCCTCATGTCATTCCAAATGGGGACTAAAAAAACTTAGAACACTTTAATGACATTGAATAATTGCTTCAGTTAACTGATCGTTATGCCAAATAATAATAATTTTGAAGTATAGTTTATTTGGGTGTATATATTATTGAAGAGGAAAAAATAGTGCAAGGCTGCATTTCAGTGTGCCAAGTAGCTTCCTTTTTGTAGTGAGTAAAAAGTTATTGGTAAGTTTTCATTTTAATGTTTCTTTGTAGAAGAGATTTAGTTTTTGAGATATAGATGCAAAAGTACAGTTGTGGATTAGTGATATGGTAAATGAATTGTAACAATTACAACATTTCTTCCTCTTCACTTTGTCTCTAGATATAAATGCAGTATATTTGAAATGTAAGTTAGATGACTTACTAGAAAAAACACCTCCCTTGATTAAAGGTGGGCTAGTTGGAGTATTTGAAATGTCTGGACAGCTAAAGCAAATCTTACAAATTCTCTTTCTATTGATAAATCCAAATATGGTAGTGAAAATTTTAAAGTGTGAGTTTATAATTTCCTACTTGTGAACAGCATTCTTAAGCGACTAAAGCTCTGGTGGTATGAAAATGAACATGGATTCTTAAAGTCTTTGTCAGTAGACCATGTGTTTTGGTACATCCTGCCAAGGTGAGAAGGCTTCGTGATAGCCTGACTATGGCCAAAGCATATTTGATCTGAGGACCAACTGACTTTACCAGGAAGAGTAACAACTTGAATCTGCAAATGTATACAGAGAAGGACTTATATCCTTGTTGAGAGGTTTCTGACCATCTTTGCAATTTTTGGAAATTTTATGTCAAATAGTCTACTTTTAAATCAGTACAGTTTAGGGCATTGTGTGGACAAAGCTAAATGTTCTTCAGATAAAATGTCATTCAGTTAAGAATAATGTTTTACTATATCTTGGCATTGTAACTATGTCTCAGTTCTGCGTTCTGATGAAGTTGTTTCAAAATATTTCTAATAAATAGTAACACAACAAATTGCTATTTTACCTTATCATTTCTTAAAAATTGAGCATCAACCCATAGTTAGATTCTGGTTACTGGAATTATATATTTTCATTAGCAGCAGCTTTTTTTTTTTAAGGGAGCACTGTAATGAATACAATTTTCCAAATATCATGAAATGGAAACAGTTCTTTGTTTATGGTGCTTATAGTCTGTTAACTTTTTTGAGTAAAGTTGGCTCAGTCAGCCTCTGTCTCACTGTACTTACTTGTTGACAGTAGAATAATTCCACAGCAGGGGTGTTATGAGGCTAATTAGTATTTGGACAGCACTCTGGGAATTACTGACAAAAAGAAGTGTATAAATATAAAGTAATGTAGTGTTGCACTGTGAGAATTCAGGTATGCCAGTCTCAACTAATTAACAGTTTAATGAGGAGTATGGAGAAATTATGTAATGGGCACCTGATAGTTATCCACAAAAGCACAGACACATATTGAATAGGAAAAAGCAAATCACCACTCAAATAGAAATTTTTGGTTTTATGTACAATTTGCAGATGTGATTTGAAATAAACTTAGCATAGCTTAGGTGTTTCATATTCAGAGAGACAAAAAGAACAGAATTTCTTAATAGCCCTGAGGAAGATGTGAAATATAGGAAATTTGTCCTTGGTGTCACCTCTGTAGAATTTTTGTTGCCTCCTTTCCACACTGTCACAGACACTTTGGGGGCCTGATCACCCTAGCTTTTTGCTGTTCTCCAGCTTCTTGTTGCAAGATCTTCCTTTGCACCCTATTCTTATAGAAAGTTACCAGCTGAATATCTCATAGTGCTCACAGAACGTCAGACTCAAGAGTGTTAGAGATCTCGGAGCGTTTGGCCCTGGGCTCTCCTGGTGTGAGTACTGCAGCCCTGTGATGGCTGGAAGCCTCTCTAGCTGCTGCTGCAGCTCTCAGACACTTCAAAGTTTCCTACTGTGGGGTTTTCTCAGGGATCCCTCTGCTTTTGCTGCCTTAGCACCCAGAGCATTATAAGCTGTGTTGGGCTGATGCTTGTTTTTCTGGAGGGTTTTCCAATCCTATTGCCCTCAGGCTTTGGCTGGCCTGTTGTGCAGGTCTGGGGTAGAAGTCACTGGCTGTAGTTTCTCTTTGGATTTCTTGATTTGGTCTAGTGTAACCTTCAGGATTTTGCTAGAGTAGATTTTGGGATCTGGATAGTCTGTTTTCCCTTTTGGGTAGACATCTTAGCAGGAAGTCCTGACCATTATATAAACTGTACATGTCATCATCTATTGCAGAGGATGAAATGCAGAAATTCTATGAAGGGCTCAATTGAGGACCATTGTGTATTTTCCTTTGTTTCATGGGTTGTGTTATCCAAATAATTTATCGTTCGTGGACTGGTTTTGAGCCTCTCTGTACTTAGCGAGGCTATTCTTTGGACAAGTACAGTGTGATGCTAAGTCTATACACCTTTTCATTGTGTATTCATCTTAAACATTAATTGAGTGAAGCATTAACAAGGCATGGAGGAGACTCTAGGCTCTTGAAGCCATCTAGGCTGGCTCTAAATTCAGAGAACCACTATTAAAATTAGGTATCCCCCTCCTGACCTTGAGCAAGTCATCTAACCTCTATGCACCTGAGGTTCCTCTAAATGAGGGCATTGGATTAGATGGCTTCTGGGGTCTCTTCTGCATTAGATCTATGATATGGTCATCTCAAAAGTATTTTTAGGTGAAACTGGAAAGAGGATAACAAAGAGATGAAAAGCAGAACTAGTCTGCTGATTTTTCTATATCAATATGCTATTACCATCTCTTTTAGTGGAATTACCACATTTGGACTTAAGTCTCTAATGTGCTGTGTGAGAAAGGGGAAATTGTAGTTAAGAAATGAAAACATATAAAGAGAAGAAATCCATGTTGGAGGTACCAGTTTTGGAAGCATTGAAGGATCAATGTTTTCAATATATCAGAAAAGAGAATGATAACAAGCAGTTATTAAGCACTGGCTATGTGCCAGATACCATTCTAGGTGTTCTGATTCCAACATTAATATGATGTGGCTGGGGCTGAGTGTACACTTGACAGAAGCAATCATAAAGAGAGCACGTAGTGAACTCTTCTGTCCTTTGCCTTCTTCCTACCTCATTTTCATGCATTCTTTCTTCCCCTCCTCTTCTCCTTCTCCTTCCCCTAACCCTTCTTTTCACCAGTAATTGCTCTTTAGGAGTTTGTTTGCTTTGGTGATTTAGTACTAAGCACAGCATGACACATAGTAGGTGCTTAATAAATGTTTGTTAACTGACTGATTTATCATTTGAGAAACAAGTTTCTTTAAGATACCATATTATCTGTTAGTGTGTACTCTTAGGGGAGACAAATGGATGGAAAAGTACCTGAGAGGGAGGGAGGGAAAAAAGAAGGGGCAACAGAGAGAGATTTTTATAACCTCTAGGAACATTCTCAGCATGGGGCTTGGAGATTTTTATTGATTTATGTCTTATAACCTCCCCAAAGCAGAGCTAGACTAAGTAAATCCAAATCTATAGTTAACCACAGCTGAGCCTATAGCAGTCTTTATTGGGGAAATAATAAATGATCTGGATGATACATGGATCTGGCTATTGTCTTAGCCACTTTTGCTTTCCCTTTGGTTCCTCCACTAGGCAGGTTTGAAAAGAAACCCATCCCATTGAGGAGTGGAGCTGAGTGCATTGTCTAAAGAGAAAGCTACACCCTAGGGAGCAGTTGGGGGTCAGCAGGAGGTGGGTGGGGGTCAGCCAAGACTGAGTAACTGCTCACTAACTTTTTACTTTCTATCTCATATGCTGCTAGGAGCAAAGAAGCCTCCCTACTGAAATGGTTTATATAAACATAAATACACACACACACACACACACACACACACACACACACACACACACACACACACACACACACATTGGGGAGCAGCCTGGGTAGTGGGTAGAGAGCTGGAGACCAAAGACCATCTGGGTTCAAGTCTTGCTTCTCACATCTAATTTTGTATGAACTTGGCCAATCACTTAAACTTTCATCACTCTAGGCCAGCGGTGTTAAACTCAAATAGAAATGGGTCCCTGTAGATGGCATTTTGACTTAGAAAACCACAAATTAACATCATCTAAATTGTATTTTTATTTGTTATGTTAAGCATTACCCAATTACATTTTAATCTGATTTCTGATAGTGCTTGGGAGTTTTGTGGTCTCTCCTTTCCCTTCCTCATTGCTCCCCCCTCACTCCCTGCCAGGAGTTTGACAACTCTGTTCTAGGCTACTCTCTTAAGTCTATAAATATAGTCTTATACCAATGAATTCCTTATACCAGTGAATCCACAGGTCCAGATCCAATTTAAGGAGATATGAGGAATGAATAGTAAGGCTTTCAAAATGTTTTCTACAGCATACCGTATTTTCACAGTTGACTCAAAAGTATAGGAAATTTAAGAACTCAGTTCATTGTTTTTTTAATTATAAAAAAAATTGGACCTGATAGAATGAAATGCAGCCTTAACATCTCTCTTCTAATAAGGTATGTCTCATATATATATGATAGGTATACAGGATTCTGTGGTATAAGCAATCACAGAATTAGCATTGTTTATTTCTCCATACAGGCAGCAGCTGGGTAGTTCAGTGGATAGAGCGCTGGGCCTGGGGTTAGGAAGACCTGATTCAGATGCAGTCTCACACTTACTAGCTGTATGACTTCTTCAAGTCACTTACCCTCTGTTTACCTTAATCCACTGGAAAAGGAAATGGCAAACCACTCCATTATCTTTGACAAGAAAACCCCATGGACAGTATTGGCATGCTGTGGTCTATGGGGTCACAAAGAGTCGGCTATGACTGAAGAACTGAACAAGTATCCATATAGCAATGAGCTATGATTTCATTGATATGGGAACACTGAAGTCTTCCAATGATGTCCTCTATTGATGTCTTCTTTATCTTTCCCACAAAACCCACATGGACTTGAGAAGAAGTATGGGACAGAGCTGAAAGAGCACTGGATTTCATGTTAGAGGATGGGGCTCAAATCCAGGCTCTTCTACAAGCTGTGTGACCTTGGACAAGTCAGTTAACCTTTCTGGACCTTAGTCCCTCAACTGAAAATAAGTAGATTAGATCAGATGACCTGGAAAGTCCCTTCTATCTTTAAATCTAGAATCCTATGATCTATCCTCATTGAGGTGTGATAGATTAGGGTGGGATGAGGAGAGGTACACTGAAAATCAAAAGTTTCGGTGGGATGAAATGATGAAGGAATGGCTTTTTTTTTTTGAGAACAAGAAAACCTGAGCATGTTCACAGGCAGAGAGAAAGAGCCAGTAAAGAAGAATTGACCAAAAAACATGTGAGAAAGAGGAAAGAATGACTGATAGAACAAGGTTCAGGAGGAGGTAGAAAAGTATGGGCTCAATAGCACAAATAGACGAATTAACTTTGGCTTCTAGTAGGGACATTCATCCTTAGGGGAGGAAATGGATTGAGAAGTTTTGAGGTGTGAGGGAGAAAAGCTGAGGAACCTAATGTTCAGTGTCCTCAATCTGCTCAGTCAAATAGAAGCTCAGGTCATTAAATGTGTAGGAAGGCAGAGGAAGAGATTAAGCACCTTGTAAGCAGGTATCTAAGCACCTTGTAAACAGGTGCTTTAAAAATATCTCCTTTGATCCTCACAACAACCCTGGGCAAGGGGTAGATGCTATTATTATCCCCATTTTACAGTTGTGGAGACTGAGGCAGAAGTTAATTGACTTCTCCAGGCTCAAATAGCTTGGAAGTATCTGAGGCTGGATTTGAACTCAGTATCTTCCTGACTCCAGGCCTAGCACTTTATCTACCACCCAGCTGCCTCAGAGAGAGGGAATTGAAGAGTTAAGGGAAAAAAAATAATGTTCTGAAATTGTGGCTATAGTGAATGAAAGTGGGAATCCATGGGAACTGAATAGGAGGATCATGAGAGCCCAGCTGGGATTATATAACATGAATTTGTGGTTAGTGAAATTAATCTAACTTTTTTCTTCAATAGCATTCAACCATCTGGGAGCAGGAGCAAAGAAATTGGATGATGGGTTAAAGGTTAGTAGATCAGAAATGGCAAAAGGTCAGGGGACCTATGGATTGAAGCATGGTACTTAGTGAATCGCTGAAACTGCTGACCTTGGGGTCAAAATTAGATACTGAGGTAAGTGAAGCAGAAGTACAAGAGATAGACAGGGAGAACAGGTTGGGGTAAAGTGCCTAGAGGTCACAATTAGGGCAAAACCAGGCTTATTGAGTGGAAGGGAGAGTGAAAGAAGGAAGGATAGGAGGCTGTGGTCAGAAATAAAAATTTCAGAATTCATAATTGTAAAAGTTGGTTAAATTCCATGATGATGAGGTCTAAGGTTGGACCACAGGGTTAGAATGTTGTAAAGGTCATAAGTACAAAAATTCCTTGGGGATAATGGCAGAAAGCTAGAATAGAAAGGAATTCTTTGAGTCAGATATTAAAGCAATTGAAGAAATTGAGCGAGTAACCTGAAGGTCAGTAGATGGTAGCAGAGGATGAAAATGGGATTGTACTTTGGGTAGCTAGTAGGAAAAATGGTTTCTTATCACTCCAAATTTACCACCAAGAGCAATGAAAGAGCAATTAACTTATGGAGGTGATATCATAGCATTTTACAATTTACAGATAGGGAAACTGAGACCCAGGGAGGTTAAATAAATTGGCCAACATCCCAGAGGCAGTAAGTGGCAGAACCAGGATTTGTAACCCAGTTCTCTGATTCCCCATCTAGTGCCCTTTCCATTGTACTGTTATACTACAAAGTCCATTTTGACCTGGATTAGGATCTAAAGGTGCTACTTTATTCAGACCCTTGTCCCCTGGGTCTTTAGCTGTGAATGGAAGCCAGATACAAGGCATGGTGATTTTTTCTTTTACTTTTTGTAATGTTAAACAATGATTAACTGCTACCAATAAAGATTGTTCAGCTTGAAAATGATTTTTAAAATGAAGATTCATGATTTGTTCATTTGTAGTACTTATAGTTCATTGAATCTATGATCTTTTGCATGTAGGTTCTCCTTCCACTGGAGCAGCCTTCTCATAACACTCATGCCTTTTCATCCTCTTCCAATTTTGTCAGTGTTCTTCTATAAATTCTCCATAGAACATCAATCCTAGAATACTACTTCCAAACTTTTCTTTTTTAAACATTCTATAGGTATTGGCCCAACATTAGGACTGAACATCTGTTATCTCTTATTTTCACTCTATGGTCCACATGCCTTCTTTATTGATCATTCATTTCTTGGAAGATATCTTTTAGGTCACTTCTTGTCTGCAAGTAATGTGTTGAAGCCTACTTGTATCCTCCATTGCCCTTTGGGTCACCCACAGTTTTGATTCTTCAGAGAATGTGGTGGTCTCTAATTTGCAGATACATAGTATATCATGGGGAAAACACTGGTGTAAAGAAGATGAGTTTTTGTGTCTGGGAGCAACTTGATACCCTTGAAAGCACTGTACAATTTCCTAAATGCAATCTAGCCCCTCTCTTACTCTTATTCAATTTGGGGTCTGGCTTTTTGTCCATGTACAATGCATGATCTAGAATGTGGACAAACTCAGTTGCTCACCCAGCTGCATTTTATAATCTGGAAAATGAGCAGTCTTCAACCACTTGTTTTTTTCTTTGTGGAATATTGTCAATGTCTAGTCACAAGTCTAATGAACATTTCCTATAGCATTCTGTGCAAGCAGCACAATGTAATTGCCAAACAGCAGCATTTCAAGGCTATCTTTATCTATAGGAAATCCATCTTTAATCTGGTAGCTGTGTAAGACACCTTTCATGATGGACATGAATACCTCTTTACAGCATACATTTCTCTTTTATTATTAACTTGATATTGATAGAGAGGTGACAGCAGAGAAGATCAGCTAGTAGACAGTCAGAAAGACCTTGGTTCATATCTGTCCTCTAATATTTACTAGCAGTGTGACTATAAGTAATTCATTCAGCTTCTCTGGATCTCAGATAATTCTATAAGATTGCAAGTAATGGAGGAGATATGATCTACATTAAGAACTAGCTCAGCGTTTGGGAGGTTCTGAAAGAAAGTATGAGAGAGAAAAGGTATTGGGCTGCCTACTAAACTGAAGGTCTACAGAGCAGTTGTGCTGACCTTATTGTTGTATGCCTATGAAACCTGGACAGTGCAACAGGAAATTGAATCATTTTCATTTGAATTGTCTTAGGAAGATAGTGAAGATCCCTGGCAAAGGTAAGGTACTGAACACTGAGGTCCTTTCTCATGCTGAACTGCCAGGCATTCAGACTCTATTGCAGAGAGTGCAACTCTGATAGGCTGTTCACATAGTCTGAATGCTGAACTTATATTTACCTAGAAACTATTTTACAGAGAACTCTCAGAAGGTAAGCTCTCACAAGGAGTTCAGAAGAAGCAGTACAAAGGCATTCTCAAGGCTTCTCTGAAGAACTTTAGTATTGATTGTGAGACATGAGAGAAACTGGCACAGGACTGCCCAGCATGGCATGCCTGCATCAAAGAAGGCGTTGTGCTCACTGAGCAAAGTAGAATCACAGTAGTTCAAAAGAAATGTGAGATGTGCAAATCTAGAGTCATCTCCATTCCAAATGTTCATACAGACTACTGGTGCCTGACCTGTGGTAGAGCCTTCCCAACTTATATTGGACGGATCAGCCACAGTCAAATACCGTACCTTGACCCCCAAATTATGAAGTCATTGGTCCTCTTTGAGTACAAAAGATGAACAACAATAGATGAACTATGATCTATATTAAGCCAACAGTGTTTATTAAGTACTGATTACATACCAGGTGTTATGCTAAGTCCTCAAAATATAAAGACAAAACAAACAATCCTTGACTTCAAGAAGGTTACCTTCTGTCTGGGGTATAGTGTACAGATGAAAATGTGTGCATAATATATACAAAATACACTGTACCTTTTAGGGGGAGGTAGGGAATTAAAATCAATCATTCATTAAACATTTATTAAGTGTTTACTATGCTCCAGGCACTGTGCTAAGCTTTGGTGATGCAAAAAAGGACAAAAGACAATGAGCTCACAATCTGATGGAAGAGACCATGAGCAAACAAATATTAACAAACAATCTGTGTGCGGGATAAATATAAAAATGATTACAGAGGGAAGGCATTAGAACCAAAAGTAACTGGGGAAGGCTTTCTGTAGAAGATGGGGTTTTAGTTGGGGCTTGAAAGAAGCCAGTAGGTGGAGATGAGTGGGAAGCATTCCAGGCATGAGGGACTGCCAGAGAAAATGCCCAGAGCTGAGAAATGGAGTGCCTTGTTTGTGAAACAGCACTGGATTGGAGAGTATGTGGTAAAGAGTAAAGTATAATAAGACCGGAAAGGTAGATGGGGATTAGATCATGAGGGGCTTTGAATGCCAACCAGAAGATTTTATATTTGATTCCAGAGGTGATAGGGAGCCACTGGAGTTTATTAAGTAGGGGGTAACACGGCCAGATCTGTACTTTAGGAAAATCACTTTGGTGGCTGAATGGATGGTTTGGAGTGGGGAGAGAGTTGAGGCAGGCAGATCTAGCAGGCTATTACAATAATCCAGGCTTGAGGTGATGAGGGTCTGCATCAGAGTGATGGCAGTGTTAGAGGAGAGGAGGGGGAATATTTGAGAGATGCTGCAAAGGTAAAATCTGCTGACCTTGGCAACAGATTATGTTTGGCAACAGGTGTATTTGAGAGATGTTGCAAAGGTAAAATCAGCAGGCCTTGGCAAGATATTGGATGTGGAGGATGAAAGATAGTGGAAAATAGAGGATGACACTTAGGTTGTTAGAATTGAGAGTCTGGGAGGATGGTGTTGCCCTCTGAAATAATAGGAAAGGTTGGAGGAGGGAACAGTTTAAAGGGAAAGATAATGAGTTGCATTTTAGATATGTTGAGTTTAAAATGTTTACTGGACATCCAGTTTGAGATGTCTCAAAAGCAGTTGGAGATGCAAGGTCAGCAGAAAGGTTGAGGCAGGATAGATAAATTTGAGAAATATCACTGCAGAGATGGTAATTAAATCAATGGGAACTGATGAAATCATCAAGTGAGGTAGTATACAAGAAGAAAAGAGGAACCAGGACAGATGTGGGATACCTATGGTTACAGGGGATAATCTAGATGAGGATCCAGCAAAGGAGACTGAGAAGGAGTGGTCTGATAGAAGAACTATGGAGAGAGTGGTGTCTTGAAAAATTAGAAGTAACAGAATATCAAGGAAGTGTGGAAGAGAGGGGAATCAACAGTTTCAAAAGCTGCAGATAGGCCAACAAGGATGAGGGACCAAAAAAGTCATTAAATTTGACAGTTAAAAGATCAATGGTAACTTTGAAGGTAGACGTTTCAGTTAAATGATAAGGGCAGAAGCCAGATTGCAGAGGGTTTAAAAGTGGAGGCGCTAGTGTAGAGAGCTTTCTCAAGGAGTTTGATGAAGAAGGCAGGAGAGATAGACGACAATAGCTCAGCTGGGCTGGTCAAATCAAATGAGTTTTGTTTTTTTTAAGGACGAGATGCAATTCAACTCAATAAGCATTTATTAAACACCTGCTATATGCTAGTGGGTAGCTAGGTGACACAGTGGATAGAGCTCTAGGCCTGGAATCAGGAAGACCTGAGTTCAAATCTGGCCTGAGACACTAGTTGTGTTGCCCTGAGTAAGTCACTTAACCCAGTTTGTCTTAGTTTCCTTATCTGTACAGTGGGCTGGAGAAGGAAATGGCAAACCCTTCCAGTATTTTTGCCCAGAAAACCCCAAATGGAGTCATGAAGACTTGGACACGATTGAAACAACTGAACAACAACAAAAAAACAACTGTGTGCCAGGGACTATGCTAAGTGCTGAGAATACAAAAAGAGGCAGAAGACATGGCTGTGTTTACAGACAGCAAGGAAGGAGCTAATACATAAGGAGATATTGAAGATTAGAGGAAGAGAGAATGGGGTTGATATATGGGACTTAGAAATGAGATGGGATCAAAGTACTTTAGAGATGCAAACCTTTGATAAGTAGAAGAGCCACCTATTCATGTGAGGTGGGTTAGAGATAGTGGGGCAAGATGGCTGAGTGATGTGAGATGAGGATGAGGATGAAGAGAGAAGTGGGAGCTTTTGGCCAGTGGTTTCAGCATACATAAAGTATGATATGAATTCCTGAACTGAGAAGGTGAGAGAAGAGTGTACTGTGGAGAGAACTGAGAATATTTCTAAGAGTTACTATGGGAAGTGGGATTGGGAATTGATTAGGAAGGTATAAAGATTGGTTTTGCTACTCTCATGGCCCATTCAAGGTTATATGACATAAATTTGTAGTAAATCCAGTCAACATGGTTTTGTGATTTTTCTCCAGCTCTATTCAGTAGCATGTGAATAGGAATGAAATAGATGCGTGGTGGGAGTTCATGTAATCCAGAATGAGGAGGAAGAGACTGAATGTTTAGGAGATTTTTAAAAAAAGTCCAAGTTAGAGGAAATAAGGGCTTACACGGTGTTTTGCCAAGAAAGTGGAAAGGAGAGGCAGTAGATTTTAAATGTATTATAGCAATGAAAAGGAGAATTGTTGACTGATCTTATTAAGTGACAAGTATAGCTCATTGTACATAGTGGATGCTTAAAAAATGTTTTGAGGGCGGGTCAGCTAGCTGGCACAGTGGGTAGAGCACTGCCCTGGATTCAGGAGGACCTGAGTTCAAATCTGGCCTCAGACACATAACACTTACTAGCTGCGTGACCCTGGGCAAGTCACTTAACCCCATTGCCTAGCCAAAAAAAAATGTTTTGTGGGGGTGACAAAGAAGGTCACTAAAAGGTGATTCTGAGCCTTTTGTGATTTGGAGAATGGTCACATTAATAGAAGTAGGAAGATAGTAGAGGTTCTGGGAGAAAGATTAAATAAAAAGCCTATCTATATTTGTATCTAATTTGAAGTTACCTACATGAATGATGTTGCTCTCCTTTGTAGTTACTTATACTTGCACTTGACCTCTGTGTCCCCTGAGGGGTGATTGTTGCTTTGGGTTCTAGTATGGCTACTTGCTACTACTATAACTTGTGAGCCTCTGCTTATATGCTTCCCATCTGCCAGTAGACTTAGCTTTAATCAAAGTCATTTATTAAAATGGAGTAGTAAGAACAATTGATAAACATTCATCCCTTAAGCCTGGGGTGCCCTCTCCCATAATTACATATAGGTCCATGGGAAGAATGGGCTTGGATGCAGAGCGCTGTGTAGGTACACATAGAGATCATTTAGGATTGCTGGTACTGGAAGGCCTTTTCCCCTTCAGAAAGCTCCTAGGCAGCTCCTCTCAGGGGCAGTTCTGTACTGGGAGGGCTTCTAAGGCAGCTCCCAGGGTCTATTTTCTTGAGTCTATAGGTAGTACTTCTCTACTATTCAGGTCTCATAGTTTCTGAGACCATTTCTCCACAATGGTGTGTCTCTGCTTCTGAATGGGTATATTGTCTCTTGCTGATCCAGTCTCTATGGTGACATGGTCAATGGAGGTAAGGGAGGAGAAAATGGCCCCTTAACTCCAAGACTGCTTTCTTCTCAGGGCCTGGGTCTTGCCTCTACTTTTGCCTGTAACTTTTGTACCTGGAATCCTCTGCTAGACTGTAGAACTGAACTGACTTGCTATTTTTATACATAGGCCCAAATGGCATAACTGATAATCTCAGCCAATCATAAGATGTTCCCTGTGTTCTGTTTTCCTCTTTTTTGAGAGAGGAAGAAGTAGCAGGGAGTAGGAGACATAAACCAAGGGTAGGGTGAGGAGAGAGGATACCCAGGAGTTCATTTAACTTTGGTTGGCCTCTTAGAAGAATATTAGCTAAAGAATTTTTTAAAAAATGAATTTTGTTTTTATAGTTGAGTGAAGTCTACCCAAGACTATAATTCAGGACAAAATATGTCTCACAGTGTGAATTCTACTTTATTTGCCTTTCTTTTTTCCTTTGTTTCCCATTTGGATAAATATTTGTAGAAAACTGTCCAAAGATTCCAGAATCTCATCACTTTTTCTTATTTTTTAAAAATTAATTTATTTGTTTTTAGTTTTCAACATTCACTTCCATAAGATTTTGAGTACTAAATTTTCTCATGCAATCTGTTATAGGCTCTATGTATACATTTATATTAAACATATTTTCACATTAGTCATGTTGTAAAGAAATATTAGAACCAATGGGAGTAACCACGAGAAAGAAGAAATAAAACAAAACAACAACAAAAAAAGAGAGCAAATAGTATGCTTCCATCTGCATTCAGACTCCATAGTTCTTTTTCTGGATGTGGATTCTTTTCTTATTTTTTAAAGTTTTTATTGCTGTCTTTTTTTTTTATGTCACCAAAATTTCCTCTAACATCCCCCCTACAACTCTTCCCAGAGAGTCATCCCATATAAGAAATAGTATTTTTAAGAGCTAAAAAGAGAAAAAGAAGAGGAAAAATAAGCATAACTACTAATACATTGAACTCCTTATTACCTTCTTAATCACATGTAGAACTGTTCCCTATTATCTATCACTCTAGTCAAGAAGATCATAAAGAGAGTGACTCTATTCACATGGAAAGTTGACAATTAACTGTTGTCTGTATCTACTATTAAGTTTCACTTGCATATTTAAGAAGGGAAAGCAGTTGTTAGAATAAAATCAAAGTTGTATCACTAAGTGTTTTTTTGTATTGCCAGTAATATGATAGAAGATTTTGTGTTATGGCAGAATATCCCAAATAAATGAAAACATAGAAAATATAATGACCTAAATCAGATAGTAGGAAAATGAATAAAACTGAAGTTTGCTTTATAGAGAAACTAGAATAACCTCTACTCATACAATTCTTCATAAAAGGGTTCCAGGAAATTTTATAGTGAATAGCAGATGTATCATCTTGTAAAAACTTTATAGATTTTTTTGTGATATGAAAAAATTATGTTTATATACCCAGTGACCAATGTTTTTCTTTCACAGAAAAGCAACAATAAGTTGTAAAAACGAGAAGCTTCCAAATGCCCTCTCAGTTAAGAATGTCTTTTGAGAAATGTATAAATGCAATTATCTTTTAATAAATAAAATATCTGGAAATTTTCTCAGTAAAACGTGTCACTGGAGAAATTAAAAGATGACATTGTTACTGACAACATAATACGGGATGAGGAAGACAATTAAAACAGATCAAGGACATTAGGGATAGATGAAAAAAACCATTTTGGTGTTTATAATTAAAGTAGGCTAGCTAATCACATTGGATATATTTATATGTCTTTTTAATTGTCTATTTCTTTCTTTGGCTTGAGTGAAAGTGGTTTTTTAAAAAAATCACAAAATAGAGCAAACTTCAAACACAATGGCTTATTGTATTTTAAAAAACAACAGTGCATTAGATTCTTTTTAAGATCTTGGAATTCTTCAATCACAGCCTTCTTCCCACATCCATTTTTTGTCAACTTTTCCTTCATTCTTATCGTTGTATAATTTCTACAGCTTCTATAGTAAAAACAAGGATCATTGGTATTTCCTAGCATTCTGAAAGGAAGAAGTGTATTATTTTTCAGTTAACAGTTCAAGGTGTGAAGACATGAATTTCAGGTACTGAAACTAAGATCATCTATCAGGTTAATTAATCAGTCAAAAATATTTACTTATCTCATCTTCTTAGAATTGTGGTACACATCATGTGTGCTTTCTTATAAAAGAAACCTCTCAATTACAAATAGGTTGTTTCTACGAAGTCATTGTATAATTGGTTGCTTGGAACTTGAAACATATCATCACCCCATAGAAATAATCCCATACATAGTGGTATGTCCCATGGCATATTTCTAGGGTGACTCAAGGTTGTTAACCTGGGTTACTGGAAAGAACTATTTCTTGATAGAAATAGGGAAATTCAGAAGAGTTGTGGGAGAAAGAAAATTAGTTCCGTTTTGTTCATGTAGAGTTTCAGATGTCTATGGGTCGATATTTTGAAATGACTAATAGAGGGGATTGAGAAAGAATAGTCAGACTGGTAGGTGAAAGAACTAAGAAAGTAATATCAAGAAAAGCCAGAGAGAATGGTCAACAGTGTTGCACAGAGTTCCAGAAGGATAAGAATTGGGAAGGATTTAATAGTACCTATAGATAATTGTTTGTAGATAAAATAAGTAGCAGAAATGTAGCTACATTTTGAAAATGAGGAAACTGTTGTCCATACTGCCACAACTCTGATCCAATATTTGAACTTGATTCAAGCTTGATTCAAACCCAGGGCATTCATGACCAGAACATTTTCATGAAAGGAAAATAGATTTAATTAACATGAGTATGTGAATGACTGTTAGTCCTAAAATCTTTCTAGAAGTCATTGCATTTTTAGAAGATGATACAGATACTCTTGAATCAGTGGAATTTCAGGCAGAATACTAAAATAAAGTAAAAAAAACAATCAATGTAGTAAGAAGTTATTTTGGAGCGAGAATACTATAGACAAGCTAGTCCTAGGAGGAGTCTGCCTCTAGGGATCTGCTCTCCTAAAGCTGTTCCTTCTCTTCATAGCTTTTTCCTTTCTTTTAGAATCTTCACAGATTCTCTAAATGTCCTGGGTGTTTTCCTAACAGTTCCCATAGCTACTGGAAAGAGGAAGAAGGAGGAAAGGGCTGAGAAGGTAAAGGGATTAGTGATTTTTGTATGTACAAGATGTTTCTAGGTTGGGGACTTCTTGTATAAGAAGCATGAATTATATAGTCCCTGCTTGCAAGAAGCATACAATTTTGCCAAGAGAGACAAGACATAAAAAATTAACAAAAAAAGGAGGTAAATAAAAAGTTACAAATGAGTGCTACTAATGGTGGACCACTGGGGCTCTTTTGGAAGATGGAAAGATAACAATGGAAATTGAAAAGAGAATACCTTGTGGAAGCATTAAGGAAGATTGAAGGATGGGTAATATTTGGATAATTAGAAACAAGATACTATTCTGGGTAGGAGGCACAGGCATGAGCAAATGGTGCAGAGACAGAAATAAATAAGCTTATATTTAAGCACAGTGAGGAGACCAGTCTGGCTAGGGTAGGGAGTTTTCACAGTCACTTTGTCTTAATTCTTTTTTCATGGAGACTCACTGAAGGTGTTTGAGTATGGCAGAGACATGATAAAAAGCAGGGCTTTAGGATTACTATGACAGTCATGCAGAATGTACTGGAGGGAGGACAGACTGAAACCATTTAGATGACTCGGTAATTTAGGTGTCAGGTCATCAGGAGTTGAACTGAGATGGTTGCAGTGGAAATTGAAAAGGGAATGGCTATAAGAGACATTAAAAAGGAAGCATCAGTAAGACATGGACATTAGTGGGGAGTTGGGAGGGAAAACCAAGATCAAGGCAGGAATCAAAGATGACTCCAGTTACAAATCTGATTCTTCAGTTCATTGTGGTGGTTAGAATGTCCCTCTGCCCTCGAATGAAAAAACATTAATAACTTTAGTGCTACTTCATAGTATGATAGATTAGAGCTGGGAGGGACTTCAGAGACCAAGCCCTTCATTCTGTAAGGCAAAGAAGTAAAAGAGATTTGTTCTTGCTTCAGGTCACACAGTAAGTATCAAAGCCAGGATTCAAACTGCGATTCCAAATTGAATGCTCCTTCTACTCTACTGCCTTGCCTTCTCTAAGGTGGGGAAACACCATTTAAAAGAAAACTAAACAGCATATCTGGGACAGCGAGGTGGTGCAGTGAAGAGAGTTCAGGCCCTGAAATTGGGAGACTTCCTGAGTTCAAATCTGGCCTCAGTTTCTTATTCTCTATGTGACCCTGGGCAAGTTATTTAACCCTGTTTGCCTCAGTTTCCTCATCTGTAAAATGAGCTGGAGAAGAAAATAGCAAACAACTCCAGAATCTTTGCCAAGAAAACCCCAAATGGGGTCATGAAGAGCCAGACACAAATGAAATAACTGAACAAAAACAAAACCAACACATTTGTAGAATCTTACAGGTATATTAAATGTTCCCCATTCATAGATCCTCACCTCTTCAGAGAAGGGAAAGAGTACATTTTCTCATCTCTTCTTTAGGGATAGACTTGGTCAGTATAATTCACAGTATTTACTTCATTTTTATTTTTCTGTCCATTTCTATCATTGTAGTCATTGTGTATATTGTTTTCCTGGTTCTGTTTTCTTCATGCAAGTGTACTTGTCTTGCCAACAGCCCAGCCAACACTGACCATTCTCATATTCAATCGTCTTTGCCAGTTTGCTGGAAGCAAGATGAAACCTCAGCATGGTTTTGAGTTACATTTCTCTTAGTATTAGTGATTTGGAGTAATCTTTTATGTGGTTGTTAATATTTGCAAATCTTTTGAAAATTGTTTGTTCATAGCCTTTGACCACTTATCCATTGGAGAATGACTCTTGGTCTTATATACTTATATACATATGTATGTAATACATATAATGTAAATATATATGTGTATATGTAAACAGACATATGTATATATATCCTAAATATCATATCCTTATCAGAAATATTTGATTCTAAGCGTTGTTTTCCCAATTGATCACTACCCTTATCTTAGTTACATTAATTTTGTTTATGCAAAAGCCTTTTCAACTTCACATAATTGAAATTAACTATTTTATCTTTTCTGATCACCTGTGACCCTTGTTTGCTCCTAACCACAATTGTGAAAGATAACTAATCTAATTTTCTTCTAATCTTTAATATTCGGGTCATTATCTATTTTGAATTTTTTGTTAGACTGTATAAATGTCAGTCTAAACCTAATTTCTACCACACTGCTTTCTGATTTTCGAAATGTTATTATCCCTTCATTCCTACTTTTTCCATTATTTCCCTTGAGACTCTAGGTTTTATTTTCCTCCAGATGAATTTTATTATTTTGTCTGACTCTAAAAGGTATCCTCTGGTAGTTTGATATAGTACTAAATCTAGAAATTAATTTAGACAGTGTCATAATTTTTATCCTAAAGATACGGCCCAACTATCTGATTATTTAAGTTTTTTTTTAATTTCTGTTGAGTGTTTTCTTTTAAATGTGTCTTGGTAAATTGGCTTCAGATATTTCATGCATTTTGTAAATATTTTGAATGGGGCTTCTCTTTTTATTATTTCCTTCTGGGTTTGTTATTGTTATTTAGAAATGCTTTTGATTTTTCTGTATTTATTCGGTGTCCTGGTGTTTTATTGAAGCTATTAATTGTCTCGATTTCTTTGTGTATTGTTTGAAAATTTTAAAGTTTATCATCACATAATCAACAAATCAGGTTTGTTTTGTCTCTACCTATGTTTGTGACTTTAATTTCTTTCTCTTGTCTTATTACTATTGCTGGCATTTATAAAACTATGTAAAAAACTAGGGAAAGAGTACATCCTGGTTTTACTCTTGTATATATTGAGAATGTTTCTAATGTTTTATAATTGCTAAAAAATGCAACTTTGTTTTAGAGAGATACTTTTAAATCATATTAAAAATGGCCATCCCATGTAAATGCTGTGTAGAGGTTGTTGTTTTTTTTTTTAGCATGAGTGTTATGCTTCTTCAAAAGCTTTTTATATGTTGTTATATTCATATGATTTAGGGTGCTTTTCTTTTTAATATGATTAATATATTAATTGTTTGCCAAATATTGAACTACTCTTACATCTCCTGTATAAATTTTTTTGGATATATTGCTGTAGTCTTTCTTTTTTTTTCTTTGTTTTTTTTTTTAGTGAGGCAATTGGGACAACTGCCCAGAGTCACACAGCCAGGAACTATTACGTGTCTGAGGCCACATTTGAACTCAGGTTCTCCTGACTCCAGGGCCAGTGCTCTATCCACTGTGCCACCTAGCTGCCCCCTGCTGTAGTCTTTTTTGCCAAGATTTTGTTAAAATTTTTTGAATGAATATTCATGAATGAGAGTTTATATTGTTTTAGTGAATTAACACCAGATTAATGAGTTATAAAAATTAAAGAATAATGAAGGCTATTTCATTAGAATGCTACACTGGCCATAAATAATGCCTAGTTCCTCCCTTCCGTCACTGGATACAATTTCCTTTAGCCAAAAGTCAACAATATTTCAGATCTGTGCTAATGTAGACCAAGAGTATGCTTTCTCACCACCTATAAATAACTATTAGGCTATCCATTTTGGCAGAGATTTACTTACATTGTGAGAGAGATTTCTGACCAAAAATAGAAAGGAGGTTGTAAATTATCATAAAATTGCAAAGATTAGGTATCATTACAGACTCTTTGATTGTTAATAGCACAATCAAAACCCAATGAAATTTAATTATGTACTATTTTGATGACAAAAAGAGGTTATGACTCAATCCCTCTTTCATATTTACTGGAAGTTTTGAAGGTTTATGAGATTGACCTTTCAATTGTTCCTTTTTTTTGGCAGCATAGAATGAGTAAATGAAATATTATGTTACATTTTTCAAAGAGTAAAAAGGCTGTTAAATCAAAACTGATCTGTACAAAATCGAGCATTTCATAGGCTGATTTAATCCTCTCTGGTTCTATTGGGGATTGAGTCTATTAAGCAGATGATTTCTTTAGTAATTTCCTTGACATGAACAACTTGAACCTCTATACTAACTCAAATGAAGTTTCATAAACTTTAAAAAATGACCAATAGCTTTTAATATTAATGTAAACCATGGAGTTCAGTATGGATAAATTCAAATCAATGCTTTTAATAAAAAGGTAGTCCCATTGTGAGAGTTAATGAAAATAATATTTTAAGTTTAATATAAAGTTAAATATGTAGGTGTCCTACCAAGGAGGGGGAAAATGTCACAGAACAGTTAAGAAAATGAGCTGAGAAAATATTTGGTTTGTATGTGGAAAAAAAATATTAAAAATTTATCTTAATGCCGATTGTCACTGATTGCATTTATAAGATATATTTTCTGATGAGGCCAAGGGGCGTGTTGGTATAATTTAGGAGAGACTGATTGCTACTAAAAGTTATTACAAATATATAATTAAGCATAATTTGGCTAATGGTAGGCACCAATAATATTTGACAAGCAGAGAAGCAATTGAAAGTATACGTGATGGACATAGTAGCCTAAATGCATTTGCTAAGAAGATAATAACAGTAAACCTTCAAATGTAAATGAATAAGTGGATTAACACAATATCGGAAACTTCAGACCTTTTGAAGGAAGACCAATTCTAAAACCTGTTGGGATAATGACATAATATTAGAACAATAATCAGAGCAAGTACTCTATTTAATTAAAAATGCAACAGAGTTTGTGACATAATAGATATGAGAAAGAGTTCAGCAAGAATCTTTGCTTATACAAGTTATAGGCATCCCCTCTATAGCATTGCCCTAACTGAAGCTGTTAAATAAAGTTGTTATTGAATAAATCATAACCATATTTTGTCAATAAAGTCTCAGAACTTCCTGTCATGTTCTTTTGATTGATTGCCCATTAAATTTTATGAGGGAGAGACAGGGATACGTGGTATGGTGTGATGGAGTAAAAAATATTCTTGACAAGACAGACTCTATCCAGTGCTGGGTTCTAATGTGGTCTTATAGATAACAATCTCTATGATTTTAGGCAATACTTTTCACTTCCCTGGGTTTCTGTTGCTTCCTCTGTAAAATGAGGGGTTTAGACTAGATAATCTATGATGTTACTTCCAGGTCTAAATCTTATGCTTTGGAGGTAATTGCTCCCTGTTTTTGTTGTTCAGTCATTCTGACTCTTTGCAACCCCATTTGAGGTTTTTGTGGCAAAGAAAATGGAGTGCTTTGCCATTTCCTTCTCCAGCTCATTTTACAAATTAGGAAAGTGAAGCAAACAGGTTTAAGTGACTTGCCCAGGGACACACAGCTAGTGTCTAAGCCTGACTCCAGGCCTGGTGTTTCTATCCATCTTGCCACCTAGCTGCCCCTTAAGTTCAGAGAAATAATTAATGATAGACTTTGCTCTTGATATAGCTTCCCCTTTAGAATTATAGAAAGGGAGAAGCATTAAAACTGACGCTCACAAGTGGTGCGTGTGACTGCTGAATGCATCCTTGTCTCAGCTACCACTGAGTTGGATCTTGAAGGTCATTCACTCTCAAAGTCTTCCTTGGGCTTTAATGCTATACTGACTATAAAATTAGGATGTTGGGACAGGGGGGTGCCAGGACACTTGAGAGTCTGGAAGGCTGGAATGCTTGTTCCACTGACTTTGAACAGAAAAGAAGAAACACAGAGGCCAGGGATCAAAGCCTAATTCATGATGCCACTTGGCCTTGGATGAGACAAGGTCCAAGGGCTCTCTCTCACTGCATTGTCTCACCAGATGTTGTCAGCAGAGGAGTCAAACTCCCAGAGCATAGTTGAACAGAATCAGATAACTGAGGCCAGCTAAGGTCTTTTTGAAGGCATCTCCAGTTGTGATTCTAGCATTGCTGCCAATCAGAGGGGCTTCTTCTAATCATGTAGTTAGTAGACCAGTGAGCCAGTTATGGAATATTTCTGCAAGCTGAAGTCTCTTCAAGGCAATTCAGTCGCACATAGTATCATGACTCTTCTAGAAGCAGACTCCCTAGTGACCTCAGAGACATTCTATGCATGGGCCAGACCCTTGTTACACAAGCATTATTCTTCCTGTTTTATAAATGATGAAACTGAGGCTTAAAGGAGTTAAATGACTTGTCCATGGTCTTAGCTGATGATATTTGAACCATGTCATCTGATTCCAAGATCAGTGATCACACCAGTTTCTTGTTTGACAAGGTACTCTGGACAAACAAAAGACTTCTAGGAGCTCCAATCCTGAGGAATTTGCAATTTAAAAGGGAACCAAAGGGAGAGGAGGCAATTGATAAAGCATTTCTCCAGTTTAAAAAAGAATTATACTTTATCAGCCATAGAGGGCAGCTAGGTGGTACAGTGGATAGAGCAATGGCCTTAGAGAAAGGAGGACTTGAGTTCAAATTTGGCCTCAGACAACTTACTAGCTATGTGACCCTGGGCAAGTCATTTAACCCTGTTTGCCACAGTTTCCTCACCCTGTAAAATGAGCTGGAAAAGGAAATGGTAAACCACTCCAGCATCTTTGCCAAGAAAACCCCAAATGAGGTCGTGAGAGTCAGACATAGCTCAAATAACAAAACAACAAGAGTAGCTATAGAACTGGTTGTTTTTTTGTTTTTTTGTTTTTGGGGGATTTTTTGGGTTAAACAGGACTTGATTACAATGGCCATTAGGGTTTATTATATTACATAGTGTGTTAAGACCAGTCTAAAGACACAGCTACATAAATAATGAGCATTACAGTGGAAATTGTGACTTCTTCAGCAGTAGAGCAGCTCTCAATTAATATTTTTGCTCTGTTCATTTCACAGTCAAAGTAGTCTTCTAGTGCATCCTTAGTGCAGCCTAGGAAACACCCTACCATATATAGTTGCAGAAGGTGCAAATTATGATTCATCAAATGGCTGTTGATGTTTCAAAACATTACCAACTTTTCTAAAATATATTATAAAACATATTATAATCTTTAAAATCCATGACTGCCATCAAAGGTAGCATTTATATCCCAGAATATACACTTTTATCTTCTTTGCCACCATACCAGGCCTTCAGAATTTTCACCGAATTGCATACTGGGAGTCAGGTAATAATGTTTGTTTCTTAGCTTTCAGAGGAAGCTGTTTATTTTCGTAGGCAATTTTCATGTGTGATGAAGTGAAATGTTGAGAAGGCAGCCTCTCATCAGTGGACAAACAATGCCTAAGAATTTAGCTAATGGCCCCCCCTTCAGTGCAGAGAATAGATGGCGACAATTGTACTTCCAGACTAAACCAAGAGCTCCTTGTTTGGCTGCTAGGTGTTAATGCAAATTTGTTCTTCAGCTCATTCAGCCCTGGGGCTCCCATCCTTTGATTTAATTAAATGTAATTGGTTACATTGCTCCTCCCAGGCCCCTGAGGTGTTTTTGTTTATTGCTTACTCTGTGCAATAATGCTTCAATTCAAGGCAGAAAATGCTGGATAAATAAGAGCCTTTTTCCCAATGCTGGCTTTGCTGGGAGATTATTCCCCTCAAATAGTTTGGTTTTAGTGTTGAAAGTAAATGACCAGTGAAATAAACTCATTGGGTGGCAAATGTAGCATATCCAGAAGCAGGGAAGTAAGTAGGGTAAATTACATGAGACTGGGAAAAGATACGAAGTTGTAACATTAAATTAATAAGTGCATTTGAAATTTTAAAATAAATGTTTCAATTAGTGGGATTATCATTGTTCCAGTATTGTATTGTTATCAAAAGGTTACTCTAAAAGTGCTATGAAATAATTTGCTTGTTCATAATTTAAAAATTGAAGCTACATCTTTTAAGTTGAACATATATGCAAGTGACCTTAAGAAATGTGTGAGTGATACTGACATACGAATTAAGTCCATACAAATATCTTATTCCGTTGTTGGATGATGGTTTTTAAAAACTTAATTGCATTTTTTTCTACCTCAGATTTTAAGTAACAGTTTTTGGTAAATGATACTTTTCTTCCCTTCAGGTTTTCATTTTCTTTCTGGGTATGGGAAATGGAGAGGAATTGTCTTATTATTTTGACAACTTCTGAGATAAATCCCAGAAATTCAGAAGTTAAGGAACTACCTACCATCAGTAGCTTCCAATTCAGCTTTGAATACCACTCTGTATAAATGTCTTTTCCTTTTTCTGCCCCTGTCAGAGAGAATAACCTGCCAGAAGCTGGTATTTTATTCTTGTGTTGCCTGGTTAGGTTCTTTATTTGCTTTCATCTTTCTCTGGTCTTTATTTCTCCCTTTTCTGTGTAGATATATGACTGCATCAGTGACATTTTTATTAATGCAACAGGCTTTCTAAGACCTTGCTGTGTCACAGGTATTACTCATGTCTTTTATGATGGAAAAAAAAGAAAAATACATGATAAGGACCCAGTATTCTTCTGCCCTTCACAATGGGATTGTTTTGCAGAATTTTCTTATAAGGCTTCCCTCTCATTCTGCTGCAAGATGTACAGGAGTTTTAGGCTTGTCATATTGTGCTAGTAGAAGATCAGGTCTTTCTTCTAGTGGGTACCCTTAATGAAAACCACTTGAGTAATTATTAGAGCAAATGTTCCCTTTAGAAGGTGGGGAACCAACCTCAGATTGAAGTCAGCCCAATGGCAGTTTAGTTGTTCAGGGAAGAAGTTAGGTTACATATCCACATCTTGGAAATGAGTTCTTAAAAGACGATGCATATCACCTTGATTCATCTTTAGCACAAACCAGTTGTGGTATGTATAGGTAACTTAACTTTGGCATTGTCTCCTAACACCTGCATGTGCCTCTTAACACCTGCAGGAGAGGCAGGTATTCCTCCATACTTTGGTATGGCTTGGCTTTCAGAAGGGTTTGGCATTCTTTGCCCAGTTTTTCTTTAGAGGTAAAGAATTACCATACAGATTAATACACTTTCTATAAGCACATGAGGAAATTTTGAAGGAGCACTTATGAAATCTTGGCAATTGGGGCCACTGAACACATGCCTTTGTAACATCAAAAGAAACAGGCAAGTAGCTGGAAGGAAAGAAATTCTGTGGTTGCCATCCATCCGGCTGTAGCTAGGTTCTTTCCTCCTTGACTAATTGTCTTTACTTCGCCCTGGTAATAAGCAGCCCATTGCTCTTCTCCTGACTGTGACTCTTCTGAATCTACAGCTTTGATTGGAGACTCTCAAGCCTGCCTGGGCTCAGGAGCACTGATTACAGAGGCACTCCACACACTTCCCTCAGAAGCATTTGGCAGACTGGGGAAGTGTTGAACAGTGATGCCCCTGGCTCTCACCAGAGGGTACTGGTGAGAGGAGAAACAGAACATATTCCTTCCTTGCAGCTGTCAGACAGTGATTATGGCAAATGGGCTTTCAAGGAGCCACAAAGTAATTGCAGGGTAACTTTTGGATGTTATTTTCCAATGTTTGCCTCAGCAGATGATGATGATTAATTGATGTATATTATTTTATGCAAATTCGAAACTTCATTTGATTCTAAAGGTTGAGGTTAGTGCTTTGGGCTAGAGCCTAAATCTCCTTTAGTTTAGTCTATTCTAATCCCAGACTAGAATATCCCCCAGAAATTTCAAAAGGATAGTTTACCTCTCTCTATATAGTAGAGCTAGGTGATCTCTTGGTTGTTTTTATATCTTCTGGAGGCTAAAAGAAAATATTGTTAGGCTGCTTTTCTGTTTGGAGTTAATCTTTTCCACTCTATAATAACACTATATTTGGAAAGAAATCCCTTAGTGGGAGCTTTTCATTAAATATGGGAGAAATAGTATGATCATCTTTAAATATCAGTAAATGATAACTTCTCTTTTTATACTGCCTCAATACCTGGAGAGAATAAAGCTGTCTCCATACTTATTTCTTTCTTCTGTAGTTCATTCTAAGGCAAGGCCAGTTTTCCTTCTGATATAAAGTAATAAAAATAACTGATTACAAAAGAAATTAAATTCTTTCTCTTTAATTAACGCATATTAATTTGTCTTAGCATAGGAAATTTTGTAATCTCCTAGCATACACTCTGTAAATAAATGCATGTGTAGGATCAATTAATTCCATGAAATTAATTGATTTAGCTTAATCTAGAAATTCATTACTAGTGGGGAAAAGTCTAAGGGATGAGAATTTAAGAATATACCAGTGATAGTGGTGCTTTTGTAGATTTAAGGATTTTACTGAGGTTTATAAATTCTTAAAGATAAAATTTTCTCCTAGGATAAATTAGAAGCAATTTTGAGAAATACTCAGTGACCTTATAGTTTTCCATATGCTTGTTTGCTAAAAGCTGCTGAATAGCCAGAAGGCTTCTTATTAGAGTAATAAGAGTTTATTGTTGTTCACCTTAGTTCAGCTCTTGATTGGGGTATCCATGCGAAAAGGGGAATAGGATCATAAATATGGAGCTAGAGGGGAGTTTAGAGGCAATTTAGTCCTTCACCCTCATTTTCCAGATGAAAAATCTGAGGCCTAGAGTGGTCAAGTGTCTTGCCCAGAGCCATAAGTAGTAAATAATAGTCAGGATTTGAACCCGTGTTCTCTGACTCTAAAGCTGGTGCTCTTCTCACTTTAGAATAGATATCCTTGCAAAATGGATTTTCCAAAAATCATCGTTTTAGAATGTATTTTTGTACTTATTTGAATTTGAATATGAGCATGTCTGACATTCTAAGAATTTACATTTTTTTAAAAAATTGATTTTTCTACTTCCTGTTGTTCAGTCATGTCCGACTCTTTGTGATCCCATTTGGGGTTTTCTTGGCAAAGATACTGGGTTGGTTTGTCATTTTCTTTGCTAGCTCATTTTACAGATGAGGAACTGAGGTAAACAGGGTTAAATGACTTGCCCAGGGTTACACAGCTAGTAAGTATCTGAGGCCAGATTTGAACTCAGGAAGAGAAAAGTCTTCCTGACCTCAGGCCCAACATTCTATTTACTGCTGTCCAGAGATTTTCTAGATGATTCTCTTAAGAGTTACCAAAGTAATTATTACTTTGTATAAGGGATTGTTGATAACCTAAGGCGAAAATAACATTTTAACTATTTGAAATTCAGCTTGTCTTCATTTTGGTTCTGTTCCAAATAAAATCATAAATCAACATACTGATTCCCAAATGTTTACACCAAAATGAATTGTAGTACACAAATAAATTTAATAAGTTTAGGAATGAAATAAACAATAAAAACAGAGGAATCTAAAAATAAAAATGCTATTTTTGTGTGGCTACTAAATTATTAAAAAGCAAAAGGTTAAAGCATATGAACCCTACCCTTTGAGCATATTTGCTTATGAACAAAATATTTTTCTGATCTGGAGGAGATAAGATTCATTCTGAAATACCATTTTTCTTGGTTATGGTAAAATGTGAATCCAAATTTCTTTCAACAGTAAGGAAATGGTAACTTGGTATTTTTTCCTTTTCTCCTTAAAAGTAGTTCATTTTTGTTTATTGCTATTTCTTTTGATTTACATACAGAATGGATGTAGTTGTATGGTGATATGTGGGTTTTTCTCTTCAAATGAAGTAGGTGAGCTATTTAGTAAACATATTGCTTCTCTCTGCCAAATAGATATAAACTTGGCAGTCCAGGGCCAAAAAATGTTTAACCAACTTATCTAAATAGGTCCCTTTTTGTCCACATATGTTCAAGGAAAAAAAAAAGATGTTGCTATCATGGTAGCCAGAAAATGGTACTCAAGATTTTTGTTGTGGCATCTTTATTAAGTGAATGCTGAATGAAAAGAAACCAAGTGTTCAATGATGGTATGATGTATATGGTAATTTTGTTTTTGTTTTTGGTGTTGAGTGAAGTCTGCATTGATGGGATATCTTAGACTTTATGAAACCATCTGTTTATGAGAAGATGGGGAGGGGAGAATGCCAATCTGCTGAAGTTATATGTTATGCAAATAACAGATGGCTGAGAAATAGGTTTACCCTTCTGTGGAAATTTGTTGCTTCTGATATATCAAATAAATCTTTGTCTTTGGGTGTTAACAGATTTTAGTAAGTCTTGACTGATTATATTGATTCTTAGAAAATTAGTATTGATAATCTTTGTTATTTATCTCTTCCTCATTCTCTTAGCCTTGACAGGACGCTCTATATTTTCAACTTCTGTCTAAGCCAGCCCTTCCTTTTTATCTTTCTAATTTTAGTGTCTTCGGAAAATATTGGTCTAATGGTACTGTAGTTAGCACTATGTAAGGCTATGTTAAAGGCCTACTTCTATGATTACAAGTCTCAACAGATAATTGGTAGAGATCATAAATAAAAAAGATGGAAAGATATATAGTCATATCTGTGCTATCCCAGATTATGTTTAACCCACATTGATTTTTTTCCATAGTCTGAATTTCTTACTACTTGTCTTACATTCAACTATTGTCTAGTTGTTTCTGGTTTTATTTAATTAATATTTATTGAGTATTTATAATCTGAAAGGCATTGTGAGAAGCATGAAATGCTCCATTCAGAATGTATATTCCTTGAGGACAGGGACTGCTTTTTTGCCTTTTTTTTGTCATTGTAGTCCTTTATACTTTATTTTTTTCCCCTTCATACTCCAAAAGGACCAAAATGGCATTACTATGTTGGTGTCAAGGCAGTGTGTCCAACTGTGGCTGATTGGACCAATCTGAGCTTGGAAGAGTCTACCACAGGTTGGGCACAAATAGTTCATGTGAACATTTGGAGTGGAGATATCTCTAAATTTGTACATCTCACGTTTCTTCTGAACTACTGCAATTTTGCTTTGCTCAGGGAGCACAGCACCTTCTTTGATGCAGGCATGCCATGCTGGGTGGTCTTGTGCCAGCTTCTCTCATGTCTCACAGTCGATTCCAAAGTTCTTCAGACAGACCTTGAGAATGTCATTGTATCATTTCTTCTGACCTCCATATGAGCACTTGCCTTTTGTGAGTTCTCTGTAAATAGTCTTTTAGGTAAAACGCTTTTGGCATTCAAAGAAATTGGCCAGCCCATTGGATCTACGTTCTCTGAGGCAGAGTTTGAATGCTTGACAGTTTAACTTGAGAAAGGACCTCAGTGTCTGGTACTTTATCTTGCCAAGTCATCTTTAGGATCTTCCTAAGACAATTCAAATGGAAGCGATTCAGTTTCCTGGCATGACACTGGTAGACTATCCCGTTTCACAGACATCCAACTATGAGGTCAGCACAACGGCTCTATAGGCCTTCAGTTAGATCTTCAGCTTAATACCTCTTCTCTCCCATGCTTTCCTGTGGAGCCTCCGAAACCCTGAACTAGCTCTGGCAATCTGTGCATCAACCTCATCATCTATGTGTACATCCCTGGAAAGTATGCTGCTAAGGTAAGTGAACTTATTTGGAGCATTCAGAGTTTCTCCATTTGATGTAACCAGTGATTCCACATATGTATGGTGTGGTGCTAGCTGGTGGAGAACCTGTGTTTTCTTGGTGTTAATTGTCAGGCCAAAATTAACACAAGTGACAGAGAATCAATTCATAGTCTCTTGCATCTCAGCCTCAGAGACTGTATTGAGTGCATAATCATCTGTGAACAAAAATTCACACACCGACTCTTTCTCCACTTTAATCTTGGCTTGTAGCCTTTTCAAGTTAAATTATTTACCGTTAGCGTGGTAGCTGACCTGTGCCATTTTTGTTCTTGTTGAAGGCCTCTGACAACAGCACTGAGAACATCATGCTAAAAAGCATGGGAGCAAGCACACAGTCCTGCTTCACTCCACTGGTGACTGGGAAAGTGCAAGAGCATCATCCTTTATCTGTACAAGCATGCCATCCTGGAACTGGGATATGATATCAGTAAACTCCAGGCAACCAAATTTTGCCATCATCTTCCACAAGCCCTTAGGACCGACAGTATCAAAAACCTTGGTCAGATTGACAAATGTTATGTACAGACCTCTGTTCTGCTCCTGGCATTTCTCCTGGGGTTGTTGGGCAGCAAACACCATCTTGACCGTTCCTCAGCCCTTTCTGAAGCCACATTGGCTCTCAGGTAGATGACTGTCTTCCAGGTGAAGGATCAGCCTATTAAGGAGGACTCTGGCAAGAATCTTGCCAATAGTGACTAAAGAAAGAGACCCTCCTTCCCCCCAGCCTGTGATTGTCACAGGACAATCTATTTCCTTTACCTTTATAGAAATGGATAATGGAGGAGTCCTTGAACTCCTGGGGGATAACCTCTTCTTGTCATATAACCTGGAAGATTTAAGTCAGCTTTTATGTAAGCATTGTACCCCCTTCCTTGTAAATCTCAGCTGGAATAGAATTAGCGCTGGACTTTTTGCCGCATGAGAGGAGCCTAATAGCGTTCAAAACCTCTTCTTCAGTTGGAAGTTCAGCTTGAGAGGGATTGACTTGAACCTGGGGTATACAGTCAGTGCCTTCAGCATTGGTTGGTGATGGTCTGTTGAGAATGCTATGGAGGTGTTCAGCCCATCTCCCCAGGATCGTGTCCTTATCACTAACCATGTGGCTCCATCAGCACTGAGTAGTTGAGATGCACCATAGGTCTTTGGCCCGTAAGTAGCTTACAGGGCAACATAAATGTGTTTTGATTGTTACTATCAGTATGAAACGGAATTTCCTCTGCCTTCTTACTGAGCCAAGAATTCTGCATCTCTCCAAGCTTTGCTTGCCCTTTACTTCTGATAGGGTTAAAGGCTGCCTTTTTAGAGACGGATGAATTATCCTGCTGGTAAACCCTATGGAGTTCTCATTTTTTGCTTAGCAGCTTCTGAATTTCCCCACCATTTTCATGAAACCAGTCTTGATATTTGTGAGTGTTCTGGCCCAGATGAGTAAATGTGGTGCTGTGCACCAAATCTCTGAAAGCTGCCCACTGCTATTCTGCTCCACTGATACCAGCTTTGTTTTGGCTCAGCTTTCCCTTCAAGTTAGCAACAGACTGTTCATGCCTAGGGAAGTACTCTAATCTGCTGACATTGCATTTTCTGGTAGTTGTTTTGCCTTGGAGCCACTGCTTTTGTTGAATGGGAGTGTTTAGCTTGGAGAGACCAAGTATGATTGGTACAGCACTCTGCCTCACACATCGTCTTCATCAGTCTCACATGTTGTCTGTCACTTCTCCTTACAATGACATAGTCTTTTAAATGCCAGTGCTCGCTGCGAGGGTGCATCCGTGAGGTTTCATTTCATTTAGGTAAACCAAAGACAGCGTTGATGATGATCAGTTCCTGACATGTGCAAGTCTTCAGTAGTAAATGACCATTACTGTTGCTATTTCTGACTCCGTTCCTTCCAAGGACTCTCTGCAGTGTCTGATAGTCTGTGCCTACTCTTGTCCTTTTTGTATACATTGATGATGAGTGTCTCCATGTCTTTATAAAATTTTCCTTTGACCTCGTCAGGGTTTGTCATGGTGGGATCATATGCAGTGATGATGGTGGCACGGAACTTTCTTGAAAGTGGCAATTGCATTGTCGTGAGCCTGTCATTCAGTTGTTTTGGAAGGCATACAAGCTTGTTGATTAGATAAGTTTTGATTGTGAAGCCTGCAACAGCTTCATGGTGTTCTCCATCACTGTAGTCACTCCAGAAAAATGTGTATCCAGCACTAACTTTGGTAAGCTGGCCTTCATTCACTAGCCTTGTTTCACTCAGGGCTGCTATTTGCATGTGACACCACCTTTTTTAGCCCCCTCATCATGCCAGGAGATGAGTAGTGTGGTCCTGAAAAAAGGCTGCTCTGACACCCAGGGGGCTGCCTGAATTTCATTGCTGCTTCAGTCCAGTGAGAAGACAACCCTATGGCCTGGGCCACTTGTGTGCAGGGTTGTGACTGTAGCTACCAGTGTATCCACACCTGCCGCTTCATCAATCACCTGTCAGCATAGGACTTCATGGTAGGTAAAAATGGTAAAATGGTATGCCTGGCAAGTCTTTTTACTCATACAGAGTTGGAGGAAGTTGTAGGCCTCACTCTTTCCTCCAGAGTCAGCAGAGTCTAATGGCAAGACAAAAGTCGAGATGACTAGTGATGGCTCAGGATGCAGTAGATGACCTTGGCATCTTTGATGTCTAACAAATTTCTGAGCACTCCACAGCACCTGCTTCGGCCACCTTCACGGCCATTGGAATGAATTATTCTCATTTGTCCATTCCACCATGGAAGGTCTTCACATGCTTGGGGTAGACACCCTCCTAATTCATCCACTGGTTTGAGGCCGGTCATTTAACCTCAACTTGGTTTACCTCGTCTGCTGAAACCGTTTATGGGGTGTGGCCACTGTGCATATGACAGCTTCTCGGAGCCACAAGTGAGAGTTGGGTGACCATCTGGACATCAAAAGTGGGAAGTAAGGCTTGGCAGCCCTCCTGCCAGAGGTACTGGTCTTCCCTGAACACCTGTACACCCCATCTTTCTTTGTATTCTCTTAGTAGTCCCTGGCATGTAGTAACCATTTAATAAAAGCTTGACTGACTGACAGAAGTGAATGTGATATGTTCTTTACTGTCATGGAGCTTACAGACTTAAAGGGGAAATGTGCCATGTACACGTATAAGTATAATCAGATAGAATATAATTGCGTAGGAGAGGGTTCTTTCTTGCTTAGCTATTTTGCTAGCTCTTTAGGGACAAGCCCAGATTTCTTTTATGTGATTCCTAACTCTGTGTTGGGCACATAGTAGGTACTTAACAAATGTCTACTACATAAATGGGTACTTCAAACCAGTGAAATGGAGAATTAGAGTGAATCATTGCCCTAGGCTCTACTTGGAGTGGGAGAGAAAAAGAAGGAAAAGAGAAAGTGGGGAAAAGAATATAACCTGCCATTTGGATTCTGAAAATCAAGTTCGCCTGGAGCCTAATTCAGGGGTTCTGAACTTGGGATCTATGAACATGTTTATTTTTTGTTTTTGTTTTTACATTTTGACAACTGTATTTCAATATAATTGATTTCCTTTTGATTTCTATGTATTTTGTTTTATGAATTTAAAAACATTATGCTGGAGAGAGGTCCATAGGCTTCCCCAGACTGCCAAAATCTGGCACAATGACACCAGAAAGATTAACCCCTTCACCAAACCTAGCTGGAGAGAAGAAAAGGACAGCCTCATTCAGTTAGCCCATAAGCAATGGAGGATCAAGAAATCCATGTATAGGTATCAGTTAACTGGATAGACAATACAGACCTTGAGTAAATATGAGAGTGTGTTCCTAGAAAACAGACATTTGATGTAATGCTCCCAAAGAAGTCTTCACAGAGAAGAATATCTGGTTAATACATTCTAGCTGCCTTTTTTTGTTGTTGTTTTGTTTTGGTGATGATGATAAGTGACATAGAAGATGAGAAAAAATTGAAAGGTAGATGAAGTTACTAAATAAGTTACATCAAATTGTGCTAAAACTGATCAGGTGCCTTCTTCCCTCCCTCCAAGCACACAGTTAAAAGTTAGGATGAAGAACTGAAAGCCTCAGCCTGCAACCTGGCCTTATACTGAACCTTCTTCACAAGGCAGGAATTTCCCCTTTATTGATGAAGATTCACTCTTTTTCTAAACCTGCTTGGGGAAAATTGGGTGTCTTCACAGTGGGGGGTAGAAAGGCAACAACTATTGTTCTGAGCCTTTTTTTTTTTTAATTATTAGGGTAGAGGGTTGGGCAGAATGGAGCAGAGAATAAGGTCATATTTATAGACTTGAAAAGGCCTGGGATCCACATGGCTATGAAAGCCCAAAGTGATTGATTAGGTTAAGCCAGTGGCAAGGAAGGAGGATGAAGAGGTAGTGAAGGCAGAATTGAGAAGCCTCCCCTAGTGTCTCTTTCTGGTAGCTCTGAAGTCAATGTAGTGCTTGGAATTCCCATTAAAAGTCTAAATATATGAGATTTAATATTGAAATTTACAATTGCTTATTCAGGTATTCTAGTCTCCCTGGACCTTGGCTTCCCCATCCAAGTTGGTTGGGTTAGATGGCTTTTGAAGTCCCTTCCAGCCCTAAATCTATGATTCTATGAACCTATCAGATAATGATCATCAAAAATAATACATAGTTTGATGAAATTTCAACGTGTCATAGTGACCCAGGGTTTGGAGATTTATCATGCCCTGATTTATACTGTATGAGATAAATTTCAAATCTTGTTTCCACGTATATGTATATATTCATCCTCTGTACAACTGTTTGATTTATATGCTAATCTCTACAAATCTTTGCTTCTTCCATTATTCCCTATCCCAGTATTCCCTAGATCTTTAAACACAAACAGTCAAGGTTAAACCCTGGCATCTAACAACTCTAGATTTACTCCTAGTCTCAAAGAATGTATTGAATATTCAGGAGAGGCTATTCCTCTGCAGCAAGTAGGTATTATGCTGAGCTTTTCCAGGGTGAGTTGTGTGAACAGTCCCTTTTCACCTCATATGAGGTAAGAAATTCCTTTTTCTATTGGAAGTTCCTTTTTCTAAGGAATAATGATACATACTTAGGTGATCTTGGTTTGATTTAATTCAGCCTCACATCAAGACATATGCCTCCGTAGTTGGCCAGACCTTAATTACTATACCTTGTTTCCTTTAATACATGCTTTTAAATTTTCAACAGGGATGTGGGGATACTGCTTCTTTGGGCCCATATTTTCCCACAAGGTGTCTCTGGAGAAAAAGAATTCATGATGTTACATTCTTTGTGTTTAAATCTTAGGGGATCATTTCTGGAATATTTTTGCTCCTCGCTTTGAGACCAATGTCTTAGGGTCTCTGAATACCACAGTTGGTTGAGGGCATTTGCTCTTGAAGTTACATTATTTATGTAGCATCTCCTCTAGAATACTCACCAAACTTGTACTTGTAGGTTGGAAGGTTGGGTCCCCAGAAACTGGCTGCTACATTGGGTTCTAGAGATAAACCTATGGGGCTATACTTCTAACACTCAACAACCCATACTGATCTGCCTCCCGTTAACAATTAATCCGTAGACTCAACTTGCCTTAGTTCAGCAGGTTCTAGGCTTTTTTTTTTAATGTAAAACATGTTTCCATATTAGCCATGACAAAAAAAAAAAAAAGGTAAGAAAAATAAAGAAAGTGAAAAAAAGTCTACGCATAGAGTTCATCATTTCTCTCCCTGGAGGTGGATAGCATTTTTTCATGATGGGTCCTTTGGAATTGTCTTGGATCATTGTCTTGATCAGAGTAGCTAAGTCTTTCACAGTTAATCATCGTTATAATATTGCTGTTACTGTGTACAATGTTCTTCTGGTTCTGCTCACTTCACTTTGCATCAGTTCATATAAATCTTCCCAGGTTTTTCTGAAACCATCCTGCTCATCATTTCTCATAGCACAATAGTATTCTGTCACAATCATATACCACAACTTCTGCAGCCATTCCTCAGTTGATGGGCATTCTCTCAATTTCTAGTTCTTTGCTACCACAAAAAAAGCCACTATAAATATTTTTGTATAAATAGGCCCCTTTCTCTTTTCTTTGATGTCTTTGGGATAGAGACCTAGTAGTGGTGTTGCTAGATCAAAGGGTATACAGTTCAATAGCCCTTTGGGCACAGTTCTGAATTATTCTCCAGAATGGTTGGACCAGGTAGTTCACAACTCCACCAACAGTACACTGGTGTCCTAATTTTTCTACGTCCCCTCCCCTCCAGGATTTGCCAGTTTCCTTTTCTGTCATGTTAGCTAGTTTTATAGGTGTGAGGTGATACCTCAGAGTTGTTTTAATTTGCATTTCTCTAACCATTTGTAGGGGAGAAGTGAGTTAGTGTAGTGGATAGATTGCTGAGCCTGGAGTCAGGAAGACTCATCTTGGTGAGTTCAAATCTGGTCTCAGACACTTACTGGCTGTGTGACCTTGGATAAGTCACTTCACTCTGTTTGCTTTGGTTTCTTCAAATTTAAAATGAGCTGGAGAAGAAAATGGCAAACACTTCAGTATCTTTGCCAAGAGAACCCCAAATGGAGTCACAAAGAGTTAGGCATAACTGAAAAATGACTGAACAACAACAAAAAAAATTCACTGATTTAGAGCATTTTTTCATATGACTATTGATAGCTTTGATTTCTTCTTCTGAAAACTACCTATTCATATCTTTTGACTATCAATTGGGGAATAGCTTTCATTTTTATAAATTTGACTCGGTTCCCTATGTATTTGGGAAATGAGGCCTTTATTAAAGAAACTTGCTGTAAAAACTTTCTGCCAGTTTCCTGCTTTCCTTCTAATTTTAGCTGCCTTAGTTTTGTTTGTGCAAAACCTTTTTAATTTCGTGTAATCAAAATTATCCATTTTACTTCCTGTGATCCTCTCTATCTCTTATTTGGTCATAAACTCTTCTTTTATCTATAGATTTTACAGGTAAAATTTTCCATGCTCCTCTAATTTGATCATGATATCACCCTTTATGTCTAAATCATGTACCCATTTTGACCTTATCTTGGTTTATACAGTGTGAGATGTTAGTGTATCCCTAGTTTCTGCCAAACTGTTTTCCAGTTTTCTCAATAGTTTAGTCAAATGAGTTCTTGCCCCCAAAGCTTGGCTGTTTGGATTTATCAAACACTAGATTACTGTGGTTCTTTACTGCTGTAGGTTGTGTACCTAATCTGTTCCACTAATTCACCACTCTATTTCTTAGCCTGTACCAGGTTGTTTTTATGATTACTGCTTTGTAATATAGTTTGAAACCTGGGCCACCTTCCTTCATATCCCACCCACCCCCAAGTTGATTCCCTTTGTGTTCTTGTCCATTTGTTCTTCTAGATGAATTTTGTTATTATTTTTTTCTAGCTCTATAAAATACTTCTTTGGCAGTTTAATCGGTATGGCAAAATTTTGACTTTTAAAAAAATACAGTAGGTATGTATGAACCATAAATTACAGCTAATGTAACAAATAAAAATTTAAAACTAGTATATAAAAATACCGTAGGAATAAAAAGGCTATCAAATACAGCTCTCTTTCTTGAGTCTCTAAGTTAGGAACTATAGAAAATGCCTTGCAGGCAGTTTGAACTCTGGAAAATATTTTTGACAACCATCTCAGCCCCAGGCTAATCCTTTTATAATTTAAACTACCAGACTTCTAAAGGACCTGGTAGAGCTGAGTCACTAGGCAGGTGGAGGCCTAGATGTGGCCACTACTGCTGCGGTAGCCCCAGGACCAGCCCAAGCTCCTGCTACCTCTTACCTTTTGCTGATGAGGTCCCCAAATTTTTCTGGCCTACCTTTTATCATTAAAAAACCCTCAAAACAACTCTAAAACTGAGGGAGGAATTTTAAAACAAATTTTAAAAAAACGCTATTTAAGTGATCATTTTAAAATGATAGAATGTCAGAGTAGGTCATAAAAATATTCTAGAATAAAATAATTCTGATGATCAAGAGCAGCACCAGGATTATCAAACATCACCTCTCTGAAGATGAATCTCAAGTCTGTGTCTTTATCCCCAATCTCTTTAGTTTCTCAGTCTCATATTTCTACAACATTTCAACAACAGTAACATTACTAATCTTTTCTTTCCTATATTAACATAGTGAACTTCTTACTGCCTTCACACTATTGCCAAAGAAATCTTCTGAATGCACTGCTCTGATATCACTCATTGATTCAAAAACCTTTAGTGGTTCTCCTTTGCCTAATGAGTACAGTATAAACCGGGGATCTTGGCATTCAAGGCCCTCCACAATTTGGCTCTTACCTTATCCAGCCTTATCTCATAGTACTCTCTTTCATATATTCTACTTTCTACAAGTTGGACTATTATCTGCCCTCTGTTCTAGTCCTGCCCTCTCTTATCACCATGTTGTTGCTTATGCCCTTCCTATCATCTGGTATGGATTACCTCCTTTACTCCTTCCACTTTTTTTACACAGGGACACAATAGAAGGAAAACTGAATTTTCAGTCAGAGGATTGAGAACCTGAGTTTGAATCCTAACTGGGCTACTTATTACCTACATAAGTCATTTTATTGCCTTGAGCTTCATTTTCCTCATCTAGAAAGTGGAAGTAATAATACCTGAACTGACTACCTTAAGTAATTATTGGGGGGATCAGATGAGACCATGTGGGGAAAAATTTTACAAAGTATTCTACAGGCATATGTGTTAATGGCTTTAATTTGTTCCATGAAAGCCCATTTTTAGGTATTTGAGAGAGATGTTCCATACCCCTACCCTAATTAATGTAATTACAGGAAGCCTAGACATCTCCACTGAATCAGTTGGACAAAAATGTAAACCAGATGCGAACCAGTTCTTGATCAGTTTGGCAGAAGTGAAATGCTTTGATCATTGGGTGAAATCAGATGATGTCACACAGTAAATGCAATGGCATTGGTTGAACGAATTAGACACTCCTCTAGGCCTATGTATGTCATCACAAGCCAGTTAGGAATTGAACATTCTAGTAGGACATTCTACCAGCTAGCCAATCTAGGCATGGCTGAGGGAATTGCCCTTGGTGAGAGAGGAGTGAACTATTTCTCCTTTCTCCCTTTCATTGACCAGAGAATGACCGTGTGAATTTCAGAAGGTCAGAAGTTTTGAACTTCCATTGGTAGTAGAGTCTCCCTGGAACAACATCGGCTGATGGCAGTGTCTGAATTGGGAGCTGAAAGAAGCCAAAACCAAACTAGGCATAATGAGGATGAGCAGAGAGCTACACCCAAGAGGAATTTCATGAGGTCTTCAAAAAAGAAGAAAATAACTTCTAATAACTAGGAATTGTGAATTGTCCCTTTGCTGCAGATTTATTCTTCATGTGTGCCTCACTGCCATTGTACTCCAAGTTTGGACATACTCTTCTCATGTGTATGCTTATGGGAGAGTGTGTCCTAGACCTTTTGGGAGAAACGTTTTGATCCATTTGTTCTGACTATACCACCTTAGTAAATCAGCTTTTCCAAATGCTAATTAAGTCTGGTTGATAATCAGTGATGGGAGAGCACACTGGATTGGGGTTTGTGAGTAACAGTACTAGAAAACCCAACCTTTCAGGGTTACCCTTATTATACTCTCTGTGGACCCAGCCTTCTAATGGGTACGGGAGCTCCGTGAAACAATAACAGGGGAAAAGCTAGTTCCATAGCATTAGAAATGAGAGGAATTAAAGTTGGCTGGGAAGCTGACCCCTTAGCTACCTTGTTGTGGATCAGGAGCCTTAGTGGGGAGATTAAAGGTGATGCAGAGGGACTTAGGTCCCGCCCATAATGATGGAATGTGATTATAACAGCTTAATGAAATTATCCTGGAATGATGTTAGTTGGAGGAATGTTATTCATGGTATGGCCTGTATCAGTGTAAGTCATTATTATGGGTGTGTATATCTAAGTTGATCTAAAAATGAAAAAAAAAGTTAAATGTCAACTGTATAATTTAAGATCAATTTAATTAGAAGGCAGCAATTTAAATATTTTCTTAGCGTTATCTTTACATAATAGCATCAGTGTTGTCCACATAGCATGTGTGTTTTGGAATAAGTTCTTTTGAACAATTAAACATCATCTAATGAATTTACCTAAATAATTACTACTAATGAACATTTGTTTATTATCTTGCATTTCATTGCTATTTATTAACAGATTTCCAAGACAATAGATGATTTTGTAATCTGTGTTTTATAAAACCAGTAGTATTTGTTGGGTCCCTAGCAACCATTTAGTATGTAAATTAGGTATTCTCAGGCTTAATGTACTTCATTTTTATAAAACAAATACATCATTAATCTGATTAAGTTCTTGGATGAGAGTGCTGTCCTCAGATCATTGTGCATCATTTGTTGTTGGGGCATGCATCCAAAAAAAAATTCAAGCATGGCATTTACAGCCTAGGTTTAGTAGAATTGTTGAAACCTTCGAAGTGACATTTTCTGGAAGAATAGAAAAGCACTGCTTGGTTACGATTGCAAGTGTTACCTGAAACTTCACATACTTATTCTGAATTGTAATTCAGTTTAATGATAATTCCTGAATTTATGAGATATGTTTTTTCATACTGTAGAAGTGTGTCATGGAATAAAGGTGGTCCAAATGAATAAAAAACAGATTCTGTCTTTACAGTAGTGTCTTTTTTTTTTGTTTTGGTTTTGTTTTTACTTTTTAGGCATTTGGAGTTAAGTGACTTGCCCAGGGTCACACAGCTAGTTCGTGTCAAGTGTTTGGTCTGAGGCCGGGATTTGAACTCAGGTCCTCCTGACTTCAGGGCCAGTGCTCTATCCACTTCGCCATCTAGCTGCCCCTAGAGTAGTGTCTTAATTGGTATATTCTTTGAACTCAGAATTTGTCTTTGGGCTCTGGTTATATGTGGGTTTGTCTTCAATTTTAAGTCAAGGCTTACTATTTTAGATGGGAAATTTATGCATTTAGGAAACTTTTGTTAAGCACCTACTCTGTTGAAGTTAACAGGTTCAGGTTGCCCTCAAGGAGCTTATATTCTATTAAGGGAAAACAACATTTATACCAGTAAGTATAAGATAATTTGGGAAGAGATAGAATTCTGAGAACTAGTTTGCTCAAAAAATGCTTCCCACTATAATAGGAGGTGAGGTAAGCCTTGAAGACACCTAAGGATCTTAAAGAAGAGGAGGTGAGGAAGGAATTCATTCCAGGAATGGAGGAGAAGACTGGGATAAAGCATGCTGGGGAGAAGTGGAATGCTGATTTCTCACAGCAGCCAGCAGGCCACAAGAGTGCATGATAGGGAACATGTCTGAAATAAGGTATGCTGAAGTCCAAGTAGGAAGGGTTTTAATGCAAAACTGTGCAATTTGTATTTATGCTGGTAAAGCACTGAAGATTTTTGAGTAGGGGAATGACATGGGCAGACCTGTGCGTTAGGAAAATTATCAATAAATCAGTTATTCACCAAGAATTTATTAAGCACATTCTATATTCCAGGCACAGACAGAAATGAGTACCTCCCCTTCAAAGTGCATGTTATATCAAGGGAAACTGCATGTGCTCATAGAAATATGAAATGCAAAGTCACTTTGGGAGGTGCACTATCAGGTCAGGGTGGCCAAGAAAGGCCAGAGCTAGGAGATGGCAACTATGTGAAAAGTGAATTGGAGGGAGGAAAGACAAGAAGCAGGTAGGCTAATGAGGAAGCTTGGGCAGTAGTGCCGTGAGGGGATGCTAAAGGCCTGCACTGGTGGTTATGTGACTGAATAGAATACGACTGGATGTGAGAGATATTGTAGAGGCAGACCAGACAAAAGATGTAACTGATTGGACGTGGCAGAAGTGAGGGAGAGGAGAGACCCAGGGGTGTCTGTCAGGTTGTGAACCTGGGTGATGGGAGAGTAGTAGGGCCCTCCAAGAAACAAGGACATTTGGGGGAGATGCACAGCTAGGGGGCAAGATAAGAAGTGCAGTTTTAGACATATTAGATTTGAGGTGTCAGTGGGACATTCACGTAAAGAGGTGAAGCGGACAGTTAGTGGTGCTAAAATGGAGATCAGGAGAAATATTAAGACTGGCTGATTATTAGAATTGGTAGGTGCTGGACAAGTCAAGCATCAATTAACATTATTAAGAATGAAATAGATTTTATTTTAAGAGTCAAGAAAAGATTTGTAACTAGTGTAGGCATTATCCCTGAATCAGCCCGACGTACAGTTAGACCATTGATTCGTTAGAACTAAGATCAGAATTTGGTTTGTTTTTTTTAAATAATACCAATGAGAAAATCATATGGAGTACAATTAGAATGATTAACCCCTGATCTATTTAAATAAGTAATTGAAAATAAAAAATGAGAAATGGACAACAGAAATGACATCAATACCTACTATAATAATTTTATCCACAGGTTTGAACAATGAAAAAAGGTAATGCTACAACATGGCAGATGAGTTCAGAAAGTGCCTCAGTCAGCAACACCGGCTTAAAATGCAAACTCATGATGGATCTCAGATAGCAAAGAGAAACTGTGTAGGTAAAAACCGTGCCAAAGAGATGCTGGACTTGGGTTTGGATCCTTTCTCAGCCACTTGCTAAGATAGGCGATCCTGGGTAAATCACTCAGCCTCAGTTTTCTGTTATAAATGGGGCTAATAATAATAATAATACCCATTTCACAGAGTGTGAGGATTAAATGAGATAACATCTATACCTTGCAAACCCTAAAGCTCTATATAAATACTATCTATGATCACAATAATAATGATCCACATTATAATTACTAATATTATTAAAGAAAACATGACAGGATATCCAACTAAACACAGTTCTCCCAAGAGCCTTCAAGGATGAAAATGGAAAGACTATACACCAAAGACACGCCAAAGATTTGTAAAAGCCATTTTTTTTCATGAACTGTTTTTTCAAACAAGCAGAATAGAGCCATCACACTTGGACTCTTAACATCACAGTTCCCAAGGTACTTTTAGAGGAGGTAGAAATGATACTAAAGAGAAAATGTGAAAAATAGCCAGATTGGACCAAGTATATAAAGAGGAGATTCTGTAGTATACCAAAAATATAGGGAAAATCTTGGGCTTTGTTAATGCAAAAAAAAAAAAAGCCCTGAGAGAGAACATCAGTAACTACTGACCCATATGCTTATTCTTTCATCTATATGAAATCTTTATGAACTTGATTAATCTGCTCATTAATCAAGGGCATCCTCAATAGGTTATTAGTAGGAAATAAGCAGGTTTTCACAAGCAATACTAAAACAATATACAGATAAGATCCTATAGTGTGTATTGCTTGCAGATTATTTAAAAAAAAAAGCATTTGGTACCATAGAACAACATGCTCCTTATAAGCTCTTTTTTTTTTCAGTTATAAATTGGGGATATATAGTTTTATAAACCCTAATGGACTATAGAATGTTTTAGAAATTCTTTTCAGTTCATTTTCTTAGTTAATGCTGAGTTTGTGTTAACATTCCTCAGTGATTCACACATTTCATTTTTTAACCGTTCCATTGATCACATTCTAACATATATATGTTTATATATGTAGGTACATACATATATATAATATACATATATAAACCACACATACACACACATATACATACATATACATGTATGTATGTATATATATGTATTGTAGGTGTGGGGGGCTTATTCCTGTACTAATCTTTCAGCTCCCTGAAGGCTGGGACTTTGTCTTGCTTTATCAACCAGTTAATTAATAAGCATTTATTAAGAACCTACTATATATGCCAGATACTGTTAGGCTCTGGGGATAAAAAGATAAAAAATGAAACATCTCTTGCCCTCAAGAGCTTACATTGTATTGAGGGATACTTGTAAGTATGCAGGCATATATACATACATATATACATACATACATACATACATACATACATACATACACACTAATATATACTAAATACAAGGTAATTAAAAAGAGAAGAGACTATCTGGGAGGATAAAAAAAAGCTCATTTGAAACTTGTGATGTTCCTGATCCCCCCAAAAACCAGAAATTCCAAGAAATAAAAGTGAGGAAGAACAACATGTCCCCTTACAAGCTCTTTTACAGCAAGGTGTCTTCCATCTGTATATCAAGAACATTTGATACTCTTTGAAAGATGTAACATCAAAAATAATCGTCTTCATAGGCCCCCAGACAGGAGACATCAGGCTAGGAATTTTGTGCTTGTCAAAAAACTTTGCTAATATAATAGAAGACACCTAGTGCAGAGGTCAGATTGAGGAAGGATTCTCTGTGGATGATAAGGTCCAGAGTATAGAGGGACAGTTGGAAAGAAGCATAGTAGATTGGATTGTTTTCAAGAGATTACAATGCACTTTTACTGACTTTTAGCAAAAAGACACCTGCAGGAAGCCTTTCCTGGTCCTCCTTAATCTTTGTGCCCTCTCCCTGAGACTAGCTCCAATTTATCTTGTATGTATCTCATTGTTTGCATCATGTTGTCTTCCCTATTAAACTTTCCCTCAGTGCAACGACTGTCTTCTTTTGTTTTGTTTTGCCTTTCTTTGTATCCTTAGTACAGTCAGGGCTTGACAGGTAGTTGAGGCTTAATAAATGCTTGTTGCCTGACTCCAGACTTCCCAAAGGCCCATATTTTCAATGATGACATTTTGTAGATATTACTTTATGGCAGAAAAACATGGAATCCCATGACTCCAAAAAACTGAAAATGAGTATGATACAGGGCAGTGGAGAGCATGGTAGATAGAATCGGGTTATATCACACAAGTGATGAACTATGAAAAAGAAGGTATGTCATCAGGAAACCATATAACAGGGAGAGAGGGTCTGTTAGTCATATGGCAAAGGTGAAGAGTAACAGGTGAACAGTTATAGTGCTCTATTGATACCCTCCCTTCCTCCTTCTCTCCCTCCGTTCGTTCGTTCGTTCCTTTCTTCCTTCCTCCTTCCCTCCCTCCCATCTTTTTTCTCTTTCTATTTCTTTCCTTCATTACTTCCTTCCTTCTTCCCTTCCTTCCTCCCTCCATCCCTCCCTTTGTTTCTCCCTCCCTCATTTCTTTCCTTCTTCCTTCCTTTCTTTCCTTCTTCCCTCCTTTTTCTCTCTCTTTCTCTCTTTGTTTCTTCCCTACTTTCCTTCTTCCTTCCTTCTTTCCTTCCCTTCCCTTCCCTTCTTCCCTTCCCTTCCCTTCCCTTCCCTTCCCTTCCCCTTCCTTCCTTCCCTTCCTTCCCTTCCCTTCCCTTCCCTTCCTTCCCTTCCCTTCCTTCCCTTCCCCTTCCCTTCCCTTCCCTTCCCTTCCCTTCCTTTCCCTTCCCTTCCTTTCCCTTCCCTTCCTTTCCCTTCCCCTTTCCCCTCCCCTTTCCCTTTCCCTTTCCTTTTCCCTTTCCCTTCCTTTCCCTTCCCTTCCCTTCCCTTCCTTTTCTTTCTTTTCTTTCTGTCTTTCTTTCCTGATTTGTACTCAGGTCCTCCTGACTCAAGGGCCAGTGCTGTATCTACTGTGCCGCCTACCCCTATTGGTAGCTTTTCAATGTTGGAGAAACTGAGGAAGGCCTCTACTATGTTGTGGAAATCCTCTTGTGGTGAACTTTTGGGAGAATAAAGACTTTCAATTTCATACTGGGCGGGTATGTATGGGTTGCATTCTTTGTCATTGAAGGGTATTCCTGAGTCAATGAGATTATTGATCCATTTGAATATTTGAGTATATAGATTTGGGAATCATATGCATAGAGATGATAGTTGAACCCTTGAGAGCTAATGAGATCACTAGTAGAAGCATATAGAGAAAGAAGAAAGCCTAGGCTAAATGGACCTTGCCCAGAAAATGGACCTTGCCAACATCTGGGGTGGGGGCTATGTTGCCTCCCTGTACCTCTCATTTCATGGTTCTCTACTAACCTGCATTAATGCATGTCACATTGATCCCTGGGCTGTCACCTCCAGGATTCCATTACCTTAGTGGCTCTCTCCTAGAGCCAGCCTTCTACTATAGCCCTGAAGTAGGGGAGGAGAAGAGGGCCAGATTCTTTTGAGGAAGGGCTGACCCCTTCTTATTTTATACTGCCTTCTATGCAAGTACAATTCTTCCCCAATCAGGTTCTGTACCACCATCACCTTTCCCTATCAGTCCCATTATTTTTTTTCTTCCACTTTAAAAAATGCCTAATTACAACTGTGCTTGGGAGACTGAGACTCAGGAGACAACTGTGCCTTGGGAGACGCGTGGAAGTTCCATAATAATCCATCAAAGAAGACTGAGAAGGGGTGATCATACAGGCAGGAAGAGAATCAGGAGAAAGCAGTATCATAAAACTCCAGAGACAATAACCAGAGGATGTGGTGGCTAACAGTATCAAAAGCTGTAGAGAGATCAAGAAGGATGATGACTGCAAAAAGCCCTCAGATTTTGCAATGAAAGGACTGTTGATAACCTTTGAGAGAACAGTTTCCAGCCAATGGGTGAAGTTAGGTCTAGTAGAATTCAAAACATTATAATTTATAATGTAGATGGTGAATGTGATAGATTATTTTTTAAAAATTTATTTGTTTTTAGTTTTCAACATTCACTTCCACAAGATTTTGAGTTTCAAATTTTCTCCCCATTTCATCCATCCCCCCACCCTAAGATGGCATGCGTTCTGTATACCCCTTCCCCTAATCTGCTCTCCCTTCTATCTCTTACCCCCTCCTCTTATCCTCTTCCCCTTCTATTTTCCTGTAGGGCAGGATAGATTTCTATACCCCATTTCCTATATTTCTTACTTCCCAGTTGCATGTGAAAACAATTTTTTTAACATGTGTTTTTAAAATTTTGGGGTCCAAATTTTCTCCCTTCCTCCCCACCCACCCTCATTAAAAAAGCAAGCAACTTGATACAGGTTATACATGTGTAGTCATGTGAAACACTTCCATAGTAATCATGCTGTGAAAAACTAAGTGTATTTCCCTTAATCCTATCTCACCCCCCATTTATTTTATTCTCTCTTTTGACCCTGTCCCTTCTTAGACGTGTTTACTTCTGATTACCCCCTGCCCCAATCTGCCCTCCCCTCTATCATCTCCCTGCTCTCTTGTCCCCTTCCCCCCCCCATTTTCCTGTAGGGTAAGATTGATTTCCATACCCAATTGAGTATGTATTTTATTCTCTCCTTAAGCCAAATCCAATGAGAAGAAGGTTCCCTCATTCCCTGTCACCTTCCCCGGTTTCCCCTCTACTGTAAAAACCTTTTTCTGTCTGTTTTATGTGAGATAATTTACCCCATTCTGCCTCTCCCTTTCTCCTTCTCTCCATATAATCCTCTCTGACTCCTTTTTTTCCCCCTTAGGCAATTGGGGTTAAGTGACTTGCCCAGGGTCACACAGCTAGTAAGTAAGTGTCAAAGTTTTGGTCTGAGGCCAGATTTGAACTCAGGTCCTCCTTACTTCAGGGCCAGTGCTCTATCCACTGTACCACCTAGCTGCTCCTCTCACTCCTTAATTTTATTCTCCAGATATCACCCCTTCATCTTCAACTCACCCTGTGTGCTCTCTCTCTCTCTCTCTCTCTCTCTCTCTCTCTCTCTCTCTCTCTCTCTCTCTCTCTCTCTCTCTTGTCTGCCTCTCTCCATACATATAATTTTTCCCTCCAACCCTAATACTGACAAAGGTCTCATGAGTTACAAACATCATCTTTCCATGCAGGAATGTAAATAGTTAAACCTTAGTAAATTTCTTATGATTTCACTTTCCTGTTTATCTCCTCATGTTTCACTTGAGTCCTGTATTTGAAAGTCAAATTTTCTATTCAGCTCTGGTCTTTTCATCAAGAATGCTTGAAAGTCCCCTATTTCACTCAATGACCATTTTTTCCCCTGAAGGATTATACTCAGTTTTGCTGGGTAGGTGGTTCTAGGTTGTAAACCTATCTCCTTTACCCTCTGGAATATTATATTCCAAGCCCTGCAGTCCCTTAATGTAGAAGTTGCTAAATCTTGTGTTATCCTGATTGTGTTACCACAGTACTTGAATTGTTTCTTTCTGGCTGCTTGCAACATTTTCTCCTTGACCTGGGAACTCTGGAATTTGGCTACAATATTCCTAGGAGTTTTCCTTTGGGGACCTCTTTCAGGAGGTGATTGGTGGATTCTTTCAATTTCTATTTTGCCCTCTTGTTGTAAAATATCAGGGCAATTTTCCTTGATCATTTCTTGAAAGATAATGTCTAGGCTTTTTTTAAATTTATCATGGGTTTCAGATAGTCCAATAATTTTAAAATTCTCTCTCCTGGATCTATTTTCCAGGTCAGTTGTTTTTCCAGTGAGATATTTCACATTGTTTTCTATTTTTTCCATTCTTTTGGATTTGTTTAACAGTGTCTTGATTTCTCATGAAGTCGCGAGCTTCCAATTGCTCCATTCTAATTTTTAAGGAAGTATTTTGTTCAGTAAGCTTTTGGACTTCCTTTTCCATTTGGCCAATTTTGCTTTTTAGGGCATTCTTCTCCTCATTGGCTTTTTGGATGTCTTTTGCCATTTGGATTAGGCTATTTTTTTAAGGTGTTATTTTATTCAGTATTTTTTGGGGTCTCCTTTAGCAAGCTGTTGACTTATTTTTCATGATTTTCTTGCATCACTCTCATTTCTCTTCCCAGTTTTTCTTCTACTTCTCTTACTTGTTTCTCAAACTCCTTTTTGAGCTCTTCTATGGCCTAGGACTGATTCATATTTTTCTTGGAGACTTTGGATGTAGGAGCTTTGACTTTGTTGTCTTCCTCTGGTTGTATGTTTTGATCTTTATTAGCAAAGAAAGATTCTATGGTCTGACTTTTTTTCAGCCTTTGTTCATGATTCCAGCCCATTACTTGAGTTTCAAAGTCTTTGTTAGGGTAGGGGTATGCTTCCAGTGTGGAGAATGTATTTTCCCAAGTTTTGGGGGTTTTGTGCAGCTGTTTTCAAAGATAGTTGTAGGGATCTGTAAATTTTCAGTTCTTCCAAGGTAGTATGATAAGGGGCAAGGTGTTTACGCCTTTCCTGGCCTGTGCTCTGGTCTATGAGTGACCACAAGCGCTCTTTTCTGCCTTGGAACTATGAGGAGGATTTTCTCTTCAGCACCACTACAAGTTCCACCACACCAGCACTCCTCCTTGCCCCAGGACCACCACCCAGAACTGTGACCCAGATCCAAGCACAGGCAAAGCAAGAGAATCCTGCACCAGCTGAGAGATCCCTGCAATCTCCCTCTGATCAGCTGCTCAATTCCCCCTCAGTCCATGGACTGGAAGCTCTGGAAGCAGCCACTGTCCTGGGGCCACACACAGAGACTGGAGCTGGGACCGTGCTTCTCTCTCTCTCACTGCAGTCACAGATTTTCCCCACTAAGTTGTTTTTGGTGTTCATGGGTTGAGAAGTCTGGAAACTGCCATGGCTGCCCGCAGTTCAGTCCTCTGAGGCCTGCTCCAGGTTCGCTGAGGCCTGCCTTGCCTGCATGCCCACGCTGAACTGCGCTCCCATGCTGAACTGTGCTCCTCTACCCACACGGCATGATATACCTTTCCAATCAACCATCCAGGCTGTCTTGGGCTGTAAATTTGTTTCACTTTGTCTTTTGGGGGGGTTCTGCTGCTTTAGAATTTGTTTAGAGCTATTTTTATAGGTATTTGGAGGGGTTTGGGGGAGAGCTCAAGCATGTCACTGCATTTACTCTGCCAACTTGGCTCTGTCTCTTCTCTCCCCCCCACCGTGATAAATTATTTTGAATTTATGCTTGTATGATTAGTTTTTCTTAAAATATTACATATCTTTTGCCAGTGTCCTTCTTAGCCAGTCTTAATTTATTTTAGACATTGGGACCAATGCTTTCTCTTTTATTATGTCATAGCCCTAATCCAACCTGGTTTGTTTTTCATGTATTACTGAAAAAATTCATCATGTAGTCATCTGACTTTAAAGCCTCTGTCTGTCTCTGTCTGTCTGTCTCTCTCTTCTCTGTCTTTTTCTGCTTGATGCTGGGAAATCCACCTCATGGTCTCATATCCAGGAAGGCCCCATTTGATGTAAAACAATGTAGTTTAATCCTGCCCTTTTACAGATAAAAAAATAGACCTAGGTAGATGGTGACTTGCCAAATGTCACATAAATGGTAAATATCAGAGGATTTGAATTCAAATCCAGTGACCCTTGAGCTCTTTTTCCTGCACCTTCTTTTGTTTTCTTCTTCCAAAACTTTTTTTTTAATTTACAAAAATCAACCTACATACCACAAGAATATGGCAAGGAATTGAATATGATTTTTAAAAATAGTTCTTCTAATTTGGCAGAAACTAGTATAGACCAACACTGCACACCATATGCCAAGATAAGGTCAAAATGTGTACCCAATTTAGAAATAAAGGGTGATACCATATGTAAATCAGGGGAGCATGAAGTAGTTTACCTGTCAGATGTATGGATAAAGGAAGAATTTATTACCAAATAAGAGATAGAGAGCATTTTGGAGTATAAAATGGATAATTTTGCTTACATTAAATTAAAAAGGTTTTTTGTGCAAATAAAATCAATACCACCAAGAATGAAAGGAAAGCAGAAAACTGGGAAAAACATTTTTACAGCAAGTTTCTCTGATAAAGGCCACATCTCTCAGATATATAGAGAACAGAGTCAAATTTATAAGGATCTGAATCATTTCCTGATTGATAAATAGTCAAAGAATATGGACAGACAGTTTTCAGATGAAGAAATCAAAGCTATCTGTAGTCATATGAAAAAAATGCTCTAAATCACCATTGATTAGAGATATACAAATTAGAAAAACTCTGAGGTACCACCTCACACCAATCAGATTGGCTAGTACGGCAGAAAATGAAAATGACAAATGTTGGAGGGAATGTAGGAAAATTGGGACACTAATGCATTATTTGTTGGTAGAATTGTAAACTGATCCAACTATTCTGGAGAGCAATTTGGAACTATGCGCAAAGGGCTATAAAACCATGCATACCCTTTGACCCAGCAATACTACTATTTCATCTATATCCCAAAAAGATTAAAATAAAAAAAAGGGAAATGACTTATATGCACAAAAATAATTATCGCAGCTCCCTTTGTGGTGACAAATAATTGGAAATTGAGGGTATGCCCGTCAGTTGGGGGATGGCTGAACAAGTTGTGGTATATGATTGTGATAGAATACTATTGTGCTAAGAAATGATGAGCAGGATACTTTCAGAAAAACCTGGAAAGACTTACATGAACTGATGGAAAGTGAAGTGAGCAGAACCAGAACATTGTATATAGTAACAGCAGTGTTGTACAGTGTTCAACTGTGAATGACTTAGCTATTCTCAGTAACACAAAGATCTCAGACAATTCTGAAGGACCTATGAGGAAAAATGCTATCCACCTTCAAAGAAAAACTGATGGAATCTGAATGCATATCGAAGCATACTGTTTTTATACTTTCTTTTTCTTTTTTTGTCAGTTTTTTCTTCCTCAACATTACTAATATAGAAATTTGTTTTACATGACTATACATGTACAACCTTTATCAACTTGCTTGTCTTCTCAGTGAGGGGGATATGGAGGAAGGGAAGGAGAGAATTTGGAACTCAAAATTATAAAAAATGAAGGTTAAAATTGCTTTTATGTACAACTGTGAAAAATAAAATATTAAAATTTTAAAATGAGGTTAAAATTGCTTTTATGTGTACCTGGGAAAAATAAAATATTACAATATAAAAATAAGTTTCTTGAGGGTAGGAGCTATTTTTGCTTTTCCTTTGGATCCTCATCAAAGCCTTTAATAATAAATATGCATTGGCTGATGGAAAAATTATTATTATTAAAACAAACCTTCTGAATTTTAAAAATATACATATTATTCTTTGTTTTGTTTGTGAGTAAAACAACAGTTGAATATAAACTGTTTGAGTGTAGGGGCTCTTTATAGTTTTGTCTTTGTATCCTCAGTGCCTAGCACAGTGTGCATCATAGGCACTTAATAAATCTTGTATTGGATTGGTGTTCATGAGAGTACAACTTGAGGTTACATGTGGCTATGTATCTTAATGTCATGGTAGAAGTAAAAGACTAGTCTACTTTTATACAGTATCTAATTTTACATTGGTTCCCAGAAGCCCAGTTAGGAGACAGAATGGAAGAGAAAATTGTTTTCTGCAAAGAAACTTCCATTTTGTCCTTAGACTTCTGGGTGCTGAGTTCTGCCACCAAACAGAAGTCTACCAGGGAGTGGTCTCCTTCAGTTTTTAGCTTGTTTTTGGTATAACTTCTACTCAGTCCCCTTCTTCATCTTCTTTTAACCGACATCAGTTAATCCACCATGGGAAGGTCATGGTATCATAGATTTAGAACTAGAAGGGACCTTTGAAATTTTCTGTTATAACCTTGTCATTTTCCATATGAAGTAATTAAAAATGAAAGGCAGAGTAACGTAGCAAGAGGAAACTACTGTGTGATAGTATCTGTGAAAACCAGATGTCACTGACTCTGTATGACTTTGGTCAAGTTACTGCCATGATGGGCCCACATTTTCTTATCTCTGTGTAATCTTCAGGGCTCCTTTGCAGTACTATCCACTCTATGGTTTTAAACTATTTCCATATTTCTAAGGCCTATGATATTATCAGGGTGGCTCTTCCCTCTTCTGGATATAGGTCATAACACATTTCCATGACTGTAGATGGTCTGCAAGAATCTATATGACTAAAAAATGAATCCCCCTCCAACTCACCTGACGATGGAGGTATCTGGACTCAGAGATATTAGACCTCAGAGATTAGACATTAGCAAAGACTCAGAACCTTTTAAAGTTTGGCGGGACCTTCAAGAACTTGCCCTTTACCTGAGGTCATCTCCATTCAGTTCTTTAGTAGAGACTCCTAATATGCACAAATACATATTTAACCCACAAAGGGAGTACTTCAGATGAGAACAGAGGGAGGGCAGCTTTTCCTTATGACAGGGATTCATTCTTTAGTAAGGATGAACATGTTATTATTTGTGAAGAAATGCATGTTATTTGAGTTATTTTTTGCAATAGTAGTATGGCTTTTCACTGAGTTACCTACATATGCCTAATACTGCTTGTGACCAGCTTTCTTTTTTGAGGTAGTTGTATTGATGAGTAACAAGACAATTTGAGAATAAAAAAAAGGGTTGGTTTAGGTAGAGCAAATATATCTGGAATGAATTATTAGTTAACTTGTAAAAAATTACTGGGCTTGAAAAACATTCGTTTTCCACTAAAATATTCCGAACTTAGAAAATGGTATACTATTAAAACTTGAGTGACTCTTGTTTCTTCACTCACCTAATTCATTCCTCATAGCATTTCCTTCATACTCATGGAAAAAGGCCCATACCTCCCCTTGTTTTGTTGATTCCATCTACTCTTTATTTTCAAATGGTTCTGTTACTTTTTAGCATCAGAACCATACCAGTCAATAGTTTGATTCCTACACTGTGGAAACCTGGCATCATATTTGATTCCTCCTGGAGTTCCTCCCATGACTTATTTATCAAGTTATATTCTGCCCTTTGTGTATATTTGGTTCAGTTTCTTTAACTTTACCTTCATACCTTTTGGTAGATTGTTTATAGTCTCTTTTCTTAGCTCAGAGAATCAAGAAACATCTTGTTCATTGCCCATATTTTATAGAAGAAATATCCATCGTAACATTAAACTTTTCATGATGATAGTCATGGGGTGGGAAGGGAGGGGATATCCTTTTACAGAACAGTAGTTGTACTTTCTAATAATTGGTTGTCATCTAAATTTTTTTTATAGTTTAGAAATGTTTATTTGTCCTTGTCCATAATTACGTTATGTGGTCCTTACCTAAGAGTAACCCAATCCCTTTCTTCCTACTCTTTTTTCCCCCCACATGGTTATTTATAGGGTTTAAGAAATGCTATGAAGAACCTACCTAAAGTGCTCTGCACTCATTAGAGAGAAGGTGCTATATAGGTCTATGCACAAATAGATTTTTAGCATCTATCAGCTGTTAATGCCTTGTTCACTTGTATAACAATCTAATGGCATATCCATTGTTACCCTTGAACTGTTCTGAAATATTTTACCCTCAGGGTAATCCATGTGACAAAAGGAGAAGAAAAAAAAATCCATAGTTTCTATCCCTAGTGTGCTCAGGGGCAATTTATTAATATTTTTGCAATGTATGGGTTAATATTACCCTGCCTCATAATGACTATTGAATACTTGAAGATATTACTATTAAAATCACAACAGCAAGTATGTATATAAGTGCTGTCATCCTTGGGATATGTAAATCAGGAATGTTGCTGAAGAACTATTTAGCATTTTCTTGGGGGTGAAGTGCTTAGTTTTGGAATTTAATTGTAGGTTTTACATTTAAGCTGTTCAGTGTTACTCTTCTAAAGGTTCTATAAATTTCTTGCTTTGTAGTTGAACAGGTGTAGTCACCACAGTTGAAAGGCATCATCTTCATAATGAAGCCATAAAAGAATAAAGGTTGATCATGCAGGGTTGGCTGGCTGTGACATTGAACAATGGGGCTTGACTTCTTCATGTCTGTTAAATTAGACTTTGGGGTGTGCTTATCTTGCTGCAATGATATTGAATTGTAACAAGAAAATGTTATGTTGCGCTGCCCTGAAAGGGGTGTGTATCTATTCTTCCTTCATACATGTTACAAAAGCTTTGAAACAATATTAAAGCTGCCCAGTGGTAAGATGCCATAAATGATGGGTGGAACGCTGAAGCAGAGATAAACAGTGAACCAGCAAAAAGGCCTCTAACAATCCAGCAATATCTTGGCCATTGCTGGTTTTTTATTTTTGTGTTTTAAAGCCTAAGGCCTTCCAGGAAGGGTCTATTGGAAATTGAAAAGGACTTTGAAAAAGATACAGCCTAAGGAATGAAATGAAAGAGGAATCCAATAAATATATAGGCAGTGCCTACTAGGCATATAGGTGCCTGGTATGTGACACTGTGTGAGTTATTAGAGAAGTCTGTCCTCAAGGAAAAAAGAATTGCACATAGGCAACAGTTTCACAGAATTATACAGTTTAGAGTTGGGAGGGACCTTATAGACCTCTAGCTAGCCCAACTTCCCACTCTAACAAGTCATTTCCCTCCGTTGTTAGAATTCTCTTATTGCTAGAAAATGTTTCTGCCTTGGATCACACTCTCTCTCCTCGTAACTTCTACCCACTGGTTGTAGTTGTTGCTCCTTTCCCCTCCCCCTGCCCTTTAAAAATCAGCACAAAATAATTTACTCTCCTTTCCACTTGATAGATTCTCTTTTGCTAGCACACAACATTCGTATTACTAAGTGATTCCTCCTAAGCTATGGTTCCCATAACTTTAACTCTCTTGGTTAGCCAATGTTTCTTCATCAACCGTCCTCTCAAAATGTGGAGTAAATGTGGAGGAAAGCCTAAATTAGAATTTGTAGAAACTTTATCACATTTGATTTACATTAAGGTTATAATATCGTTCTGTTAGACTTCTTTTTTTCTGGTGAATTGCTGCTAGGCCACATCAATAACAACAACAATAAACATTTATTAAGAGGCTTATACATACAAGACACTGTGCTAGGGAAATGAAATAATACACAGGATTAGCTCTTGAACCCATGTTCTAGTCATGGCTTCTTTGTATGATAGTAATAGCAGCTAGCATTTACATAGTACTTTAAGTTTTGTAAAGTGTTTTATATGTGTGTGCGTGTGTGTGTTTCTATAGAGTGTCCCAAAAGTGTTTGGGACTTTGTTACACTTTAAACACTTTTAAGACTTTTGGAGCACCTTGTAGGAAATCATCTGGAAAGGTTAGGATCACTTAGTAACCTAAATACTGAGACCATTAATTGTGCATCTCAAATAATTTTTTTGCCCACATCAGTCCAGAAAAATGGAAAGAAGTAGATTTTGTTAATGCTGTGGTGGTTTTTTCCCTGAATAGACAACTGACAAGACCATATATGCACCCCTCTCTTTTTCACTATGATATGATTCTTTCAAATTCTTCTTCCCAACTCTTCATTCATCCCCTCAGCACTACAGTCACATTATATATATGTGTGTGTGTGTGTGTGTGTGTGTGTGTGTGTGTGTATATGTATATGTATATATGTATGTGTATGTATATGTAAACAAAACATATGTGTGTGTATATATGTGTATATATGCCCGCATATATGTGTGTACATATTCAATTTTTGTCTCTCTTCTTATATGTATGGGCTGACTCATAATTCCTTTGGGTGAGGGGTGAATTACCTGGAAGAAAGCTGTGGTGAGTTTGCCAGCTGCACTGGCTACTAAGACCTTGGAGAGATGTTTGATGGTTTGTAATTGAGGAGTCCCCTTAGCCAGGTCTTGTGGTCATATTGCTGTTGAGTAAGGCTATACCTTAATCTAATTGAATAAGGACATTTGCAGAAAAACTTAAAAACTCATTTAAATTCTTTCCCGCTTTATATATATACATATATATATATTTATATATATGTATATTTATATATGTACTATGCATATACGTGTGCATGCACATATGTGTATGCATGTATATGCTATGCACACACATAGGCCTATATACACATGTATATATGAGCTATATACACACATATATATCTATGTACACCCAGACACAGGCGCATATATATACACACATATATACACACAGACACCTAATACATACACATATACATATATGTGTGTGTGTGTATACACACACACACCCCTAATACATACATGTATAAGTTATATAAGTATATATTTATACACATATGTGGACATATACACATAGACATGTATATACATCATATATATATATGATATATATAAGTTATATATAAGTATATGTGTATATAGACATGTATATATAATTTCTGATGTGTACATATAAGTTAGATATAAGTATATATGAATATGTACATATACACAGACATGTATATATATAGTATATGATATATACTATATACATATAAGTTATATATAAATATATATAATATATATAATATATATACAAAGAAATTTAGTTTTTATTTCTGACAACCAATATACACTGTCAAGTAGCTGAAAAGTACCAAAAGGTAAAAATAAAACAAATAAGGGAAGCAAGAACTAAAACTAAACAAAATAACACCAAAAAGCAATTATTGTTGTGATTGTATATTTGCCTATTACTAAAAGAAATGCGGTTCTCCATATCAACTTTATTTAAAAATTTCATTCTTAGTCTAAAGATATGACTGATATATCAATTGAGGCATGTTCTTACAAGGCTAAGGCTCATCTATTTTTAATGGATGCTTTTTGTTTTTACAAAGCATCACTTCTGAATATATTCTCCCCTCTCCAACCCACACTATTGAGTCATTCCTTGTAGCATAATTTAAAAAGGGAGAAAAAAATGGCTCAGAAAAAAACAAACAAAAAAGAGTTAACCCACTCCTCTGCTGTGTTTGACAGTACATGCAAAACCCCTTAAGTGTAGTCTCCCATCTCTGCAGGCAAGGGAGGAAAGTACTTATTCTCAACTCTTTTCCAAGGCCAAACTTGATCATTGTTATTATATAGTGTTCTGTTTCATTATTTTTGTTCTTTTCATTTACATTGTTAAATTGTATATTGTTTCCCTGGTTCTGCTTACTTCATTCTGAATTAATAAAAGGGAATGATAAAATATGTATTAAGACCTTACTATGTGCAAAGTGCTGAGGATACATAGAAAATCAAGACAATCTTTCCCTCTCAGTGGGTTTAGATGGGAAGGTCATTAGTCTCCACTTATTCTTTAGTCTCTTGGGTTCTGAAGGAATTCTCTGGTTTTATAAACAGTCCAAAGGGTTTTCTGAAGTTTCCTTGGTAAGTCCAAGTGCTCTTCCTATGCAACATTAAGCTAGTCAAGAACTTTTTCACATTTATCCTAAAGTCTATTACTGATTGATTTAAGCAAGTTTCTTATAAGGCTAAGGTATCATGGAATACAATTTTATCACATAATATTTTAAAAATTCATTCATTTTAATTTTAAAAGTTCAATTTTTTTTTATTTTCAGATTTGAATTGTCTCCCTATCATCTCTCTCTACAACTACTCCCTTTGAAAAAAAAAAAGAAAAAAAAACCAAACCTGAATCAAACACATAAAATCAAGTAAAACAAATTCCTGCATTAGCCATGTCCAAAAAGGAAAAACAAACATGCACATAAACATCAAATTGTACTCTTGAGTCCATCACTTTTCTATCCAGAAGTGGATAATATGTTTCATCATGAGTGCTCTGGAACTGTGGTTGGTTATTGTGTTGATCAGAGTTCCCAAGTATGTCAAAGTTGATTGAATTTGCAGTATTGTTATTGTAGCAATTGTTCTCCTGGTTCTGTTCAATTCACTTTCATCATTTCATATGAGTCTTCTCAGGTTTCTCTTGACAACAGCTTTCATCAGTTCTTATAGCACAATAGTATCTTATTACATTCATTGACCATAACTTGTTCAGACATTCCCCAGTTGATGGGCACTCCCTCTCTAATTTGTTGTCACCATAAGAAGAGCTGCTATAAATGGGTCCTTTTCCTTTTTCTTTGATCTTTTTAGGTATATACCTAGTAGTGGTATTACTGGGGCATGGGGTATGCATAGTTTAAAAGGACTCTGGGCATAGTTCCAAATTGTTTCCCAGAGTGGTTGGACCAGTTCATAGTGCTATCTGTTCATATGCTTGGACCACTTATCAATTGGGGAATGGTTTTTATTCTTATAAATTTGATTTAAGTTCCGTATATATCTTAGACATTAGATCCTTGATCAGAGAGTTGCAAAGATTTCCCCCCCATTCCATGTTTCTCTTCTAATTTTAGTTGAATTGATTTTACTTGTGCACAAACTTAAATTTTGTGTAATCAAAATTGTCCATTTTTCCTCCCAAGAACCTGTCATTTGTTTGCTCAAGAACTCTACCCTGTCTGCCGGAGCAGATTCAAATTCTTCTGTTCTTCTAATTGCTTCTATACAAGCCAATTGTTTCCTTTCAAATTCTCTCAAGATTCTTATTTTTCTCTTGAACCACATTGAAACATCATGATATATTTCCATGTTTTCTTGGGAATACATAGGCTCCTAAATGACTGTTGATTCAATTTCCTTTGTCTTGCAGTATTTAGAGTTGTTTGCTCTCGTATATATATCTCTGTGATCATCTTCCCTTCCATTTTAAATATTTTCCTTTTTGATTTATTTGCTCATGTTTTGAGTTCTTAGTTTAATTTTCTTCCCTTGAAAATCTTTGGCAATTTCAGATTTTTTTTCTTTGCATTTGTTTATTGCTCATTTTCCAACTTCCATTTTATGGCAAATGCAACAGGATTTAAATCTCAGTGGTGTTTTAGACCTCTCCTACGTTGTGAAATTCACTTAACGCTAACCTCAATCCTTGCCCCAAGTCACTTTACAGAGACTGGCCTAGCTGGATGCCAGTTCCTTTTAATTCTGGGGTGATGTAGCCCCCTGTGCATACTGGCACCCTGCCCCTCTATTCTTTAGTTCTCTGGGTAAGTGTGGCTACATTGTAGTATTCTGTCTTGTTATACCTTTCCCTCTTCTGGAAGTAGGTGGGCACAGTTGAGTTCTGTCTCTTGTTGCCACAGAATGCTGGGATGAGGATAGGGGCAGGATACAGTGAAAGAGTTGGCAGCAGGAACAAGGGTGTTATTGAATAGATCCCAAAGCATAAATGGATCAGATAGTATGCCATGCCATAATGTGGGGGCTGGTGGGGAAAAGGATGCTGAGTGAGTGTGTTAGTGATTAGCCTTCTCTCCTGTTAATTCGAGATTGTTATCTGGGTAAGCTTCTTGGTATCATGGCCAAAGTGTGCCACTTGGATTCTTCTCTTCTCCTGGGTGCCTGGAGGCTGAGGTTACACTGGACTGGACTCCGAGGCTGCCGCTTGTGTCTGTCCTGCAGCCTCCTATCTTTATAAATTCTTAACCTTCACAAGCCTGGTGGCTAATGAGTAGTTTACAGTCTAATAGGGAAGAAGACCTGTATAGAGATAATTCTAGTTCAGGATGCAAAGGAAAGGTTCAGATAAAGTGCTTTGACAAATTTGAGGAGGAAGAGCTCATTTTTGGCTATAGGGATGCGGTAAGACTTCATGGAAGCAAGTAGTACTTGCTCTGAATCTTAGCTTATCATAGGTGTGCATAGGGAAAAGAGAGAGTCTATTTTAGGCAGTAGAGGGAGTGTGAGGAAGTATGGAGATGGATCATGGGATCATCGGTTTGGAGGTGGAGGGGAATGTGGAGGTCCACTAGGCCAGCCCTAGCATCTCACAGATAAGGGAACAGAAGCCTAAAGGAGTTAAAGAGGCAAAGCTAGAATTTGAACCCAGATTCCCCAGAATCCATATCCTTCCCAATTTCTGTGCTATCTTGCTAGTATACCAGGTCAAGATAGGAATGGGGAGTTGTGAATAGTTCAGTTTGATTCAAACACAGAGGACGTAAAGGAGAATAATATGAGATAAGGCTGGAAAGGCAGGATGGAACCGGATTAGGGATGTCCTTACATGTTAGGCTAAGCAAGGAGTGTGTCAGGGTGAAGCCACTGCATATTTTTCAACTGGAGCAATGTGATCAGAACTGTGTATTAGGAAGATTAGAATGTCATTCGTAAGAAGGATAGATTAGAGAATGAAGAGACTAGAGGCAGGGTGACAAGTTAGAACATTTTGAACCAAAGGCACCAAGTGCAGAACCCTGTGGTCTGTCACCAGAAACCTTCTTACTGACCATTGTCATGAATACTTTTTGAGTATACTTGTTCAATCGAGTTAATTGTGCTATTATCTAGACCACATTTCTACAACTTCACCTGGATCATAGGGGAGATTTTGTTAAGTGTCTTGTTGAAATTCAGTTATATTATATCCATAACATTCCCCTTATCTGCCAGTTTAGTATATCTGTTTTTTATTTAAAGAAAAGAAAGTTAGTTTGGCATGACTTGTTCTTAACCAACCCAGGCTTCCATGCTTCCCTTTCTTTTTTCCCTTCTCTTTTTTGATGGCAGAAATAGGTGATAAATTGTTTTATTCACTTTTTGGGAGCAACTTCAAGTCCTTTCTTTTCATAGAGGCCTTTTCCAACTACACCAGTGTATCTCTGTCCCTGAAATTCTTATTGTACTTACATTCAATTCCCTACAGTACTGTTCTTGTTTCTAGTATTTTTTCTTCCTGTAGCTAGTGAAAATTTTATCTTCCTAGTTATATTATTAACTCCTTAAGGATAGTTATATTTTCATGGGCAGCTAGGTGATGTAGTGGATAGAGTGCCAGACCTAGAGTTCAAATCCAGTCTCAGGTGCATACTAGCTGTGAGACCCTGGGCAAGTCATTTAACCTCTGCCTCAGTTTCTTCATTTATAAAATGGGGATAATAATAACACCTGCCCTCCAAGGTTGTTGTCAGAATCAAATGAAATGATAATTGTTAAGTACTTAGCATGGTACCTTGCATAAAGTAAGTACCACATAATTACAATTACATTTTATAGACTAAAGCCTTATTTATTTAGCATTCTTGAGCATTGAAGGCTTTTAACGATTCAATTTCAATGCAATATAATTTAACAAACACTTATTAAACCTCTACTGTATAAAACACATTGAGAAGACAGAGATGAAAAAGTAGCAGTTGCTGTGCTCAAGTACCGTTACACTTAAAAAAGGGGTAGGAGAATAGTACATGTCATAAAGAAGTGTATTGCAAATTAGAATATGAGAAGTACATAGGAGAAGTTAAAGTCACTTGGGGGAGTTGAAGGAGAGATTCAATTTAGCAAGCATTTATTGTATGCCTACTATGTGCCAACCATTATACTGGCACTGGGGATGCAGAGACAAAAAGGAAATAATACTTGCTTTCCAGAAGCTTACATTCTACTTGGGGTGAGGTAGGGGAACAACTTTGGGAGTGCAGAGGAGGGAAGAAGACCTGACAATTCAGGGATTGGGAAAGACCTTCTTTAGAATATACCGGCTGACCTGTGCTCTGAACGAAGCAAGGGATTCTGTGAGATTGAGTTGAGGAGAGAGAGCATTCCAGGCATGAGGTCAGCCTGTGTAAAAGCAAGGAGGTAGGACATAGAGAATTGTATATGGGCAACAGTAGAACAATAGATTAGTTTGGATGGGACTGAGAGCATGTGAAGGACAGTAATGTGTGATTGGTCTGGAAAGATAGGTTGGAAGATTGTGAAGACCTTTAAATGTCAAACAAAAGAGTTTGTATTTCATCTGAAAGGCAGTAGAGAGCCACTGAAGTTTCTTGAGCAGGGTACTGACATGGTCAGACCTATGCCTTAGGAATATCACTTTGGCAGATGGAGTATGGATTGAAGAGAGGGAACAGTAGAGGCAGGAAAAGCACTTTGGCTGTTGCAGTAGTACAGGTGAGAATTGTTGAGGGCATGGGAATGTGGGAGAATGGGAGAGAGAAAGAGTCTAAAATGATTCAGCTTCATTCTTTTTTTCATAAAAATACTAGTAGTGAATTTAGATTTTTTGCTATCATGTTTAACGCTATACTTGGAGGCAAAACAATGCATAAAGTTTTTCTTTTAAATGTAGTAGGAGTTCTGAGAGGGAGCTGTCATACCACTATGTGCTGATATAGCTAGGAAGGCTTCATGGAAAAGATGGTACTTTAACCTGACCCTGAATAAGGTACAAGATTTAAATCACCTATTATTATCATCAAACAGAAAAAGGGAAAAAGGAAGGGAAGCACCTGTCATGGGGTTAAACTGGCTTATGATCTATTTACCTACACATGACATTCCATCTTCTGCCATGTGTGGAATGCCTCTTTACCTCTACCACTTAAAAAGCCTAGCTTCCAGCAAAACATGGCAGAACTAGAAGAGGTTTCCCCAGTAATTACTATGACATCCCTCTTCAAATGATGTTGTATTTGTATATGTCTATTGGGGTACCTGATGTTTTCTCTCAGTAAAATGTAAGCTCAAGGGCAAATACTATCTTTTTTTTGCTTTAGTATTCCCAGAGTCTAACGCAGTACCCCTGTACACAGTAAGTATTTAATAAGTGTTGAATTGGCTTTCATTTAATACTTATGTTTACCTTGGAGTCTTCTCTATTTTGAAATATATTAACTTTGGTTGTTAATATGGTTTATGGGATTGCATTGGATGAAGGAATTTTAAACATCCTTATTCCCACATGACCTATTCTGAGATGTGCCAAATAAAGGAAAATGAGTTTTCTATTTGTAAAATTTTAGAAACAGATAAGGATTGTTAGATTTTTGTGTTAAGTACAATTTGTTCAAAGGGGTTAACAAACAAAAAATATCATTTAAAGAATAAGAGCCATTTCCAAATTGATAAATGGTCAAAAGATGTGAATAGGTAATTTTTCAGAGAAAGAAATCTAAATTATCAATTGCCACATGAAAAAATGCTCTAAATCACTAATAATTAGAGGAATGGAAATTAAAACAATTTTGGTGTTCCACCTTGTACCCATCAGATTGAAAAAATCCTGTGCGGCTGTGGGAAAACAAGTACATAATGCACTGTTGGTGAAAATGTCAATTTGTCCAGCCATTCTGAAAAGCAATTTGGAACTCTGCTTATGAAGCTATTAAACTGTGCCTATCAGCAGAGATATCACTACTAGGTCTATATTCCCAAAGAAATCAAAGACAAAGGGGAGAAAGCATACACGAACAAAAGTCTTTATAGCAGCTCTTTTTGTGATGTAAAACATTGGAAATGAGAACTTCCCATCATTTGGGGAATTGCTGAATATTATTTGTGCTGTATGAAATTATAGAGGGGGTGTTTTGGAGAAACCTGGGAAGACTTATATGCACTGATGCAGAACAACTTATACAATAACAATATCGTAAAGACAAAGAGCTTTGAAAGACTTTGTTAACTCTGATCAACTACAATTTAAGAGGACTTGTGATGAACCTCCTACCTTCTGATGGAGACGTGATGGACTAAGGAGTATGGAGTGAAACTGTTTTTGGACATGGCCAATGGAGGAATTTGTTTTGCTTGACTTTATGATAGAGGTGTCAGACATGGTAGTCCATGGGCCACATTACAGCCAGAAGGACTCCTAAGTGTGTCCTGAACCAGATTAAAATGTAACTGGGAAATATTTAGCAAAAGTGATAAAAATGCAATAGAACACAGATAGTGTTAATGTGTGGTTCTCTAAGCAACCAGCAGGGATCCTTATATACAGTTTAGTGGCCCCAGTTTCTATTTGAGTTTGATACAGTGTTTTTGCCAAGAAAACCCCAAATGGGGTCACGAAGAGTCAGACATGATTGAAAAATGAAAGAACAACAACAAAGACCATTTCTCTACGAGTTTGTAACAGGAGATTTATTTTTCTTGCTTTTTCAAATGGAGAGGGTAAAGTAGATAATAGGGAAAGAGAATATTCATGAAAATAAAATAAAATTTAATTCTTAATAACAAAAAGAATTTAGCATATCAATTAAAGAGATCTTTAAAAATGGAGATAATGTCATGTGTCCATAAATGCATCTTACTCAAATTTGAATGTGATGCATATCAGAATTTAAGATAGTGGTTTGTTCTTAGTCATTTTATGTATTTAAAGAGAAAACCGTATCTACTGTTCTGCTTTCTATTAAGGTTGATATTTTGTAATCATTCTTTCACTTTTTTTCCCCCCTAAAGTAAATTAAAACTGTGTTCCCTTAAGAAACTTCTGGCCATTTAAGTTAAAAAAGAGTCTACACTATGGTAGTTTTAAGTGAAGTATCAAAATCTGTGATAACTAAGAAGGTGCTCCAGTGCTGTGAATGCTTCAGGTCCAGATGGGTCAGCTTCAGGGGTCAAGTTGTGAAGAGAAAGCCATCACACACACTTCATCAACACTGTGGAATGAGAGACCAGTGCATTTACTGAGCAATGGATTTCCAGCAAGCATATAAACTAATTGGTGGATGAACATGCCCCAGAAGCAATGATTTTAAGGTCATAGCAGGCTCAGTGAATAGCGCTGACTTACACTGTGTCTCGCTGATAGCTGATCTTACCAATGAGCGGTTTAGAGGCATTCAAGCCTGAACTCTTTTCCATGTGCCTTGAATGGCATGTCAGTGGTCACTGTTTTTGACGTCCTTTATATTTGTCCAGTCAGCTCTAAATCTTTAGGTTGGGCTTCTGAGTACTCAGGAAAGAAAAGAGAGAAGCAATTATTTTCAGTCATTGAGTTTTGAAGATCTTAGTGTTAATTATGCCAAACACTATTGGTTCATCAACAAATCAGAAATGTTAAAAGGGGCATAACTCCCCCCCCAAAAAAAACCCCACCCCAAATTTGCTTAAACTTAGGTTGTGGTGTTTGAAAATGCCTTGTTTATGCCATCTTACTTTTTATAATAGCTTCCTGACCTGTATTTTCATATTTACCTTCAAAATTTTGTGGCAGAATGCTACATTTTGATATTTCTATATTGTAGTTATTTTTAATTTTGGAAAATAAATGATAAAAAAATGTTGCTAGGGCATTGGCAGGGTGATTAGAAAAAATGGAGCATGTGCAGGAGATAATTTGATGGTAGAATTGCTAACAATAGACATTTTAGCATAAACTTCCTTATCTTGAAAAGTGAATTTTATAGGGCTCTTACTACTCTTTGGAAAATCATCAGCTTTGTTGGGTATAGAATATGTTTCTGGTAAAACAGAATACAATAGCTATAGTAACACTTTTTGATGGTAGTATGTATTGTATTTTCCTGGACTAGAATTTTTATTCCTCATTTAAATCTTTCATTTAAAAAAGACTCTTGAAGTGTTAAAAAATGTGTTTTGCTCATTGTTTTTCAACCACTAGTGGCCTCTGACCTGTTAAGATTTTGTCGGAAGTGCCTAATCAAAGGATTGTAAGAAGCAGTCCTGAACATTCCTTGCCTGTTTTCAGTAGAGAAAATGAAAATTAGAGGCTAGTTGGAGATCTTGTTTAGGATTCAATTTTAAGAACATATTCCATGAAAAGGAAAAAAAATGAAATGAAAAAAAGATGTGACATCTCTTACACTGGCACCTTATCTTTCTTTGTGAAAAGAAAATTGTAATCTAGTAAAGAAAATGTTTAGTTCCTGGACTATGTAGCATGGGTGGTATTCTTTTGTTCAAGAAGAGGTTTGAAATGGGGCAGTTTAGTAACCTGCATATTCCACTGTTATGGTAAATGCAAAGTGGGGTATAGTTTTACCTTCTGCCGTATAGATGGCTAGGAAAAACATTAATTAGCCTAATTCTAGTTCTGTAATTCAAAAAAAGAAGCATCTTTTTTTTCTAAAGGTCCACGTTCTTTCAAAGTGGTCACATATTTTGTAGTCATGTACCACTTGTAGTGTGACAACTTCCTTTTTCAGATTAAGATGTGATAGCCAATATCAAATATAGATTAATTTAGATCTTCAACATATGAAAAAGAAACAATATTTGAACCTAAAGGGGAGGTGAACATTCATAGTGCTGATTGAAAGCACTGACTATTCTTTTTATTTCATTATTTAATAAAATAAGATCACTTTTGGTTTGTCTCAATTGAATTTATTTCTGACAAATATGCTCATACTTAATTTTTAAAATGAAAGTGGCACAAGGATTTTTTATGCTGTTCTTTTTGTTAGATAATTGAAATTTATTTAGATTGTCAGCAAAAAATAAACTAGGAATCAACAGTGTCACTGAGATAATTTATTTAAAATGCCAGTACAAAATAATATATGGATTGGTCATATATGTCATTGGTTGTCCTTAGTTGCAAATATATAACCTTTATATAATTGCTACTGATAAGCCACCAGTTTACTCCTGATAGGATATTTGGACAGCTCATGGAAATTAAGAAGTGGAGTTCTGATTTGATTTGACTGGGAAATGGCCCTCATTTCCCACTTTGCTATATTTTGCTTTGGACAACATTGGAGAAGTACATTTGGGGAATCTTAAGTTGAAGATGTAGATGAATAGATGAACTAGAGGATGTATCTAGTATGAAGTTTTTCTATAACATATTGAACTATGATGAGTTATAATTTTCCAATTCCATTGTTTCAAGCATTCCTTAGAGACTGGAAGAGCATTATGTGCTGATATTTATTAACCTGCTAATTATGCATAGTATTTGTATATAAAGGCAGTAAGTTAATACCTAGTAATTTGTTTTTCACCTCAAAAATGAAGTGATAATATTGACAGAAGGTTGCATTCTGAAGTTATTTTTAACCATATAAGCTGTATCTCGGGTCATTTTTTCAAATTGCTTTCCTCATGTGCACTAATGACATGTAATGACATAAATATGGCTTCTGGCCATATTTAAAGGTATACTTTGTTTTGATCAAATTAACTTTTATCAGAATATCTTGATTAAACAGTCTATTGTCTTTTGCTCTTGCCAAATACACTAGTTTAACTGCAATTGGCATCTTAAACTCATTTCCATATGTCAATGAAGTTGTTATACTTTCATCAATCCTACATAGGCATATATACATATATATATATATACCTTTGTGTATATGATATATATATATATGAAATATGTTTTTTAGAATGAAAGCATAGCTTAATTTTAGTCAGATGAATATGACAACCAGTTCTCTTTTGTGACTCCATTAGTGGTCCCAGTTTATTAATGAAAATAAGATAAGTGCAAACAACAAAGTCAATAATCTGGCCCTTGCATTCATTAGGTCTATTTACAAGTCTTCTGTGATCATTTTGGTTATTATCTCTTTGATATCCTTAAGCCATTCTGGCATGCCTTTGGGGTTATGATATCATGCTGAGTAAGAATGGTTCAGCTGTGGATTTTATGTGCCTTTTTGTAGTTGTTCACAATATCCCAGACTAAATTATATGGTAAATTATTAAGACAGATTGTACATTTGCTAGTTAAAAAGATGTCTAATTGATTCACCATGTTAAAATATCAGAGGATGTATGCTGCAGGCATGATGTTTCCTCTTAACAACCTACCATGTATTCATGGGGACAGTGACGCTTGCTCACATATTGGCAATATTATCCAATTTGGTGTGTCCTGTGTGGTAATTCAATCTTATTAAAAATAGATCTGATTGGAAGAAACAAAACCAAATACAAACCCACAAACACACACATGTTCAACAAATCTTTTGTCTTACCTTCCATTAAGGCTTGGATTAGTCAGATTTACATGGAAAATAGGTACTAGATTTAAAGTAAAATAAAATTGGTTTTGATTTAGTTCAAGTGAACCATCTCATTTAAAATTAGCCCAGAGGTCTTGTAAAGAATGCTAGTAATCTAAACATAATAATGCACATTGCCCAATTGCTTCTGTGTATGATATAGGTTCAGTGCTGTACTGCTTTGACAGCCCATTACTGAATGTAATGAACAGCTATTTTTAAACAGAAGAAATTCAAGTTGACAGCTTGGCAATGAAATTCAGCTAGTGGGATAATTTTTGTCATCTTTAGTATAGAGAGTAGATTTCAGTTTGGTTTAAAGAAATTTGTGTCATGCACTGTATAGATCAAAAAAAATTTTTTAAAGATCATTTTCTTCTCTTTTTTCTCAAGAGGGGGGATTGTTAGAGCTATGGAACTAGCACCCTATTTTGGAATAATGCATTTTTTTAATGAATTACTAAAACAAATCTCTTATCTCAAAAACCGAGTTTTTAAATCAAGCTCCTCCTTTCTTCTCATGCCATAGCTGAAATATTCAGCCTTGGGAAGAGGAAGCAACTCTACAAGGTATCTTTCCATGTTGTTCAGAAGTCAGGAGTTTAAAGGAAGTAGCTCTTTAGAAATAAGGGAGCCTTCGGAAATAGGCATAAAGCTTGAGGCAGAGTTGCCTTAATGGAAGTGAAGAATGAGACAGAATAGAGTAGAAGGGAGGAGGAGAAATATCTTCCTGCCTGTTTATAATGGGGAAATTCTTTCACCTGGGATGAGGAGGTAACAATACCTCGTTTGTAAGAGCTACTGGGAAAATTGAAATTAGAGGAGCCTGTTTGACAGTCCTAAATAAAACAGATTTTTAAAAATTTCTACCAGAATAAAAAGAGAAGGGAATATAATATCAACAAAAACATTTAATTCACTTTATATTTAGTAGATAGTCTGAGAAATTGAGTGGCTATTTTTTTTTAGTTCACTGTGAGATAAATCTCATTATTTCATGGACTGAGACCTTTAGAGACGCACAATTTCTTATGAAAGAAGTATACCATGCTCTGTAAATAGAAGAGATGGGTATGACTGCCATACTTTGAAGAAGATGGAATTGTCTTGTACTTTTCATCCAAAAGATAGTTAAATTTAGGTGAGGAAGGTGAGGAAATTGTGGATTTGAAAGATTAACTTGTCTTAATATCCCAGTTTCCCAGTTTTTTTTTTCTCCTGGCACAGCCAATTCTTATAAACACTTTAAGGTGTATTTAAAAATATCTGTACGTAGAAGTATTCATAGTTTGTAGTACTAAAGGTTGAAAGGAATTTAGTTTTATATTTTCTACTCGATTGTAAGTTGTATTAGGAAAGAGAGGTGTTGTTTTCTTTCATATCTTCCCCCTCCCCTCTGATACTTAACATACTTCCTTGGATGTAGCACGTGATCACTGAATATTTACTAAATGCAGGGATAAATGAGCTCATAGATCTATATCAATAATGTAAGTTTATTCCCTAGGCTTGGTATCACAATTGTGCAGGAGCATTTCTTTCAGTTCTACCACCATTAAAAATATTTCTTTTTGTCTCTTGGTAGCTCTCATCCATTTTACCTCCTTTCTTGGGGACTCCAAGGATTTGCCTGGCAGATATCTATTTTTAAAATCTCTGCCTGCCTAGTAGTCTCAGAACCATCTTACTCATGAACTATTTTTCCATAAATTGGGAAACATAACATACCAGAAGAAGTTGTTTTCTATGTTAGGTATTTTTAGAATTGTTTTCCATTTCAGATCATAATCGAATAAATAAAGAAGCATTTGTTGAGTGCTTCTTGTGTGCTAAGCACTGGAAACACAAATACAGATGTAAGACAGTCTCTGTTTTCAAGAATCTTACATGCTAATGGGAGGCAACAAACACATCAAGGGAAGTTGGGAGGCAGGGGAGGTATATTTTGGTGAAAAGTTAAAAGGAAGAAGAGAAGAGCCAAAGGGGTGGATCTTGACTCTTTCCCGTAGGAATAGCAATATTGATTTAATTATTGTTTCAGAATTGGAAAAGGGAAGAGAAAAGACATCATGGAGGGCATATGCAGTGGCAAAGCAGCTGAGGAGGAGGTGGCTGGAGCTAGTCTGGCCTGAATTTGCTGTGCCACATGAGGCAATTATCAGTCCTGACTGTGGGGTTCCAGGGAAAGGGTTTCAGAAATGAAGGAGCTATGTCTTTTGGGCCACAGTCTGTGGTCCTAGTGGTGGGGCAGCTGGTGAGGAGATGGCTGGGCATGAAGTGAATATATTTAGTGTAGTGATATTCTGACTTCCCGTCCCAGAACAAAGCCTGTTACATCTTCTCTTTAGGTTTGTAGGGTTACTCTTGAGAGGACAGTGTGATGTTTTCTCTAATGCTGTCACTTGAGCCTCCATTCCTATGAGTCCCCCGTCCATCAGCTGCCAGTAATTAATGTCCCAGTTCCATTTAACCAATTAACTTTTACAAGGAGATATCTACAGTGAAGATACAGCAAGAACAGAAGTACAAATACCTCTCCCTCCCAAACCTGTTGGGGCACAACTTCTTCTGTACTGCCTGAGCAGAGTGGGGTCAAACCTAAGGCAGTTTTCCTAGAGCACCCACCCTACAAATTTCTCTTCTAAGTGTGGTATTGTCAAAAGATGGATGGGTGCTTCTCTGCTTTTACTGGTTTGGGGCTGGCATGTCACTCTGGTCTTAGTTCCTCACTATCTGGCTTCTGGCAAATCCTGACATGGACTCCCCTCCTTGGATTCATAGTATCCATCAGAACCTCAGATGGGAGGAAGATGAGCCTTTTCATTTCACTTCTTTTTTTCTCTCACCTGCACAGCAGCTCATCAAGTAAGACCCACCAAACAAAACAAGAACGAGGCCCAGTTCCTTTGGAGCAAACTGCACTTCTGGCGCACAGCTGATCAAGGTGCTTCCTCTTTATTGTTGATAAAGCTGAATCTAGAGTGTCATTCCCTGGCAAGAGAAGAATAAAGAATGTTATTTTGCCATCTGAAATTTCAGACTCTTGATTTTATCTTTAAAATGCTCCTCTTGAATTTGGGTAACACTTTTCTGAGAGCCATGATCCTCCATGACATCTTAATAAGGTGGTTCGGGCTCATTATTCTATTGCCTCATCTATTCCTTGGGAATGCTATTGTATCACTTTGACTCTTTTTGTGCAGTGCCAGCCACAGACCATTCTGTGATTTGTTTAATTTATTTGTATTTACTATTTCCCTTTCAGCTTTCAGGAGTCACACCATTTATTTAATTTCTGTAGCATAGCATTACTCCTTTTTTTTTCCTTCTGGTGTTAGTTGCTATCCTGTATAGTTTGAGAATTACAGTTCAGCAAACATTTATTTATTTTGATTAATTAATTAATTTTTAGTTTTCAGCATTCACTTTTATAAGATTTTTGAGTTCTAAATTTCCCCCTTCCCCCTCCCCAAGATGGCATGCGATCTGATGTAGGCTTTATATGTACAGTCATATTAAACATATTTCCGCATTAGTCATTAAACAGATACAAAGTACCCCCTACTGTGTGCAAGGCCCTTTGTTAAATACTGGAGTACAAAGGTAAAAATGAAATAGCTCCAAGAAACTTAAGTGGTGCAGAGATAAGTAAATAAATGTATATATAAAATAGATTCAAGAAAGAGAAACCAGTAACTCTGTGTGTGTGTGTGTGTGTGTGTGTGTGTGTGTGTGTGTGGGTGTGTGGGTGTGGGTGTGGGTGTGTGGGTAATATTGTTAATGTAACTGGAAAAACCTGCAGGAGGTGCTACCTAAGCTGGACTTTGAATGGACCTGTGGATAATACAGAACAGAGGTGAGGAGGGAGCATATTCTAGATCTGGGGGACTACTTGTGCAAAGGAAATGGACATGAAATGTCATAGACAGAGAATAGGCTGGAATGGAGAGGTTGGAAAGGTGATGGTAGCCAAATTGTGTGTAGTTCCATTTTGTTGTAGAAGCCGTACAGGTATTTTGTTGTAGCTGCCTGAAGACAGAGAAGGGGAGTGATTCGGTCAGCTTAGGAACATCAGATCAGCAGCTGTGTGGCAGTGGCAAGGACTCAAACAAGAAGGCATTTCAGTAACCCATGAGCTTTGAAATAGAATTTGCTTCCTTAGATGCTGTTTTTGACCATTGAAGCAGTTCTGATTCCCTTTATAGGTTTACACTGTGTATATCCTTAACCAGTGAGTCTGTTGCGAAGGTCATGGATTGTTGTTGGTTGGGTGGGTCAAATATGGCTTAGTTGGCAGTGAAATTCAGCAGACGTTAAATGCTTGCTCTATGCACAAAACTATATGGAAAGTTGTGCCTCTTTGCCTGTTGCTCATATTTCTGCCCCCAGGCCAAGCAGAACAAGACTAATCCCTCTTCTGCATGAGAGCCTTTCAGATAATTGAAGACAGCTATCATGTCCCCTCTAAGTCATCCTAGTTCCTTCAGCCAATCCTCAAATGGCATGATCTTTAATCCTTTCATCATCTTGGTCACCCTGCTCTGAGTATATTGTTATTTATAATTATACTTAATTAAAATATGGTACCAAGAACTGACCACCACATTCTAGATGTAATCTAACTAAGACAGAGTATAATAAGCCTATCACCTACCTGGTCCTGGATTCTTAATGCATCCTAAAATCATATTAGAATTTTTGGCTATTGTATCACAGCGTTGTCTTATATTGGGCTTGTAAACAACTACCAAAACCTCCCCTTTTTTTTTCAATCAGAAAGCTTCTAGCCATGGAGAGCCTGTACTTGTTCAATTGATTAAAAAAAAAAGTATGACTGTATACATTCATTCCTATTAATATCTATTTATTTCAGTTATTTACTTATTTTTAGCATTCATTTTTTTTAAGATTTTGAGTTCCAAATTCCCTCCCACCCTTTGCAAAGGCAAGCAATAGGATATCAATTATACATGTGAAATCATCAAATTAATATTTAATCAATGTGGTTTGCTCTCATTGCCTTATCCTGAAGAGTATTCCCATCTTTTCTTTGAAAACCTCTTTCCTCTAATACAGGAGAAAAACCTTATTTATCATCCTTTGCTTTCCTTACCAGCCTTGGTTCTTTCTGAGATTTTATAATATGAACGCTATGCTTACTATGTTTGTATTCAACACCAGTTACCTTCCCTTGCTTCCATCTTCTGTTTGTTTCTTTCAAATAGAATTTGGCTCATGAGTTGCTTGTGCATGAGTTCCTTGGACTCCTTAGACAACGCTCCCTTCCCCTTTCCTTCTCAATGGAATTATTTCTCTGTGTCTTCAGAATTTCATTTTTAAGAGGTTCCTATCCCCCTTCAGATGAATTACATTATAGAATTTTATTCCATGGGATCTTCTCTCTCCTTCTTCTGTCCCCCTTAAAAATATGTTCTTCTAAAATCCATGGTATATGTCACAGGCCAACTTTTTCTCTTTCTTACATTGTTAAAAATTCTGAGCTAGAATAGTCACTTTCAAGGTTATCATCATTTCTGCCTTGGCATCCAGTTCCTCATTGGTGAAAATCAAGTTCAGAAGGAAGCTTCTCTTTTTTAGTTCCTCTGCCTTTTATCATTAATACAGTCAAGGAATTATTTAGCTTCTGTACTTTTGGGAGGGAGTAAAAGAGGGAGTGGGGAAAGGGAGAAGGAGAAAGAGAGAAAAAAAAGTTTATCAGGGTCATATCTTCTTTTCATGCCAGAATGGGTATCTCTTTCTAGAAATCCTCATTCTCTCCCTGACCAAGTGCTGTAGTGTGTGTGCCAATGATATTATCACCACTGTTTCTGTTTCTGTACCTCTAAACTGGTTTATAAATAAATAAACCAAATAAGATATATATCTTCTTATTTCAAACAATATGGATTGTAATGTTTCATAGTCTCTAAAGTGCCTTACAACCCTAAGGTTCTTCCCTTTAGTTCCTGAATTTTTTCACAAGTATAGTTTTCCAATACATAGTACTGCATTTTCCAGGTCCCATTCTTGTTGCTTCTTGTTCCTTGGGAATCAATCACGGGCTTCCTGAGATACATCTGAGTAATAGGTCCTTTCTTACCAAGACTCAGTGATACTGATGCTTTTTTATGTTAGAATTTTTACTTTGCCCTGCTTTTTAACTCATGTTTTGTGCATTGTCTATAGACATGTAAGGCCCCATGTTTTACTTGCTTCTGGTGAATTTCCGGGCGTCTCTACTACTATTCTTCCTATATTTCAGCTAATTGTAATAGCATTTATGTAGTGCTTTAAGGTTTGCAAAGCCCTTTGTAAATATTATCTCATTTTATCTTCACGGTGATTCTGGGAGTAAAGTCTGTTATCCTCATCTTGCAGATGAATAAACTGAGGCAGACAGAGGTTAAATGACTTGCCCAGGGTCACACAGCTAGTAACCAATGTCTAAAGTTAGCTCCAGTACCAGAGCTCTGTCAGCTACCATTCTTACTTTGCTTTACCGTATAGCTAACTCAGTGGGTCTCCCCCGTGTCAAAGGGACTTTCTAGTTAGAATCACAGAATTTCAGAGGTGGAAGGGCATTTAACAGCTCTCCAGCCCCCATCAGAATTCCCCCTATGATATGAGCACTATGTTATCCTGTAGCCTTGGCTTGAAGCCCTTCAGTGGGGGGAAATTTACAACTTCCTAAGACAGTCCATTCCATTTTTGGACGACTGCAAGTATCAGGAAGTTTTTTCTTACGTAAAGCCTAAATCTGCCCCTTTGTACTTTTTACCCATTGCTTCTAGCTCCCATTAGCTTCAGAAACATTTTAAGCATCTTAAATGTGTTTATGCTATTAGTAGTCCATCAGCATTCCCCTGGTACTTGGCTATTGCCACAATTAGATAATTAGTTCTCATCAGTGAGAATTTGTCTGTGAGGGAGGAAATGGCAGATTAAGTGTTGTGAAGGGGTCAGGCTGCCACAACTTTGTCCAGAAGGACATTTATTCTATGGGATAGCTCAGGTCAGAACCAAATCTAAGAATTCCGGTTAGAGCTGGAAGGGACTTCCAAGGTCATCTAGTACTCCAGCATCTTCATGTTATGGATGACAAAATTGGAGTGAAGTAACTTGCCCAGGGTCATGTGGGCAGTATGGCAGAAGTTGGAGATGATGAAGATAAATGGTTTGGTGATTCTGCTGAGGCTTTCTCTGCCATTTGTGTTTTCCCTCTCTTATCCTATCAGTTGCCAATCTTGCCATTTCTTTCTCTAAAGCATCTCTTGCATCAGACTCCTCTCCGCTGTCACAGCTACCACTTTTGCTCAGGCGTTCCTTGCCCCTTGTCCAGATTATTGCATTAGCTTCCTCATTATATTTCTGCTGCGTATATTTTTAGATGTACTTGTTGTAATGCTCATTGCAAGTAGGCAGTATTTAATTTTTTGTACATGTATCCCCAGAGCCTAGCAGAATACCTTGCATGGTAGTAGACACTTATTAAATATTTACTAATTCTTTTCCATTCATACTTTGAACTGCCTTCACCCACTGTGGTGTTGACCCCCTTCTCCCTTTGGCAAATGCTTTCCAAAGCATCCATTTTGAGGTAGAGTCCAGGACAGTCAGCATGGCACTAGGAGAGGAGGAGAGCACCACCCTCTCCTCCCCCCCCCCCATTCTTTCCTTTCCCGATTAGAGTATAAACTCCTTAAGAGCAGGAGCTGGCTTTTTTTTTTTTGCTTGTATTTTTATCCTTATCACTTAGCACAGACTTTGGCACAAAGTAATAACTTAATAAATGTTTGTTCATTGAACTGAATCTAAAAGTTGTATGATATAGGATGATGAGAATTATGCCACCAGCAAGTTGGGGGGTGGGGAAATTTTCTTTTGGCATTGTGGTTTTTGTGACATGTAGGAAGTTTTCAGCGCCACTTTAACCATTCACACTTGGAGAATATTAATGGTTCCTAAGTCACTGTGGTGCAACCACTGAAAGCCCCTTCCTGTTTCCATTTGTGCTTAACTATTTTCTGAAATAATTTCTTATTCATTTCAGCATCTGTTGGAAGAAGAGGTAATCATAGATTCACAGACTATTAGTCCAAATAGTTCATATCCCTAATGTTACAAATGAGGAAACTGAGGGCCAAAGAAGTCAAGTGACTTATCCAGAGTCACAAAATAAGTGTGTGGCAGAACTAGAACATAAACCCATGTCTCCTGACTGTTAGCTCAGTGCTTTTTTCTATTTTCTATTTCTGTTTCTCTCTACCCAATATTAAAGTCCTGGTTTGCCATTCAAAGGTTAGAGTGCCGTGAGTCACGATTGCAAAAAAAGAAAAATACATAATTGCATTCACTAAAATTAATATTAAATGGATATCTACTATAGTAGGCACTATGAGACTGAATTTATAAAACAGAGGGAAGCCCTGACCACTGCTTTAAAGGAATTTATAATCTAATAAATGACTTATATTTCTGTGCAATTCAGTAAGCGCCTTCATGGCAAGGACTCTCTCTCTCTCTCTCTCTCTCTCTCTCTCTCTCTCTCTCTCTCTCTCTCTCTCTCTCTCTCTCTCTCTCTCTCTCTCTCTCTCTTTCTCCCTGATGTTTTCACTAAAAAGTGAGGGAAATTATGTGGAGTCCTAGTTTGCTACCACCTTCTCTCTCCACACACACACACACACACACACACACACACACACACACATGCGTATGTTTTTTGTTTTTTGAGTCTGGGATCCCCTATGTAGCCTGGATTGAAAAGGTGAAAGGGCAGGAGCTACTCAGAGGCCTATTCCTCCTACTGATGAGCATAGGAACCTGCTCCATTTCCAGCCTGGGTCAGTTCACCCCTCCTCAGGCAAGCTGGTGCCCCCCCTGCAGCTGGGGACTTACTAAGCTGGACTTAGTATGAGAATCAGATTACTCTACTACAGTTTAGAACCGCCAAACTCAAGAGATACTCCAGGCTCAGCCTCCCTGGTAGAAGAGACTACGGACATGTGCCATCACATTTGGCCAGGGACTGCATCTTGTATATGTTTGTCGACTCCACAGTACCTTGCACGTGATCATTTCTTGATTATTTTTTGTTGATTGAATGAGCCAAATGTACGTAATGTACACATATGCAAAAACATCTAATAGAAGAAATATCTTTCCTACCTTAGATCATAAGCCCATCGTTTATATGTGAAATAAGTCACAGGGTCATTGGTTTAGAGCCTGAAGGGATTTTTAGAGGTCAGCTTGTCAAGCTTTCTCATTTTACAGGTGAGAGACACTGAGGCCCAGGCAGGTTAAGTAACTTGGCCAGAGTCATACAGCCAGCCTGTGTCAGAGGTGAGGCTTGAAGCCAGCCCTGGATCTCCTGTGCCACAGTGCCTTTCAGTATACTTGTTGATTAAACATGTCGCCAGAAAAAGGAATATTTTGTAGATGATAGATTGTGTTCACCTCTATTTCTGCCAATGATAAGGAACAGGGCCTGGGCTTTCAATATTGGCAGGAAGTATTCAGATGAAGCAACAGAAGGAACTTTACTGATTTGAGAGTTTTAAGATGCTTGAGGGTCATTAGTAAGGGAGATTCTACGATTGAGACAAGCTGGTGGTACAACGGTTAGAGCACTGTGCGTGAAGTTGGAACATCTAAGTTCAAATTGGCTTTAGACATTTACTAAGTTGTGTGACCTTGGGCAAGTTACTTAACTCTTGTTTTCTTCACTTTCTTCATCTGTAAAATGGGGTTATTAAGAGTGTCTACCTTGCAGGGTTGTTGTGAGGTTCATGTGAGATAATATTTGTAATGAGATTAGCACAATACCTGACTCGCAGCAGCCGCTATTCCTTCCTCTTCCCTCTAGATTGTCTTAAAGATGAAGATGTATAACCAACCCCCTCTCTCTGATTGAGTTAGGATCCAGTTTAGAGGAAGAGAGGTATTTGAATTTAGGGATTATCAACCTGCAACTTTAAAGTGCATACCTAGGACTCTTAGCCAAAATAAGCGAATGTGAGTTGTACCTTTTGTTGATAAGCTGGGCTTGTAGGCCTTGAGCTCCATTCTGTGCCCAAAGCTGGCAACAAATCTCCTTTAAGGTATTAATGTGCTAAGAAAAAAAAGGGCACAGAAGCTTCTTGGGTTCATCTGTTCAGTTGCCAGGCCACACATGTACATTTTAACAAGAGTTTTCTGGAGGCAAGCTGTTGTGATTAGTGTTTGATCTTTGTATTATATTACCTTGCATTGGTTAAATAGAATTATAAGAATATATAAATCAATGCAGATGAGGTTGGGATAGCATCTCTGTAGCATCAGTTTATAAAATTACATATACATATATATGTATATATATGTGTGTGTGTATGTGTGTATATATATATATATGTACACACACACACACACACACACACACACACACATATGTTATGGCTCTGCAAAAAGTTATAAGGTTGCTAACCTCTGCTTTAACCCTTCTGGGCCTAAGGTTTTTAGTTCTACAGTTATACACAGATCCATTCAGAAAACAGATATTCTTGGACTCTAAGCAGAGTAAGGACAGAGATTTCAATTTTGAAGCTCTAGGCAGTTTGCTGTTTCTCTTCCTAACTGTGGTACCACAACCTTGTTCTGAAGGAGACAATAATAGCTTCTATTTCTTTAGTGTTTTCTGTTTTACAGAGTACTTTATGTTCATCTGATCCTCATAACAATCATGTGATGTAGATAGTATACCAATAACCTCCATTTTACTGATGAATAAAACTGAGAAATGAAGTGATCGGTCCAGAATCATAAATCTCCCTCTAGGATCAAAATACAGGTTTTCGTGATGATCTTTTAGTCCCACCCCTTCATCTGATACAGTACTGAGTGGTAGAATCTGCCCTCAGACCCTGGTTTTCTGAACCTACATCTTATATTTTTCTCACTATGCTATACTGTCTCCCTGTTAGGTGAGAAGCTCTCTACTGCAGTTGCTTAAATAGTGAAACATGCCAAGCCTGGACTTAGAGGAACAGCCACAAATAATGTAGCAAATATTTATTACTCTTCTGTGTGAGGAAGTTGGGAAGATACAAGGTTTATATAAGGCACCGTTCCTGGCCTTATAGAGCTTACAGTCTAGTAAAAAAAAAAAAGAATCACTTGGGAGAAGTCAGTTGCCTTGATAACAAAATATAGGGGGAGTGGGCACAATGAAGAACATGGCAGGAGGGTATTGACTTTGTGACAAATCCTGTGTGTGAGAAAGCTCAGTGTTCTTTGGGAGACATTAAATTAATACAGAGAGAGGGGGTGGTGGCTTTGCAATTTTTAGACCTAGATTGCATATGTTGTTTTCAGTTGTTTAGTCAGGTCTGACTCTTGGTGACCCCGTGAACCATACTGTCAATGGGGTTTTCTTGGCAAAGATACTGGAATGGTTTGTCATTTCATTCTTTAGTGGATTAAGGAAAACAGAGGTTAAGTGACCTGCCCAGTTCACAAAGCTAGTTAGTGTTTGAGACTGGATTTGAAGTCAGGTGTCCCTGACTCCAGGCCCAATACTTTATCCACTGAGCCTCCTATCTACCTTCACACACACACACACACACACACACACACACACACACACTCTCTCTCTCTCTCTCTCTCTCTCTCTCTCTCTCTCTCTCCTGTACTAATAATTATGTACATTTTAAAACTTATCCCTTAATAGACACTAACAAAGGATGAGATAAAGTTGAAGTAATATTAGATTTTAGAATCAATAGGGAGTGACTGTATCTTATTGAGTAGGGTAATGACATTGTCAGATGTGCTCTTTAGGAATATCAGTTTGGCTGCTGTGTAAATGGATGTATTGGAGTGTGGAGAGACTAAATTGGTGGCCATTACAATTGCCTAGATGAGAGCAATGGCTAGGTGAAGTAGAGAGAAAGGAACAGAGGTGAAAGACATTGGACAGGTAGAAAAAATGAGATCTGGCAGCTGATTGGACATGGGGGATGAAGCAAAGTAAGGTCTGGAAGGCTCATCAAGGAAGTGAGAACCTGGGAGGACTGGGAGGATGGTGGTGCCCTTGACAGTAGGGAAGTTTGGAAGAGGGGTGGATTTTGAAGAGTAAGTTAATGTAATGATAGTTGCAAAGCACATTGAAACCCATACCTGCTCATCCTGTGTGGCTTTCTCTGCCCCTCAGTTATTTTCAGTCCTCTTCAACTCCTCATGACCCTGTTTGAGGTTTTTTGGTAGAGATACTGGAGTGATTTGGCATTTCCTTCTCCAGCTCGTTTTACAGATGAGGAAATTGAGGCAAACAGGGTTAAGTGACTTGTCCAGGGTCACACAACTAGTAAGTGTCTGAGGCTGGATTTGAGCTCGGGAAGATGAGTCTTTCTGACTCCAACCCCAGCACTCTACACACTATGGCATCACCTAGCTGCCCTTCTGTGTCCTACCCCAAATGAAAAGAGTAACAAAAGATCTCTTACTCAGTGCCCCCAAAGCAGAGCCTGCCTCCCAGGATGACTCTGATGCAGCCACAAAGTAGGGCCGGGGAGATGGGATGCTTTAGGGTACAGGGTCTGGGAGTAGAATTTTCTCAGTGTAATTGCTTCTGTGGTTACTCACTAGGTTTTAACCACTCTGAAGGCCTGCTCAGGGCTCAGAAGAGGGCTGGGAAACCAAAAGTGTGCAAAGGGTTTTGTGTGTGTGTGTATGTGTGTGTGTGTGTGTTAGATTCTGTCTTCTACTTTCTTAGCCATATGAATGACCTTGTCACCCAACCTCCAGTATCTCTTTAAGTTGTGGATGAGTTAGTGATCCACATTGGTGGGGAGAGTTTCCACACTACAAGTTTTCTACACAGATGGCACAGGCTGGGTTAATGAAACCTTATTTTTCCAAGCCTATGTCTGTGTGGAATACAGGTGAGGATGAGAAGTTATAGGGTAAGAAGGTAGAGAAAACAGTTAAATCCTTCCTCAGTAAGACCTGCTGAAAATAACATAGTTAAACACCTTTCCTTATGAAATGAAGGATCAAATCAATTCATTTCTTGAGGTGTCAGTTTCCTCATCTGTAAAATGAGAGGGTTGGATTCTTTCTATTCCTCCAGTTCATTGCCCAACAGTGCTTGGCACAACGTAGGTGCTTAAGAAATGATTGTAGGTTCTTATAGATTGATTGACTCTATCATTCTAGTTAATCATTCAAATGATAGGCAAGAAGAAGAGCTAAGAATATTTTTTTAAAAAAATAAACAACTGATTAATTACTCCTTAAATGGAAAAAAAACCAATATTTGTCCTAGCAGGCATAGCAGTGGGTAAAAAGGAGTCCAAATCTGGCAATGCTCAGCAGACGCACTGGACTGGTTGCCTGCCCCAGGGGGCTTTACTTTGCAGTAGTGACTGGGGAGTCCAGTGCCTGGAAATTCAGACATTCAGCTTTATTTCCATCGGCTTGCTGTGTTGACTCTGGGCTAGCTCCTTCAAGTTCCTGGTCCCTGGCAAAATGAACCTGGAGAAGGGTGCCCTAGATAGGTTCTTGGAGAATTTCAGCAACAAGCCCTGAGTAAATGCATCTTTACAATGCAGATAGACTTTGGAATTTATATTCAAAATGGAGGGGGAAGCTCTTTGTTTTTGTGTTGAAGATTTACAATTAAAATGATTTTATGTATACTTCAAATACCTGATTATATCATACAGACCTATTATGGGGTTTTTGCACTCATTCAATCCCTTCTTATTATGGGGTTTTGTGCAAATTAAATGTATTAAAATACATTCAATGTTATAGATTCTTGTTTTTCTTCTTATCATTAAATATAGGATTTCTCCAGGTGTTGAAATGTTATGTTGGGAGCATTTGTTTTAGTGTATGCCATGTTTTAAAAGAGAAACGTATTTAAACAATAAAGATGTAGCTGTTATGAAATTTATTTTTATCAATACCTTTCAGCAGAAATACAAATGATGCTTTAAAAAAAATCACACTAAAAATCATTTAATCACCACACTTCTTGTTGGCTAATAGAGTACTGAGTGATTTTTTTCCCCCTGCTAAAGGCCATTCTTGATCTGCTTGCTAAGTGGACCTAAGAGTACTAGTATATTTTATGTTAGCAAGCCTTGATAGCAAAGTGCTAAAAGTTCAGGGGGCATTTGTCTCCTTTCTCACAAATTCATCTAAGTACCAGTCTTGCCATAGCTTTAACTGGGGCAGACAGCGGTACAAATGACTTGAGATAAAATGAAAATAATGGACTGAGCTGGGTGCCCGGGGTGGTAGTTACTCTGGACACACATCAATAAGCATCCAGTGTGATTCTATGCTAATGTAAGCCTGGTGGATCAGCTTTCTCTTTTAGCCTGGAGGACCATTAAGCACTAGAAGCTAGGTCAAACTGATACAGGAAGGCAAACATAGCCCAAGAGTGGGCAGCCAGTCATTGGCAATGCACAGAGCTAGCTACCATTGCTTGAAAAACTTCCCTGGTTAGGACATAGATCATGAAAAAAGATAATAGATCTTTTCTTAATTTGCATAATCAAATGCTTCTCATTTTCCTCACATATAGATAACATAAGAGAAAAATAAAACACTCCGAACGTAGTTGAATATTTCCATTATGTTGCTAATCTTGAACCACTGCAAATAATTTCCATAAAAATGTAAATAACGTCTTTCAAAAGAATAGAACATAATTGAGAGATTTGGCATGTTATTTCTTTGGAATTAAGCAGTATGCACAGTTAGTAAGGTTAGGTAATGAGGGCCTTGGGGATTGAAAATATAATAATTTTTTTTTAAAGAGTCATAGAAGTGATTTGAGCTTTGTTGACCAAGTTTGGCAGAAACTCTGAATTATTATGATCCCAAACTTGAAAATTTGGTTTCTTATTTTAATATAGACTTATCATTTCAATATAGGAACATTTATATTTTTAGTCAAATGATAGGAAAGCTCTATCATTTTTCTATTTTTTTCTCTCAGGGTAAAATAAATTACTAAAACAAAAATTTTATCATAAAATTTAAAATTCAAAGACATCAAAACATGCAATTTTGCCTTTGTTTGGTATCTCCCAAAATTGTTAAATATTTATAAGGTATTTATTGTACAGAAAATTTCTTATAAACCAGCTTTTTTCCTGAGTCATTAATTTAAAATGTTTTCCACCTTATTTTGTATTTTTCTTTTATTAAAATTACAAGGAACTTTAAATAAAGCTGATGACTAATTTCTCATTTCTCCTAATACATAATTTTAGTTGTTGTTTTTTGTTTTTTTGCTGAGGCAATCAGGGTTAAGTGACTTGACCCCGGTCACACAGCTGGTAAGTGCCAAGTGTCTGAGGTCAAATTTGAACTCAGGTCCTCCTGACTCCAAGTCCAGAGCTCTATCTACTGTGCCACCTAGCTGCCTTGTAATACATAATTTAAAAAAAAAACCAGAATTTTCCTGGTGGTTCTGCAAACTTCTCAAAAGTGTTTCTTTCAAATTTTAGTGAATTTATATGCTTTGCATGTAATGCCACTCTTCTCCTCCCTTCTTCTTTCCTGTGAATTTCATTGGGATGGGGAGACATCTCTATCTGAAAGTATCCCCTCACCACATTTCAGATGTACCCTGAAATATATGAATTTGTTACTGATTTTTCATCTACCAGTTTTCCTCATTTAAAAAAAATATTCCAAATGTTTAAGCTGTTATAAAGAACTTTCAGTAAAGAAAAACATAATGCTCTTGTTAAAGACTTATTTTCTAGGCTTCTACTTCAGTAAATGTCTAATAAACCTCTATTTGTAAAAGTGTATGTGTAAAAAATATTATACATGGAAAATAGACCTGTATATAAAGGAGCAGGATAAGTGTGACATCCTGAGCACGTTCACTTTCTTTGAAATAACAAGTTCAGTGTAAAGCATTCACATATTAACAGCATAAATAAATTTTTATTTCCTTTTCCTTTCATCTTTCTCTGTCTCTTTTTGTTTGTGTGTCAATACAGATATTTTCAGTATATTCATGTAATTGAATGGGTATTGTCTGAGGGTGATTTTACCCTTTGCATTTTCTATCATTTCGTTTGCTCTTCTGTTTTTGCAAAATTTCTTGTAACTGATTTCTGTCACTGTGATTATGGATTAATTAATCAGTGTTCTAAAACAAACATGAAATTATATGCATTCAGAAATGTTCTGTATGGGCACACTGCTGTCACTCAACCAATAATAAACAATAATAGCCAGCAGAGGATAAAAACAATTAGCTGTTATGATTTCAAAGTTTACATATCTGAAATAATTATAATTGTTTTTCAATTTTATGCATGTAGAAAAATAGTTCAGTGGGAGGTTTTAGAAGGTATGAAATGAAGTGAGAGGAAACATGTTGCAAAGGATAGAGAAAGGGTCCTGGAAGTGGGACCTGGGGCAAGTCCCTTAACCTCTCAATGTTCTTGGTCATGTAAGCCTGTAGATTGTAGAGAATGTGCCAATCTGCATTGACAGAAGGAGTTTCTTCACCTTGCAGCTTCTTAGCCCAGTGAGATGATGAGTCCCTTTCCTGTGGTTGTGCATTGAAATGTGCTCATGGCTACCTATTGATTTTAGGAGAAACTACAAACTTCTTAATGCTCTCTTTACTCTGGCTCAAACTTAGCTTTACATTACCTTTTATTCATTCTGTATTCCAGACAAACTGGCCAGCTAGCTGTACTTCAGATTTGATATTTTATTTCCTTACCTCTTTACATTTTCTTTTTTTTCTTTTTTTCATTTTTTTTTGGCAATTGGGGTTAAGTGACTTGCCCAGGGTCACACAGCTAGTTAAGTGTCAAGTGTTTGGTCTGAGGCTGAATTTGAGCTCAGGTCGTCCTGACTTCAGGGCCGGTGCTCTATCCACTGCGCCACCTAGTTGCCCCCCTCTTTACATTTTCATAAGTAATCATCTATGCCTAGAACTTTCCCTTCGTGTTATCACCCTTCTGGAAGCCTTATCACCCAGATCCAGATCAGGAAGGGATCTGAGAGTCCATTTAGCCAGCTTCTTAATTTAACAGAAGAAACTGAATCCCAGGGATGTTAAGTCACTCATTCATTCAGTCACTAAACATGTATCAAGCATATACTATGTGCCAGGCGTGGTGCTAAGCACAGAGGATACAAAAAAAGGCAGAATGGGAGAAAATATAAAAACTATGTAAAAACAAGTCATAAGAGAATAAATTGGAAGTAATTAACAGAGGGAAGGCAGTAGAATTAAGAGTGATCAAAAAAAGTCTTTTTGTACAAAGTGAGATTTTAGCAGGAACTTGAAGGAAGCTGGGGAAGTTTGGAACCTGAGATGTGGAGGGAGAGGATTCCATGCATGAGTGAAAATGTCCAGAATTGAGAAATGGAGTGTTTTGTTCAAAGAATAGCAAGGAGGCCAGTGCCATTGGATTTAAGAGTACATGGAGGATGTAGGGTATAAGAAGATGGGAAAGATATGGGGTAATGAAGGGCTTTGAATGCCAAATAGAGAATTTTTGTATTTGTTACTGGACATGATAGGGAGCCACTGGAGTTTACTGTCTAGGGGGTATGACATAAACCTGTACTTTAGGGAGATCCCTTTGATTGAGGTAGGAAACCAACCAGTTCATTATTGCAGTAGTCTAGATATGAGGTGATAGGAGCTTGCATCAGGTTGTTGGCAGTGTCAGCATAGAGAAAGGGCATATATGAGAGATGCTGTGAAGGTAAAATCAACAGGCCTTGCTCACAGATTGGCTGAGGGGGGTGGGGTAAGCGCGAATGAGGAGTCAAGGATGACGCCAAGGTTATGAGCCTGGGTGACTGGGAAGATGGTGGTAACCTTGACACTAGTAGGGAAATGAATAAGAGGGAAGGGGGAGGGGAAGATAATGAGTTCAATTTTGGACATGTTGAGTTTATGATATCTGTGGGCCCTCGAGTTCCAAATGTTCAATAGGTAGCTGAAGATCTAGGACCAGAGGTCAGGAGAGAGCTTAAGACTGGATAAGTAAATTTGATAATTATTAGCACAGAGATGATAATTGAATCCGTGGGGGATAATGAGATCATCAAGTGAAGTAGTATAAAAAGAGAGAGAAGAGGGCCTTGTGGGACACCTGTGCTTAGCAGACATGATCTGGATGAAGATCCAGCAGAGGAGACTGAGAAAGATCTGTCAGATAGGTAGAAGGACCAAGAGAGAGTTGTGTCACAAAAACCAAGACACAAGAGTTATCGAAGGAAGGGGAGGACAATTAACAGTGCCAGAGACTGTAGAGAGATCAAAAAGGAGGAGGACTGAGAAAAGATTTGCAAATTAAGAGATTATTAAGAAATGGGGAGAAAGTAGTTTTTGATTGAACAATGAAGTCACAAGCCTGACAATAAACAGTTAAGAAGAGAGTGAGAGGAAAGAAAGGGTAGGCATCTATTGTAGATAGCCTTCTGAAGGAGTTTGGCCACATACAAGTGGAAAGACATGTACCTATGGCTAGTGGAGATAGCTGGATAAAGTGAGTGTTTTTTTGAGGATGAGGGAGACATATTCATATTTGTAGATAGTACAGAAGCAGTCAATAGATAAGGAAAAATTGACAATAAATGAGAGAGTGGGGATGATGCAATAATCTGCTGGAGAAGACAGGATGGGATGGGATTATTTGTGTGTGTAGAGGGGTTTGCCTTGGCAAGGAGAAGGGCCGCCTCATTGTGTGAGTCTGGTGAAGGACTTGCCAATGGTCGGGAGAGGTGAGGTTTGAACCCATGTCACAGGATCAGTTTATAGAGAATTGTAAGGGGCCTCAAAGGTCATCAAGCTTAATGTCATTGTTGCTGTTGTTCAGTCACGTCTAACTCTTCCTAACACGGTGGACAACGTCCATGCAGTCTTCTTGGCAAAGGTACTAGAGTGGTTTGCCATTTCCTTCTCCAGTGTGTCCCCGTTTTACAGATCAAGAATTGAGGTAAACAGGGGTTAAGTGACTTGCTAGGGTCATACAACTGGTTAGTGTCTGCTCTCCGGTTTCAACTCATCTTCCTGACTCCAGGCCCACTGCTCTACCCACTGTACCATTTTACAGATGAGGAAACTGAGGCTCAGTGAGTTTGTGATTGTGTGATCAAAGTCATGCAGATAGTAAGTGTCAGAGGCATGATTTGAACCAATTCCTTTGACTACAGAGCTAGTTCTCTTTCTGTTCTACAGTGCTGCTTCTACCCCTAATTAAGCTTTCCCTCTTCAAGTTTTTTATACTTAATTATTTGTGCACATGTTTTATTTCTGTAGCATCTTCCTTCATTGCTCAGCTCAAGTGAGACCTTCTCTGATACCTTTGATGATCTTTGTGCATTCCCACAGGTATTAGTGCCCTGAACCCACTTCAATTAACTTATTTAATTTTATCACATTCATGTTGTATCTGTCCAGTAGAATGTGAGCTCTTCGAGGGCAGGGACTCTCTCTGTCTCTGTCTCTCTCTCTTTTGTATTTGTAGAACAGTGCCTTGTACTTGGTGTTTTTGTTTGTTAAATGAATACACACAAATATAATTATAATTAGATTTGCTTGTTCCCTTGAGAAAAACCAATTATACGCCTTCTGAAATGTTCTGATTGTTTGTCTTGCATTTAGTTGGCCAGCTCTGTATGCGGGTAGGTCAGAGGTGAGGCTCTTGAAATTGATGAATTTCTACTGGTTAGTGATAAAGTATTGAGGAGATGAAGGAAGGAGAGAGTCAGAATCAGGCACTCTGCTTATCTTGGTTTTTGTCTTTCTGTCTTTGGCTCTCTCTGTCTCTTTACATTCACAACTAGCTGTTAACCTCAGATCTCACAAAAAAGATTCTTTTATACTTAATAGGCAACTTATTTTTATAAATATGTGCTAGCCTGCCATTTGTGTATCTTGTTGTTCTAAAAGTGTTCATTCATTTTTAGGAGTGTAATGTCTTACTTCTTATGGTCATTTTGTTTTTTGGTAGGATGAGACCCAGTAATGGCTTTGAGTATGGTAGTCACAGCTATAGCTCTATTGCCATTGAAAGATTTTACTTTCTTCCCAAATTGTATTCATATGTTTAAGTCATTTAACTGTTGAATAGATCTACAATTTGTATAGTATAAAATTTTAATAGCATGCATATTGTTAAACATTTTAATAGAAGACTTAAACTTTGTTTAATAAGAGATGACAAAATCTAAGTTAAGTGAAATATATATTAGCCAAAAGAGAGTAGCTATATTCTAGGACTTGTAATGCTCTGATAAGAATTATATTAGGTTAGGATGCCTTCAGAAAAGATTGTTTGAAATGTAATAAGCATTTCAAAATATTCAGGACCAGTTAGAGGTCTTAGTTCAAGACAATAGCTATGATGTAACTGGAATAACTGAGTTGTGTATAGTAAAACAGAAAACATAGGCTAGACTTAAAGGGCATGGGTTTTTTTCAGGAAAGATAACAAGGCACAAAAGGGGGAGATAAAAGACATAAACATGTTGTGCAGTCTAGAAAAATTAATGGGTGCAGGAAGTGATCTTGGTAAGGTAACATCCTCTCTAAGATAAAAACTGATGTACAGGCTGTTGTTAAGGGTATTTTGGTTAAGTGGAAAGAGACCCTGGTTCAGATATTGACCCCTGACCTTAGACATTCCTAGAGTCCTATGGCTTTAGTCTGGAATATCCACATGTACTTAGCATATGGGAAGATACTCCTGATGGCTTCTTTTCAAATAACTCTTTGAAGACAGTAATGTACTGTCCTAACAACCTGTGACTTTCAACAAGTCTGTGTGATCTTCAGCAAGTCATTTTGGACCTTAGTTTTTTCATTTGTGAAATGTAGGTAACTACTTAGGTTTCCTCTAGCTCTAAATCTTAAGATCTTATAAAAGGAGAAAAAAGATAATTGAATTTTAACATAGACCTCTAACACGAGAAGAGACTGCAGATGATAACTTCTTTTGTAATGCAACAAAAGCAGTTTGGGGTTTGGATCAAAGGTGAGGGCAGTCTAGGAGATAGAAAGACCTGGGGGATATTACTAAGGAATGTTTTGAAAAAATCTATAATTCTTTGATAGTCATGTACATTTTGGGGGGAATATATTTGGGATAATTCCCTAGTTTAGAAAACTTAACTAGGGCAATTTTCCTCTTTGATTTAGTGACTGATTAATCTTTAATTGCCATTTTTAATGGGCATATAGAAGGCAAGTCCAGAGAGAGAAAGAAAATATTGAAGAAAAATAATCTATGTTGAATTATATTGCATTAAATTGAAGAGTATCTAAACATATCTTTAAAAAAGGATCTTTTCCTGATGACATATATCTTAGGATTCTTATTAAAAATGCAGTCATTTTAGTAGAGTTGCTAGTTATTATTTTGAGAACTCATAAAGACAAAAAGAAGTCTATGGACTTGAGAAGAATTTTATTACTCATCTTTAAAAAGAGAAAGACGTTTACTCCTAGTAATAAAATGATATTACTTTAAAATACAATATCCTAGGTATTCCCTCTACAATAAAGCTAATTGTTATAATATATAGGCAAGTGGTTGTATTTTGGATGAATATCCCCTAATGGAATATCTCAAAGTGGAATGTGGTACATACTTGAAACTCTAGAGGGCTCCTGCCCTTAGGCATTCCTAGAGTGGTGTGGATTTAGTCAAGAATATCCACATGTATCCACCATATGGGAAGATGTTTCTGATAATAATAATACCTCATTTTCATACAACTCCTTAAGGATCGCAACAACCCTGGGAGATAGGTAGTAGAGATGTTATTCTCGTTTTGTAGGTAAGGAAACTGTTAAAGGACTTGTCCACTGTAATACAACTAGTAAGGCAAGATTTAAACCACAGTGCCTTGATTATAAGTCTGGTATTCTTACCTAGTAAATTACATTACCTCAAGGGCAGGGCCTATTTCATTAATTTCTGTGTATACCCAGTGTGGGTGCTTAATATATGCTTTTGGATTGATTGACTGATGATTTAGCAACATGTTGGCTTTGGAAGAGGGGTTGAAAGGATGTTTCTTAGGTTCCTTTGGCATATCAAACCATTCTAAGAGATCTCTCAATATTATTAGAGCATCTTTAGCCATCTTAATGTTCTGGTTATCCTTTGAACTAGGCATCAAAGACCTGTAGTGATTGAGCTTTACCTAGAAGCCCAGATCTATACTCCCAGGGTCTCCTAGAGTAATCCTGGGTTTTGCAGATCTAAGCAAAAGGTATTCATTTAGATATTCACATAGGGCTGCCACAGATATTCATATTATATTATCTAGCCGCTGAATTATCAGAGAAAAGCAGTAAGTGACAGAATGCCTCACACTTTTAATTGTGAATGGAGCAGTTTGACTTTGATGTCCTAGAAGATACTAGAGCAGATTTGGTTGAAGTCAGTTTGGACTAACTCGGAGACCAGAAGTCAGTGAGAAACAATTAGCATGACTTTGTGAAGAGTAAATTGTTTTGGACTAATTGAATTTTCTTCTATGACAGAATGATAGGCTGTGTAGACAGGGGTATGCAGTACAATGTTATCTTCAGGAATGTGAGTGACATCTTTGGTTTTTCCCATGCATCCTCATCAACAGGCTAGGAAAATGTCATTTGTTTTAAACTGGAAACTAGGCTGACCATATACACAGAGGGACTGTCAGTATGTATATGTATATAGGTGATTATAGGGTATGATAGATGGATAGGGGATATATATATATTAAGCCTCCTTTAGGACTTGGATCTGGGAGTAATACTTAATATCTTTATCAATAACATGCATAAAGGTTCTCACATTCTAATTAATCTTTACTTCTTTTTTTTGTAGGCAATGGGGTTAAGTGACTTGTCCCAGGTTATGCAGCTAGTGAGTATCATGTGTCTGAGACCAGATTTGAACTCAGGTCCTCCTGACTCCAGGGCCAGTGCTCTATCCACTGTGCCACCTAGATGCCCCTCTAATTAATCTTTAGAACAACACTAAATTGGGTGTTTACTGACACACCAAAAGACAGAAATAAAGTTCAGAGTCACTGCTTGTTAGAAAAATAGTCCGCTGAACAGAATGACATTTTGCAGGGACATGTTAAACACACTTAGATTGTGATTTGAGAAGACTGGCTAACTGTATTCTAAGAAAAAGATCTGGGGTTAAAGTGGACCACAGACTGAATATCCTTCAGTACTGTGGTAGAGCTATGACCTTATCAATGAGGTCACTCCTTCCAACAATGAACATTTATAGCCCATCCATGACTACACCTGGTGTTCAGTTTTCCCCCATAGATGTGAACATAAGCTGAGTATACCTCAGTAATGTGGTGCTATTTAAGGAGAAAACATGATGTTAGTATTTATTAAAATGGGGTATAATTTAAAAGAGCCAAGAGGTACTCTTTCTACCGAATTTGGCATTTGTCAGGACAGTGTGGTGTGGTTCTGTTTTTTCCCCTCTGTATCCCCATAGCCTAGCACAGTACCTAGCAAATAATAGGCATTAATAAATGTTTCTTGAGATGAATTGAATTTAGTTTCCTTGATCTTTTGCGTTCCTTGGTATTCTATTCATTGTCCAGCAAATGGACGTAGTAGGTGCTCCATAAATATTTGAGTAAATGAATTTTAAAATTTATGTAGAAAAAGACCAGTCTTGATAGAAAAAGGTACCTCCCGTAAGGTAGCTTGTGACAGGCAAGTCAAACCATCACCATCGCCTTGGCTACCATCTCCCCTCAGGTCCTGATGGAGACAGCTAAAGACTGTGAACCTAAGAGCTTTGGGAATAGAGATGCTTCTAGCCCAATGTTCTCATTTATCATTCTGGGAAGCCACCCCTGTGGAGATGTAGCCTGAGATCTCCTCCTGTAGGTGCTACATCCATACCTCCAAAAGACCCCCAAAAGAAAGTACTTGCTACCAAAGTCTTTGGCACCATCAAGTGCTTTAACATGACTTTATCAATGGAAATGGCGTTAAAGAATAGGTATTACCATTTACTTTGATGCTGTACCCTAAGGACCATGATACCTTTCCATCTGATTGGCATCTAAAACCCTCCGTATATGTTGTCTCCCCCAGTATACTGTCTCCCCCATTAGAAGCTCATTGAGAGTAGGAGATATCTTGCTTTTTGTATCACCAGTGATTAGCACAATGTTGTGCACATAGTAATTGCTTAATAAATGCTTCATTCATTCATTCAAATGTCTATTATGTACTAGGCACTGTGAAAGGTTGTTGTTGTTCATCCTTCATTTTCAAAGAAGACCAATGACATCAGGAGAGTGATGTCTTGACTTGTTAGTTGGATTTAAGTGAGGCAGAATTGCGCAGAGCTGTCAGCCTCACTCTGTCTTCCAGAGTCATAGAAGTCCAGTGGCAAAACAAAAGTCAGGATGTCTGGCAATGGCCCAGGATGCAGTGGATGATCTTGGCATCTTCAATGTCTTGCCAGGTTCTAAGCGCTCCACAGTGCTAGCTTTAACTGCCTTAATGGCTATTGAAACAAATTGTTCTTGTCTTCCCATTCTGCTGGGAGAAGTTTTCACATGCTTGGGGTAAACATCCCCCAACCTCACCAATGGGTTTGAAGTCTGTCAGTTACTCTCAGCCTAGTTTAGCCCATCTGCCAAGATGGCTTACCAGGGTGTGGTTGCTGTGCATGCTACAGCTTCTTGGAGCCACCCCAGTTGAGAGTTGGGTGACAGGTGAAAACCAAAGGTGGGTGAACAGCCCTTAAAAGGGCTCAGCAAGCCCTGTCATCAGAGGTGCTAGGTCTCCTTAACCAACCCCTACACCCCTATGAAAGATACAAGAGAAACAAAGAAAAAAAACCCAGAAATAGTTCCTTACTTCAAGGAGTTTACATTCTGTCAGGAGAGTAGTAACTAGGTAGCACCATGGACAGAACCCTGGGTCTGTAGTTGGAAAGCTCAAATGTGGCCCTGGGTAATTCACTTAATCTCTGTCTGCCTCAGTTTCCTCAACTTTACAATGAGGATACTAATAGTACCTACCTCCCATGGTTGTTGTGAAGATCAAATAAGACCATACTTGTAAAGCACTTAGCATAGTGCCTGGCACATAGTAGGCACTTAATAAATGCTTGTCCCTCACTCTTACCTTCCCTCCCCCAACCTTTCCCTGTGAGTTTTTTGCTTTATTTATCTAGGAACCAGACCATCACAGCACTTCTTACAGTCTCCCCACCATGAGCCTACCACCTTCTTCCTTTCTTCACTGGGATAATTCCTTTTACTTTTTTTTCCTTTCTTCCCTTAAAACTATCAGGATAGACCTTGTTCTTTCCCAGGTTCTCTGTTTGTCTTATTTAACTCCCTCCATGCCCTTTGAACACATGAGATGTTGTAGGGACACTTATTTCTTCTCTACCATTAGAATGTTAGCATTTCATCATGGTAAAGCCTTTTCTAATTACTGAAGCAAATTTACTTTTCTAGGTTTATTTTTATTCTTTTCTTTGCATCTTGGAGTTTCAAACACCTTTGTTCTTTTTATCAGGAGTGTTTGAATGTCCTCTTTTGCATTAAAGGTCTATTTCCCCCACTATCATATTTATATTTAGTTTTGCTGGAATAAGTTACTCTTGTTAATAATTCTATTATTTTATCTTTTGGAATATTTCGGAATCTTTTCTTGTTTATGGTAGAAATTGCCAGGTCTTGTACTGGTTTCTTTCAGGAAGTGATTGGTGAATTCTTTCTATTTTCATTTTGTCTTCTGGTTCTAATAGATCTGAGCAGTTTTTCTTTATAATTTCTTGAAATATAAAGTCCAGACTTTTCTTATGGTAATTTCCAAGGAGTTCGCATTTTCTTAAGCTATCTCTCTTTGATCTTTTTTCCAAGTCATTTGTTTTTTATATCAAATTTTTACATTTTTTTCTCTTTTTAATCTTTTGATTGTGTTCTAATATTTTTTGTCTTATGCAGTCATTAATTTCTGTTTAGTCTATTTTTTTCCTAGGACTACATTTCTTGGGTAAAGTTTAGCACTTTGAAGCTGTTTGTTTTTCTTCCATTTCTTTCTTCCAGATCTTTTATTTCATTTTAAATCTCTTATTTAATTTTTTCAGGGATTCATATAGTCTTTGTGGAAAATCCATTTTTTCCCCTTTGTTGCAGATTTTATGGTATTACTCTCTTCTTTTACGTTTTGGATTTTTGGACTTCTTGGATATAATTCTTTATGGTGGTCAGTGTTTTCTTGTGTTTATTCCTATCTCTACTCAAGTTCCCAAATTGGTGTTTTGAAACAGGGCTGGGCTTCACCCTCTGCTTTGCTTTTGGCTAAAGTAGTTGGCCCTGCTTGGTCTCAGCCTTGGTGACCTGGGTCGCTGTTGTATGTCTGACCTCCACCCCCAAGGGTTTGTCTGCGTTAAGAATGCTAGCTGTTTTAAGCGGTTCTGGGTCTTTGATGGTTAGTGTTAAATCTTCTGGGTCTTCTATGTCTCAGAACAGAGTACTATGGATCTCAGAGTCCCTGGCTTTGGGATACCCTGGACTGAGCACTGCCATATCTGCAGCTACCTTCCATTTCTAAGATGGGCACTGTGGGCTTCAGATTGCCCTGCATCTTTCTCCTGAGAGCTCTCCCTGTTTGCAGGACTACAGAATCTTGCAAGCTATAAGATGTGTGGCCAGTCTCTAGTCATGGTGGGAGGCTTTAGTCTTGTTTGCCTATGGTGGCACTTCTTATTGGGTTTCTTTATCATTATTTGGTCTGGTGATATTTTTAGGTTTTTCCCCCCCTGGATTAGGTATACCAGAGCTGGGCTGCCTGCCTCCATTCAAGCGGCCATGTTAGACAGAAATTTTGTTGTTTCATTTTTAAAAACTTGACTATAGTGTCCTTTCATTTGGACCTGTGACTTCATCTACATAGGGAACTTCTGGTATGGGAACTTTAGTAGTGAATATTGTAACTTACTTGAATTTATAGTTTTGAGAGGCAGCATGGCATAGTGGATAGAGAATTGGACTTGGTAGACCTGGGTTTAAATCCTGCCTCACATAGTTATTAATGTGACTTCTGGATCCACATTTAATCTCTCTGGGTCTCAGTTTCCTCATCTGTGAAGTGACAGTCTTTTGGGCCCCTTCCAGCTCTAAATCTGTGACCCTATGATTTACCTGCATCTTCCAATTCTGGAGAGTTGCCTGCATGCATTTAGAGGTTAAATAAATGGCCAGTGATCACGCGGTTACCATGTATTCAATCCAGAACTTGAAGTCAGCTCTGTCTTCCTCGCCAGCCCCCCTGTGCCTTGCCCCACTACTACTAATGAGCAGCCATATTTTCAGTATTTTAATCTAATAGAAGCATTTGCTTCGGGACTTCTCAATGTAAGATGCACCATTACTTGTGTTTGTTATACATAATAAATGCATAATAAATATTTGTTATTGAGCTGAATTGAATAAGGTAGTATCTGATATGTGCATCCTGTAAGTCCAAGAATAAGCTATTATTCAAAGTTTATATTTTAGAACTAAAGTTTTGAATTAGAAAGAGGCTTAGAAAAGCAGCATCATGTAGAGGTAAGAGCACCTGTCTTGGAATCCCCACATCCCCACATGTGAGTGTAAAACCCAACTCTTGATATATAAAAGATATATTTTGTTCAGTTGTTTTTTAGATATGTACAACTCCTTGTGACCCCATTTGGGGTTTTCTTGGCAAAGATATTTGAGTAGTTCACCATTTTTTCTCCAAGGTTTTTTTTTTTTTTACAGATGAGGAAGCTGAGGCAAACAGGGTTAAGTGACTTGCCTATGGTCACAGAGCTAGTAATGTTTGAGACTGGATTTGAACTCAGAAAGATGAGTCTTCCTGCTCTAGGACTGGTACTCTATCCACTGTCCCACTTAGCTGCCTCTATAACAGGTATATGACTTTGGATGAATCACTTCACCACCTAAGCCTTGTTTTTTTCCTCCTATACAATGGAGATAACAATGCTTGTATTGCCTACCTCACAGGATTGTGAGGAAAATGCTTTATAAACCTTAAAAGTTCTACATAAATATATACTTATTATTACCTAATCCAAACAATGCTTTTTACAGATGATAGAATTGAGGTTTGTAGAAGAAAGGTGACTGACTTGTTCAAGGTCTTTCAATTCTTTCTGAATCTTTTGTGTCTTTTTGGGGTCATGTAGTTACTGAGGAAGTGGGTGTCCTAAATGTTACTGCTTAAACCGTTTAGTGAAAAACTAAGCTTACAATACTTGATGATGTAAAAAATAGCTTCTTGATCATATATTTAAGACATTTTAAATGCATTTTGTTCTCAGGGTAGCTCTAGAGTTCCTTAGTGTTTGAGTTGATATTATAATTTAACACTGTACCTACAAAGAAAATTACAGTTTTTAGACTGTTTATACCAAGTGCTTTCAAAATGAAGACACTACAAAAATGGTAAAAGTATGTTGCTGGAAAAAAAAATCAAGTAGGAGATTCTTGATGCCTTAAAGGTCAAGAATCTTACAGGTTCAAATGATTCCCATTATTATCAATATGTGGTCCTTTTACAGGTCTGCATATTTATAGCATGACTTAAACAGGGATAGACAGGGATTCTAACTCTTCTATTATCTAACTACCGAATCCATCCTTGGATGTTAAATGCTTGCCATTCATTCTACTTGTGGAATTTTGTGCATTACTATTCATAAAGGATGTAATTGGGAAATTTTTTTGTATTTTTCATGTTCAGGATTTGTGATATTATAAGCATTTTAAAGTATTTCAGGTGATTGAATTTTGAAAAAACAAGTTATATTCATTGTATACTAGAACCTCACTATAATGCTAGTCTCTAAAGAGTGAGATTAATTATGAAGTGACTGTTTCTTAGGTCCCATCCAAAATGTTTTATTACTGTAATGTCAAAAGAATCTTTTTATAATGTAATCTTACTTCAGATTCGATTATGTGTGTGTGTGTGTGTGTGTGTGTGTGTAAAATTCATACACATACATATTTCAGCATAATTTAAAGTTAGATAAATAAGAGTTTGAAAATCGTGGGTAATAGGGCAAAAGAGTGTGCATTTGTTTTAACCCACATAAAATCTGAATTTGGCAGTCTCCTCTGGCTATATCTAGCTCCTATATAAAAAGCTGTAAAACTGTCACAAATTTTGGCTTCCTTTTGGGAAAAAAGGTAATATTCTATTCACGTATGTATACTTAGGCTTCAGCTGAAAAATCAATTCTAATGCTAGGAGAATTTCATTGATACCAGTTTGCTCTTTGTACAGTGTTAACTGATGTTATCAATTACTGCACAATAATGTTAGTATGTATAAGTACATGTTAGATAAACTTACTTAAAGTTAGTGTCCTTTAGCGGAGGGTTGGGTTTTTTTTGAGTTAACAGGCAAAACTAGTTTTAGAGCACAGCAGTGTTACTGATTGAGATGAGCATTAGGCCAGCCAGTGGTTTAAATTAATTGTTTATACTGTCATTGACTGGCTGACCTGATGCTGATAGACAGCTCAGCCTTACCAGTGACAGGTGCATGTTCTTCTCCTTCTCTTTTCTGATTCAATATGAGAAGAAAGTCCCAGGCAACAGTCTCAGGATACATAGTGTGGCCCTAGAGACACTAGGGCAGCATCACCTAGAACTGAATCATCATATTGAATGCTTGCCTTCCCTTCTTGCAAGTAATTTGCAGTAAACGTGTGAAATAGGGACGTTCAGTAAGGCTTTGTCACTAAATGGTGATATTTAGTCACTGATTCCAAAACACACAGTGTCTGCTTCAAGTCATTACTTACAAATGTTTATTTAAAAGCCAAAACAAAACTGATGTTACTCTTTCTTGGACCTGAGCTTGAAAGCATGCTCCTGTAAGGTAATTCACTAGTACTTTTTAAGTGGGAGTGGGAAGTAAGGGGAGCTAGTGGTATAAATAACTTATGTGGGACCTGAAAAAGCAAACTTGGAAAAAACTTCAAATTATAGAATTAAGACAGAAGCCTAGATCTGTAGTTTAGCAATCCAGCAAATGCATGGGCAGCAGTGGTCAGTTTTATGTTTTAAAATCCAAAAAGTGGGTATAAGACATGAAAACAAAAACACTGACATAGTAAATATTTTCTGGTAATTTATTATTGCCTGACAAAACAGAAATGCAAAGTGAAAAATCCAACCTGTCCCTACTTTTTGGTTATATGATGGTAAACATTTGGATATTTGGAAACATCTAAATTCTTGGCTGAATTCTTCACTGTTGTTTTGCAAGCAACCAATGGTAGCTTCACACGTTTTTGCATCCTTTGGAATGAATATTTTTGTTGTTGTCATTGTAGCTGCTTGTTGTTTGCTGTAGTTATGGATGTAGGTTTGGGGTGTAGCATTGAAAATATCCTGTTGTTGAATTCGCATATTTCAGTTGATAGTGATTTTGCAGCAATGCGTTGTATGATACTTATTTATTTTTATATTAAGAATTCTACTTGACTCTTACTGGATGGTTTTCTGTTATGAGGTTCTCTTTACCTATTCTCCTATGGCTTTCGACCACACTAGCACCCTTAATTCTGCTCTCATTTAGAATATGTTTTTAACGTTTGAAGTGATCTCGTTTTGGACAATAAAAAAGTCAATAACTATTTTAGTGAGCAAGTATGTGTAGAAGTAAAAAGAAAGGAAAAATCAAGCATTTTGTGAATCTCTAGTTACCAAGAAGTGGGTATGAAAATTGACTTTGTTTCCTTTATACTTTTCAAAGAAAATTATGCTGACATTCTCTTATTATATGTCACCATCACAGAGTCAATCAGTCAGTAAACATTTATTAAGTGCTTGTTATGTGCCAGGGACTGTGCTAACCATGGTGTCACTTTGGGGTACTGGAAAAAGCCAGGTAGACTTGGGTTCAAGTCTTCTCTCTGACACATTCTGATTGTGTGGCCCTGGGCACATTGTATAACCTGTCAATGCTCTCCTAGATAAATCTCTAGGACTTTTAAGTTGCAGAGAAATCTGACCTGCCCTGACAGAGAGAATTCCCAGTATCAGTGAAGTCATAGGTCCTATCCCTATCCCAAAAAAAGTTTGCTTATGAAATGAATATTTTTAAAAGTCTTTTTTCCATCTATTTTCATGTTGTCTAACATATTTATTAATGATGAGGAAAAAATTTGGTTACTCGGTTGCTGTGAATCATGGAGATTATGACCTATGATAAAGTTCTATCCCCTAAATGATTTCTTTGTCTTTCCCCCACTGTACCCATTGAATTTATTTTGAATATACTGTCTTTTTTCAGTCTGTGGCCTTGTTATTATAACTTAGCGCTAAATGACATTAAATTAGTACCTGGAGACTCTTTATTCTTAGGTGAAATTGCACTTATTGAGCTGAATTAACATAGTTGAGGGGTTGCTGTTCTCCCCGTCCCATATGACCTCCCTACTTTAGATTCAGTGAGAAGTTGGAGTTTATTTTACAAAACATGAAAAAGCTTTTAAACTAATGTCTTTGAGGTAAAATCTAAAGCAAAAGTGAGGACACCTGCTGTTAAGAAAAATGCTTACACGTTCAGCACTGCCTCTGTCCCCAAATGTGGGCACTCCTGAGTGAAGCGTGGGCCGCAGCTGCTCACATCCTCCAGGTGGCAGCAGTGCCTACAATTTCAGACCACAACAATGGCATGATTTGTGGGTTGGAGAATAAAGCTGTCATGAACTGATGGGATCTTTATACAGTAAGGGCTCTTCTTTGAAATGTGATACATGAGGAAATTACCATTAGTTTTTAGTTTCCCTTTTAAGGTTTAAGTAGCTTATCTTTCTTTTAAGTTCCATTTTATATTTTAAGTCGTGTCCCCCAAACAAGAATTAAAAAGGCCATAATTTTATGGTGTCACATTATGAAGTATAAATCTTTAGGTAATCTGAAGGAAAGACATGATTGAAACTTTCCTCCCCCCTTCCAATTACAACACTAATCCATTGTTAATTTTGACTGCTGGTGCAATCTTGGGCAGGAAATTCTGGTTGCTATACAAGCATAATTTTCTTTCCGTTCAGGAGGCTGAGTGGTTAATGGTTTGAACATTACCATTCAATTTCTAGGAGGCTTTGAACCAAAATTGTAGCACATAATAAAAGAGCGATTCGGTACCTGTGTTTAATAAAAAGACATTTTGAATAAAGCTACAGTTTTCTGCTGGTAGTGTAAGGATTGAGGAAGCCCTCTCCGATTCACTCAATCACCTCTTGTCTCCAGGGAAAAGGGGAGCAGTTGTCGATGTTAATGCTGCTGGTCACTTGTCCTTTCCAAACCAAAGGGGGAGGAAGTTAAATTCCTCTGAAATAAATCATTTATGGCATATGTGGATTTAGGGGTGAGAAAGTGCTTATTTTAAACATTGGTTTGTTTTTTTTTTTAAACTGGTAAATGTGGAAGAGTTCACCGGGTTGAAAGCTTCTCAATCAGCCCTTTAGATTGTCTCAGTTCTGAATAGTTCTTAGCTTACCTTTAGAAATTTTTTTTTTCAGGAAATGTGATGGTCCTGACCTTACTGTTGAAATTAATCATTCCAAACACTTGAAAACCATGATTTATTAAAAGCTGATATGAAGACCGAGTCACATTTAAAAACCCCAGCAAAATCCCTTTGTCCAGAATATCACTTGTAATAACGGCATCAAGCAAACTGAGCATCCTAATGTGATATTAAGAGAATAAATAAAATGTATTCTGACTTAGTTTTCTCAGGCAAATACCTAATGTCTTCTACAGAGATAAAAATATGAGTGTACTATGCACACATTGGGGTTTTTACATCTTTTCCTTTGGCATTCAATTTAGGTATATACACAATACATATGTATACCTTTTTATGGTAAAATTGTTAATTTACTTATTTTGTTTTTAAAAGCATGCTTATAAAAAATGATAGAAGTTACTCATACTGCTATAGGCTAATATGTGTGAAAAGGAATGAAAATTAAAAGGCATGTATCAAGTAGTCTCTGTCATCTTCATAGTTATATTGTATAATATCTGTTGTTTAACAAATCTGTTATTAAAGCAGTGAAGTAGCAGCTAAAATGCAAATTAATCCAGTTTTAACAATTTTAATTTTAATACCTAATGATGAAAATCAACTTTTGATAGTGTAATAAAAATAGGCTTTGTCAATTATATATTCTTAAATCTACACTATTTTTTTCCTAGAAAATTCAGAATGGCTGAAAGCAATAATTAGTCATTTAAGGCAAGGCTTTCTGAATCAGGAGGTCTAAAGCATTGTATGTTCTCTTTAAAAAATGTTCAGTTAGCTGAATGCCAAGATGCCAGGAAACAAGATGCTTTGGGGTTTTCAATTTTCTTTCCATTTCTTAGATTAAAATACATACAAATATATGTTTAATTTTAGCCAAATCATAATAACATAGTTGATCATTTTGATATTAACTCATAATTGTTGATAGTATAACATATGGCATTTTAGAGAATTGATATTATTATTCATAATAATCAGCTGGAGTGTTAAAAATGGTCAGCTAAATTTTAATTTTGAAAAGTTTTTCAAAAATATGAACAAAAAAGCAAAGAAAAGGCCTCTTGCTGTGCTTTGTCATGTAGTATTTATTATGATGATGATATAATCTAGGAGGGCATATGTTCTGAGTTGTTTCCTTAGTAACCGAAATGCATGTAAGTTTTATGATCAAAGAAAAAAATTTTAGACTTAATTAAAATGGAAAAAAGAAATGAGATTTCTAGCCTGGACTAAAATATTTAACTTTTGCCTCAAATAGGCATAAATTTTTATCTTTTCCTTTGTGTACCTATCCATAGTTAATTGCAAAAATTCCTGCTACCCTATTGAAAAATTACCGTCTTTCAATATGTTGATTTTTTTTCATGCTCAATGTGACACTTTACTATACTGAAACCTTGCTAAAATGTGTTCTTTATGAAGACTAATTTACAGGTGTTTGTAGGGATGAGAGACAAACTAATCGAACAGCTATTAAGGAGTCTTAGCACTTGAGAAATGAAGGGGTAAACTGAGGAGGAGGTGGTGAAGCACTGGGGTTGATGATTCTGACCTTGAGAAGACAACACAGCAGACCTTTTCTTCAGAATGACTCAAGAATGAATGAATGAGTGAATGATCGAACAAATGAATGAAAAGGCATTTATTAAGTGCTCACTATGTACAAAGCACGTAGGGTAAGGGTTGGAAAAAAACATGGCAGTCCCTGCTTTCAAGGAGCTCCTACTCTAATTGGGAGAGAAAACACAGATAAGAGTTCAGGGCACAGGATGAGACTCAGAAGTCCTAAGACCTCAATAGCAGGCTGATGATCTAGTCATTGAACTGACCAGATATCTGATAATTGCCATTTACGTCATACATGGACGTTCAATGATTTAGGATACATTTAAATACACTCAACAATGAAATGGTGGAATTTTTTTTAAAGTATAAGATAATCTTTCCATGATGACTTAAAAGGTTCTTTAGGATCCTTCATTGCCTCAGGCTTATTATGGACTAATTAGTCCCAGTAGCCAAAAAAAAATTCTTGTTTGAGGGTAACTGTATAAGTGGGAGTTTATTATAATAGTTCCTCAAATGTTTTTATTACATAATAACCAAACGAAAACCAAACATTTGGGTGTTTGGAAATATTTATTAATTCCTCTTTGAGGTTCATAGTGCTTTGACAATCTAGCCCTATTTTCCTTACTTTCTCCCCAACACCCCAATTGCCTTTAGTGACTAAGTTTAAAGCAAAGAAACCAGGAATAGTTTTTTTTCCCTCCAAAGGGGTCTCTCTCCAAAGCTGGATGGTAGAAATACTCTCATAGTTCACCTTTTTCCTTTCATAGGTCCCAAATACTTTAGGAGTGATTTGGATAATATTTACAATGATTCTATAGAAAGGTGATCATACCCATCATAGATGCAAAAAGAATTGTTTATTGATACATTGATTCTGTAGGATACTTCTGAGCCACATGTTCCCAGAATACACATTTGTGTACCATGAGCTTCTATTATCGGGAAAATTTCTCCAAATTTCAAGGGAAGTTTTCCTCCTCTGAGCAGATCTCTGTGTCATAGTTGCCCAAAGGTAGGGTTTTGTGGTGGCAGTGTTTTGAATGGATCTACTCCTCAACCATGTGAGACCTAAAGATACTTTAAATCAAATCAGCACATTGTATACCTACTGTGTGCCAAGGGATTGTGTGCAAAGCCATAGTACAGGTTAGTATTGCTAGTATTTTCCCCTTTAGACAGAGTAAATAATGTTATTTGTCCTCCCAGCTAGAAAGATATGTCTTCGACACCTTCTTATAATTGAGAATATGTCTAAATGTAATTGTCTTACTGTTATCAAACAATCACAGAATTTGAGAGTTGGAAGGGACCTTAGGAAGGAGGCTTCCCTCATTTATTGAGCACCTACTATGTGCTAAGTGCTTTTTTTTTTTACAAATATTACCTCATTTCATTTTCAGAATGACGTTGGGAGGTGGGTGTTACTACCATCCCCATTTTATAGCTGTGGAAATCTAGACAGGCAGAGGTTATGTGACTTGGCCAGTGTAACACAGCTAGTAAGCCTCTGAGTGTGGATTTGAATTCAACTCTTCCTGACTTCTGACCTAGTGCTCTATCCATGGTGCCACGTAGCTACCTTAGCAGCCATCTAATCCAACAAATCTATGAAAAATAGTCATAAAACAGCAAGGACTATAAATTTAACTTTAAAAAAATATTAATTTCCCAGTCTTTTGTCACAGTAACTCAGTTTACATAGCTTTAAGGTTGGATAAAATGTTTTCCTTACAAACAAGTACCTTGTGAGGTGGGTAGTGCAAATATTATTATTATAATCATTATAGAATCAAATGAGATGACCTATGTAAAGCACTTTGCAAATCTTAATTAATAGCAATTAGAGCAAATCTTTAGGACTTAGGATCATGTATCTATCTTTAGATAGGCCCCTTCCAACATCTTGAATACCTCAAAGAGAAATGTCTGAAACACTCCACAATCCATTGAATTGTGAACCTCTTGAGGGCAGAGACTGTCTTTTGCTTTTTTTTTCTTTGCATCCACAGTGCTTAGTACAGAGCTTAATAAATGTTTACTGCTGACTGCCTGGTGAGACAACCCTTCTATTATTGTTGTTGTAGCTGCATGTTTAACTCTCCATGACCCCATTTGGGTTTTTCTTGGCAAAGATACTGGAATGGTTGGTTTGCTATTTCCTCTTCCAGCTCATTTTACAGATAAGGAAATGGAGGCAAACATGATTAAGTGACTTGCCCAAGGTCACACAGCTAGGAAGTGTCTGAGGCCAGATTTGAACTTGTAACCTCCTGACTCCAGGGCCAGTACTGTATCCATTGGGCCACCTAGCTGTCCTTCAATCCTTTTGCAAGTCCTTCAGACCTTTTCTGCAGCATTTTTTTGTTTGCCTCCAAATATGTACAATTGTTATTAATTATTCTCTAAAGGAGAACACACTTCTACGTTGTTATTTTCTCAAATGATGCCTCTTGGCTTACTTTGTGAAAAGCCAGAAGCTCTACAAGAAGTACAAATGTCAACAATTTCCTCTCATGCAAAGATGGCAGTGGGCAAACCCAAGTGGAGGCAAAGTAGATAAAGTAATGAGCAGGGTCAAGGGCTCTGAGGTTATGGGGAGTTGAAGGAAGGAAAGAAAGCATTAAGAGTAATTGGTAACCCAGGGATTCTATAGTGACAGCAGGAGTTAAACAGAGAAGAAACAGCCTAGAGTGGGTACAAAGAGGTTTGGAGTCCAGGAATTTGATTATTTAGTTATTAATGAAATATTATGAGGCTTTGTAGGTGTCAGATTTTTATGTAACATTTCTGCAAAGATGACATGGATGCTAAAAATTAGTTTTCAGAACCTTTGGATCCTGGTACTTAATGGAAACTAAGGTTTCAGTGGCTGGTTGGTAATCTGTGTCTTTGGTTGCAAAGTTCTTCAGTGGCTCATGACTTTGTTATACTAAAAACTGCAAGCACTAGGTTTTGAGTTGGAACTTTAAGTCATTCTTCAAGGATTTAATTTTTTTTTAAAAAAGGAAAATGGAAGATTGTTTCCAATATAGGTGATCTCAAGATTATTCTTGTGGTATGTTTTTCAGAAGCGATAGTTAATCTTTAAAAGTTTGAAATCCATTTGTTTCCTGATTTACAAAGTTCAAAACTATTTTGAAATTATAACTGTAACCTGATTTAATTTCATTCAACTCAAGGCAAAAAATATTTTTTAAACACCTTCAATGTATAAGATACTGTTCTAGACATTAGGCATGCAAAAACAAAAATAAAATACTTATTTTCCTGAGGGAATTAATTACAGCAAGTATACAGATTACCATAATTCAAAGAAGGGGAAAAACAGACAAAGGAGAGATCAAAGAACTAGGAAAATTTGAGAAGGGAGATAACAGTCAGGGTAGTGGGCCTACTGGGTGGTGGAGATCAGAGAAATTCTTATGGAAGAGATGACACTTGAGCTAATAACATGAGGTAGCATCCTAGTTTACCTAACTTACTTCTTTCCTCTACTGTTTCAGTCAGCTTCTAATTGATCTCCCTTCTTGTTCCATCCATCACACAGCTGGCAAAATGACTTCCCTAAATGTAGGTCTGACCATGTCATTCTGGGCTCAGTAAACTCCCATGGCTCCCTAGTGCCTCGAGGATCAAACATAAACTCCTCTGTTGGATGTTTAAAGCCCTTCTAACCTATCTCCAACCTACCTGTTTTAGCCTTATGATACATTATTCCTCTTCATGACTTCAGTCAAACTAGTCTTGCTATTCCTCACATGTGACATTACATCTCTTATCTTCTTGCTTTTGCACTGACTTCTACCCCTTCACTCCCATTTCACCTTTTCCTCTAATAGTTTCTTGTTGCCTTCAAAACTAAGTCTAAATATCACTTTTTTTACATGAAGACTTTCTGATCTCTCCAACTCCTAGTACTATTCTTCTTCAAATGAGTTTGTATTTATTTTTGTATATATTCTAAATATGCTCATTTATGTATATATTATTTTCCATGTTAGAATGGGAGCTATTTGAAGGTGAGGATTGTTTCATTCTTTCTTTTTTGTATCCCTAGTGCCTAACACAATGCCAGGCACATAGTAGCTACTTAATAAATGTTTGTCAGTTGATTGAACTGATTCTTGAAGGAATGTAACAGTTCTGAAAGAAGGAAAAATTTCCATGGGGAAGAGCTCATGCAATTATATATGGATGCAGGTGATTGAATATCCAGTTTGGAGAACAGTTTGGATGGAATATAATGTGCGTGAAGGGGAATTGTATGAAAGTGGATTAGAAAGGTAGGCTGAGCCAGATTGTGTCAGCGATTAAATGCCAAGCTAAGGAAGGTACATTTTGTACAAAAGTCACAGAGAGCTACTGAAGAATTTAAAAAAAGAGAGTGACATAGATCTGTGCCTTAGGAAGATTATTGGCGGTTGGGTGAAGGATGGATGGGTTGGAGAAGAAAAATACCAGAAGATACTAGAATGCCAAGAATACTAACTGAAGGGGCTGAAAAAATGGTTAAAGAGAGCCTCAGTTTTGACTTAGGTGGTGATCATGTATGGTGGGGAGAGTAGAAGGCTGGACTTGGCAGCTGAATAAATGTAGGGATGAGGGAGAAGTGAGAACGACTCTGGAATTTTTGTTTTTGGCTGATTGGGAGGCAGGTTTAAGAAGGAAGATGAGCTCAATTCTGGACATGTGGAGTTCGAGGTCTCAGAGGAACATCTTAGTGTGGACGTCCAGCTTTTTTTTGGAAGATCCAGCCATATAGAAATAACAGAACCCACGGGACCTGGTGAAATCAGCAGGGAAAGAATATATAGAAAGATGAGAAGGGAGCAGAAGGCAATCATGGGGGTACCAGGCCTTAGGAGGTGGGAAATGTATGATGATCCTGCAATGCAGACATAATAATGATAATGATAATTGTCATTATAACTTTTATCTGGACTTTTAAGGGTTGCAGAACACTTTTATAGATGTTATCTTATTTGTTCTCCACAACAACCCTATAAGGCAGATGTTATTATTTATCCCCCTCTCCTTTTTTTTTTTAACAGATGTGGAAACTAAAGCTGACAAAGGGCAAGTGACTTGCCCAAGGTCACACAGATGCTGAGGTGGGATTCAGACTCAGCTACTCCTCCCAAAGCCTCCATATATAGAGGGCTCACAAGCCCAAGGAACTCTTCATTTCCCATCAATTGCACTCTGTAGATTCCCTTGGTCCATTATCATGCCCTTGCATATTTTTCTTCCCCTACCTCTTTTTTTTTTTAACTTACTTTAGTTGTGGTTGCATTAAATTATGAGCTCCTTGAGGGCAGGCCCCATCTTTCCTTTCCTTAATTCTATCTTCAAGTCCTCATTATCCTTAACCTGCTCCCCTCATCCAATCTGTGGCCAAAGGCCATGGATTTCACCTTTGTAGCATCTCTCAAATAAGCCTCATTCTCTCCCCTGACATTGCTAATAACCTTAATAAATGTTTATTCTGTTGTATTGTATAGTGTTTTACTCCTGACTCAATGTCTCCATCCACTACACCAACTATTGTTATGACAGGTTAGAGACTTGCAGTAGAAGCAGTGTCACAGAAACCAAGAGAGGAGAGAATATCCTGAAGGAAGGGGAGTCAAAGACATTTTCAAAATCTACATAAAGAGTGGGTCAAGTAGGATGGGAATTGAAAAATGCCATTTGATTTTGTAATTAAGAGTTCATAGGTAATCTTTGAATATAGTTTCAATAGACTGATGGGGTTGGAAAGGAAATTGCAAAAGATTAAAGAATGAGTGGCTGGTGAGGAAGTGGAACCAGTGAGTATAAATGATTTTTTTCTAAAATTTTGATAGTGAAAAGGAATAAAGATACAGGATGAAGAACTGAGAGGTGAAGGTTTTTAAAAGATATATTTAAACCTCAGTATGTTTATAGGTAATGAGGAATGGAGAGGTAGGTGCAAAAAAGAAATAGGGAGAGGTAGGAGCAAATCTTAAAGTGTTATGTCATGCTGCTACCATATCATCATCATTCCAATTTTACAGATGTACATATAAAGCTTTGACAAGTCAAGTAACTTGCTCATGATTGCACAGCTAAGGTATAGCTCAGGTAAGACTGGGCAAGCTAAGCTCTCTCTTAAAATAAATGGAAGGCAGATAGGTGTAAGGAGAAAGGTAATCTCATCCTTAGAAATGGAAGCAAAAGAGAACAGGTGAAGAAATAAAGAGGTTTATTTATTAAGCACCTATTGTGTGTAAGGTATTGTACTAAGCACTAGGCATATACAAAATTACCAAAAGACCAGTCCTTGCCTTCAGGGAGCTTACAATTGAGTGGAGGAGACAACAAGCAAACAAATATGTGCAAACAAGCTATATACAGAAAAAATAGGAAGTAATTAAAGGAGGGAAGGCACTAGAATAAAGGGGCATTGAGGTGGCATAGTGGATAGAGTGCTGGCCCTGGAATGAGGAGGACCTGAGTTCAAATTCAGCCTCAGATACTGACTAGCTGTGTGACCCTGGATAAGTCACTTACGTGTTTGCCATCAGTTCCTCATCTGTAAAATGAGCTGGAGAAGGAAATGGCAAACCACTCCAGTATCTTTGCCTAGAAAAACCCAAATGGGGTCATGAAGAGTCAGAGATGAAATGACTCAACAACCATAATGATTAGAAATAAGATGAGTTATTGGGAAAGGCTTCCTATATAAGATGGGATTTTAGTTGGGACTTGAAGGAATCCGGGAAGCCAACAATAGGTGGAGATGAGGAGGGAGAACATTCCAGGTGTGGGGGACAGCTAGAGAAAATGCCTAGGGCTGAGATAACGGAGTGTGTTGTTCATAGAATAACCAGGAGGCTAGTATCACTGGATTGAATAGTACTTGGCAGGGAGTAAGGTGTAGAAAGACTGGAAAGGTGGGAATGGGGGACTAGGTTATGAAGAACTTTGTATTTGATTGTGGAAGGGAGTTGTGCAGTTTATTGAGCTGGGGGTTGATGTGGTCAGATGGGCACTCTAGGAAAATAACTTTGGTGATTGAATGGAGGAGGGGTTAGAGCATGGAGAGACTTGAGGTAGGCAGGCTCGCCTGCAGCTATTGCAGTAGTCCAAGCTTGAGTTGATAAAGGCTTGCCCCAGGTTATTAGCAACATCAGGGGAGAGAACAGGGCCTCTTTGAGAGAGGCTACAAAGGTGAAATCCATAGCCTTTGGCCACAGATTGGATGTGGGGATGCAGGTTAAGGATAGTGAGGACTTGAAGAACACATGGCTTGTGAGTTTAAGGGACTGGGAGAATGGTCTTACTTTTGACAGCAATATAACACGCAAGTTAAGATAATGAGCTCAGTTTTGGATGTCTTGAGTTTAAGATGTCTACTGGACATTCATTTTGAGATGTCTGAAAGGCAGTTGGAGATGGGAGATCAGCAGAGAAGTTAGGGCAAGATAGATAGATTTTTTAGAATAATCAGCATAGAGATGGCAAATAAATCAGTGGGATTTGATTTAAATAGATAAGCCACGGCCTCGATTTTCTCAAGTAGAGAGAGTGGGAGGAAGGATGGCATCAAGTGAGGAAGATTTAAAGGGTCATGGGGTTGGTGGGGGAGGAGTGTAATCAGAGAAGCAAAAAAGGATTGTCATGCAGGAGTGAGGGTCCGGGTAAGATCAGATAGCGTGGTAAACTAACTGCAAATGTGTGACTTCCTTTAACATTCTTTTTTTACCACCTTGACAATAGCGTGGAGAAGTCAGATGGTGAGGGTGACCCAGGGTATAAAGGACAGGGGGTTGAGGTAGTCAAAGGTTAACTATAGATTCCAGAAAGTAAGGAGAAGATAGGCCAAAACCAGGGACAGATGGAAACACTGGTGATTGTGGTCAGAGATGAGACAGAATTTAGGATAATAGAGTATGTTGGATAATGTTGAGGACCGCTCCATGAGGGGCTGAGGTAGAGGAGTTGATATTAATGAACTCCAAAGCAGAGGTGTGCAAAGACACATCAGCGTGCGTACTGAAGTCCCCAAAGATTAAAACAGAGCTTGGATGACGGACAGGACTGTGAACACATCGACCGCAACAACAAATTAGTTATGGAAAGAGCACCATCATGTACTTTAAGTAATACTGTGGTATAATGTCAAGTCAAGTCAAAAAGCATTTATTAAGCACTGACTGTGTGCTAGGCATTGTGCTAAGTGCTGGGAATATAGTTACAGGCAAAAAGCAACAAATTTTAGTATTTATTTTATTTTTGAATTCTCCTTTTCATATACTGACATGTTATACAGAGTAGGGTTTGTCCAGAATAGTTTTGAAAAGAAAAAAATCTTGGTGATCTGGTATACGATCAAGACAGTGTGATATATGTGTATAACCTATATGAAATTACTTACTGTCTGAGGGAGGGGGGAGGGAAAGAATTTGGAACTCAGAATTTAAAAAAAAAATGAATGTTCAAATTGTTTTTACATGTAATTGGGAAAAATATTATTTTAAAAAGGCACAAAGGAGTGTATCCCAAGTGGTGTTGGAAGGTGGTATAGGGATCTAGAAGTAGCAATGTGTAGCAATAGGTAGATCTACTACTCTTCCTAGCCTTGTGTATTAGGTGCATGAAATAAGAAGCTGCTAGCATTGACAGCTAAGGGAAAGCTGTCTTCCATAGATAGCCAGGTTTTTGTGAGTGAGAGAAGACAGAAAAAGCAAGGGCTCTGGGATGAAGGGGAATTTGCTAAGCATGAAGCAGGCATTCCAGAGTGCCTTTTTAAAGGAATGGGCAGAGGCAGATGAAGCATGGGGAAGAATGAGACTGAGCTGACTGAGAATGAAAATATGGGGAATATAGCTGGGCAGATGGAGGAATCCCAGAGATTAGACAAACAGGAGCCCTGAGTTTACTAACCATAAGACAGAAGTGGTTGGAGTCCACATATGACTAGAGCGCAGGATAAGAGGTCAACAGTAATGGCAGTCTGAAAGGTTGTATGGCATTAGTTTGGGGGTAGCCTATAGAAGCAACAGCCATTTTACTCTTCTGTCTTCCATCAATTTTGGGAGGGACTAGTACCAGGTTGGGGTGGTAGTGATCAGAGACAATGTGCTACGGATAGGCGAGTGTGGTAAGAAAGCCTTCAATCTCAATCTCTTTGATGGCGTAGGGGCAGTACCAGAGCAGTAGCAATGGTAGCTCTCTCTGATAGGCAGTGATGCCCTCCCTCCCTCCAAGGTCATGGGTTGATGGAGCCCTGAATAGGTACTGATTTCTCTGATGGAATGGAAGGCAGCAGGGGGTAATGGTGTGTGTCCCGGCATGTGTGGTGGTGGAACGTTGAGGAGGTGCTGATTTTACAGATGAAATAGCTGTAAGACTGGTGCAACATTTACCATGAATAATTTAGTAAATATTCATTATAAGTAGCATTTTAATGAATTATCCAGGTTGGTGTTTGATTTATCACGCAAAGGTAAAGTGTGAACAAAATTAGTTTTTACAGTCAAAGAAAAAGATAATCCCAGGCTAGAATTTTATATTTTTATTATTTGTACTTTTTTCTGTCAGTTTTTAAGTGGATTTTTACAATGGATTTAAAATAATATGGGACTCTCAGAGCTGATGCCCCATTGTACCAGCAGAATAAGGAATTGAGTTAAATGGTAACCAGAAAATTAATGGTGACAAATTGATATTGGTATTCTAGTTTAGCTTTACCATTGCCTGCATTTGTGACCTTGGGAGTCATTTACCTCTGTGCCTTAGTTTCCTCATTTATTAAAAGAAGGTGTCAGACTGGGCGAGCCCTAACATCCAGCTCTAAAATTCTGATACTGTGATTCTAAAAGTTATTCTGTTGATATGATATAGACAGTGAACAATGTAAACCTTGTGTTTTGATCAACAAAATTAAAAAGAGTATGTACTTAGGGGACCAATGTGTGTCCTGTGGAAATTGAATTGCATGATGAAAGCAAGCATTTATTAATCATCTACTATGTACCAGACACTGTACTAAGCTCTGAAGACACAAGGAAAGGCAAAGCACAGTCCTTGTGGTCAAGGACTGTTGTCACACTCTGCTGGGAGAGACAACTTGTAAAGAGCTGTGTACAAACAAGATATGGACAGGACAGATCTGAAGTAATCAACAGAGGAAAGGCATTAGCATCAAGGGGGAGTCAGGAAAAGCTTCTCATAGAAGGTAGAATTTTAGCTGACGCTTGAATGAAACCATGGAGGCCGAGAGGCAGAGATGAGGAGGGAGAATCTTCTAGGCATGGGAGACAGTCGTTAAAAATTCCCAGAACTGAGAGATGGAGCGTGTGAGGAACAGCAAGGAGGCCAGTGTCACTAGACTGAACATTACAGAGGGTGGAGGGTGGAGTAAGATATAAGAAGGCTAAAAAGTTAGGAAGGGGCCAGGTTGTGAAAAACTTTGAATGTCAAATGCAGTTTTATATTTGATGCTGAAGGTTACAGGGAACCATTAGTTTGTTGAATAGGGAGGTGACATAATTGGATTTTTACTTTAGGAAAGTTAATTTGACAGTTGAGTGTAGGATGGATTGGAATGGGGAGGAAGTTGAAGCAGAAAGGGCAACCAACAGGCTATTGAAATACTTCAGGAATGAGATAATGAGGAATTTCATTGTATTTTGGAGTCAGATCATATTACCATAAAACATAGTTAGACCATGCATAAAGGCCTTTTAACTTACATCCTAGTACCTATAAGTACTTGCTGCACAGCCTGTCCAATGATTTTACATGTCACTTGTCCCAAAGGCTTTGGGTTTCCTTTTTTTCTTGCTTAAAGACTACAATACTAATTAACCAAGTCAATTTGATAGTGTGTATATGGAGCATCGTCAGATTCCACATGCTTCCAATTTAACATGGCCTTATGATACCTTAGCAATGCATGACAGTTGTAGTTGTTTCTTAGTCTAATCCGCCTTAACTCTGTTGAGATTTCTGTGACCCATATTAGCATGTTAAAACTGAATCAGAGTCTGTGTTAAAAGAGATCTCAGAAAAGGTCTAGTTCAACCCATACATGAATAAGAATCTCCTCTATAATTGATCCTAAAGGAGATCATCTGGCCTTTGGAGAGCTTAATAAATATAGTGTCTAAATAGCTGTATGCTATTTAAGCAGTTGCTTTAAACTGCACCAAGACTTTTGGGACACCCTGTAAACTGAGGTTGAATCTATATTCCCTCTACAGACAGCCCATTCTATTTGTGCACATTTCTGATTGTGAGAAAGTTTACCCTTACATTTATCCTAAATTCTCCCTTCCACCTCCTTCCCTCATTCACACTTCCATGGGAGGCCTTGGCCAAGACAGCCATCTTTGTCAAAATCCAGTAGCCTAACTCCTGGCTTTCCTTGCCTCCAAGGCCTCCCTAGTTTTCGTCTCTCCATGGATAAGGTCCCTTCCACATCACATACCTTCTCCTCACTGTCTTTTCCATCATTGTCTCCCCCAAACTGGCTTCTATATCTTCTTTTGCTTCAACCTTTTGTGAAGTGGGCCTCCCAGGACACATCACCACCATCGGCCGTGAGGCTGATCACATTCCTCCCTCAATATCTCTCACTCAACGCACTGATAATCTACTGGATTCACTTCTCAGTGGTTAGCATACTCCTATCCCCTTATAAACTCCTAATTCTAGTGATTCTGAACCTCTCATGGCTGGTCCCTTCCTTATTCCTATCAGTCTAAATCCAGTCCTCCCTCCCCACAAACAATTTTCCACTCCAGATATGCCTTATCCATACTGAGCAATCTTTCTTTAATTGTAAACCCCTTCCTTTTTTACCCCTTCCATCTTCTGGCACTTACTGATATTGGCCTCCATCCTGCTGACCTTATTAATTTTTATCATTGTTGATTTGATTTTCTATTTAACTCTTATTTAACCAGCTTGACTAAAGGTGTTTCAGTTTTGTCATTCTTTTCAGTCGTTCTTGATGACACTGCTTCCCCTGCCACTTTTTCTAATACTGGGTGTTCTTTCACTCTTAACCTCCAACTCACTGGTTGTCATGTTCAAGTCCTGATACTCCTTGCTTCCCACTGCCACTTCTAGATTCTATCTCTACTACTCATCACTCATCAGCCTCTCCTCCTTTGAGGTTTATGCTACCAATATTTATTGCCCCGTGCAAATCCTTGGAGCTATTATCTATTAAATTGCCAGAACATTCTTTTTGTTTCCATACTGACTACAGTAGCTGGCTGACAGTCTTTCTCTACACTTCAATTCCTGCCTTCATGTTAGGGAACTCAGCTTTACATATCTTTACTCCCTCAAATAGTCGACCTTTTCAGTTCCTCCTTCTACTCATTTACATGGCCTACTCCTTCACTTTACATTAGCTACAAACAGAGTTGGTCATACCCTTGATTTTTCCATCACCTGAAAGTGTTCCTTCATCTGATCATAACCCTTTATCATTCCAGGTTTCTCCAAGCCTTACTCTTCTTAAACCTATTCTTTGTGCAAACCATGACATTCATCATTCATTATACCCTTCAGTTCTTTCCAGGCTTTACCTCAGTATTGGTTACACTCTCTTCACTTTGCCATCAGAGCTTCTTGGTGAATCGATTTAGATCTATACAATGTTTTCTACTTTGAAATGCATGCCTCTTTTTCCTTTCACTAGTCCTGCCTTGCCAAACCCAAAACCGAGAGTGCTTTTACCATTTATCTGTTTTGTTTCCATTCACATGTGCTGAACATGGGGTAGGGAGTCAGGAAACCAGGTTGGTTGAGTACACTACACTTGTATGTTATCTAATCTCAACCTTGCAAGGTCAGCATTCTGCTGTAATTGTTTTGTTATCCCACTTCTCAGTCTCCTTTGGTGGTTCCTCATCTGTGTCCTGCTGACTCACTGTGAGTGTCACACTAGGGTCTTTCCTAAACACCCCCACCTCCACCCCAATCATCTTTTTGATCTATATTATCTCACTTAGTGATCTCATGAAATCCCATGGGTTCAGCTGTCATCTCTACACCGATAATTGATTACCAGATCTCTATATGCAGACCTAGTCACTCTCCACAGTCTCACAACACTAATTGTCATGTGAATATGTTGAACTGAATAACCCATAGGTATTTTAACCTTAGCATATCCAAATTGAACACATTATCTTGGCCCCTAATACCTCCTTTTCCTGAGCTTCTCTATTACTTTTGAAAGCACCACTATCCTTCCACTTACTCAGATTTGCATCATTCTTTTTTATAGCATTTTTTGGGTTTTGTTTTGTTTTTGTTTTTAGTAAGGCAATTGAGGTTAGGTGACTTGCCCACAGTCACACAGCTAGGAAGTATCATGTGTCTGAGGCCGGATTTGAACTGAGGTCCTCCTGACTACTCCAGGGCCGGTGCTCTATCCATTGCACCACCTCGCTGCCCCGACTTGCGTCATTCTTAACATCTTACCCCACACATCCAATCCATTCCCAAATCTTGTTGTTTCTCCCTTTGTGTTATGTCCCTTTCTGATTTTATGTCATTCATCCATGTTTTAGGTCCTCATCACCTTTTGACTGAACTATTACTGTAGTCTTCTATGTTGTTTCTCTGTCTCAAGACTCTTCCTACTCCAATCCATCCTCCTGTCAGCCACCAAAATGATTCTTCCTAAAGTGCAGGTCTGCCCATGTCAGTCCCCTACTTAATAAACTCCAATGCTTCCCTGTATCCTTTCCTGTATCTCTAACAGAGAGTCCTCTTTTGGGCATTTGAAGCTCTATCTAACCTGGTCCTTTCTTGCCTTTCTAGTCATCTTCCTTTTCTTGTTTTCTCTAGGTATTCTGCAATCTAGTGCTGGTATTTACTGATACCTGCCTCCATCCTGATGACAAGTTCTAGCTCCACTGGCTTCCATGCCTTTCCACTTGCTATTTCACATGCATGGAACATCATCCTCCTTCCCTACTACCTCTTAGAATCCTTTAATACTCATCTTGCATCCTACCTTCTGTGGGAGGGCTCTCCTGGTCCCTCAAGCTCCTAGCACCTTCCCTTTATAGATTATCTCCTGTTTTCTCTGAATAGATTATCTATGTATCTAGTTATTTAACATGTTGTCTCCTCCATTATGATATAATTTGATACTGTAGCACTTACCATTCTGTCTAGTACATAGTAAGCACATAATAAGTGCTTTTTTTTATTGATTGATTACAGTTTAGTCTTATTAGATTTGACCCAGCCTCCTAGCCTTTTTTGGGTTCTGACTGTCATATGGTGTATAAGCTATTCTTTCTCACTTTGTGTATTTGTTAATTTGAGAAGTATGCCATTTATACTGATACAAATATAAAGCAGCATAGGGCCAAGGACATATGGTAAATGTGAACAGAGTTTAATTTCTCTTCTCCATATGCTCTGTAATTTTGTGGCCTCAAGTAGTCCCTTGCAAATACTAGGTATTCAGTGAATGTCTGTTGAATTAATGGTCTTTGAATGAAATCATAGGTACAGAGTGTGATATTATTTAATTGGAAGGTAGCCTATTCAATTTTAATAGAGTCCCATTCAATTTAGACATAAAATATTAGCACTTTGATTGTTACTTTGAGAGGTTATATGTGAGGTACTTTTCTGACTAACAAATCATTTGAAAGTTTGAAAATGTTCCCTTTCTAAAATTAAGATGGCCTCTATTATAAGCATTTTTAGCTTTTATCCTTATATTATATGTTATAATCCATTATTCTTTTGGGATCATTTTTTTTCTTGGCCATGTTTTCCTCTTACTCAGGTGATGGACATTTCCAGGCTGTTCTTCATTCTTGGAATCAACTCCCTCTTTGCCTCCCTCTTAAATCCCTCATTTTCTTCAAAACTCACCTCAAGTACCATTTTCTATATGACAACTTTTATGATATCCTCTATCTTCTACTATTATCCCCCTGGAAATATCTTTTTGACCATATATCTTATGTATGCTTTTTATGTACATATTATAGAATGCAAGCTCCTTGAGGGCAGCCACTGTTTCATTTTTGTCTTTGTCTTTCACTTTGTCAGCACTATCTCAGGACTTGGCCTATAGCTGGCCCTTAGTAAATGCTTATGGATAGATTGATTGAATCTGGCAATATTTGAACTTAGAAAGCTGTCACCTAAAGTTGTATCACTCATTTATTTTGAGGCTGAAAGTATTGCTATATCCCTTTTAAGTTCTAGAAATATAAATATTATCAATTTATAAAAAAATATAACTTATGATAAGCGAATTTGAGCAAAAGCAGCAATCCCTAATTATAAGTATGTAAAATGCTAATTTTAAGTGTTGGGGGTGGGGTTGCTGTACCTTAGTTATTAATGATCTCCTTTCTTGCCTGCCTGGGTAATTTCTTCTTTACTATTTTAAACCTAGTGTTCTCTAATACGCCCATTAAAAGCATTTTGTATTTATATCTGTAGTACTTAGCACATGCCTGGCACATAGTAAGCACTTACTAATTGCTTTTTCATTCTTTCATTAATCACTCTTTTATTCATGCAGCTCATATTGATCCTTCTTTGGCTAGATGAGCTGATGAATTCTTAGCTTATTTTCCAAATATGTTTTCTTCTGGCTTTCTCTCTCTATTTTTGCTCCTTAAGAGGTTTGCTCTGAGTTACCAGGACTAATCCGCTCTTCAGAATCATGTTCAAGTCTCCTGGATAATCAACACCTTATTTTCAGGGCCACAAAATCATTATGTTGACACCATGTTTAAAATGAAATTTTACATCCAACCTTACTCCAGTTAGTAACTAATTTCAGCAATTTCTTAAAAAAAAAGATTTCAAATTTATTTAATCTCCATGTTCTATGAAGTATTGGAGAGTGCACATAAAAGTGTAGTTGTTACCTTCCTCAAACCAGGAACTTAAGAATTTATTATAAAAGAACACTCCTTTTTTGGTTTCAGCTTTCAATATAAAAGTAGTTTATCTTATTAAGGTATACACACTATCTTCAAGCATGAAACATAGAAAGATACTTTTTTATCTTGAGTACTAATTGAAGTCTGAATTCTGGCTTATATCATCACTGTGTTCCAGAGGTCTTTCACTGAAGCAACAGAAATTAGTGCTTTTCAGATAGCAGAGATGTGAAAATTCTGTATTAATCTTAAAAACAAAAGTAAAAACAAAACGCAAAACTGCTTGCTCAACTTTGGTTTCCGTTCCCAGTCTCCCTTCTTATAAAGTATATTCTGCCTAGGGTTATATGAAATATATTTCTATTACTCCATGATCTCATTAATGTGAGAATACCCTTCAGCAATGTAGATCATAACCCACTCGTACTCGGCCATCTTATCAATTAGAATAATTTGGCATGAAATTATTAAATAATAACAGTTTTTTTCTGTACTTAAGAAAGATTGTAGTCACATCATAATTTTAGCTTCTGTAATAGGCTTTTGCTTTCTGACATGTGACTTAAGTTTTTGGTGGCCTTCTCTTTGATAATTCATATAACAAAGAACTTCAGGAAAAATATATTCAGCTTTAAAACGAGGCTAAATTTCTTTGTAGTTTTTTTTTTGTTTCTGCTAAAGAAAATTGTGAAATTATAATGACTAAGTGCATTTTAAAGGTTTTTAACCTTGTTTATTTCTTCCATCAAGAAATAAGCAAATCAGTAACTGTTAACCCTAATTTATTTTTACACTTCATGTGACATTACTTTTAACTGGCTATATTTGAGTAATAAAAGCCATGGATTTTAAGCCACTTAGTTATTTGGTTTCATTTTTAACACAAATAACACCTTTTCATCCATTTTATATAAACTTCAAAAAAACATATGTTTTAACTTACTGCCAAATAAGAAGAAATGTGTTACATTAAAGAGCATGTTGTTTGCTTGCGCATTTGGAAATACCATTCATTTTATAGCAATTTTGAGTTATTTTTCTGTCACTTTGTATTCCTATTCAAAGAGACATGCAGAAACCCTCACTCAAAACAACTCCCTTAGGGTTTACCCATGGATGTCAGCAGTCATGAGCAGGAGGCACAGTATACAACAAGCTTAGGTCATAGGACTGGATTATTGTCCTTTGAATTGTGTTACCTAGAAATCTTGAGTAGTATTCAGGTACTTTTTGGAGGTTAGGTGGGCAAGAGAGAAGCATTAGACATGTAGCCTCCACCATAATCCCTTTGTCTTTCTTTGGAAAACTACACTGATGCCACTCCCCCAATTTTTATACAAATCTCTAAAACATGTATAACCTAAGCCAGGGGAAATGGTCCTATAGAGGCTAAATGTTAGACATGCCAAAGGGTAATGATTAGAAAAATATTATAAACATGACCACAACAGCAAGCAGAATTGTTTTCTCAGATCTGGTTCAAAGATCTGGTTTTATTTCAGCTGATATAAATGAAACCTGGATACCAGTGCAACATAGGCCAGTTCAAGTCTCTGTTAACACCTGGTGAGAACTGGGGAGAGGGCTCTTTTTTTGTGGTGGTTGTTTAGAATCATGTGGTTAAAAAGAGCACCGAAGTAGGAGATGGGAGACCTAAATTCTTGTCCTGACTCTCGCACAAATTATATGTATTACTTAAAACTCAGGTAAAACTAACCTAAAACTATCTCAGACCTTATTTTACTTAATTATAAAATGAGTGTGCCAGATACAATAATTTCTCATGTTCTTCCAATTGTAAAATTCTTGATTTCATGATAAAAAAGTCTTTGCTATTGAAAATGATTGATGGCTGAATTCGAAGGTATTCTGGAGCACACTAAAGGTCAATTTCTACTGTCCTTTTTTACACACACATTTTAACTTCTTAATTGTATTCATTGATCATGATATTTAATATCAGTGGACCCTAACACCTATAAAATATTAAATGAGATAATATATAAAGTGCTTTGCAAGTATCAAAGCTAGTTATTATTATTAATAATAAAATACTTCATTCAAGTTCATTGTAACTCAGGTATTCCTTAGGGTTTGAAGATATCCTCCTATGTCTTTATCAAGAATCTTATTATCTTCATTTCCACTACCCCCTTTATAGTCTCTTCCATGCTTCCCTTCTTTTACTATGACTAAAACCCAGGAAAGTACATAATCACTCAGGCTTTTTTTACAAACCGGTATTGAAGATGACATTCTATTCAAACAAAAGTTGGGAGGTATTCTAAATACTCTTATTAGGCATGACATTATACTAATTACATCTAATCGCAGGAAACTGCAACATCTCCTCAGTTATATCTACAGTTATTTAAAAGAGACTACTGTAACCATTCGCATTAGAAAAAGTGGATGAAAAATTCAGTTTGCTCAGAGTATGTCATGCAATTGTTAGCCCATCTATTTTCAATAGGCATTGCATATTAATAATAAGTTGGGCCCATATTAAATAAGAAAAAGAAATTGGGCTGGCTTGAATGTAGGAAATGAAACATTGCTTCCATGAAACCAAACTGCTGGTGGCTGTGCAAGACCATTTCTTTAATATGAATATTCTTATGGTAATGCAATGAGAGTGTGAATGACAGAATATCATTATCTCCTAATAATTAAATTTTATAACTAACCCAAAAGACAACAAAAAGATACATGCTATATACAAGCAAGCTGGCATTACATTAGTAAGTCTAAAGTCCTCAAGAAGAGGAATGAAAGGCATCCTCAAGGACACATCCCATTAGAAAAAGAGGTGGCTGGTATCATAGCAAGAATGAGAGGTAGTGACAGATAGTTGGAGTTCTACATTTGGCTTCCTAGAAATTAAAAGAACCAGAAGACCTCCAACACTTTGAGTATATCCAATCTAGTTAATGTTGGAGAGGATGAGGGAAAATTGAGACACTAATGCACTGTTGGTGGAGTTGTGAACTGATTCACCATTCTGGAGATCAATTTGGAGCTGTGCCCAAAGGGCAATCAAACTGTGTGCACCCTTTGATCCAACAATATCACTACTAGATCTATATCCCAAAGAGATCGTAAAAAAGGGGAAAGGACCTACGTGTACAAAATGTTTGTAGCAGCTTTTTTTGTGGTGGCCAAGAATTGGCAATTGAGGGGATGCCCATCAATTGGGTAATGGCTGAACAAGTTATGGTATATGAATGTAATGGAACATTATTGTGCTATAAGAAAGGGGGAGCAGGCAGATTTCAGAAAAACCTAGAAAGACTTACATGAACTGATGCATAGTAAAATGAGCAGAACCAGGAGAACATTGTACACAGTAGCGGCAACTTTGTGTGATGATCAACTGTGACAGACTTAGCTCTTCTCAGCAATACAATGATCCAAGACATTTCCAAAAGACCTATGATGGAAAATGCTATCCACATCCAGAGAAAGAACTATGGAGTCTGAAATCAGATCGAAGCACACAATTTTAATTTATTATTTTTCCTTTTGCAAATTGTAATTGCTTTGCCAACTGTTTTTTCTTTTACAATATGACTAATTTGGAAGTAGTTTTACATGATTGCACATATATAACCTATATCAAACAGCTTACTGTCTTAGGGAGGTAGGAGAGTTGAGAAGGAAGAAAAAAATTTAGAACTTGAAATTTTATAAAAAATGAGTGTTAAAAATTGTTTTAATATGTAATTGGGAAAAATACTATTTCAGAAAAGTATATCCAATCTAGAAGAGTTACAAAAAGATGGGGACAAAAATCCACAGCATCATTTAATATATTAGAAGCCAATTATTATATGTCAGGCATTATAAAGAATCACCAAAAATACAAAGAATAAAATGAAGCAGTCCCTGCCCTCAAGGATCTTACATTCTATCAGGAGAGACTATTTATATATAGAAATACATACAAATTAAATGCAAAGTAGTTCCTGGGTTGGGACTCCAAGGGGCAGTGATGATGAAGGAGTACGAGATAGGAGACAGAATGTTGTGTGAGGACCAGTTAGACAAGATAGTTTGCCTGGATTATAAAGTGTTTAAAGGGGAGTAATGTAGAGTAAACCCAGAAAGATAGGCTGGGGCCATGTTTATGAAGAGTTTTAAGAGGTAGGAGTTTGTATGTGATGTTATAGGCAGTAGGGAGCCAGTGTGAGGAGGCGAGTGACATTGTCAGACTTGATCTTTAGGAATGTCACTTCAATAGCTATCTGTGGGCCAGGACCCAAGCGGGATCCAGCTTTAAAATTCAGTGAGCATTCATGTAGCAGGAAAGGCAAAACCAATTTTGCAAAGTAAGAATTAAGAGAATCAGTTTAAAAAGGATATGCAGTTGAAAGAATACTATTTAGCTCCTCCTGGAGAATTCACATAGCAGCTGGCCCTGTAAACATTTGCTTGAAGTTTACCAAGAAGGGGGAGGTGAAAGTTACATACTTCCATTATCTTCAGCTGCCCTTGCTCCTTTGGGAGCAAGGAAGCAAAATGGTCTCCCTCTGAAAAGACCATTGCAGTTTCTAGAACATTGCATTTTCCTGTGCCGTATGGAATGGAGAGAGGAGAGACTGGAGACAGTGAGTCCAATTATCAGGCTAGTATGACAGACCATCAAGAAGTGATAGGGTCTAAGCTGCTGTAGAGGGGATCAGAAGATATGAAAAAGGAATGCATAGCCACATGATGAGATTATAGATCCATCCACATATCTAAGTACATGTTTCATGCTAAAAATTCTCAGTAATGTATCACCATTAACTTTTAGGAAGAAAGATTCTATGTAAAAATATGAAAAATATAACTTTACTTTGTAGTTCAGCTGCTCCTTATTGAATCCTTGCTGTGTACTCAAGTGTTGGAGCACCTTCTGGGAGAAATATAAATTATAGTTCCTGCTTTCGAGGAAGTTTTACTATGGGAAAGGTTCTATGTACAAACATATGTATATCTGAAATGGCTCGATATGATAGGGAAAGAGCAAGTGATTACATTCCCAGTTGAGGGAAGTACTTCCCAAGTAGTCAGCTGGTACTCTAGGAGTTCAGAAGATCCAGGAGTGTGATAAGAGCTGCCACAGGCACAATCCTTATGTTGATACTCTGCATTTCAATTCACATGGTACATTTTTTGCTTTTGCTTGCTCTAATTAGCAACTGATTTGATCAGATAAACACCAAAAAATGCATTAGGCAAGATAGATGATTATGTGGCAATATGATATAATGGACAGTTTACTGGACCTGGAATCAGGAGGACTTGAGTTCAAATACTGCTTTAGACACTAGCTGTGTGACCTTGGATAAGTCCTTTAACCTCTCTATCCCTTAATTTCCCTACCTGTAAAAAGTGGAGGGGTATGGCTTCTGAAGTCCCTTTGATCCAATGGGTTCTCCCACAGTCCTCCTAACTTCTAGCAATTAATGTTGTGTTAGTGAACATCAGCAGAAAGTTGGTTGAAGTTGTATGGTTCCAACAACAAACATAGTTGTGCTAGTGGATCTTTTACTAGAATCTTTTGTCTTTCTATGTGATGCTTTCTCTGAGATTATTTTTTTTTGTTGTGTGGTTTTTGTGTGTGAGGCAATTGGGGTTAAGTGACTTACCCAGGGTCACACAGCTAGTGAGTGTCATGTGTCTGAGGCCAAACTTGAACTCGGGTCCTCCTGACTCCAGGGCGGGTGCTCTATCCACTGTACCACCTAGCTGCCCCGAGATTATTTTTAAGAAATTGAAACCTCGGGGCAGCTAGGTGGTGCAGTGGTTAGAGCACCCGCCCTGGAGTCAGGAGGACCCGAGTTCAAATCCGGCCTCAGACACATAATACATCCTAGCTGTGTGACTCTGGGCAAGTCACTTAATCCCAATTGCCTCACTTAAAAAAAAAATTGAAACCTGACATGTCCTTCAGTGTTCTGCCCTCACACATTTCTTAGATGGTTATTCAGCCAGCTGCTGGTTGTTTGAAAAGGGTGTAAGGTGTTTTGTCGCCTGAGTGACCAATTGGCTGCAATCTCCACAATCCCTGTTTGTCTCTCTTCTTCTATACTTGAAATGATTGAAGAGGATCACATCATAAGATACCCAGGAATAATAGAAAGCCATCTCCTCTAGTGTAATCTTTCATGAAGGTTTGAAAACAATTGGGCACAGGAAGAAAATAAAGAGGTTTGTTTCGTGCAAAAGATATAAAACAAAAGATCTTTTTCATGTGAACCTTATATTATGTTATGTTATTGTTTTGTTGTTGTCGTTGTTGTTGTTTTAACAACAGAACGTTGTTTTCTTTAAGGGATACAGATGAAAGTTGCCTAAAATAGTGATGCTTTGAATGTAAGCCATGTCTACCATACAGGTTATTAACCTTTCCCCCAAAAGTTAATTTTTAATTTTTAAATTTAAAATTTTTAAATTTAATCTGATCCAAGCTGCAGGGATTTAATCTTAAATGATGACGAACTAGGTCATATTAGGGCTAAAGAAAATTATAATGATCAGTCTTTTGGATTGGAATTATTCTTGTTATTTTTCATTAAGAAAATAAACATCTCTGATGTCTTCACATAAGGATTGGTATTGTCTATGAAAATGATGATTACAATATTATTGTAAAAATTTGAGTTTGATAATTAAAAATTTTGTAATTGATGAATTAATTTTTTTTAAAAAACATTGATATTTTATAGCCAAGAGTGGTTTAACTCATAGCCACTGTAGCTCTTGTCATTTGATTTTTGCAAATTGATGCTGCAGTGCTTTAAAAATAGGCTATAATGAGGGGCAGAGCCAAGATGGAGGAGTGAAAGCAGCAACCTGCTTGAGCTCTCCCCCAAACCCCTCCAAATACCTATAAAAATGGCTTTAAACAAATTCTAAAGCAGCAGAACCCACAAAAAGACAGAGTGAAAGAAATTTCCAGCCTAAGACAGCCTGGATGGTTGATAGGAAAGGTATATTATGATGGTTGGGTAGAGGAGCGCAGTGTGGTGTGGGCATGTACGCTGCAGCGAACGTGGAGCAGACCTCAGAGGACTGAATCATGGGCAGCTCCGGTGGTTTCCAGACTTCTCAACCCACAAATGCCAAAGACGGCTCAGAAGGTCAGTGGGAAAAGTCTGTTTCTGCAGTGCTGAGAGAGAAGCAGGGTGGTCTCAGCTCCATTCCCTATGTGGTTGATCAGAGGGAAATTGCAGGGATCCCTCTGCTGGTGCAGGATTCTCTTGCTTTGCCTGTGCTTGGATCTGGGTCACAGTTCTGCGTGGTGGTCCTGGGGCAAGGAGGAGCGCTGGCGTGGTGGAACTTATAGTGGCTGTGAAAAGGAAAACTTCCTCACAGTTCCAAGGCAGAAAAGAGTGCTTGTGGCCACTTATAGACCAGAGCACAGGCCAGGAAAGGAGTAAACACCTTGTCCTTGATCATACCACCTTTGAAGAACTGAAAATTTACAGGTCACTAGAAGTATTTGTGAAAACAGCTGCACAAAACCAATGAAGTTTGGGACAGTACATTCTCCACACTGGAAACAGCCTCCCACCTTAACAAAGAGTTTATAAGTCAAGTAATTGGCCGGCATCATGAGCAAGCAGCGCAAAAAGAGTCAGGCTATATTTTCTTACTTTGGTCACAAAGAAGATCAAAACACACAACCAGAAGAAGACGATGAAGCCAAAGCTCCTACATTCAAAGCCTCCAAGAAAAATATGAATTGGTCCCAGACCATGGAAGAGCTCAAAAAGGATTTTGAGATGCAGTAAGAGAAGTAGAGGAAAAACTGAGAATGATGTTAAAGGAGACCCCAAAAATACTGAAGAAAATAATACCTTAAAAAATAGCCTAACCCAAATGGCAAAAGAAGTCCAAAAAGCCAATGAGGAGAAGAGTGCCCTAAAAAGCAAAACTGGCCAAATGGAAAAGGAAGTCCAAAAGCTTACTGAAGAAAATATTTCCTTAAAAATTAGAATAGAGCAATTGGATGCTAGCAACTTTATGAGAAATCAAGACACTGTAAAACAAATCCAAAAGAATGAAAAATTAGAAAACAATGTGAAATGTCTCATTGGAAAAACAACTGACCTGGAAAATAGATCCAGGGGAGAGAATTTTAAAATTATTGGACTATCTGAAAGCCATGATCAAAAAAGAGCCTAGACATCATCTTTCAAGAAATTATCAAGTAAAACTGCCCTGATATTTTAGAACCAGAGGGCAAAATAGAAATTGAAAGAATTTACCAATCACCTCCTGAAAGAGATCCCCAAAGGAAAACTCCTAGGAATATGGTAGCCAAATTCCAGAGTTCTCAGGTCAAGGAGAAAATATTACAAGCAGCCAGAAAGAAACAATTCAAGTATTGTGGAAACACAATCAGGATAACACAAGATTTAGCAGCTTCTACATTAAGGGACTGGAGGGCAAGGAATATAATATTGCGGAGGGCAAAGGAGATAGGATTACAACCAAGAATCACCTACGCAGCAAAACTGAGTATAATCCTTCAGGGGAAAAAATGGTCATTCAGTGAAATAGAGGACTTTCAAGCATTCTTGATGAAAAGACCAGAGCTGAATAGAAAATTTGACTTTCAAATACAGGACTCCAGTGGAACATGAAGAGGTAAACAGGAAAGAGAAATCATAAGAGACTTATTAAGGTTGAACTGTTTACATTCCTGCATGGAAAGATGATGTTTGTAACTCATGAGACCTTTGTCAGTATCAGGGTAGTTGGAGGGAAAAAAATATATGTATGTTTATATATAGATAGATAGATAGATAGATAGATAGATAGATAGACAGATATGGATATAGATAGATAGATAGATAGATAGGTAGATAGATAGATAGATAGATAGATAGATAGATAGACAGACAGATATGGATATAGATAGATAGATAGATAGACAGATATGGATATAGATAGATAGATAGATAGATAGATAGATAGATAGATAGATAGATAGATATGGAGATAGATAGATAGATAGATAGATAGATAGATAGATAGATAGATAGATAGATAGATAGATAGATAGATAGAGGGCACAGAGCTAGTTGAAGATGAAAGGGTCATATCTAGAGAATAAAAATAAGGGGTGAGAGAGGATTATACTGGGAGAAGGAGAAAGGGAGAGGTAGAATGGGGTAAATTGTCTCACAAAAAAACAGAAAAGAAAAGCCTCTTACAGTGGAGGGGAAACAGGGGAAGGTGAGAGGGAATGAGTGAATCTTCTCATAGGATTTGGCTTAAGGAGGGAATAACATAAACACTCAATTGGGTATGGAAAGCTGTCTTACCCTACAGAAAAATAAGGGGAGAAGGGGACAAGAGAGCAGGGGAATGATAGAGCGGAGGGCAGATTGGGAAAGGGGGTAATCAGAAGCAAACACTTCTGAGGAGGGACAGGGTCAAAAGAAAGAATAGAATAAATGGGGGGGTAGAACAAGATTAAGGGAAATAGAGTTAGTTTTTCACAACATGAATACTGTAGAAGTGTTTGCATAACTGCACATGTATAACCTATATTGAGTTGCTTGACTTTTCAGTGAGGGTGGATGAGGAGGGAGGAAGGGAGAAAATTTGGAACCCAAAGTTTTAAAAACACATATTTAAAAAAAATGTTTTCACATGCAACGGGGAAATAAGAAATACAGGAAATGGGGTATAGAAATCTGTCCTGCCCTTCAGGAAAGCAGAAGGGGAAAGGGATAAGAGAAGGGGGGGAGAAAAAGGAGGGCAGACTAGGGGAAGGGATTACCAGAATGCATGCTATCTTGGGGTGGGGGGAGGGGTGAGATGAGGTGAAAATTCGGAACTCAAAATCTTATGGAAGTAAATGTTGAAAACTAAAAATAAGTAAGTTTAAAAAAAATTTAAAAATAGGCTATAATGTTATTGGTGGTGAAAGGTAAACATTGGTGGTAAACGGCCACAATTGAGTACAGGTCCAGCATGCTAATAATCTATGGCTGACATCTACTTGAACAAAAGATGAAATGTAGTTAGACTATATTCTTTAGTCAGTTGAATTCTTCAGTTTTCTTGATGTATTCTGAGTAGTGGCATGGTTGATCCTGAATCCCTTCACATATAATCTGCCCCTCTAGAAGACGTATGTTGAAATAGCCTGACCAAATGCTATTGGGCTGAACTTGTGTAGATCTGGCATCAGGCTACTCATTGGGATTGATTGCCTCCATTCACATTCACTTATCTTTAACAGATTATGTTTTTCCATTATGTAAGTTACTATATAATACTACAAACTACAGAATAATTCACAGTTACTTTTTTTTAAAAATTCTGTTATTTCCTCCTCCATTTAATAGTTAGATATTGCCTTGGGCCTTGACCAGTTTAATAATATTTTAAACACTAAAATGTTTGCAGGTATCTTTTTAAAGTCCTCAGTATACTTTTATACCATGTTTTCTAACGACTGATCAAGACTTTTGGCTGTTAATTTAACCAGAATTGTTATTCTTTTCTTCCTGAATAGAACAAGGCTCTCTAAGTGAATTGATCCCTTAATATCTCATAACAATAAATTGTATCCAGTAGTTATGTTTTTCCAGACAGTTTTGCACAGTGTAGTCAATACTTGAAGGGAAGAAGAGCTGCTGTCTCGTGAGTGAGGGTAAAGGTAAACGTTCCCTACTGAGTGAAAGAAACAGTCACTCTACTTTATTATGTAACTACGCTCTAAGAACTAGTTCTGTGGAGAAAATGCAGTCAAATTTCATTTATATTTAATATCCAGACAGTACTTTTCACTTATGGCTAATACATGGTTCAGATCCTACCTGAGTAGATATCTGGTGTGTTGCTATGCACCCTACAGGCACTCAGTAAATATTAACCAGTGATAAAAGATGTACATCATTTCTTTATAGATAACCAAAGCTAAGGTAGAGGTAATTAATATTTGGTGGTCTTCTGCATTTCTCATAAAATTAGAGCCATAAAGATCATCTAATCCAACACTCTCACTGTAATGAGCTAATTAGGAAGCATTTTTAAACTGCCTGTTTTGTGCCAAGAGCTGGAGATACGGAGACAAAAATGGAACATTGTCTGTTTTCAAGAAGATTCCATTCTAAAAGCTTCATGTACAAGACATTGCTTGAGCTGAGTCTTCAAGGAAACAAGGAATTCAAAGAAAAAAGGAGATGAGCTTGTATGTTGTAGGCATGGCAGACAGTCAGCGCAAAGGTGGGAGAATACATTTCATGTGGTAGAAATGGCAAGAAGGTCAGTTTGGCCTAAGTATAGAATATGGAAAAGGAAATTAAGTGATATGCCTAGAGTCATACAATAAGTAGGAAAGAAGAAACGCAGACGTTGATCTTCTCACTCCAAGTCCATTTATCTCTCCACTATACCACGGACCTCCAGGCTTTGATTTCTCTTTACGGCATAGATGAATTTGTATAATTTTTGAAAAGAATACTAAATTTAGGAGATGATGTTCAGATGAGTTTATGTAAACCACCAGGACTTGGGAAATTTCATTCAACCAGTCTCTGTCTCCTTAGTCTTCATTATCATTATTTTGTTCAGCATTGTACTCAAGACTATGATTTCCTTAAAAAGCCTTGGGCTGGCACACCTATCCTCTGCTCCTTCCATCTATCCAACTTGCTTCTGTTCCATGGATCTTATGAGATAGAAAAGGAATTTAGTGTTCTCAGGATGACATACTATTAACAAAACTGTTCATGACCAATCCACCTCCTACCTTTCCAGTCTTCTTTTATACCTCACTCTGTGAGGTACTCTTTGATCCAGCAACACTGACCTTCTGGTGTTCTGTGAACAAGACACTTATCTCTTGGCCTGGGGAATTTTCTCTGGCTGTCACTCATGCCTGGAATGCCCTCCCTGCCTCTATCCGATTACTGATCTCTCTTGCTTCCTTTTAGTCCAAACTAAAATTCCATCTTCTACAAGAAGCCTTTCCTTACCCCTTTTAATTCCAGTGCTTTCTCTCTTTTAATTATTTCCTATTCTTTCTGTTTAAAGTTTGCTTTGTATGTATTAATTTGTATATTGTTTCCCCCATTAGATTGTAAGCTCCTTGTAGCCAGGGACTAACTTTTGACTCTGATTTTACCCTCAGTACTAATGTATGCTTAATAAATATTTATTGCTTTGTATTGTAATCTAGAAATTGTTTCATGGTAGTTACAAAATAGAATAGTTATCTTTTGTTTCCAGAACTCTGTTGAGTTCACCAAAGTTATTGGACTCCTGAGAATCTTTTGGATTCTTAAGTGAGCTTGCCTCCCTAGTAACTGTCAACATGCCCATAATGTATTTTGTTAAATAGTGAGTTCTTATCCCAGAAGCTTGAGTCTTTGGATTTATCAAATAGTAGATTAGTATAGTCATTGACTATTGTATCTTGTGTACCTAACCTATTCCACTGATCCACCACTCTATTTCTTAGCCAGTACCAAGTAGTTTTGATGATTGCTGCTTTATAAAAAAATTTAAGATCTTGTACAGGTAGGCCACCTTCCCCTGCGTTTCTTTTCATCAGTTCCCTTGATATTCTGGACTTTTTGTTCTTTCAGATGAATTTTGTTATTGTTTTTTCTAGCTCTATAAAATAATTTTTTGGTAGTTTGATTGGTATGGTGTTGAATAAGTAAATTAATTGAGGTAGAATTGTCATTTTTGTTATATTAGCTCAGCCTACCCATGAGCAACTGATATTTTTCCAATTAGTTAGATCTGACTTTATTTGTGTGAAGTGTTTTGTAATTGTGTTCATGTAGTTCCTGGTTTTGTTTTGGCAGGTAGACTACCAAATATTTTATAATGTCTACAGTAACTTTAAATGGAATTTCTCTTTCTATCTCTTGCTGCTGGACTTTGTTAGTAATATATAGAAATGCCAATGATTTGTGTGGGTCATAATGTCTTTTTTGTTGTAGTCATTTCAGAGGTAGCACAAACGTACATAAGGATCTCTGGGAGTAGCGGTTCCCTGTTCTTTACACTGTCATGTCAAAGCCCACCTTAAGTCATAAAAATATCCTTCTTCAAAAACACAGCCTCACACACTCCCTTATAATCTAGTCCTTGCCTTGAAATCCAAAGGAAAATATTGGTGGATGGTCTCAACATAGAGTTGTCCTTTGAGTTGTGGGGGACTAGAACCTGGGACATCCAAATCCTTGGGAACTTCTGAAATGAAATTAGCATTGTTTTATAGAACATCAGCCAAACTGCATCCAGGAAACTATGGGTCACATAGAATTTGTTAATGAATACAAAGACCTCCTGACATTTGAGAATACTCTAATGCCATTGCTGACAATGGTACCGTGTATGTAGACAATGTTGGATTGGTCAAGTCAGGAAGTATCAAAGTTTAGGCTCCTCAGTCCTGCTTTTTATTCCTTACAGACCTGAGCTTGAATCTGTATATCTGTCTAAGCCAATAGATTCCTGGGAGTTTTAAAGGCACAGAATGTTCTAACAACCTGAGGTTCACAAAGGAAGCCTACTTGCAATCCCAGCTAAATTGACTTGTCCAATCTTATTCATACACTGCTTTGTATCAGGATGAAGAGGAAACCGAGGCAAATTTGAAATTGCATTTTCATCATAACTCTGCTATAAGAAAATCATTGATGCTACTTTAAGGGTACAAATTTGATTAAATTATTTTGCTAGTGCATTCCACATTGACTGACCTATGGGTCAACTGACCACCCCTATGACTTCCCCCAGAGACTTTCTCCCCTGGCCACTATGCCCTTATCTGTATTGTTTCCCCCTATTAGAGTACAAGATCTCTGAGGACAGAGTATGCTTTATTTTTGTGTTTGTATCCTTAGAGCTCTTAATAGTACTTGTCACATAATATGCATTTAATATATTCTTTTCGTTAGTTCATTTACTGAGGCCCAATTTGCATAAAATTAGCTTGCAACTTAATAAAAGGAGAATTGAGTCAAGAGAAAAGAACCTGGAAAATTCAAACATCTATATAACTCATGTTTTTGGCATTTGGAGATGCACATACTAGTTTCCTTGTCATAGAAATGTTTGTCTTCCTGGCAGCATTATTGGCACCATTTTACCATTTAGTGCAACAGTGAATTTTAAGTTGTGTCAGCCTTTGGGTGAAATAACTTTGCTTAAATAATATCATTAGCCAATTTCTGGCTTAGAATCTGAAATCCTAAAATAGATGAAAAATCTATGACATATCTACTTCTATTATTTATAGTGGCAGAGGGAATTTCATTGGATCAAATAAAATGTTAGGACTATGTCAAATTTTTTAAAAATTAAAGATAAGTTAAATATATTATTGAAGCAAAATGTAACTTTGAAGTAAACCAGAAGAATGGGTATATGCATATTTTATTATTATATAAATCTGAGTTATTGTGGCTGTTCATTTTATTAGCTGATTGCTAATTTAATTTTAGTGACTCTTTAATGACTCTAAAAAAGATAACTAAAAACTTTATAACTTTAAAAAGATAGCTAAAAAAGATAACTTTTTTAAAAAACTTACTATTAAGACTTTTCCCCATTTTTTTATAATCAGGAAAAGAAGTGGGTGCAATCTTAGGCAAGTAAGGATGGATAAAATGCAAGTAAGGGAGAATGGTCATAAAGGAAATCTCTGAAGTAGAAAAGAGTATTTCTTATTGCTTTTTTCCTTCAAATAATTTTCTTCAGTTGCCGTTTTCCTAAATTCAAATCTGTCCTCATTTTTTCCTTGTGTGAAGATCCTTTGCATTCTAACTGAATTGGAGTTTGATTGTAGTTATACTGAATTTATTTCCTATTTGATATCACCAATGTTTCTGGATGCAATGGTTAAGGTGGTAGTCTGCTACATGCTACATGGATACTTTTATTTATCAACGGTTCAGTGTTTTGGCATTTTGTCTCTCTGCTACCTTCTTATGACCTTAGGTTCTCAAAAAAGGTAGGCTCCACCAACCTGCAAAGACTTTGAGTACCGGTCTGCATGTTTCTTAGGTGACAGTGGCCTACCTTACGTTGCATAGACTTATATGTGTAACTTAGTTACAGGCTGATGAATTTTTTTTTATCTGTAGCAGCTCTCAGATCTTCTACCCACTTGTAGAGGGCTTGTCATTTGTGTTAATAAGTGGAGCAAGGGCAAAATTACAAGTCCTTGAAATAACAAGTAAGTCTTTATTTTATCAGGAAATGGATGGAGAAACTTGGAACAAAAAGAAGTATGCCTAAATTTTAGTATAATCTTGGGAAAGAATATTTGTTTTATTAAACTGATTTGGATATTTATTTCTTTTTTGGTGGCAGAAGGGAGGGGAGGGATGGACATATGAAAGGAAGTAGTGATAGAGAGTGTTATTAAGAATAAGAAAGCTCAGCTGGCAGCTTCTTTGCCAACCATACCTCTTGTTTCTTAAAAACTTAAGGCTGACAATTTTAATCTTGGTTTGAGAAAGGTTTTTTTTTAGTTGGTTTCTTTTTTTGGTCTTCAAGTAATTTAATGATTTTTATTTTGGAACTTGAACCCAGGTCTTTCAGACTCTGAGGAAGAGAATCTAGCTAATAAAAACAACATGTATGATTTATAGAAAAAAATTAAAATTATATTGATGAAGAAAGACAAAGAAAAACTTACAACCTCTGAGTAATGAGATGAGGAAAATTAGGTAATTGACACTGTACTAGTTTGAGTTGGAGCTGAGGCAGGAGGCAGAAGGCTGGTGAGGAATGGGAAGCCTGGCATAAGACTTTGGGGAAGATGGTATTTCTTGATACATGAGCTGTGAGGGTTCAGCAAGCACAGAAAGTAGTATGAAATGCAATGTATCAGAAAGTTCAGATAGGAGCTTAATAAATGGTTGCTGAATGAGTAGATGAATAAATGAATATACAGCCACCTCCCAATTAATGTGAATAGTCCCTTAAAGTGGTCACATTACTCAAATTCACACTACATGCTTCTGTTTAGCTGGAATCAGTTACCATATTTTACAAAATTATGCTTTCAAATAGCTCATAGCTGATTGTATGCATTTGAAGTAGCACAATAGATAGAGTGCTGAGCATGTAGTCAGAGAAACTCAAGTTCAAATCTGGTCTCAGACACTAGCGGTGTGACCTTGGGCAAGTCATTTAACTTCTGTTTGCCTCAGTTTCCTCAACTATAAAATGGGGATGATAATAGCACCTACCTCAGGATTGTTGTGAGGATCAAATGAGATAATTATTCCCTACATATGACCACATGAAGTGATTTATCATTTGCATTAACTGGATACCTAGCTTATCTTATGTGTAAATTAGCTCTCATCCACAGGGGTTGATGATATTTAAGTAGTAGTGGAACTCAGCACTGCTATATTTGGATCTTTGAGGAAATTATTTCAGAGATGTTATTTCAGTGCTAGCACCTCGGGTTTCTTTTTTAAGGTCATACTAAAAACTGCTAGGAAATTTGAGACATAACTTCTTCAAAATAGCTTTAAAATCTTCTGAACTCAGAGATTGAAGGAATGTTAACTTAGCCTGTGAACATCTTGTGATAATAGCCACTGTGTTCAAACCTACCTAGAATTTTCTTTAGAAGATATCAGTAGGGAAACTTTTTTGGGGGTAGAGGTACATGAGAATATTTAGCATGCACAATATATCATGATTTCAGTTGATATAACTGGCTTGATCGTATCGTAATTTTGAAATATTAATTGCCTCAGCTCCTGTTGTGACCTATACACACTACTTCACTTGATATCAGGCATCTGTATAAGCATAACCAAAGCATTTAATTTCTCTAGCCCCAGCTGTCTCCTCTGTAAAGTGGGAGTAGCTGCTCTTTTAAAGTTTTTTTCAGCTCTAACTCTTATGATCCTGTGATCTTCTGTTTCTTACATCCTGAAAATGATTTTTAAGCAGTTTTTTGTTTTATGAAGATTTGAAAATTAGGTATTCAGAACCACACTCAATTGCAATCTGATTGATATGTACGCACATAAAGAAATATAGACCTGACACTTTTGCTATACAGATCAATAACTCGATATTAATGGTATATCTGAGCTGTATAATGTCATATATAGTGAGATACTTAATACATATCCTGTGTTGTCTTTTGTTATTTTTCTCTAGGCAAAAGCTAATAATTCAGCTGGTACTGGATTTGAAGATAAATCCTATAATTCAAGAGGTTGGCTTATTCACCTAAACAACTGCTAGCTTGGGCAATGCTAGACCAACTGTGAGGGGTCTGTTTTCTTGAGACCTGGAAAGCTGTTCTGTTTGCTAAACAAAGGAATTGTTGATTTCAGTGATTTAATTCCCCTTTTGGCTAAAGGCTGCTGTCATGAAAACAGTGCTTATTTGGGAAGGAATCTGTTGCTAAGGCAACTGATATGTCCTTAATTATTGGCCAATATTCCCATATGAGATTGGTCTCTTTTGTGTTGTTGGAAATAACCAAATTCTCTTGAGCACTTTCAGTTCAGTTCAGTTCAGTTCTGGGGGATGGGAAATCTCTCTCAAATTCATGTTTAGAAGCCGGTCAATCAAAAAACATTTATTAAGTACCTCCTATGTTCCTGTCACCGTGCTAGGCACCAGGGATGCAAATACAAAATCATCCCAATTATTTTGGCAAAATTAGGTGTTCCAACAATGTGGTCAAAATATTAGCTTCCAGCATAACACTGGTAAATGTTGCTGTATTGCCAGGAATTTTTGCGACTTAAAGTCAACTATGTATAAGTTTGTTCTTTGAGAATATTCTTTTCAGAGAATGTAATGTGTCTAAGTGGTCACATTGCTAGTAATTGACACATGCGACAAGTATGCTGTACCTACTGTCTGGTAGTTATGTCTACAGTGGCTTTCTTCTGAACCGATTGTGACCAATCAAGGTCTCTCTTACTATCTGTTGTTATAAAAAAAAAAAAAGAAAAGAAGAGCATTGACCTTGGTGACTCCTCTCTGTTACTGTGGAGGATCTTGTAAAAGACATGGAGAATCCCCTGGGTTCTTGCTTCTTTGTAGCTAGTTTGTTAGATCATTTAACATCAATTAAAGCTTCAGTGTAACTTGGCTTAAGGTTTAATTTATTCATACAATACTTATTTCTGAAAATTTTGTCCTACTTTGAGTAATATTCAGATATATACTAAGAAATTAATATTTTTGTTGTTAAGTCATTTCAGTTGTGTTTTATTCTTCATGAGCCCCAGTTGGGGTTTTCTTGGCACATGTACTGGAGTGGTTTGTCATTTCCTTCTCTAGCTCATTTTACAGATGAGAAAACTGAGGCAAACAGGGTTAAGTGACTTGCCCAGGGTAACACAACTAGTAAGTGTCGGAGGCCAGATTTGAAGTCTGGAAGATGAGTCTTCCTAACTCCAGGCCTGGCACTCTATCTACTATATTACCTACCGGTCCTCAAGAAATTAGTCTACCCCTCAAGAAAAGAAAAAGATCTATGCCATTCTGTTTCACTCCTAGTAAACACTTGGTGTTGATTCAGAGATCTCTGTCAATAATCCTGTTATATGTTTCTGGATATTAATGGGAAGTCAGTCAGTCAGCGAGCATTAACCTGTTTGTTTATTGCTGTTTAGCGTTTTTAATAATGACATGGATCAAGATCTATATGGCATGCTCAGTCAAATCTGTAGATTACATAAAATTGGAAGCAATAGCTAACAAACTACATGACAGAATCCAAAAAGAGCTTCTTAGGCTGGAGCATTAGACTGAATATAATAGGTGAAATTCAATTAAGTGTGTAAGTCTTGCACTTGGATACCTGAAACCAGTTTCGCCAGTACAAGATGGCACCTGAGGCATGGTACAGTAGTCCTTCTGACAGAGATCTGGGGGTTTTAGTAGACTGACAGTGAGTCAGCCAAAAAAAGAAAGCTTAGTGATTTTGGTCTGCATTAAGAGGCCAGAGCTTCCAGAAATGAGGAAGTGATGGTCCTTTGTTTTCAGACTTCATCTGAAGTACTGTGTTCAGTTCTTGTCATCACAGGAGCCGGAGAGTATCCAGAAGAATTCAGCCAGGATAGTGAAGGGCCTTGACTATGTTATGAGGACAGGTTGAAGGAACTTGCATATTCAGTAATATTATCATAGGGGAGGACAGGGCTTAGACTGGGCAGCACGAGCAGAGAAGGAGCCTGAAGAGGAGGGACTGTACATGTGATTTCATACTGCTGGCTGATGATACTCCATCCTCCAATGCAGAGCTTGGCACTTCAGAGTTGCCCAGAGCACTGAGAGGTTATGTAACTTGTCCAGAGTTGAACAACCTTGGTGTTTCCTGGCTTTGAGGCTGTTTCTCTCTCTCTCTTCCTGTTTTGCCCTGCTACTCTGAATCCCAAAACACTCAGAAAAGGAATTGTTACCTGATGATGGAGTAGAGTTCATCCATTCCCTACTTGAAGATCTCCAAAGAGGGGGAACCCACCACTTTTCTGAGACAGCCCATTCCACTTTTTGCTAGTTCTAATTGTTAGGGGATTTTCTTGATACTGAGCCTCAGTCTTTCTCCTGGTTCTGTCCTCTTGGACCAAGCAAAAGAAGTCTAATTCTTTTTCCACATGATGACCTCCAAATGCTTCAAAACAGCCATCATGGTTCCTCTTAGTCTTATCATATCGAGACTTAAAGATACCGAGTTCTTTCATCTGGACATCATATGGCAGGATCCAAAGCTCTTCCACCATCCTGGTTGTCCTTTCCTGGGTGCTCTCCAGCTTATCACAATGCACTTCTTAAATGGTCTCTCCAAGAATTGAATGGAGTTCTCCAGATGAGATCTGACTAGGGCAGAGTGCAGCAGGACTGAGACCTCTTTCTAGAAGCCAGGGCGCTCATAATTCAGCCCAGTGCATCATATTAGCTTTTTTCACTGCCACATCCCAGTGATAACTCATATGTACTTATGGAGTTCATTATTTGTTGGCCCTGAGTGTCAGACTTTACATTTATCCTCACTGAATTTCATCTTGAGTCAGCCCAGTTCTCTGAGAACCTGTCAAGATTATTTTCAAATCCTGCTTCTAGCTTACAGTGTGTGTTAGGTACCCTTTCTAGCTCTGTCCATCTCTCCACCTCTCAGTGATATCTCAGGCCATCAGCCCTGCTCTGACTTTACTTTTCTTTCTTTCCAACCTTAACCCTGTAGTTAGGCATTTCAAGTCTATACTCCCCCCTGTTCTTTTTCTTCCTAATTAAAAAAATTTGTATAATTTCACATGTACTTATAATCTGTCCCTCTGGTATACCTTCCTACCTCCCTCCTCTAGTTCAACAAAAGCAATGACAACAACAAAAATAAAAACTGAAAAAAGAAAACTATCATTCTGTTTATACATAAGTCCAGCAAAGCAAATTCCACCCATTGGCCATAACTGAAAATGTGTATCTCTCTGTATTTTCAGTTCACACCTCTCTGGCAGGAGGGGAGTGGTGTGTTTGTTTCATCTTTGTTATTCTGGACTCATAGGTTTTCGCTGCATTGATCAGAATTCTAAGTTTTTCAGGGTTGTTTTTCTGGATAATGCCATTGTTATTGCATAAATTGTTTTCCTAGTTCTCACTTCACTGCATCAGTTCATAGAGGTATTTTCAGTTTCCTGTGAAGCTTTCCATTTTCTTATTTCTTAATGTACCATCATACTCCATTATATTCATATACCCTAATTTGTTTAGTCCATCTCTAATTGAAAGACACCCTCCTACTTTCCCTGAAAAGAGCTGTTGTAAATATTTTTCTACTGATAGGTCCTTTCTTTTTTTCTTTGGTTTTTACAGAATGGGCCTAGTAGTGGTATAGCTGAGTCAAAGGGTATTAAGTAATAATTTTTCTCTTTGTTCTTGAATCGCCGAACCCCATGTCCAGTCACCACTGATCTCTTATCAAACCTCAAACCTGTATTACTGCCACCATTTTCCTTTTTTGTTTCTACTTATGGTCTCCTGAATGTAGCTAGAGAAAACAACCCAATCATACTGATTGAGTACATTATGACTTTCATTCCTCCCTAATTAATCCCTATCTCACTCCATAAAGGGGTTACTCTAAAACTCTTTCTTTCTCAAACCTCAGTGGAGGATCTTGCTTCTTTACTGAGAAAATTGAGGCCTTATGATATGGGCTTCCTCTTGTCTCATTTTCCTCATCTCAGAAACTCTTGATATTATCTTAGAGTTTCATCTTGCAGATTGATGAGTTTCTGAAGATCATGCACTCCAGTAGAGCAGCAGGGTGGGAAATGATGAGATGAAAGCCTAAGTGCCCTCCTTAAATAATGGAGGATCTGGGAGGAGCTCTTCAGTGTCCACTCTTGACCCTCTGTAATCAGAGTGGGAGGGGCCCCATGGGCAGAGGGTGCTGAGTTGTTATCATCTTGCAGGCAGCCATTTGAGGAAGGATATGATGAATGTTGACGTGCCTTTCTCTATCAGTCTCTGTCAGTATTATTTAGTGTACATTATGGGTAGACATGTCATCTTCTGAGTTATATGAATTATGAAGTGAGTTATTTTGTTTAATTCTTGTTACCTCCTAAAAACAAAATAAAAAAAAATCAGAAAGGGAGAGTAAGTTATATATTAGAAAAAAGGGACATTCCAGAAAAATTGCTATATACTTCACTATTATTTATTGTATAAAAAGAAAATTATTTTCAGACACTTACCTGGGCATGGGAAAATGTCACATTCCATTTTTATGATTGTCTTTAAAAAAAACAATAGAAATGCTGTCATTTAACATTGCTTTAAATTCTGTAAACTCCAACAACAAATATTCATTGACCTTTATGACCAATCCTCTCTCTTTAGCTCCTGACTTCTTCTCTGCTACCTACAAACATGCACAGATAAATCACTTTTTCTTCTTATTCTCTCAGTCTTTGTCCTTTAGCTCTCGTCTTTTTTCAGCAAAATTCCTAGGAAAAACCATTTATACTTGATATCTCCAATATCTCACATCCCACTCTTGAATCTTGGCTTCTGACCCCACCATTCCACTAAAACCATTCTCTTAAAAGTGATCTTTTGATGACTAAATTCCATGACCACCTCTCAATTCTTATCCTTTTCCAACTCTAGTATTTGTACTGTGGCCTAACCCCTTTTCCTGGGTATTTTCTCCTTCTTGATTTTTTGGGACTGCTATCTCCTCAGTAGTCTCTATTGGCAATTCCAGGCTACAGCGGTCTCCTCTTTCTTTTATCTTCATTCCCTTACTGATTTTTATCACACTACTAAGTATTTCCTGATACATTGGCTTGTTAATTAATCATTTCTTGCATTCATCTCTTATCTTTCAACAAAACTTAGCAGACTTCTTAAGGACAGGGACCACATTATACTTTATATTCCTCAGAGTGTGTGACACATAGCATGTGGTCAATCAATACTTTTTGATGGATATGCACCTTTCAAGGTACTGGTCTACTGCAATACTTCTACTGCTTTTTGACATAATGCTATTCCAGGACAAGAGAATAGATAGTGTTCTTCTGTGCCTAGGTGAATACCTGAAAATAATTTTCTTTTTGCACCAATAACATTTTCTTTATCCTTTCAACTTATATGTCTAGGAAATTACTTCATTCCCCTTCAAATGCAACTATTTCCAGACTCAACAATAGCTGTATTGGTACAGGTAATATTTATAATTTATTAAGTTATAGTTTTAAAGTTTCTTAATTATTTTTAAAAAATTTAAAAAAATAATTTTAAAAAAATACTTTAGCTTGGATTGTAGCTCATTGAAGTGAATGTTTGAGTTTAGATTATTTTGGTTCATTCTGATTTTTTGGATCAGGGACTGTTTTATGTCCTTTTACCTTCCCTTCCCTCCCTGCCAATTCCTTCATAAGAGAAGAGAAGACACTTTCTGAACAGTAGTTGCAGTAATGTAAACAAGAACAAAATTTGTTTGTAAGTACACTAAAAGAATTTCAAAATTCCCAAAGTAAACCATTGTAAGGGAGGACAAGGACATTCCATATGAGAAGATAGCTTACCTAATGTGATATTACTAATGCAATGCTGAAGCATTATAGATAGTGTTTCTATTCAATTTGGTTCTAAAGTTATTATTGGAGTTTTAAAAAATATTCTTAATCTGATTTTCTAGTAAGCCAATCCCCACCCCCACCCCCATCCTTCATATGAAGCTTCTTGTTATGTCAAAAGAAATTTGTGAATACAGATTGAGAAAAGCAGGCAGATTGTTATTCTTATCTGTTTAGGTAGAAGATAGTGGCTCATGAATTGAGGTTTTTTTTTTTAGATTCCTTTTGGTTTTACAACATTGTCATTTCTGGGTATTTCCTTTCTCTTATACTCCCCTTGCCCCTATTGAACCCTCCCTTCTAATCAATAAAACCAGTTAAGCAAAAGTAATCTGTATGGCCAGCCCTGTGTATAGTGTTCAAAACCCACAGTTCCCCACCTCTCTGTAGAGACCAGGGAAAGGTATTGTATACCTGTTCTCCTGAACCAAGATAAGTCTCATGCTTCATTTTCAAGGTTTAAAGTTTTGGGATGGTGACATATATCATTCCTTCCTTGATCAATTCCATAAATGGGTAACTCTCTCTCTTGGGAAGGTCTCAGCAAGTGGTTTTGGTTTTTCACAGATCTTGCAGTCATGAAGTGATCATGATGTGTTGCTGTGACCATTATCTTAGTACCGTTGACCTAAGGTCTGGGGAAAGTCAGCTAGAGAGAGTTGGTTGAAATATTAGTTTGATTGCTACCATATATTCCTGGTGCCAGATGGGGAGACCTAGTCAGAATTGTACTCCCCAGCCAACCCAGGAGTGCAACAGAAATTAGTGCCTATATGACCTTGAACAGGCAACTTGACTTCTAAGCTTCAGTTTCCTCATCTGTAAAATAAGATTCATTCTCACTCCACATCTATGATCCCATGATCCTAAACCTCAAAGATGACCCCAGAATTCTAGAATTTTCCAGCCTGGAAATAAACCCAGTAGTTTTCCTAAAGCCACTTTAGACTTCCCTAGACTCCCTTGGCAAACTTTTAGCTGAAGGTCTGTGTTAATATTTCTAACGAATCAATTCATTCTCAGGGTGTTGTGTATTCTGTCAGTGGCTTTCATCCAGCTATCTTTTGCTCCATCTGAAAAATGAAGATAAAAATCCTTTTTTTCCCCCTGAAATAGAGGGCTGAATTAGGGGATCTCTTGAGATAATTTTTGTCTCAAAGATGTGTGCTTCTAGTTTAGTTTTTGGCTTGTTGTTTTGTTCAACCAAAGTAACTTTTATTTTGAGACATTTCATTTATACATTTATTTTTCCATGTGTGGAAAGCAGACAGGTCTAAGAGTCAAGAGATATGGGTTCTATTTCCCATTCTGCTGCTAAGTTTCTGAATTCCATTGTCATTTCTCCTCTCTGGGTCTCATTTTCCTCATCTGTAAAAGGACAGGGTTGGACTACCTGTCCTCTAAGGTTTCCTTCAAGGTCTCACATTCTCTGAGTTTATTCTACGAATCTGTGCTGCCCCTAATAGAACACACATGCTCCAAAATGGAATATACTTCTATGTGTGTTTTCTAATTTAAAAAAATCAATGTAATACACTGTATATACTAGGAACCCAGCATTTGGTTTAATTTTATTTAAGCTGTTATTAAAACATATTCATTGCATTTCCATCTGTATATTGACATAATGGAAGCCCTTCAGAGTAATACAGTGCATTTTTTAATTTAATTTTTTATGTTTATGTAATTTTATTTTTCCCACTTAATAGTATTTTTTTTCTAATTACATGTAAAGATAGTTTTCAACATTCATTTTTATAAGATTTTGAGTTCCAAATTTTTTCCCCCCTCTCTCTCTCCTTTCTTCCCTCCCCAGTATTGCAAGCAATCTGATATAGGCTATGCATATATAATCATATTAAACATATTTCCACATTAGTCATGTTGTGAAAGAAGAATCAGAACAAAAAGGAAAAGCCATGAGAAAGAAAAAACACATAGAAAAAGAAAATAGTATGCTTCAATCTGCATTCAGACTCTATAGTTCTCTCTCTGGATGTCATCTTCTATCACAAGTCTTTTGGAATTGTCCTAGACCATGGCATTGCTGAAAACAGTTAAGTCTATCAAAGTTGGTCTTTGCACCATGTTGCTGTTACTATATACAATGTTCTCCTGGTTCTGCTCACTTCACTTAACATCATTCCACACAAGTATTTCCAGGTTTTTCTGAAATCATCCTGCCCATCATTTCTTATAGCACAATAGTATTCCATTACATACATATACCACAACTTGTTCAGTCATTCCCCAATTGATGGGCATCCCCTCAATATTTAATTCTTTGCCAACACAAAAAGATTGGTTATAAATATTTTTGTACATGTGGGTCCTTTTCCCATTTGTATGATCTCTTTGGGATACAGACCTTGAAGTGGTATTGCTCAATCAAAGGTATGCACAGTTTTATATCCCTTTGGGCATAGTTCCCAATTGTTCTCCAGAATGGTTGTATCAGTCCACAGCTCCCCCAACAATGCATTAGTGTTTCAATTTTCCTACATCTTCTCCAACATTTATCATTTTCCTGTTTTGTCATGTTAGCCAATCTGATAAGTGTGATATGGTACCTCGGAGCTGTTTTGATTTGCATTTCTCTAATCAATAGTGATTTAGAGCATTTTTTCATAGGACTATAGATAGCTTTGATTTCTTCATCTGAAAACTGCCTTCTCATATCCTTTGACCATTTATCAAGTGGGGAATGACTTGTATTCTTATACATTTAACTCAGTTTTCTATATATTTTAGAAATGAGGCCTTTCTCAGAGACATTGGCTATAAAAATTGTTTCCCAGCTTTCTGCTTTCTTTCTAATCTTAGTTGCATTGATTTTGTTTCTACAAAACTTTTTTAATATAATGTAATCAAAACTATCCATTTTACATTTCATAATGTTCTCTATCTCTTATTTGGCCATAAATTCTTCCCTTTTCTGTAGCTCTGATAGGTAAACTATTCTGTTCTCCTGATTTGCTTATGGTATCACCCTTTATGTCTAAATCATGTGCCCATTTTGCCCTTATCTTGATATACGGTGTAAGATGTTGGTCTGTGCCTAGTTTCTGCCATACTATTTTATAATTTTCCCAGCATTTTTGTCAAATAGTGAGTTCTCATCTCAGAAACTAGTCTTTGGGTTTATCAATCAGTAGATTACTATGGTGATTGACTGCTGTGTCTTATATACTTAACCTATTTCACTGATCCACCAGTATTTCTTAGCTAGTAACAAGTGGTTTTGATGATTGCAGCTTTATAATACAGTTTTAGATCTGATACAGCTAGGCTATCTTTCATTGAATTTCTTTTCATTAATTCTCTTGATATTTTGACCTTTTGTTCTTACAGATGATTTTTTTTAGCTCTATAAAATATTTTTTTGGTAGTTTGATTGGTGTGGCACTGAATAAGTAAGTTAATTTAGGTAGAATTGTCATTTTTATTATATTGGCTCAGCCTACCCATGAGCAACTAATATTGTCTGGTTATTTAGATCTGACTTTATTTGCATGAAAAATGTTTTGTAATCATGTTCATATAGTTCCTGGGTTTGTCTTGGCAGATAAACTCTCAAATATTTTATATTGTCTACAATTATTGTAAATGAAATTTCTCTATCTCTTGCTGTTGGGCTTTGTTAGTAATATATAGAAATACCAATGATTATGTGGGCTTATTTCATATCCTGGAACCTTGCTAAAATTGTTAATTATTTCAAATAGTTTTTAGTTGATTCTCTAGGATTCTCTAAGTATACGATCATAGCTGCAAAGAGTGATAGCTTTGTTTCCTCATTGCCTATTCTAATTCCTTCAATTTCTTTTCCTTCTCTTATTGCTAAAGCTTACATTTGTTGTACAGTATTGAATACCAGTGGTTATAATGGACATTCTTGTTTTGCCCTTGATTTTATTGGGAATGCTTCTACCTCATCCTCATTACATATAATACTTTCTGATGCGACTGATAATAGATGCTATTTATCATTTTAAGGAAAACTCCACTTATTCCTGTGCTCTCTAGTGTTTTTAATAGGAATGGATGCTAAATGAAGGATTGTTGTTGTTGTTTGAAGCTATATCTATGTTAGAAAGTCTTAACTTGCTTTTGGACAGTTGAGGATGATACCATGATACCAGTTAGTTCTAGCCAACTGCTTTGGAATATGTTAGCATAATAGCCAATACCAGTTCTAACTTCTTTATGTAAATTTTTCCATGACCAGAACAAGATTAAATCACTTATTTCATTGCAAGGAATTTATGCCAAGATTAGTATCCTGTAAACCTAACATTTATGTACCAATAGTGAACATGAGACATTTCTCTTTGTGTGCAGATAGCTAGAGAAACTTACCTGCTTTAATCAAATTGTATTTCTATATGATCAGCAATACTAGTTCCCTCCCAAATCATTTAAACTGTTCATAATTTTGTCATTTAAATGTTTTATACAAAATTGCCTTAAATAATGAAGGAAATGTATTATAAGATTTTACCACTGTGTTATTTTATCTTGAAAATTTATACTGATGAACAAAATCTTTAAATTTGAATGTTTATAAAAGTAATTCTAAGAATGGCAAATACATTTCAAAATGTTTTGATGAAAAAAAGAAGGCACTGAAATAATAAATGAAATTTGAATAAATAATACCTACTTATAAAAGTATTATCTTTGATATCATTTACATATCATCATTTCCTTTTTACATTTCTAAAAATGTGCTACACTTCTCATTTCCCCTCTCTGCAACCCCAAACTGAAAGAGAAAACATGTAGAAATGAGTCCTTTCTTAATGGAAAAATGAAATAGAAAAAAAAAAAACTAACTGAAGGCAGTTCAGAATAGAATAAAATTAATATAAGACTACAAGCCTCTAAAGAATAAAATGAAGTGTCACTCATAGAAGTATGGAAAGGTGCATGGTGGGCATGAACCAGCTATAACCTGTAACAAATGAAGGACTATGTAAAAAGATCCAGAGTAAAGGATATTGCTGAAGAAATTTTTGGTTGAAAAAGAAAATGAACTGGCCATGTAGTGAAATTGAGAGGTGAACTTTTGAAAGGTCTGTGTCCTCCATTGTTAGCTTCACATTAAGAAAATAAATAAAAGGCAGGGAAAGTTCCCAGGACACTGAGTGGATCCTCTGGGACAAACTTATAGAAGGCCATGTATGTGTCCCATGGATTGGTTATGATAGGTATCTTTGTAAGGAACATCCCCAGCAAGGAGACCGCTGGACCATTTGAATACTCATAATTATGCTGGATTTAAGGCAAAGATTTCACCTGCAGTTGCTTGTGCAAAGCTTTAAAAAACTAATATTTTGCTGCAGGAAATTTCCTTCTCCTTGGTAATGAACACCTAAAGTTTAAACCAGGTTTCGTTTCATTTATAAAACTTAGAAATCCAAGAACAACCTGGATACTATCCTGCATACCTGGTGCCTCCTTTTGAATTAAAACTTTGGAGCAGAGGAATTTGAATGATAAAAATCTTTAAAGCTTCTTCTCTTTGTCAAGAAACATTAAGAGTAGACATCATCTAGACAGAGCTTTCTGTGGCTGCCATAACATAAGATCAGGGTGAAGGGAGGGTTCCTTGCCAGGTAAGATCCTTGTTATGGCTACTGTGTCAGGGTTCTTTATGTAATATGATGATTTGCCCTACCCCATTTAAACAAAAAATGCCCAACTTCTGGATTGAAGTAGTTACTTTATCAAAGCTATAAACTAGGTTGGAACAAATTCTTAATCAATTTGGGAGGAATATAGTGCTCTGATAATTGGATTATCAGTTGATACCATAAAGGAAATATGTGTGAGAATTAAATATACCCCTGTGTCTCTGTGTATGTGTGTTGGTGTAAGTGATACATGTATATATACATAGAGCAACTGACCAATCCATTAAAAATCAAAGGAATTGCCAGGGGAGGGCTGGTAGAACTCAGTTCTGTCCCCTTTCCTCCCCTTGGTTAGAGGATGATCTTTTGAACTTCAAAATGTCAGAAGATTTGAAATTCCATCGGTATAAGTAACAGTGTCCCAGGAGCTGATGACAGGGTGTGCATCAAAACCTGAGAAGTTTGCCAAGGACAAACTGGACATAGCAAGGAATGTCAATTCTAAGACACTATAAGAGCACCAACCTCCAAAGCCCAGGAAAGATTGAAACTTAAGGGAAACGATGAGGCTTACAGAAAGGGAGAAGAAGACTTCCTGGAATCAGGAGCTCTGAGCTATCCCTTTGCCACATATACTTTCTAAGGTTGAGCCTAGGACTTTCCCCAAGACTGTGTATGTACATGGAGGATAGTATGTTCCATACTTTTGGGAAGAATATCTTATACCAGCTCTTCTTACTATACCGCCTTAGTAAATACCCTTTGCTAAAAAATTAAGTGTGTCTTAACTAAGTACCTAGGTTATGCTGACCAGAAGCTCAGTCCAGCCCAAAGATTGATACAAGGAGTTTTCTTACAGTTGTACATCTCAAACAACCCATATGTCTTATCTGAAAACTGGCTCTATGATTATCAATCAGTTATTGTTTCCATGTTCCTTTGATTGTTTATGGACACTTGGAGGGGGTAGTGAGACACCTATTTTTCTGATTTCAGGGAATTGTACTTGTTCATTCTCCGCTTCCCGATTTGGAAAGTCCTAATTTTCATCCAATTAAAAATTAGGTTACCTAATGTTGTATTGTTTCATTTTAATTAATTGGCCTTATTTGATTAATTGTTTTTAATGTATAAAAGTCTGTCTCCCCCTGTATTTGGGGTCCAGGCCTACAGTGAGGAGGTCTGTCCTGGTTTGTTGGACAGTTGCCATGCATTGCTTAATAAATTAATATGCTTGGAGGATTGAACCTTTGTTTCCTCAGTCATTTCATCTTTCACCTACCGCTCATGAACAACAGTTCTAAAAACTACAGCCTTTTAGCATTATTCCTAAATCCCTAAAGGGAGAAATAATCAACTACTCTCTAGGGTGTTGGCCTGCCAATCTGAGTATGAGTTAGGGAAGTAGACCTGGAAAAGGTGTTATGTAAGAGAGACCATCTGGGATAAATCTTGGCCTTTTGCATTTGCGAGGATCCACTGGGGAGTTTTTCCGCCTTGGACTCTTGTTATTGGACACTAGTTTTTGAGATCCACTAGAGAAAAATTAATATTTTTTCTCTCATTTTAGATTATAATTGTACTGTAGTAAGTTTTCTGATGCGTTTCCTTACAAATCAGATAGGTTCCTCCTGAGATAATCTTTGCCATGAATTCTTAAGTACTAATATCTGTTGTATAATGAATCCTTCACAAGTATGTTTTGATGATTCAGAAACTGCTCCAGAATCATCATGAACATTAATTATTACTTCACTCTAGTTGCTCAAATGTACTAGTTAAAGAGGTTCCAGTTTATAGAATTCTCTTTGAGAATTCTATGACATTGGGAAGGTGATGTCATGACTTCTAAGTGAATTGGATTTAAGTGAATCAGGGCTGTGCAAAGTCACCAGCCTCACTCTTTCCTCCTGAGCCACCTGGATTCAGTGGCAAGATAGAGATCAGAATGACTGGAGATGGCCCCACATACAGTGAAAGACCTTGGCCTTTTTAAGGTCTTTCCCGGGATTCAGGTTGTCTGAGGCAAAAGGCAAAAAATGGTCTCTTTTACCTAGTCACAAAAAGAAGATCAGTCTGGGAGGGGAAGACCCTCAGGGTGTCTGCCCAAAATAAAAATGATTTGTTATTTACATTCACTCTGAGCCATCAGAATCCAAACCAGTGACCAAGGTAGGCTTGGGCTGGCACCTGTTGTTAGCCAATCAGTGAGAGTCCGAGTGATTTAGGTTTAAGGCATAGTCCTTAAAAAAAAGAAATCTATCCTGTAAACCCCAAGATATCTTGTGAGGTTTAAGTGATCAAAATTTATATTCCTTTGGGCAGAGCACCCACAGATAATGGGATGATTCCTTATGTGACAGAGAGAGAGGAGGAAGGGAGGAATAGAGAGAGGGAGGGAGAGAGGAGAGAGGAAGGAGGGAACAACTGAAGGATGAATAGTGAAGCCAGAAAATAAATTTAGGTCCAATATTTAGTACAATCTGTACAAATTCCTAAGAAATAATTTTTTAAAAAGTTTCATTACAGAACCAATAATTGTATGGAAACTTTTTCATTAATCTCTGATGATTATTACTCAGGGACTACTCAGTTGCATTATGTTGCATTTCTCTGTGTATGGAAACCTTGTAAGATATAATTCCCAAGTATCCTTTTAAAAGAGTTGTAAACTTGAGTGGTGCTATATCAATCATTTTCTACCGCGGAATTGTGTAACACTGCATTGCACTTTTCTAGTGGTATACTTTTGGGGTGTAGCATTGTGAAAAAAGATGGTCCCCTTTTCTTTGTACGGAACTAGATAATACGTATGACTGTTGAAACAACAGGGAGCTCGACTCTTCATTTTAACATGGCACCTATCATGAGAGTTGTCCAGTATTTTTTCAATCTCTAGGTAATCAAAAAGTACTGAAAGGTATAATGGGGAGCAAAGTGAAAAGCGGCAGTATCCTGAGGTACAGGCCAAATGGGTAACCCTAAGAGAATGGTTTTCAACAACCCTACACATTTCATCTCACAAGGTTCAGTGTTGCTAGGTGAGAACATTTTCACTAAAAAGATCGTCAGCAATGAAGTGAATTCTCCTTCACACCCATTACTGGATTGATATTTTACTGACATGAATAGTAAAAGGTCTAACTTAATCCTTAACAGTTTAATTTGTTTTTGAAAATGAATTCTGTTTTTCTGTGAATTCTTTCAGGGCTGATATGGCTGAATTTTTCTGCATTTTGGGAATCTATTCAGTTTTTCATTTTACTTAACAAATTATATAGCCATATTGATCTAGAGCCCCTTATAGCATTTGTAGGGGGTGGGGAAGGAAGTGTTTATTCTCATCACCCAATCTAAAAGAAAGATAATAAAGAATCCTGGGAAAGGAGAAGAAAGAAGGACAAATTGAGGAAAAGAAGTGCTTTTTCTTTTTCCATCCCTTCATATGTCCCCCTTCCTACTCTCCTCCTCCCATTCTTAAATGTCATTGTTTCTTCCAGCCCAGTAGTTCTCAAAGGGTATATACCCTGAGGTTTTCTAGGTGTTTCAGGAAATTCCTCCCTGTACCCTAAGACTTTGCTGCCCACTCTTCCTGGCTGTCTGTCTGGAAAATTACAATAGCAGCTCTATCTGGGAAAATGCAAAGCTGCCCACTCCACTTCAAGTCCTAAAGAAGTAAAGAAAGAAGAGGGCAAGGGGTGGGAGGAGGAGGATCCCAGTAATAGGTCTGGAAACCCCACTGCCTAGAAATCCTTCTTCGTTGCCAATTTAAACATTCTTTGCTGAACATAAAAGTTCACGAACCATTGAGCCACATGAAGCATCGAGTATGGCGACCCTTGTAATGTGGCATAATTCTTGGCACTCTTCTTTACGTTTTTCTTCCTTTTATTAGTTTTACATACTTTCAAGAAATATGGCGTGTTAAAGAGATCTCTGTAGTGCTATTTTTGAAAATAAAATACATAATACTTGGTAAAGGTTATTTCTAAAACAACTGCTGTGAATGTAGGAGTTATAACTAAGCCATACTATTGAAAAGATGCTTTCAATGTGTATTTTTGAAGACAGAAATATATTTTTTGTAAAGTTAGGCAGCATAATTAAAAGACTTATTCTAATTATCCTCCTAAAAGCCCAAGGAAGCTTTTATTAAAACTCAGAACTTTCTGAATTAACCCTCTGCCTCAGAGAGGCTTTCAATTCTTCCCCAAAATCAAAAGTAACAAAGAACTTTTCAAAATCCAAATTTGTTATAGGAAAGCAGACTTATGCTAACTTGGAAAACACATACATGAGTGTGCATGTGTGTGTGTGTGTGTGTGTGTGTGTGTGTATGTGTGTATTTTTGGAGTACAAATGTCCTTAGCTGTCTGATTAGGATGTATATTTCTGATGGGTGGAGCTTTTCTAGGTGTGATGTGCCCAGATGAAATGTATCAAGTAAGTGCATGCATGTTAGTGACAAATGTGAGTGGGAAGAATGTCTTAGAATGTGTCACGGTTGAAGAGACAACCTTACAGTATTGTGTGTTGAATACTGAAAGGAAAAGAGAGAGCCAAGGTTTAGGGAGAAAGAAATTCATATAACAGAAAGCCTCCTGTTTGACATTTTAAAATTCTTTTCCCCTTCTCTTATTTTAGTTCTAAAATATAAAATAAGTACTACAGCATTTCTGAAGCATCTCTGTTGATGTGGGGCTAAATATGATGCAGTGATACAACATTGATTATTAACTATTAAACCTATGAGATGGATTAAGTTTTAATGCTATCACAAAGCTTGTTGAGATGCTTCAGCATGATAGAGGCCTAGGAGTTGAAATTGCTGTTATAGAGTATATCTCATACTTGTTAAACTACTGCAAGCCTATGATGAAATAGATTGGTTCCTTCTATTGACAGGAATTGAATTCTTTTCTTTTTTTCTCTATATGCTTTTAAAAATAACGTCACATATATATGCCGACTGTGGAATATATTTTAAAATGGGAAGTTGTGTTTTCTAAAGGGTATTATGCCCACAACTTCAGTTTTTAAAAAACTTTATAACAGATGATTCTGGTTCTTAATTTTAAGTCCATATTGATTTTTTTTTATCATGGATTTTCTCCTTCTAGATTTATAAGTGCCATCGTCCATTAGTGCACTCAGTTTTCACATTTATTGAGACTTTTCTGCTTTCAATCTCCATTGAAGTACTTGGGAAATAATGTTTAGTGAGATGCATACCAAACTATACCATATAAAAGATTTCAAGGGTGAATGAGTTGAGCTATCTTGGTATAATGCAAAAACTGCTAGACTGGAGTCATGTTTTCTTTTCTAGTCTAGATGCTGTCACTGACTTATTGTGTGACCTTGGACAGAGCTGTAACTAGGACAGGCTGACCAGGGCTTTGCTGATGATGCTGACACTTGTGTTTCAGCATGTCGGAAACAACATAACTTGATACCTAGTAGCACAAATAATTAATGCAAATAGGAATCTACCAGACAGGAGTGAGCTCCTTCTGCAGCTGAGGCCTTGTTTCATGCTGCTTGCCCCAGACATTGTTTCTAATGATGGCGTGAACATTTTCTTAGTTTATCTCTAATCTTGGGCAACTTAAACTCTCCAGTTTATAATTCCTTCAACTGTGAAATACAGATAATGACATCCACTTTACCTTCATCACAAGATAAGTATATTGATCAAATGAGATAATGGATATAAAATGCTTGAAAAGTGTAAAGTTTATAAAGTAAAGAAATTATGATTGCTGTACTGTTCCTCCACTAAAACCCTAATCCACTAAGACCTCATTATGGTGTGGCAGTGATGCTGGGTTCAGAAAGCTAAGCCGGTGGAAGCATAAGCTATGAGCAGGCTCTCCCAAGCTGGAAAGGCTCTAACTCCCAGGCAGATCATGCACATCCAAGGACCAGTTGGGGTAAGTTTAGGGGTTCATCCCCCAGTTGTCCATGAGCTGTTAAACTTTTTGGCTCCAGGTACTCTTGAAAACCATCCAGATTTTTGACAATGTCAATACAAGTGGTACTAACATAAATGAAATCCCCATTTCTTAAAGTATCGAAGCAGGTGTCATTATTATTGTTTCTGTTTTTACTCATGGTATCTTCAAAACTATCATTAAATTTGATTCAGTAAACATTAAGTACTTACTACAGGCGGATTGCTGGGTGAAAGGCTATAGATAAAAGGATGTGGTGCAGTACAAGAGCTCTGGATTTGGAGTCAGAGGGCCTTGTTTGGAATCCTTGCTCTGCTGCTTGATCCTGTGAAATGACCATGTCAGTTAACTTCCCTAGGGCTGTTTCCTTGTTGGTAAAATGAAGACTTCTAAGGATCCTCCCAACTATAAACCTATAATCCTATTGATTAAACACAAACTCTGTCCTCAAGAATTTACTATTAGGAGATATAAGACAGGCGCATGAGTAAATATAGTACAAATTAGAAAATAAGTGAAAGTGAGAGATCTATATAAAAGGTTATGTGGAATATGAGAAAGGAGAGATCACTTCCAGCTGGGAGGATCAGGTAAGGCTTTATGGAGGAGGTAGGATTAGAGCTGGACCTTGATGGAATGAAAGAATTTCATTAGGCAAAATGGGGGTTGCGGGGAATAGAGTCTAGGCTTTGGCAATGGGGAAATCATCATGAGCAAAAATGAGAGAGTGAAAGTGAGGAATTCAGAGAAGTCCAGTTTGGTGGGGAGGTAAGTTGCCTGAAGGTGAATAGCGTGACGTAAAGTAAGTTGCAGCTAGATTGTGGCAATCCTTGAAAGCCAGGCTAAGGAATATATATTTCATTTCTTAGTTAATAGAAGGCTGTGGCTCTGTAGGCTTTTGAGCAGGGTAGTGATATGATCAGAGCAGTGCATTAGATTAATTTGGCAGGTGTGTGAAGGATGGATTAGAGTGGGATGAGCCTAGAGTCAGAAGACTAATTAGGGTACTATTACAATAGTCTGACCACCAGGTGATGAGTGCTTGAAATGAGCTTAGTAGTAATGGGAATAGAAAAGAGGGGATTATTTTATTGCATTGTATTTTAAAACTCTTTTAATTTTCCCCAAAATCTCCAGTAAAGAAAAAGTTTGATTAAAAAACAATTTTCTGTTAGAGATACCATATTTGTCTGAATAGAGGTTCCAGTTTGCCCCCAAATCTGACTTGTATAAAACCCAAAGTTGCTTCTTACTACCTACCATTTACTACCATTTAAGGTGAGACTTTAGAAACCATGTGGAACTTTGATATACTTTGATAGTTATTTTTTTAACTATGAGAGAAAGAACATCTCCTTTAATCTCTTATTAATAACAAACCCTGCCTTTTCTATGCATTTGGTTGATAGAGTTGATAGAGATTATTTCAAGGAGAATTGTGGGAAGATGGTGTGTATAGTCTAGAGAAATTTCTCCCCTTCCCCCGCCAAAAAACCTATCCCAGTGAATATTAAAAATGCATCAGAAGAGACAATGATTAAAAAAAAGACAGAAATAGATATAAGCTCATCTATCTGATCTAAGACCGCACAAGGAGACTGCCAGAAACATTTCAAAGCTCCAAGTGGAGACAAGTCAGGTTAAGCAATGAATAAAGTGTGCATAAGCATCCTGAATTCACAGCAAGAGGCAAGGCTTTGTTAGCCCAAGTCTAAGCCATAGTAGAAGACCAAGTTACACCAAAACCTAGTTAACCTATGTCCAAGTTTCAGTTTCTAAGTACCCCTGCTAATGCCACAGCAGGCAAAAGAGTCTAGGCATCTCATGCCCTGAGCCATAGGACACAGACCAATGTCCAGCCACCTGTGTTCAGACAGCTCATGCCTGAACAGGCGATAGGGCTGGACCAGCACTGAGGCAGCCCACTGATCCATATAGCAGGAGCGCAGGATGGCTCCAGGATAAGGATCAGGTGCAGTGCCTGGAAAACAAAGCCCCTAGAGTCTTTCAGGAACTTGCTACCAGTATAATCAATAATATCTGGTTGGGCCCTGTTGGGGCTACTGTGAAATATGAAGCCATCTCTGAGTTTGGGACTTTGCAAAGATGAGTCAGTTGTGGGGCCAAGACAAAAACCAAAGCCAAAAACTTAAATGATTTCACTAATGGACTGAGCCAACCCCAGGAATTCCTGAAGAATGTGGGCCATAGTCTTAAGTCACTGCATCCAGGACCAAGTAGAACCTGCCTACAATAACCAAGAGTATGGAAGAGAGCAAAGTTTGACCTGAACATAAAGTCCCAAGCCAGAAAGTGACTACATATATAAGTAAATTTTTAAAAATGCTGAATACAATGAAGCAGTAGGACGGATTGAGAGAAACCCAAGAGGTAAACCCAAAAGAAAGTAACTCTAACAAATCCACATAAAGCCCCAGAGAAAAGAATGTCTTAGCCACAGGGACTACAAGAGTGTACAGGGGAAATGAAACGAGACAAAGTATAATAATAAATGAAATGACAGCTAGGAGAAAAAGAAGGACAGGGAGAATTAATTGATTAGAACAGAAATAGTAAACCTTACCTAAGAATTGGACTCTCTGAAAATTAGAATGGGCCAAACAGAAAGTAATTATTCCATGAGACAACTAGTAATATTTAAATGAAATGAAAATTTTGGGGAAAAGAGGAAAATGTCATATGTCTGTATATATGCATAAATATACACACATATGTAAACATGTGCATATACATATACACATACAAACATGTCTATATTATTTAAAAAAAGGCCCACTAACCTGGAAAACATATCAAGGAGAAATAATATAAGAATCATTGGACTATTTTAAAATCATGACCAAAAATGCTTATATGCTATATTTCAAAAAATTACAAATGAAAATGGTCCAGATCTATTAGAACCAGAGGACAAAGTAAAATTTTAATTCACTGGTCACTTTCATGAAAGAAACACCAAAAGGAAAATGACAAGGAAAATTGTATTTAAAATCAAGAGCTTCCAGGTCAAACAAAAAGTATGTCAAGCAGGCAGAAAGAAAGACTTCAGGTACCAAGAGTAATAGTTAAGATTCCTATAAGACTTGGCAGCTACCACCATAAAGTAGTAGAAAGCATGGAATGTGATATTCCCAAAGGCAAAAGATAAGGCTAAAAACCAAATATAACTAATCCAGCAAAATGGATTTTTAATGAAATGGAGGGATTCCTAGCATTCCTGATGAAAAGGCCTGAACTGAGTAAGAAATACAGACATATGAGTTTAGAACCACATAAAAAAGTAAATGCATTTAATTAATTGGAATGCTGAATACTTTGCATTCTAATAGGGGAAGAAGTCACAAGTGTCCCCTCAGAATCCTAATATGTTCAAGGGTCATAGAAGGACTTAAATAATACAGGAAGAGGGCATAAGCGTGGTTTTGTTCTTGATTTCTTAGAAGAAGGAAATGGAAAGGAAAGCAAAAGATACTGGAGATGAAAGAAGGAAGAAGAGGATATACTATCTCACATAATAGGAGTGCATGAGATGAAGAACATACAAGCATGGATAAAAGGGTGGGAGATATGGACATCACATTTTTATGTGAACTGAATAAAGATTGAACACATTCACGTGCATAATTACATATACCCATAGAGTTTGGTGTTGAAATACATTAAACTCAACAGGGAAATTGATTGGGATAAGAAGATGAAGGTTTAAGAGAGAAAACAGGATGGATAAGGGAATGGTCATAATCAAGATAAACTCTAATACTGGAGGATGGAACATCAAGAGGAGATTATCAGGAAGGAAAGAGTAAAAACCTGTGATTAGAGTAAGGTGAGGAGAAGAAAAGAGGGGCAACGAGTAGAAAGATTGTTTTAATTATGGATCACTAGTATTAACTACACTCCTCTTTCACTTCTATTTTATAAAGGATGCAAGGCAAAGAAGGGAAAGGTACAAGAAGATAGGGTGGAGGGAAAAACATAATTAACAGTCAAAACCATGAATGTGAAAGGGATGAACTCACACATAAAATGGAAGAGGATAGAATGGATAGAAAGCAGATTCTAACAATCTGTTGTTTACAAGAAACATATTTGAAATATAAAGATTCACATAATTAAAATAAAAACTTGGAGCAAAATCTGGAGCATGATTTCAGAAAAGGTGAAAAAAGAGACACAAGGAAAAGAGATAAGCAGGGAAACCATACAATGCTTTAAAATGCCATAGATAATAAATGAATATAAATACTTAAATATACACCGAATAGTATAGCATCTTAAAAACTTAAGGAAAAATTAACCAAATTACAGGGAAGAAGAGATAGTAAAAATATAATAGGGAACTCAATGTTCACTTTCATACCTAGAAAAAATATAACAAAAAGGTAAGTAAGAAATTAAGAATCAGAATAGAACATTAGAAAAGTTAGATATGATGATTTCTGGAAATTAGTGAATGGGAATACGAAAAAGATTATATATTTCTCAGTCCTACATGGCACATTTATGAGAATTGATGCTCAGAAATGTTCAGGGACCCCTTCTTATCTCTACAATAAAATGCAAAATGTTCAGGTTGACATTTAAAGTCCTCTAGAGTCTGGTTTTTACTTATATTTCCAGACTCCCCTTCACTTGCTCTTATATTGCAGCCAAACTCATCTTCTGTCCCTTTGTCTTTGCATCATATTGCATTATATTTATGCCGACAGTGTGCTTTCTCCTCATCTTTGCCTTTAAGGATCCCCAGATTTCTTCAAAACTCAGCCCCAGTGCTTTTCCCTTCTCCTTTTTCTTGTTTCCCCCAGTTGTTAAGTGTTCTTTCTTCTCAAATTATCTTGTATTTACTTATCTGTGTTCATGAGGAATCACAGAGTAGAATTTAAAACACTTGATAACAAGTCCTGATTTTAGTTTTTGTTTTTGTATCCCCAGTGCCTACCATGGTTGGTGTCTTGCATATATTAAAGTCTTTAATAAATGTTTGCTAAACTGAATGCAGTATGAAATAACAGGCCTTTGAAATATTGAAGTCGTATTGGAAGGAACTTTTGAGATGACCTGGTTCAATCCCTTCATTTTACAGATGGGACAGCTGAAGCTTAGCAATATGAAGATATTAAGGTGGCATGTTAAGTCAAAAGATGGAGCTGAGACGAGACCTCAGGTCTTCTAACTCCCAGTCCTACGTTCTTTCCAGTACACCAAAACACCTTCCTTGGGTTGCTGATGTAGACAATAGACAGGCTGCTTCCTGAGATCTTTTCTGTTTCTTTATAAGGAGTTTTAGATTCTCAGAATAATGGTGCCATTTGTCATAATGAAATAACCAATTTAGTTTAATTAAACACCCTTTTTGTATTAATCTCTTTAACTATTCATGAGAAACTTCTCATTTAGATGAGAAGCAATGAGGTTAAAATAGTCAAAATATAGGGATAGTAGTACTGTTACTGTGGTGAAAGTATATGTAGAAAAGAAAAAAAAGTAACTCAGAAGTGTGAGAATATAGGTACAAAGCTCTACTAAGCCAGTACCACATAGTGTCCTCACTTAGAATTCTTCTGTCCTGTGTTTTCTTGTGATCCTGTTGATGCCTTTAATGAGTAATAAAGGAATATGACCATCTCAAAAATATGCAGATAAGCACTGAATTGATCTATTTTCAATCTATTTTTTTTGAAAGGCAATATTCTCTTCCCACACATTTCAAAATAAAACATTATCCCAATAAGTTGAATATTAATATAATATAGAATTAATCATTGTGTTCTAGAAAATTATAATAATAATTCTTATTTTTTCCTCATCAACTCCTATATGTTTTCTACCATTAATAGATATAAAAGTCATTTTTTCCCTCAACACTCACATATTTTCAGGTTATCTGTCATCTTCTTTATTTTTATGAAAAAGAGGCATAGAACACCAGTAGTGTATGAAGAACGGTGGCCTAGGAGTCAGGATATCTGAATTCAAATTCTGGCTCTACAAAAAATTAGCAGAATGAATTTAGTAAATCACCTTTCTGAAGAAGATCTTGAGATTCCTTCCAGTTTTTGATTCTGTCCTTGAGATGAAGCGATACTCTTATTCATTACAACAGATTCTTTGGAATACAGTCCTCTCTAGTTAGGAAAGATTAAGTGAATAAGATTCCTCAGTTCTGAAAAGGAGTAATTTTCTAATTATATGCTAAACCAACATAATATATACCTATTCTCCACAATTCTCAGTCTCTTAAATGTATTATATACAGGTTTGTTACTTTTTGTGTGTATACATATACATGCATGTGTGTCTATATCTGCCATCTATATCTCTTGATGTCACCTATTTTGGAATTTAAACTGATAGCGCTAAAAAAAAAGATCTGCTTAATTTTACATACCTCAGAAATTTACGAATAAATCTTGGAAAAGTAGAATGTTAGAATTAGAAGGAAACTTAGAGATCATCTTCCTGATAAGTAATTGAAGCTTTGACCAAAGTCATGGAGCTGGTTGGTGCCAGAGCCAGTATTCTGGTACTTCATACTTCTAATATGTCTTCCCTCTTATGCACACTGCTCCCCTTCATCCTACTTGTTCCATTAAGATTCTAACATTATGTTTCACAAAAGTTTTTAAAATGCCAAGGCATTTGCCACAGGTGGGCTACAGATGCTCAGAAACCCCAGCCATATTCCTTTGTTTTATTGAGTTAGCATTATTGTTGCTCCCTTCCAAACATTTTACTTTGAATGGGAAATGACATGTTAAAGCCAGCTTAATGACGTAGTTAAAATATAAATCAGAAAATAAGTATTAGAGTTTTAAAATCACTTATTTTAGGTATAATTACCTATTTGACAAAAATAATCTGCCATCATATTGTAGACTATTATTTTTGAAAATGCAGTGTAAACCAACTTTTTCAGGCATACATCTATTCAGATATATTATATGTAAAGCACTTTATAGCTTTACTTGCTATTATATACATTACAGCTAGAGTGATGTATATGAGCTGTTAGTATTATAATTAAGTAAAGCATGCCTGTTTATAATAATCATGTATGTATATATGTGCCTAATATGATATATGTATGTATGTAAATACATTATATAAATATATGTGTGCATATATGTATGTATGCACTTTCACACACACACATATACACACACATACATCTGATCTGATCTGAATATAGTATACCAAGAAAAGGAAGCACAGATGTCCTCAACGTTTTTAGAACTGAGAGATGAAAGATGAAAACAATTTAGAGTAGTATTGTTTCAACAGTAGCAGCCATTCTAAAAGAGAAGTGTTGTGATGGGCACTCTTCTTTAAGTAAGTACTTTGGGCTTCTGACTATAGAAAGGGACTCCTGAGTGGTTTGTCAAGCTTGCTTGCATTTTCATAGTATTCCTATCTGAGAAATTTGTCCTAAGTGTCAAATTGCTGATTTTTCCAGTGACTGAAAGGTTTCATGGGGACCTCTGTTGTTATTTACATCTATATGGAGAAAATTGCAATCTGTGAGTAATTTGAGAAATTTCAACAGTTTCAGCAGTAGTGATCTAGAAATTGAATGGGCTTGAAACAAATATTCCAGTGCACTGCTGCATATATAATGTATGTGCAGCATATGCTGAGGTCTTTTTCAAAACATTTACATTAAACCTGTCAGGTATTTATGAATAGCAAAAATTAATTTCCCCCTGTTCTGTCATCAGTTAGAGAAATAGATTTCAGCAGTGAAGACTGTCAGTGTTTCCTGCATACCAGAACAGCTCACTTCAATGTCATAGTATTACACCAGGTGGCCTTCTCAGAGTCAGCTTAATGTGATTTCAAATGATAGGGTAGAGAATGTGAGGGAAATTAAAATAGTATCATACTTATGATTTAAAAGCAAGTTAATTACAAGGGCTTGTTAATAAACAAAGAACAATTCAAAATGTATTATCTGTTGTATAGCATATCAATAACAAGTGTGATGCTATGAACACAAAAAAACTATCACTATATGACTTTGAAATGACTTAAAATATTTAATTAAAATGTTGACACATGCGTTAGTCTTACTAATGGCCTTTTGGTATTTGGAAAGAATTTTTAAATGTTCATTTGAGCTCTTACAGTACTTCCATAGAGTATTGTTTAACTGAAAAGATTAACTAAATTGTAGACATTTTATCTAGAAAATAGCTGACGATGTGTTTGATGTGAATGATTTTTAGCACTACTATATTTAGTCAACCTTCAGTCAAGCTTTTTCTTTCTCAGTGATAATTTAAAAGTTTTTATAATCCCAGGGCATTTGCAGGTATCAGTGTGACCAAAACAAGACAACTCATTTAAGGAAGCACTTTTTTTTATGGACATGAGAGGACAGAGATTTTTAAAAAAAAATCCTGGTTGAGTTTTTGTGGTCATGGATTTCTGAGGAATAGAGAGGGTGGAGAATCTTTAGTATTATGTATCATTTGATATTACGTATCACCTCTTTACTATAGCAAGACAGTTTTTTTTGTTTTTGTTTCATTTTGTGACTTTAAAAAACTTAACACCGGACATTGGCTTAGTGGGTTTGGTGGGATAAGAATTAACAGTCAGTTTAGCTACCATTTTGATCATTATCTTGCCCAGAGAACTCCACATTAAAGTTGCAGTGAAATGCTTTTTGCATTTTCATATGTGGGTTATGGAAACTAGGCTTATTATGTTGAGACCTAAGAAATGTTTTACAAGTTTGCTCATTTCCTGCACAATGCTTCTTAGTAATTAATGAATATATTGCTCTTATAATTGTCATAGAGAAGTGTAATAGTTTTTGTTCTACTTATGTTACGAAAAGGAAAGGGTACAGGATTAGGAGTCCGAGGATATAGGCTCAAATTCTGGCCCTGCTATTTATTACCTGTATGACTTTGGGAGAATCTTTTATGCTAACACATTGGTGGATCAAAGAAGAAAAACTGAAAATTCCATAAAAAAAAATGACAATGAGGCAACACAACAGTAAAACACTTGGGCCGCTAGGTGGCACAGTGGCTAGAATGCAGGACCTGGAGTTAGGAAGACCTGAGTTCAGATCCACCCTCAGATACTTACCAGGTATGTGACCATAGGCAAGCCATAGATATTATATAAATGTTAGCTATTATTTGCTTTATAGCTAAAAACAACAACAACAACAACAGCAAAAAACAATCGAGCAAACCACATTTGTTTCAGTTTTTTCATCACTGAAAAGGGGATAATAATAGCACCTACCTCCCTGGGTTGTTGTGAGAATCAAATGAGATAACATTTATAAAGCATTGTGCAAAACTTAAAATAATGCATAAATGCTATTATAATAATTATTATTGCCATAAAATTTACGGGATACAACTAGAACAGTCTTTAGGAGGAAATTTACATCCCTAAATCCTTCCCATCAGCAAAAGAGGGAAATGACAGCTTAAATTAGATAAACTAAAAAGCAAAAAACTGCTAGAACAGCAAATCAAAAAACTCCAATTTAACATTAAGTAGAAATTCCAAAAATCGAAACAGATATTGACAAAATTGAAAGCAAATGAATCCATTGAATTCATGAATAAAACTAGCTGGTGTTTTTCAGGGTGCATGGGATCCCTAATAAAAATTAATTTCTCAAGTATGATTAAAAAAGAGATAATTAAAGCAAATTGTCAGTATCAAAAATGAAAAAGGAATATCCAAAACTATTGAAGAACAAATAAAGAAAATTATCAAAAACCATTTTGTCCATTTATATGCCAGAATACCAATAGCTTACGTGAAATGGATGAATATTTTAAAAAATACGAAATATTCAAGTAACAGAGCAAGAACTAGATTATTTTAAAAAACTCAACCTTAGATAAAGGAAATGAACAAACCATTAATGAACTTAACTCCAAAGCAAAAATTTCAGGACTATGTGGATTTTTAAGTGAATTCTGTCAAGCATTAGCAATTAATTCCTGTGTTACAGAAATTCTTCACAAAAGTAGGGAAAGAATTATTCCAAACTCCATCTATGATGCATGCACAGTTTCCATATCTAAACCAGGAAGAAGCAAAACAGAGAAAGAAAAATATAGGCATATATATATATATAAATAGGTAAATAAAATATTATCTGAGGCTATGGCAACATATTAAAAAGAATGTAGACTGTGACTAGGTTGTAGTTGTATCAGGAATACAGAGTTGGTTCAATATAAGGATAACTAATCAAAGAAGATGATATTAATAATTAAAATAATGAAAGCCCATGTGATTAGATTAATATATACTAAAAAAGCTTTTGACAAAATTTAATAAACTATTTCTGTTAAAACCACTAGAAAGTATAATATCTTTCTCTTAGCATGGTAAGTAGTATTCTCTGAAAGCAAGAACCATATTATATATGATGGAGAAAGATAGAGACCTTCCCATTAAGATAAGGGGTAAAGCAAGGATGGTCATTAACATGACTATTACTTGATATCACCTCTATTCTGTGCTAGAAATACTAAAGGCAATATGATAAGAAAAAGAAATTGATAGGATAAACATAGAAAAAAGGAAACAAAACTATTAACATTTTGCAGATAATGTGATAGTCTAGCTAACAAGCCTCAGAGTCAATGAAAAATAAATTGAAATAATAACTTCAGAAAAGTTGCAGAAAATAAATCCACATAAATCATTAGCATGAGAGAATAAGCATGGAAAAAGTAGAAAAGATGTACCAGAGACCAGACAAATACATGGGACATCTGGATTCCAAGATGAAATTTGCTAATTAGGTGGACATTGGGGTGGGTTGATAATCATCATTGTACAAGTCTCCCCCTCACAAAAAAGGGGAAATTGAGAAAACCAAATTGTTCTGATACCATTCTGTAATTGATTTGATTCTCTGTCAGCCCCAATATGTTGTAAAACTGCCCAAGCCATGTTTGTTTGTCTCTGAATCTAGTTCAGAGACTCAGCTGACCTGTATTAAGTTCAAAAATTCAGCTTACCCATTAATCCCCAAGTGCCATTGGTTCTTCCTTCACCTCCCCAGGGGTGGGATGGAAGCAAACTGTAATAATTGAGGTGTAATTTTCTGAATGGTCATCATGTTGTTTCCTATCTGTGCTTGTATTGCTTACATGGTCTATGCTTACAAATGAGAAGATTTTGGCTATACCTAAAATACCCTAGTATAGCCGCCCTAGGGACGTTGTGGAAGATATTTGGAAAAAATGTGTGGGTGGCTTTTCAGAGGGTGAATTGTAGGGTTCCTATTAGGAAAAGAGCCATAAAATATGTTAATAAATGAAAAGCCATAAAAATTTAAAATCTGTGAAAGGTAGAGGCCCAAAAATGGTGACCTGTTTAAAATCATAACTTAGATACAAAGTTATATTTTAAAAACTAAGTCAAAACTTAAGATACTGTGACCTGTGGAAGCTGTAACAGGAATATTGGGACTGGTACATGATCAGTACAAAATTTATGTTTGGACATAACATTAGCTTAACCCTCAAATTCATTACTAAGTAGAAAACCAAAAATATCCACCAATTGGTAATGTACTCTCTAGCTCCTCCCCTCTTTGTTTTCTATAATTACCATGGGGATTTTTGGGTTTTTTAGTGTGAATCCACCGAACTCTCTGGTTGTCACCCCAGACTGAAGAGTGCCCCTGTTTGCAAGTATTCATAATGATTGATTAAACTATTGCCAACAATCAATCTGGAGATGCTTGGACTCTTTCTTTTGGTATCAAAAGAACACCCCATGGTTATGGAGGTACAGGGTTCCTGAGCCAGGGGAATTCCGGATCTTACAACTGGGGACAAAGTCACAGGTACTGTTAATACCACTGTGGTTTGTTGTGGTTTGTACAAAGAAGTGCTAAATTTCATTTAGAGGTTAATCAAAATAAAGATGTATTTTTTTCCCTTTCAAGTTCAGAGACCCCTTGAAACCAATGCAGATAAAAATTAGAAGGGAAACGGTTAATTGTGAATAACCTTTGCAGGAAGTATGTCTGATAAAGATTTTATAAGACATATAAGCAACTAATTCCAATTTATAAGAGGTAGAGCCAGTCCCTAATATATAAATAGTCCCCTGGGGTTACCACCCTGTGTATACCTTTGACCCAATGATGCCACTATGATACCTATGTTCCAAAGAAGGAGAAAAAATATTCATAGTTACTTTTTTTGTAGTCACAAAGAACTGGAAACAAAGGAGCTACCCATTACCTGAGGAATGGCTAAATTCATTGTGGCATAGGGATATAATGGAATTTTATTACACTCTAAGAAATAATGAAAGGGACATTTTCAAAGAAAATTGGAAAGACTTATAAGAACTTATAAGCATGAAATAATCAGAACCAGTCCTAAAAATGACTAAAAAAGGGAATATATTTAATTTATATCATTTCCTACTTAAAAGTAGATCAATTTAATATACTATGATATAAATTAAGCAAGTTTCAAAATGAACTATTGTATAAAAATAGATCCCCATTTTAAGAAATACTGTTACAATATTCCCATATTTCAAAGATCTCAGTATTCTGGCAGAAAGCTCACATTAATGCTCTTGTGTTGATGTGGCTACAAGGAATTATTTATGGATAAGTAAACTCTGATATTATTTTCAAGTACCGTCATATCAAGGCTATAGGAGTATTCATTTTAGGAATCACTGCTTTAGAATCAGGAAACCACCCTTTTTTCATGATCTTCCATGCTAAAGTCAAGTGAACAAGCATTTATTAAATACCTACAAAATTCCAGGTACTAGGGATACAGAAAGACAAAAAAAAAAAAGAGTTCCTCCTCTCAAGGAGCACAGAGTCTACTGGAGAAGACAATATGCAAACAACTATGGATAAACAATACATATTTACAAGATAAATTGGAGATTATCTCAGAGTTCCAGGCATCAGTGACCACCACTGAAAATTGTCAGGCGATAGAATGTCTTATTTGAAGAATAGTCATGGTCACTGGCTCAAAGGATACATGAGAAATGAATACGGTGCAAGAACACTGGGAAGGTGGGAAGTGTCCAGGTAATAAAGAGCTTCAAAAACCAAACAAAGGATTTTACATTACATCCTGGAGCCACTGGAGTTGATTGAAGATGAGGGATTGATATGGTCAAAGCTGTGCTTTAGAAAGATCACTTTGACATCTGAGTGGAGGATGGACTAGGGTGGGAAGAGAGGCAGGGAGACCAACCAGTCGGCTAGCGTGACAGTCCAGGCATGAGGTGACGAGGGCCCATGTTGGAGCCATGGCATTGGCAGAGGAGAGATGATATGGAGGTAAAAATGGTAGGACTCATTAACTGATTGTATGATACCTGGGTTGCAAGCCAGGGTGACTAATTTAGATGGTGGTATCCTTGATATCAGGATTTCTACTTATTTGTTACTATTTATGATCATGTTTGGCATTTGCTTTATTTAAATTAAACAACAAAAGTATAGTGTCCCCATGCTTATTTTCCTGACAGAATTCATGTACAGCACACCAATTTTGTACCTTTGTGCTCAGTGGGATCACATTTGTATTTCCTTAGTTGTTCTTGAGCGACCATTTAGAAAATTAACCCAAATCTGTGAGGGAAAGCAGAAGAGTAACAGAGTAACTACATTTTCACAGTACTCAATGTAATATTCCTAGTAGATATGATCTTAGGAAATATAATGATATGAATTATTATTATTAATAATATTACCCATTATTATAGCTAACATCTATATGGAGCCTACCGTAAGCCAGGCACTGTGCTAAGTGCTTTACAGATATTATCTAACTTTATCATTAGAGCAACCCTGAGAGGTTGGTGCTATTATTGTCCCCATTTTATAGATAGGAAACTGAGGCAAAAGGAGATTAAGTGATTTGAGTAGGGTCACACAGCTAGAAGTGTCTGAGGCAGGATTTGAGCTCAGGTCTTTTTGGTTCAAGGTCCAGAACTCTATCCACTGCACCACCTAGCTGTCCCATATTCAGAAATTTTTCAAAGTAGTAAAGACTTTTTAATGGCAATTAAATTATATTATCATGCTACTTTATATGCAGTTTAGCATATTGTATTAGTAGTAATCAAGGATCAGGATTATTGTTTTGATTCCCATTATATTTTTCTAGAATTCTATGCTATAGCTCTATGTATGATTGGTGCTTTAAGTATTATTGATTAATTAAACAAGGCAGTATTATCAAATGTACAGCACCAGAAATAGACTGCATGATAGATTGTTGTGCAATGAATAGCCTAACTTTTAGTTTGTTTTAATATTCACATTAAAGTTTACAGAATAATTTGTTCATAACAACTTTTTCATTCAGGTAATTTACAAGATGCTCATCACCAACCTGGCCACCAGATAGTGAATTTTCTTGGGCATAAAAACAACCACTAAGATATGGGAGGTGTCTCTTAAAATTGAAGAAGATCTTGATAAGCTAAAACTTTTGGGATGTGCTGTATAAATATCGATGAACTATGATGCCTAGAACTGGGTAGATTTAATCCAGGCGATTTCTATAGAAGAGGTGAATTTTGTTTAGAATTTTAAAGGAAAGTATGGATACAAAAGTTAAGGAGGAGGATCCCAGATAAAGAGAGTGATATATTGATGGATTTGAAGATGGCAAAAAAGAACTTCATAAAAGCTAGAGGGAAGAAGGAGTCATTTTGCTCAGGACCATAGATTTAAAGCAGGAAGGGACCTTAGACGTCATTTAGATGAGAAAGCTGAGGTTCATGGAGGCTGTAACTTGAAGAAGGTCCCAGTGGAAATAAGTAGCAGGAATCAGATTCAAACTCGGGTGCTCTGGTTTTCAAAGCCAATGCTCTTACCAAGGAGATATCATGCATGAGGATCTGAAAGTAAGTGTTATGGAGTGATAACTTACTCAGGACCTTGTGGCACATATGTAGACACTTGGGTCTTACATGGCGATCAGGAGCCTCTGTAGACTTATGAGCAGAGGAGTGAAGGGATCCTCCACTTACAACTTGTGACACCTATTCTACTTTCAGTATACTCCAATCTCTAAACTTCTAAAATTCAGTTGTATGGAACTACATGGAGTACTGGTATATGCAAATCACTGTTATATTCGAGGTTATACCATGTTTGTCCACTGTTCATTTACCAAACTTTCAATATAAAGTGAAAATTGTGTTCAGAACAAAATTATAGTTCTAATAGCATAGGATGGGTTTTCACAGAATCACAGGATTCCATATATGGAAGGGACCTCAGAGACCATCAATACTAAGTGAAACTTGAAAAATAATTGATTCACCCATTTTATATTTGGTGAGCATTTGCTAAATACCCATAAATACCAAACAATGCCAGGGTGCTAGGGATACAATGGAAAAAACTAAGCAGTCCTTGACCTCAAGTATCTCACATTCCATTGGGAGAAAAACAACAGAATATAAGATATACAGCAAAATACAAGATATATGCAAAGTAAATACAAAGTAACTTGAAGGGGGAAGGTAATAGCAACAGGGAGGATTTGGGACAGGCTTGAAGAAAACTAAGAATTCCATGAAGCAGGGGAGGAAGGACATTCCAGGCATGGGATAAAAGGTGCATGGAGTAAGACCAGGGCAAAGACACTGAAAGTGGAGATAGAATGCTGGGTATAGATATTGTTAATAGGTAGGCCAGTGGACCTGGAACATACAGTGTAAGGAGAGGGATATTGATAAGGCTGAAGAAGCAGGCTACAGCTAGAATGTGTAAGGTTTCAAAAGCTAAACAAAGGAGTTTGTATTTTATCCTGGCAGCAAGAGGTAGTCAAACAAGCTTCTTGAGCAAAGGAGTGACCTGGTCAGACGGGCACTTTAGAAATAGGATAGAGTAGAGAGGCAAGAGACCCAAGGCAGGGCGATAATAGCTAACACACTCAGCTTTGCTTAAAGCTGCACTAAGACTTTTGGGACACTCTGTATATATACTTATTAATAATTATACCATCTGTCTCTGGGCATATGAATATCCTATTTATATAGAACTTTGGTTGCAGGAACACTTACATGCTAATTCTCTCTCCTGTACCCTCCAGTCATTAAATAGTAACAAAACTGTCTCGAACTAATGGTACCTTGGGCCACTTTTTGACCACTGCAGGAAACAATCTACCCCCAACAGAATTCTAGGCAACTTCCCCTAAAATGGATCATGCTTTCTGCTTTTTCCTCTTCCTTTCAGCATTTACCCAATTCTACCTGAAGCAATCTCCTTAGGGTGAACATACATTGTAGAATTTTAGAACAAAAAAGATTATCTTGTACCACCCCTCATTTTAAAGAGGGCACCGAAGCTTGAAGATGTCAGGTTGTCCTCACTCCATTTGTGAGTCGAAGAAAAAAAGTGACATTAATTTTGCCGACGTGTAATAGTAATGCTGGGGATATACTCTTAAAATCGACTCAGAAACTACTAGAGCTAGAAGAGTCCCAGAGAAGTAAAGTATTTTACCAAGGTAGCCCCTCACCCTAAATCCTGTTGGGGGTCTAATAGTCACTAGCTCTCAAGTCTATTGACTTTGGTCCAGTGTACTTTCTAATAAACCACATTCAGATTCTTCAGCATTTCCACAGGAATCTGTGCCTATTCCTTGTTTCCCTCTCATCAAAGTTCCTTTTCTTTATATGGGCATCAATGATATTATTCAATTTTCTTATTCATCTTTTCTTCTTTTGCTGCTTAATTACATGCATTGCAGTTATTTTCTTCTATTTTAAAAAAAGTGTACACATAGCATATTGCCTACTTTATGGGTTAAACAGATTATTGTGTGCTGTCAAGGAATTAACTACAGTTTCTTTGAGGTGGTTTCAGTTTCCAAACAGTTGACTTGCCAAAGAATATTGGGAACAGCCTATTTGTAATCAAGTAGGGGGCCACTGCAGTTAGACGACTATTTGTATAGTTCTACTACCCTATGTTTTTGGTGTGTTCTCCTCTGCGGCAGCTAGGTGGTGCAGTGGATAGAATGCTGGGCATGGAGTCACGAAGACCTGAATTCAGATTTAGCCTTACTAAGTATCTGACCCTGGGCAAGTCACTTAATCCTGTTTGCCTCAGTTTCCTAATCTGTTAAATGAACTGGAGAAGGAAATGGCAAACCACTCCATTATCTTTGCCAAGAAAACCCCAAAATGGGGTCACAAAGAGTCAGACACGACTGAACAAAGACCAACAGTCCTATGTTGTTTTTTTTGTTGTTGTGTTGTGGTTGTTGTTACCATACGTCCTTTATTAAGTTATAAACTCCTAGAAGGTAGGGATTAGATATACTATTTCAATTCACAATTTATTTAACAAGTACCTACTATGTGCATACCACTATAGGTTTTCAGAGCACATGATATATTCTACTCTGAGTGTTCAGTAAACATCAACTGACTGCAAATTGTGGAAGACTTTGACTAGATAACTACATTTACAATCCTGTAGCTTCTAATCCTTAGAGGCCTTGGGCTGGAAATAGAGGTAGAGCATGAGAAAAACACAATACACAAAGGATAATACCAATCAGGCAATCTCAGAGGAACCCTTTGCAGAAGATGAAAGTGGAAGAATACAAGAAAAAAGAAAAAAAATGTAGTCCTAGTCTGCCCCCTTAGAGTTTCCTTAGGACTTTTCCTTCTTGAGACCTATGTTCATTCTATAAAAGAGGAGCTCACATGTGATCGATCCTCTATCTCTGAACTATCATTTTGCCTCTCAGGTTGCTATTACTGGTTCTTTCTGATACTTGACTGGCCCATGCACTCAGTTCTTCGGGCCAAGAGGTAGATTGGTCTTATCTGCAGATTTGCCATCCAGCTGACCCTCTTTTTTTTGTTGGGAAATGATCAGTGTTAATAGTTGATATTCTCCCAGGGAAAGTATTATGTGTACTGTACTATTTAGAAAAAAGAATCATCTATCCTCTGGATGACCATTCATAGTGAGAACCATTATTCCTTCAGAGCATCTCCTAAAAGGAGTTAGTAGCCATATCACATACCTACTAATGTCTCTGAAAATGTAATCAACATGGATTGTATCCTTTCTAGCACCTAAATCAGTCTCTGTTGCTGTAAAGCATCATCTGTTAAAGAAACACATGACCCATTATAAGTTAATTGGTGAGTAGGAATTTAGTAGAGGAATATCATTGTTGGGACTCACAGTACCTGGGTAGTTAGATATTTCATGTCTTACATCAATTAGCTCGCCCTTTCTTTTTCTTCCTTCCTTCCTTCCTTTTCTTCTTTCTTCTTTCTTTCTTTCTTTCTTTCTTTCTTTCTTTCTTTCTTTCTTTCTTTCTTTCTTTCTTTCTTTCGGGAGTGGGGTGGGGAGAAGTATTTTCTGTGAGGAACACATAGGAGTGTGGTATAATAGAAAGAACACTGGACTGGGAGTCAGAAGATGTATTTTCGAGTCTTGGCTCTGCCCCTAATTAACTGCCTAACCATGGGCTTCACCTAATGAAAGATTTGGATTGGATGATGTGTTTTGTCCCTTCCAGCTCAAGCTCTGTCTGTGATACAGTCTCTTTTCTTAAAGCTCTTACAGTCTTGTTGTGGGGGAGATGAAACCTAACAGCGGAAAAGGTAACTAAGTGCAAGGTATTAAGTGGTAAATGTCACAGCCTTTCAAAGGAGTAGAACAGACAATTAATGTTCTAGGAGTTCAGAGGAGGAAGTGTGGATTGGTGTATCCTGGAAGCCTTCCTAGAAATGATAACAGTGAGGAAAAGAAAGGATTGGTAAAAAAAAAATTCTGAGAATAAAATACATTGCTATTGGTGGAGACAGCATGAGTAAAGTAGTTGAGTCAGGAATGTGTATGACTTACTCAGAAGGAAAGAAGGAAAGATAGAAGGAAGGAAGGAAAGAAAGGAGGGAAGAAGTGGGGGAGGACAGGTAAGGAAACAAGAATTTACTGAGCACCTACATCTACTATATGCTAGGCACTGTGCTACTCATTTGATCCTCACAGCAGTTCTGGGATGTTGGTGCTTTTGTTATCCCCACTTGGATATGAATGAAGTAGACAGAAGTTAAGTGATTTGTACAGGTTCACACAACTATGAAGTGCCTGAGGCCAGATTTGAACTCAGATATTCCTGACACCAGGTTCAGCTGTGTGTCCACTGTACCATCTTGCTGCAGTAAATTAAACAAAAACTATTCAGAAATGAAGATTTAGTTAAGGGCACAGCAAGAGGTGAGTTTCAAAATGATCATAACTCACATTTCTCTAGCATGTTAGTTTACAAAGTACTAGGTAGGTAGTACAAGTTTCTTTTCCCCTATTTTACACATGAAGAGCCTGAAGTTCAGGTTAGCCTGAATCACTTACCTACTGATAAGCGTTAGAGCGCAAGCCTAGGTCTTTTGACTCTCGAGTTCAGTACTCTTCTCACTGTGGTCCACTGGTAGGAGAATTCTGAACTGCTAGACTGAGAAATTTCAAGACTGAAGGGGAAGCCTGATTAGAGGCATATCATGGTACAGAAGATAGGAAACTGAACCTGGAATGAGAAAGATCTGAGTTCAAATCCAGCCTCAGAAACTTAGTAGCTGTGCCACCTTAGACAAGTCACTTAACTTGTGTCTGTTTCAGTTTCTTCATTTGCAAAATGGGGAAAATAATACTGCCTATATCACATTTGTTTTGAGGATAAAATGATATGTAATGAGGATAAAATAATATAAAATGAGAATAAAATTATGTATCTGCAAAGCATTTTGTAAACCTTAAAGTATTAGGTAATAATATATAATAAACAACAATAACAATGAAGTAATGCTTTTGGTAAAGTGAAAGACAGGATTTACAGACACATATTTATGTTCAAGGTCCCATGCTGCGCCTTGGAGATACAAGGATAAAAATGAAAAAGGCTTTGCCATCTAGGACTTATTTTGTGTTTGTGAGATGCAGTATATGCACAAGTCATATTAGGTGAATTGTAAAGGTAGTTCCAACCACTGGTGGGGTGAGATGATCACAGAGGTGCTGGCACCTGAGCTGATCCTCAAAGGAAGAAAAGCATTTGAAGGGGATAGAATGCAGATGGAGTGCATTCCAGTCATAGCAGATGGTTGTGTGAATCCTTAGAGCAGGTGTGCTTTCTGGACTGTTGAAGCTGTGAAGGAGAGTAGGAAGCAAGGTTGGAGAGAGAACCTGGAGGGGCCACCTTGTGACAGGGCACGATGACCATGCAGTAAGAGTAAACAGTACTGGATTTGTGCGTGGGTTCGAATCCCAGCTCAAATTTGCTCTAGCTGTGTGACTGCCCTTGGGCAAATCGTATAAATTGTTTGGGCTTCAGTTTCCTCCTCTATGAAGTGAAGGATTATTTTTAAAGCCCTGTCTAGTCTTCTTAGTGGGAAATTTTTGTTACAAGTAATAGTCTATGAATTGGGCAAGTTAATTCTCATTTTTTCTAATCTCTGCAAAATTTAGCTTCCCCAAGGCTAGACTCTTCAGTGTTTTTTCTGCTAGACATTTCTACCTTCCTTTGGGAATTGTCAGTGTTGTTTTTTTTTTTCTTGTTTGTTTCTTTTTTAGACACAACAGTTGCCTAATTAATTCTGCAGTACTTTTTTTCCTGACATGCCTTAAAATGAAAATCTATCAAGAATAATAGTCTGGCTGGAGTTAGTGTTAGTGTCTGTTTCTACTGCAGTCATAATGTAGTGGTCAAACCTTAGCTAGGAGTCAGGGGGAAGCATTCTGTGCTGATTCAGGCTTTTGATGAGCAAAATTACCCCACACAAAGTTACATTTATGTGACTAAGTTTACCTAGCTGTATGAGGCAGTATTGGAAAAGCAGTTTGAAAGAAGCATTTGTGCACAGTCAACAGCAAAGTTGTATGTTTTCCATTAAATTACCAAAAAAAGACTAAAATAAATCAACTTACAATTTTGCATTTTGCCTGTTAAATTAAACTCATTTCATGTTTTTTTCCTGAAATATCCGATGAAAGCTTTTCCCTAAATCCTTGTCCTTTGTGTTGAGTGAGAAAGGTATTCTATTTTCTGTTCCTGGGCTGGAAATACATGTTTGTACAATTGAATGGGATTTCAAACAGCTTGATCCAAATTTTTTTTTTAATCTGGAGGAGTCAGTGTTTTAAGGATAAAATGCTAAATTGATTGAGTTACAAATGAATGCAGTGTTAATTAATCCAGACCATTGTTTATAAAGTGGAATAAGCACATTGGAAGTCAGATTCCTCTTGCTGCTTAGTCAAACTGCCCAAGGCTGCAACTGCTTCCTTATTAGGTTACTGGCTATGTGGGGATGTCATTGTTTGTTCCTGTAGTGAGGCTTTCTGTTAAAAATCACAGCATGAGGCTTAAACTGCTGCAACCATTATCCAGTGCTAACGTGTCACTAAAGGTCTGCTAATAGAACAGGAGAAAAAATATCAATCTTTAATTTTAGAACAGCTGAGTAACCTGTAGCACCTGTTCATTTTCTCTCATCAACTCATTTAATACATTCTCCAGTGATCCTTGGGTGAACCCACTGGAAGATTCCAATACCATGTTTTTCTTTTCTTAAGGACATTTTGGGCGATTTTAAAACAAATTTTAAGGTTTGGTTTCATTTTAAAGAAACTAAATATGGATATCTCCTGAAAATGTTTTAGATTGACGTGGTGATCTGAATGCTGTGATTTCTAGGCAGGTACTTATGATTACATTTTTAAGCACTATTTTTCAGAAATATATTTTTTAAATGATAATTAATAAAGGAGGGCATACTTTTAATAATGAACACATTTGCCACACACAGGTATAACCCTTTCGAGCTTCAAATAGCAGTTTCTACTACTATTGATCATTCAAAACTAATAAACAGAATTGCACCTTAGCAGCCACCTGCTTTCGCTTATATAGAGCTGAAACCTCCATCACAGTGTGGGGCAGAATAAAGGAGAGTATTGTAGTCTGTTCTCAGAAGAGGTTAAAAAAAGTGTAATCTCCTAGGCCTCCCCGAGCAACATGAGTACCAAGACACTCAAAGTTAGACTACTGTACATACTATAACCAAATGATCTGATAGATGGAGTAGGCCTCAATATATAATAGGTCATGTCAACTATGAATGAAAAGAAAACATGGAAATATTTGGCAAGTAAATTCACTCCAAGTGATAGAAATTTAAAAAGTATACTTAATTTAAATGATTCAATTTGGAGATAATTACGTACAATGTTAACTTTGACTATTTGGGTTAATTGACATATAGCCATATTTGAGTGATATTTTTAAATAATTCAAGCATATTCTTCTGGGATTAGATACATGATTGAATATGCTTAGGTCTATGACTTTAGCCAACCATATATTTTACATTTGACATTCCCCCCCTAAAGGTTCATATCTTAGCCCAAAGCTACTGTTGTCCTTGTGCTGAACTTCACCTTTGCAGTGTTTCCTCCCCATCCTCACCCCCCACCCCGCCTTTGGTCACCGCTTGTGTGATGTATCTCTCATGAGGTATACGTTGGTCTAGGCTCAGCCTCATTCTGCCATGACTGTTTTCATCATCACAAGTACTTGATCTGTTTCACGTTTTATGGAATCGATAAATCTCATCCCTAAAGAGTCCAGCAGGCCTTTGATTCCCTGACCTGACATTTGCTAATGCTCTTCCTGATGACCTGCCACTACGGATCTTCAGAACTGCACTCCGTGTTTGACAACACTCATAATATGAATCAATAATCAGCATTCAGTAAGTGAGCTGGGGAGTCATTTTATTGCTGCAAAAGGCTGCATTGCCCCCGGGCAGCTGTCAGAAATGGGTAGTTATTAATAGCCCTCTCTCTTCACTTAGCATAGTCAGTAGGGGTCTAGCATGAAATGATTTAATCAGTTTATGATATCTGTGACAGAGAGCACTTAAAATGTAATCACAAAATTTAGGTAGAAGTGTCCCTGGGCCGTTGTAATGTTTTCCTCACTGAATTTTCCCTGATCTCTGATGTAGTTGTGGTGCACGCTGAGAAGCTGACCATACAACAAAATTAGGCCCCGGCCTGCCTGAGTCTACTTTATCTTTCCATAGCCCAGAATTTTTGGTGGCATATTTACAGATTATTGATGTCTCCCCCTTGGGGGGGACTTGTTTAGTTTAGCAAGGCTTTCCAGGGAGATAGGTCTGTGGAGAGAGGAGATAAGTTAAGAATGGCCAGAAGCAGCTTACCTTATAAGTTGCTCTATACCTCAAGCTAAGTTTCTATGTATTGATGGTATCAGGGCACAGAAATCGCCATTAGAGTGCTGTGATTTCTATCACTGGGTCTAACGCTGACGCTTGGAAACTGAGTCATAAAGAAATTAGAAAGAAATTTGAGAACTCTTCATTTCACTCTATTCTCTCTCACTTGGTGATCTCACCAGATGACGTGACTTCAATTGTCATTTCTATGCAGATGATTCTCAGATCTATATATCCAGACCTAGTTTCTCCTCTGAGCTACAGTCGTCCATTGCCAATTGCCTTTTATGCATCTTGAACTAGGTGTTTCACAGGTATCTCAAACTCAACATGTCCAAAAACAGAACCATCTTGGCTTCACAGACTTTCCTATCTTCTGAATTTCTCTATCACCATGGGAGGGTACCATCATCTTCCTAGTCACCCAAGGTTTCACCCTTGTTGTAGTCTTTGACTCTTCACCCTCACCCAGCCCACATATCAAATCCATTACCAAATCTTATTATTTCTACCTTCACAACATCTCTCATTCTGTCCACTCACATGGCCATAAATCCAGTTCAGATGCCTAGATGTTCACTGGTCTCTCTTACTAGATTATCCACTCCTTGAGAGTAGGAACTGTGGAGTTTAAAACTTGTCATCATCATTATTATTATTCTATTTCTTTTTTATTCTCAAGACTTAGCACAGTGCCTGGCACATAGTAAGCACTTGATAAATGCTTTTTGACTGACTGATCTGCTTCCACCTCTGTTGGGTTCTTTTCCGTTTTCAAAGTTTGTCTTGCCTTTTCTTTTTATATTCTACTCACCAAATTCCTATTTCCTGTTTGAGAAAATAATTCTTGACTCATTTGTGTCTTCACTCATCAGAGATGACTGATGCAGCCAAAACCCAATGCCTGTGCCAAATTGTATACTTTATTAGGTGCTCTCTGATGACATATCACTCAAATGACTCCCTTTTACTTCCCACAACCATCAAGTGAATTCATTTCTAGAATTCTGTCTTTGTGGTTTTACAGGAGTGAAAATACTTTAGACATACATGGAATGAAAGATATAGCTGCTCTCAAGGGAAGAGTAGAGTTGTCCTCAAAGATGGGGGCAGAAAAGAGATGTCTCATTTTCAGCAGCCCATATACTTTTAATTTCCTTTTGATTTATTATTATCCTATTGTTTGGTGTGTATCTTATTGGACCTTAGAGAATTACTCCAGGAAATCTATTCTTAAAATGTACTCCTTCTTTCTCTCCCAAATCTGCCTTTTTTAAAATCTTAGTTTGCCCCTTGAAACACCCCTGCATTCAGCCTCAGGTTTAACTGACATCCCAGTCTAGGGTATTGATATGTGCTTTTAGAAAGAATGGAAACCCATTCATTGACACCAGCAGATGGCTCAGCCCTGAGTCATGCCATCTCCCAAGCAGGATCCCAGTTTTATTTTATTTCTTTTATTATTTCTTTTATTAATTTATTTTGATTTATCAACAATCACTTCCATATGCTTTTGAGTTTAAAATTTTTCTCCCCCTTTATCCCCACCAACCTCCCCAAGACGGCACACAATCTGATATGTGCTATACATTTACATTGTATTAAACATATTTTCACATTAGTGAAGTTGTAAGTACAAATTCTCACTAGTGTTTTGCTTTTGACCACCACCTCCCTCAGTCCCTCCCTCCCTTTCCCTTTTCTTCCCCTTTAGCCTTACTGCTTCTTCCCTCCCTTCTATTCCCCCTCCCTTTTCTTTCACCTTTACCCTCCTACAGCCTATAAGGCAAGTTAGATTTCTATACCTAACTGATTATGTTATTCCCTTCTTGAGCCAAATCAAACAATGCTCACCCCCTCCTTTCTTTCCCTCTGCTGTAATAGGATTTTCTGTCTTTTCCTGTAATGTAATTTACCCTTGTCTGCCTCCTCCTTTCTCAGTACATTTTCTAAGATCAGACTAATCCACTTACTTGGATCCATTTAACCCACTTGATTATTTTTTTTTATCATTACATCAAAGTCAACTAATATCCACCCCCTTTATGTATACTCCTTTAACATGGTGTAATAACAATACAGTTCTCAAGAGATGCAAGTGTCATCTTCCCTTGTAGGGATGTAAACAGTCCACCCTTATTAACAACATATTGTATCTTTCTGTCCCATTTACCTTTTCATGTCTTTCTTGAATCTTGTACTTGAAGATCAAATTTTTTGTTGAGCTCTGGTCTTTTTATCAGGAAGGCTTGGAAGTCCCCTATTTCATTGAATATCCATTTCCTCCCTTGAAAAATCATGCTCATTTTTGCAGGGTAGTTGATCCTTGGCTGTAATCCAAGCTTTTGCCATATGGAGTATCATGTTCCATGCCCTGCGTCTTTTAATGTAGAAGCTGCAAGGTCCTGTGTAATCCTGACTGTGGTTCCATGATATTTAAATTGTTTCTTTCTGGCTGCTTGCAGCACCTTCTCTTTCATCTGGTAATTTTGGAATTTTGCTATTATATTCCTTGGTTGTCAATTTGGGATCTCTTTGAGGTGGTGACCAGTGTATTCTTTCTATGGTTATTTTACCTTCTGGTTCTAGGACTTCAGGGCAGTTTTCCTTTATGATTTCCTGAAAGATACTGTCCAGGATTTTTTTTTTATCATGATTTTCTGGTAGTCCAATAATTTTTAAATTGTCTCTCCTGGATCGATTTTCCAGGTTGGTTGTTTTACCGATGAGGTATTTTACATTTTCATCTATTTTTTCATTTTTTTGTTTCTGTTTGACTGATTCTTGCTCTCTTATAGAGTCATTAGTTTCCATTTGTCCAATTCTAGTTTTTAACAGATTGTTTTCTTCTGTTAGTTTTTGTACTTCCTTCTCCAATTGGCCAATTGTATTTTTAAGGGATTTGTTTTCTTCAGTGTACTTTTTTTCCAGTTTGCCAATTGTGCTTTTTAGGGACTTGTTTTCTTCAGTGTACTTTTTTTCCAGTTGGCCAATTGTATTTTTCTTCTACCTGTCTCATTAGACTTTTAAATTCCTTCTTGAGCTCTTCTAAGAAGGCTTTTTGGGCTTCAGACCAGTTCATATTCCCTTTTGATGTTGCAGATGTGGGTTTGTTGACAATGTTGTCCTCTTCAGAATTTCTGTCTTGATCTTCACTCTTCTCATAATATGAATCTATGGTATGTCTCTTTTTACTCATGGTGTTTCTTTATTCCCTGGCCTTTAAAGAGATTGAGCTCTCCTGCTGGGGAACAGAGGGCACTGACCCAAGCTTCTTGTGTTGGGAGCCTAGGTCTTGGTCACTGGCTTTGTGTGCTGGGGCCTCTTATGTTGGCAATTGGAGGCTGTAGAGTTCTGGCAGCTTACCTCATGTTGGGCTGGAATCAGCAAGGCTGGAACTTTCAGGCAATTCTAGGTTGCCTGCTTTTCCTTTCCTTTAGCTTTCTTCAGCTCCTTTTAGATGGGTGCTGCAGGGTGTTTATCTGCCTGGGGCCCCTTGCAGTGCTGTCTCCCTTGTTTCTGCTAATGCTCTGGGAGATTCCTTTGTGATAGAGTGCCTAGGCACCTGGTTGAGAGTTAGAGGTTCTGACAGCTTACCTGGTATTGGGCTGGATTCAGCAAGCCTCAGACTTTAGGAATATTGTAGGTTGCTTTCTTCAGCTCCTTTCAGATGAATGCTGCAGGGTGCTTATCCGCCGGGGGCCCTTTGTACTGCTGCTTCCCTTATTTTTGCTGAGGTACTGGGAGACTTGTTTGCTGGGCTGCTGCACTGCTGTTCCCCGTCTTTCTTCTAGTTCAGCTGTTCCAGGGTTTTGTTCTTTTTTCTGGGTTTTCAAAGATTAATAGGGGAGGGTGAGAGCGACTACCTTTTTACTCCACCATCTTGGCTCCCAGAAGCAGAAATCAGGATCCCAGTTTTAGATACCAGACTCTGACTCTTGCTGAGTCAACTCAACTCTGTTCCTAGCCTCTGATCATTGTTGATTTTGCTGGGAGAAACCATTGTCAAAGGATTAAGGAGATGAGAAGAAATCATCTCCTTCTCTTGGTCAAATTTCCAAGAGGCACAAGGGAAAAAGTGAAGGGTAAACTCTTTGTTTTTTTTTTTGTTCATTCATTCAATCATTCATTTATTATTTTTAGGTAATTGGGGTTAAGTGACTTGCCCAGGGTCACACAGCTAGTAAATGTGAAGTGTTTGGTCTAAGGCCGAATTTGAACTCAGGTCCTCCTGACTTCAGGGCCGGTGCTCTATCCACTGTGCCACCTAGCTACCCCATGGGTAAACTCTTTATACAGAGCTGACTGCCTTCTTGAGAGCTGTAATTTTCTAAATCTTCACACTTTGTTGTTGGGTTGTAGAAAAAAACTTAACTTTGTTAGAGACATCTTATTAGATACATCTTTACCTTTGTCAAGATTAACAATGTAGGACTTGCATTTTTGCATAATGAACTAATCTTGATCAATTTATTTTAAAATTTGCTTTGATTTTTTTTGGGGGGGTGCTAGGCAGTGGGGTTAAGTGACTTGCCTAGGGTCACACAGTTAGTAAGTGAGGCCAGATTTGAACTCAGGAAGATGAATCTTCTAGACTCCAGGAAGCTCAGCTCAAGCACTGCCATTTACATAAAGCCTTTCCTGATCTCTTCTTCCTCTCCCAGTCCCCAGCTGCTAGTGTCCTGCCTCCATAATTATCTTTTATTTATTTTTTAATGTATCTGTATATTTGTTGTTCAGTTGTTTCAGTTGTGACTTTTGGTGTTTTATTGGCAAGGATATTGGAATGGCTTGCAATTTCCTTCTTCTGCTCATTTTACAGATGAGGAAATTGAGGTAAACAAGGTTAAGTAACTTGCCCAGAATTATACTGCTAATAAATATCTGAGACCAGATTTGAACTCAGATCTTCCTGACTCAAGGCTCAGTGCTGTATTCACTGCACCACCTACCTGCCCTTATTTTGTATACACTTATACATTTAAATATCTCCTTGATAAAATATATAGCCCTTAGCCAGGTTCAGTTTCATTTCTTTTTTTTTTTTTGTATACCCAATGTCTAGCACAGTGACTGGCACATGGTAATGATGTAATAAATACCTGTTGATTGATTGAACTTATAGCTGTATACATGTTAAGATTTATGAAGTACTTTCCTTTCAACCTTATGAAGTAGGGACTATGAACAATGACCATTGAAGTAAAATTCTGAATTTTTTGGCAAGTGTCCAAAATCAACTATTTACATAGCCAAAATAAAAGGGATTATTTTGAATATATAATTAAATCTATGTATGTCCAGAGACAAATACAGTATCTTAAAAGGTATCTTTCCAAATTGTTTAAAGTATAATTCTTTTAAAAACTCCGTATTATAATGAATTTAATGAGAACCAACAAACACAACCATTTTAATATAAAAAAGGACAAAAAGACAATTCTTTATTTTCAATTATTCCCAGTTTATTTTTTAAAATGTATATATTAAATTTCACATGGTAGTAACAGAGTTATCTTTGAAACTAAATTGGATTTTGGAGGAAGGAAAAGACTTCTAAAGTTTGGGAAATGCAATTGAATCTAACCCAAGTCTAGGAGGTAGCATGACCAGAGGAATGGAAATGGGAGAAGGCAGGGTAAAAATGAGAATTGGAGGGCGGAGCCAAGATGGCGTAGTGAAAGTAATGACTTGCTTGAGCTCTCCTCCAAACCCCTCCAAATACTCATAAAAAATGGCTCTAAACAAATTCTGAAGCAGCAGAACCCACAAAAAGACAGAGTGAAACAAATTTCCAGCCCAAGACAACCTGGATGGTTGATCACAAAGGTGTATCGTGCCGGGCTGGGAGCGCAGCGCTTGCGGCGTGGGTGCACAGGCCACAGTGTGGGCGCGCAGGCTGCAGCAAATCTGGAGCAGGCCTCAAAGGACTAAATCTCGGGCAGCTGTGGAGGTTTCCAGACTCCTCAATCCACCAATGCCAAAGACAAATTAGAAGGTCAGTGGGAAAAGTCTGTTTCTGTAGGTGCCTGAGAAAGGAAGGCGGGGTTTCAGCTCCATTCCCCAAGAGCGTGGCCCTGTGGGGGGGCAGCTGCTTCCCGAGCTTCCAGCCCACAGATTTAGGGGGAATCCAGTGGCTGATCAGAGAGGGATTGCAGGGATCTCTTTGCCAGTGATGAGGCAGGAATCTCTTGCTTTGCCCATGTTTGGATCTGGGCCACAGTTCTGGGCAGCGCTGCTGGGGTGAGGAGGAGCACTGGCATGGTGGATCTTGTAGTGATTGAGGAGAGAAGCCCCTCCTCACAGTTACAGGACAGAAAGGAATACTTGTAATCGCAGGCCAGGAAAGGAGTAAACACCTTGCCCCTTATCATACCACCTTGGAAGAACTGAAAATTTACAGGTCCCTACAAGTATCTCTGAAAACAGCTGTACAAACCCCGAAGCTTGGGACAGTACATTCTCCACATTGGAAGCAGATTCATACCTTAACAAAGAGTTTAAAACTCAAGTAATTGGCCGGGATCATGAGCAAGCAGCGCAAAAAGAGTCAGACTATATTATCTTACTTTGGTGAAAAAGAAGACCAAAATATACAACCAGAAGAAGACAACAAAGTCAAAGCTCCTACATCCAAAGCCTCCAAGAAAAATATGAATTGGTCCCAGGCCATGGAAGAGCTCAAAAAGATTTTGAGAAGCAAGTTAGAGAAGTAGAGGAAAAACTGAGAGTGATGCTAAAGGAGACCCAAAAAAATACTGAAGAAAATAACACCTTAAAAAATAGCCTAACCCAAATGGCAAAAGAGGTCCAAAAAGCCAATGAGGAGAAAATGCCCTAAAAAACAAAATTGGCCAATGGAAAAGGAAGTCCAAAAGCTTACTGAAGAAAATACTTCCTTAAAAATTAGAATAGAGCAATTGGAAGATAGTGACTTTATGAGAAATCAAGACACAGTAAACAAATCCAAAAGAATGAAAAATTAGAAAATGTGAAATATCTCACTGGAAAAACAACTGACCTGGAAAATAGATCCAGGAGAGAGAATTTAAAAATTATTGGACTATCTGAAAGCCATGATCAAAAAAAGAGCCTAGACATCATCTTTCAAGAAATTATCAAGGAAAACTGCCCTGATATAGTAGAACCAGAGGGCAAAATAGAAATTGAAAGAATCCACAGATCTCCTCCTGAAAGAGATCCCCAAAGGAAAACTCCTAGGAATATTATAGCCAAATTCCAGAGTTCCCAGGTCAAGGAGAAAATATTACAAGCTGCCAGAAGGAAACAGTTCAAGTACTGTGGAACACAATCAGGATAACACAAGATTTAGCAGCTTCTACATTAAAGGACCACAGGGCATGGAATATAATATTCCGGAGGGCAAAGGAGATAGGATTACAACCAAGAATCACCTACCCAGCAAAACTGAGTATAATCCTTCAGGGGAAAAAATGGTCATTCAGTGAAATAGAGGACTTTCAAGCATTCTTGATGAAAAGACCAGAGCTGAATAGAAAATTTGACTTTCAAATACAGGACTCAAGTGGAACATGAAGAGGTAAACAGGAAAGAGAAATCATAAGAGACTTATTAAGATTGAACTGTTTACATTCCTGCATGGAAAGATGATATTTATAACTCATGAGACCTTTGTCAGTATCAGGGTAGTTGGAGGAAAAAAATTATATGTATGTATAGTAGATAGATAGATAGATAGATAGATAGATAGATAGATAGATAGAGGGCACAGGGTGAGCTGAAGATTAAGGGGTCATATCTGGAGAATAAAATTAAGGGATGAGAGAGGATTATACTTGGAGAAGAAGAAAGGGAGAGGTAGAATGGGGTAAATTATCTCACAAAAAAACCCAGAAAAGTCTCTTACAGTGGAAGGGGAAACAGGGAAGGTGAGAGGGAATGAGTGAATCTTATTCTCATAGGATTTGGCTTAAGGAGGGAATAACATACACATTCAATTGGGTATGGAAATCTGTCTTACCCTACAGGAAAATAGGGGGGAAGGGGACAAGAGAGCAGGGGGATGATAGAGAGGAGGGCAGATTGGGAAAGGGTTAATCAGAAGTAAATACTTCTGAGGAGGGACAGGGTCAAAAGAAAGAATAGAATAAATGGGAGGGCAGGATAGGATTAAGGGAAATAGAGTTCGTTTTTTACAACATGTCTACTATGAAAGTGTTTTGTATAACTGCACATGTATAACCTATATTGAGTTGTTTGCCTTTTCAAAGAGGGTGGGTGGGGAGGGAGGAAGAGAGAAAATTTGAAACCTAAAGTTTTAAAAACATATGTTTAAAAAAATGTTTTCACATGCTACTGGGAAATAAATATAGGAAACGGGGTACAGAAGTCTATCCTGCCCTACAGGAAAATAGAAGGGGAAGGGGATAAGAGAAGGGGAGAGAGATAGAAGGGAGGACAGAGTAGGGGAAGGGATATTCAGAATGCGTGATATCTTGGGGTGTGGGGAGGGGGAGATGGGGTAAAAATTTGGAACTCAAAAACTTGTGGAAGGGAATGTTGAAAACTAAAAATAAATAAATTTATTTTTAAAAAAATAATTTAAAAAAAAAGAGAATTGGAGAGTAATCCAGATTGGTTAGAACATAAACTACATGAAGAAGAATATGTGATAAGGCTGACAAGGTACATTGGAGCCAAACTGTCATAGGCCTTAAATGACAGAATCAGTAATTTAAATTTTATTCATTAGACAGGGTGAAGCCATGAAAGAATTTTTTATTAGAATGATATCATCATAATCAATCAATCAATCAATCAGTATTTATTAAGTATCTACTATGTGCCAGGCACTGTGCTCAGGATGTAAATGTAAAGAAAAAAACAATCCCTACTTACAAGGGGCTTATGTTCTTATGGGGGCGCCAAGTCCATGCATAAATATGAATAAATGTAAACATACACAAAGTAGTAAAATACAATGAAGTTTTTGAGAATGCACTTGCAGAGGTGGGAATCAAGAAAGGCTTCATGTAGAAGATAGGACTTGAGTTATGCCTTAAAGGAAGAGAGACTTTGTGAAGCAGAAGGAAGGGGAAAGTGTGTCTTGGCATATGGGATGGCGGTTGCAAGACACAGAGATGGGAAATAGAGTGTTGTATGTTAGGAACAAAAGGCCAGTTTGGTTGGAATAATATCTAATAAGCCTGGGCCAATTTGTGTAGGGCTTTAAAAGCTAAATTAGAGGAGTTTCTATTTTATCCTAAAGGCAATTGGAAGCTACTAGAGTTGATTGAATAGGACAGTCATCTGGTCAGATCTGCACTTAAAGAAAGTCACTTTGGCAGCTGTGTGTAAGATAGACTAGAGTGGGGAGTAGACATGAGTCAGGGATATCAGTTAGGAGGCTGTTTGAATAATCTAGGTGAAAAGGGGATGATGTGAACTAAGGTAGTAGCTATGTGAAGAAAGAAGGGATGAGAGGTGAGAGACCTTCTGGAGGTAGAAATAGTAAGGTTTGGGAACTGGTTGGATATGTGGGTCGAGAGAGAGTGAGCAGTCCAGGCCTATGCTGTGATGATGCATCTGAGAGACTAGAAGCATGGTGGTAGAGTCGATAGAAATGGGGAAGTTTGGAAGGTGGGAAGACTTTGGGGGAAAGATAACAAGGTTGGTTTTGGACATATTGAATTTGAGATATCTCTGAAATACTCAGTTTGAAATGCCCAATAAAGCAATTGGTGGCCTACTGAAGCTAGTGAGAGAGACTGAGGCTGGATATGTACAATTGTGAGTCTTCTGCATAAAGGTGATACTCAAAGCTGTGAAGTATGATTAGTTTATGGAGGGATTGTAGAGGGAAAAGAAGATTCCTAGGACAGCAACTTATGAAATAACCTAAGTTAGGAGTCCATGTTAGGAGGAATACCCAAGCACAAGTGTGCTAGGATGGCTTAGAGAAAGGATAGACTAGAGTAAATAAGACTCGTTAGGAAGATTTTATAATAGTTTACACAGGATGAGATGGGAAACCATGCTGGGGTAGTATCAGTAGAAGGGGGAGAAAAGGACTAAGTGCTAGAGTTGTTGCCGAGGTAGAAGCAGCAGAACTCATCAACTGATTGGATGTGGAGGAAGTCAAACATAGCTCTGAGACAATGGTTCTAGGATAGTTGAACAGATGCCATTGGCAAAAAAGAGATAAATTAGAGGGAGGACAGGTTCTGTATGGAAGAGAATGAGTTTTGGACATGTGGAGTTTGAGGTGATGGTGAGGCACATAAATAAATGAAGGTTAGTCTGTCATAACCTGTTCTTCATGGAACCATGCTGCCTTTTTGTGATAAATGCTTCATTATCTAGATGTTCATTAACCATCTCATTAATAATCCATTATAGCATTGTCCAAGGAGTTCATGTGAAGGTCACTGGCCTGTAGTTTTTCTCATTTCATTTTTTCATTCCATTCATACTTCTGCAAATCAGGACAATATGTGTTCTGCAATTCTATGGTATCTTTTCTCTTCCCCATTACCTTTGAAATAGCAGGAATAGTGGTTCACCAAACCTGTTTACCAATTCTTGCAACCCCCAAGGATGTAATCCATCTGGGCCAGGTGACTTGAATTCATCAAGGATGGCTAAGTGTTCTATCTCCTTATTTATCTTGGTCATCAACTTCCTATTAGTCATTTTTGTTGTTCTTTCTAGTTCCAAAGTCATTCTCCAAGGAAGAAGTAAAATAAGAACACAGAAGCTCTGTCTTCTCTCTGTTGTCAATTAAATCTTCCATCCATTTGGAGCAGCAGTTCTATCCCTTCTTTGATCTTCCTCCACCCACACCCCTCATCCCTCCATGTAGCTAAACCCCTTTGGCCTACTGGTTTTTTTAAGCTCTTCTTGCCAGTCTCAGGTCATTCTGAACTTAAGCATTTCTTACATAAGGCTTATAGAGTCACGGACATGCATGTCTATTCATCTTCTATTTCTTGCCCTTGCTTCCTTTTTCCATACTCAATTTTTTTTAAAATCTCCAATATGGTTGGTGAGTCCCTACACATCTACACCAGTCCCTTCAAACAACTCTTATTTTTCCTTTTCATTGGATTTGTGAGGTTTACCCATCCCTTCTCAGCTGACTTTGCCTATAGAATTTCATTCCACAGGATCCTCCCTCTTATTCCTTTGAACCCTTTGAAATCTGTTCTCTTAAGATCTAGGAGATATGTCTGATTATGCCCAAATTTCCTTTAGCACAATTTTTATGAGGGAGTGGTTGCTTTCCCCCAGTGGTTTCCGTCATTTCCACCCCAGCAACCAGATCATTCTGTTGGTGAGGATAAGATCCAATACAGAATTGTTCTTTATTGTTTTATTCTACTTTTTAAAGGATGAAATTTTTACCAAGGAAAGTCAGAAAGATGGGAAATTCATAGCCCAGATTTACTTTCTCTATGTAGCTATTCCCCTGAACAAGTAAAGTGCTACTTCGTGTCCTACTTCCATTTCTAGGAACAAACATAGATCTTGGGAGTATGTAAAACTCTCTGTGTGAATCCTGCTATGCTCTAGTTGCCATATAAAATAGTAAATTTCAGCTATTCTGCCAAAACCCAAAGGCTTCATGTTTGTTGAATGAAATGAATGATTCATCAAAATGAAAATATAACTTGAACTCAGCTTGTTTTTCTTAAATTTTTCATGTTTTACAGTCTCATTTTTTCTATAAAATATACAACTTGAATAAAAGTATATATAGTGAAATGTGGTGTATGCTTTTAAGACTATTCAGTTGGAGTGTTTACTTTTAAAGTAGTTTTAGCAGTCTACCTTTTGTGTGAACAAATACATCCAAAAATGAAATTCTAGACAAAAAACTGTGATTTAGACTTGCATGGCATGCTGAAGTCATCTTTTGTTAAGAAATATGTAGCGTCTTCAGCATATGGCAGACATTATTCAAGTGCCTGTAATTGACCAGTATAATACCATGCTTCTGACACTCTGCTGAATAGGTGACCCAGAAGGCTCCATGTATAGATAGCACACAACCTCCCCATTTTAGACTTCTTTTCTCTAGCAGGAATGGGTGTGACATGGGGCCAACTACCTATAACTGACTCTAAAAAAATACAGGTTGAGCTTTAACCCCAGGAGAGTACTTCATTGTATACAGTTTTCTCTGTTAAAAAGGGCATGGCTTATTTTTGTTCAGACTGTTATATGATTAGATTTTTTTTTTGAAAGTTAGAAATGCACTCCAAGAATTGCATTTCCCTTTTGTGGCTTACCACAAAAAGATAGATAGCGAGATGCTCAGCAATTTTATCCTTTCTTTTTCTATTACCCTTCATGTTATTGCTCCCACTGCTCCCACAGAGTGTCTTAAGAATAATTTTTTATGTTAACTCAATTGATTGTAATTATAAGAGCAATGGAATATCAAAATGCAATTAAAAAAAGAAATGTGATAAAACCATACTTAATAGGTGTCTTGAGCTACTTTTTCATGTCAAATGTGAACGATGTTGCTGAAATGGGGATATAGTTGGGAAAAAGAATGTTTGTACCTACAACTTATGTAATAATGTCTTGTTAGCCGTAGCACCCAAAAAGTTTTAAGAGGATATTTTATGGTTTTTGTATGGTACTTACAGCTATTAAGGCTATGTCACCATCAGGGTAAACACAAGCCAGAAGATACAACATTAAATGTTTGCATAGGTGGAGAGATTACTTTTAATTTATTTTAAATGTACTGAGACACATTTTCACAGGTTTCTTTAGGGTTTTTAGACAAATTCATATAAATTACTTAGAGGTCTGGTTGCACATCAAAACCAGGTCCTTTGGGTGGTTCAGTCAAAGATGTAAGACCACCAGCTGGCTCACAAGAGAAACATCCACTCCTTGGTCCAGGTTTTGGAACATTGCCAGCTTTCAGCTCATCAAGTATCTCTTCAATATCCTTAGGTGTCATATCTTCATAGTAATTATCATTTATTTGAACCATTGATGCATTTACACGGGCATCTAAACATTCCATTTCTATTTATGTGAAAAGTTGTCAGGTGTAGTTTCTCCAACCTTAATGCCAAGCTTTTCTGAACGGCCTGCAGTATGCTGTAAGAATCTTGAAACATATAAAGTGTAGTAGTGCAGACTTGAATATGATACCTTCTAAGTGGTTTTTGATCATACATTGTAAAAAAGTTGCTACTTCATATACTCTCATTGGAGGTACTTGTAAAACTTCAGTAACCTTGTTCATGGCAGAGATGGGCAACCATCCATTCTGCCTTTGGGCTAAGACCAGTACTGGTCGTGGCTGCTGCTTTATGTCCCTCTGGATAATTCTTTAAAATTGCTTCTATCCTCTTGTAGTTTTCTGGTGTGAAATCAAATGGAGTATCTGGGTTATTTTCAGGAGTACCTCTGCACAAATAAGGCTCCTCCAGCTCCACTTTGCACAGCTGTTTTGTGTAAGCATCTCATCTATCTCCCCCAGTGGGCAACGGGACTGGTAGCTCCTGCCTGGAGTGACAAAGAGAGGAACATGGCAGCTCAGATCCTTCCTTTAAGAATAATTTTGAAACCAAACAAAATTATAATTTTTTTTGGTTAGGCAATGGGGTTAAGTGACTTGCCCAGGGTCACACAGCTAGTAAGTGTTATGTGTCTGAGGCTGGATTTGAACTCAGGTCCTCCTGACTCCAGGGCCGGTGCTGTATCCACTGCGCCACCCAACTGCCCCCAAAATTACAATTTTGGGTGAAAAAATTTAAAGCTTCTTAAATATAAGTCATACTAAGTACAAAGAAAAGGCTTTTCATTTTAAAGCAGATTGGTGATTTTTAAAAGTTTTTTTAAAGTTTTAAAATATATGTAAATCATACCAATTAAAAAGAAAACCTTTCATTTTAAAGCAGATTGATGATTTTTGTCATGTGGTTTGTTTATTGTTTTAGTTTTTGAATTGTTGGTAGATGCCAGGATGGCTTGTGATTTCTAATAAACAAGATAAGAACATGAAGCTTATGAGAGAGATTCCAAAGGAAGGTTTTAGGAGTTTTATCATGTGACCATTCATTCATTGAGGAAACATCTTTAAATGGCTGCTGTGGTAAGAGCTCTGTGCTAGGAGCTAGAGATGTAAGGGGAAATCAAATGTGATCCCTGGCATCATGAACCTTATGATCCAATATGGAAGATAACAAAGACATGCAGGCAAACAACTATGGAACATTTTAAGTACATGAGAAAGGTACAAATAAAGTACAATAATGTGTTCCTAGAAAAAAGAGTTTGGGAGATCAAGGAAGGTGCTTTGGAAGAAGTAGCATGCGAGCTAGGTTTTTATGATTTCAACCTGAAGCAGTGGGGAAGGAGAGTCCATTCCAGGTACAGTCTATGTAGCTTGAGCAAAGGCCCAGCGGTGGCAATGCATAGGACTTTTTATGAAATGTTGACAGTTTAGTTTGGCTGTGGCCTAGAATATGACAGGATATAATATAAGATTAGTCTGTAAAGATAGGTTGAAGGAGTTTTGTAAGGCCACTATTGACAAAGTAAGAGATTTGGATTTTATTTAGTGGGGAGTATTTGAACAGTGGAATAACAATCAGAACTCTTAGAAAGTTACTTTGCCAGTCACGTAAAGAATGAATTGGAGTAGAGAGAGATTTTGTTCCTAAAATCAATTTTCTAGGAAGCTGGCTCAGATAACTTGTGCCACCTTTTTGCTCACTAAGTATTATGTATTGCAGTGGTACCACCATTACAAAGAGAAAGGCCAGTTTGAAAACTATAGTGGTTACAAGTAAATAAGTTTCAGCAAGAAGTTAGAAAATGAAAAGGATATTTTTTCATATCCTTTGTGATGACAGCATGTTCCAAAATGGTCATTATTTCCCTTGTATTTCTTGGATGTTTGCCTTACCTCATTCAATAAAGAGATATTTTCTTTTGGCATTTTACCTTTCCTCTTCTCACTGATATATGGCTAATTAATAATTGTATGGAAAGTGGTCCCAGGTCTTATGCCTTAGAAATATCCAAAGGCCATGGTAACAATGACTATTACTGGTTTGTCCTTCTGGCATGTATTTACTCCTAACCATAGCTCTCTGTGAAGGTTGTTGGGAATTTTGAGGTTTTCCTAACCAAAACCAAAACAAAGATGCTTCAATTTGGCACCTTGGCAGCAAACAGATAACTTTGAGTATAAATGTTTTATAGTCTTGCAAAATGAACACATTTAGGAAGTCCAGCCCTATTCACTACTTATGTTAGTGATGTGTTACAATCAAGTAAGAATTTCTTTTGTTGCTATGGCTGTTGGCAAATTATTCAAACTCTTTGAGTACTGATTATGCCGTTTGTGAAATTGGAACAGCACTTTTACTACCTACTTCCTGGAGTTGCTGGGGCATGGAGAAAAAAATATTATGTATATGGAGAAGGTAACACATCTTGAGGAATACCTTTCCACTGTCAAGGTCATTCTAGAGAATTAAATATTCTTTTAAAAATCAGTAGAAAAGGGGCACCTAGGTGGTGCAGTGGATAGAGCACCTGCCCTGAATTCAGGAGGACCTGAGTTCAAATCTGGCCTCAAAAACATAACACTCACTAGCTGTGTGACTCTGGGCAAGTCACTTAACCCCAAATGCCTCACCAAAAAAGCAAAAAAAAAAAAATCAGTAGAAAAGCTTCAGTATAAAAACAAAGAAGAAAAGTATTTTGAAGGAGTAGAGAAGAATCCTAACCTATACCAGGAGCCTGAAGTAGAAGAATGTTATACAGAGGAGATATTGTTGCATTGTATAAATTGTTCTCCTGGTTCTGCTCACTTCATTCTGTATCAGTTCATCATTTTTTAAAAAAAATTATTTATTTTTAAAAATTAATTTATTTTGATTTATCAACAATTACTTCCATAGGCTTTTGAGTTTTAAATTTTTCTCCTCCTCCCTCTCCATCTCCCTCCCCAGGATGGCACACAATCTGATATAGGCTATACATGTTCATACCTATTAAACATATTTTCACATTAGTGATGTTGTAAGCGAGAATTAGAACCAATAGGAGGAACCATCAGAAAGAGGAAACAAAACACAACAGAAGAAAAAAAATAGCAAATAGTATGCTTTGGTCTGCATTCAAACTCCATAGTTCTTTCTTTGGATGTGTATAGCATTTTCCATAATGAGGCCTTTGGAGATGTCTTAGATCCTTGTATTGCTGAGAAGAGTTAAGTCTATCAATATTAGTCATAGCACAACATGGCTGTTACTGTGTACAACATTCTCCTGGTTCTGCTCACTTCACTCACAGCATCAGACCATACAAATCTTTCCAGGTTTTTCTGAAGTCAGCCTGTTCATCATTTCTTATAACACAATAGTATTCCATTACATTCATATACCACAACTTGTTCAGCCATTCCCCAATTGATGGGCATCCTCTCAATTTCCAATTCTTTGCCACCACAAAAAGAGTTGCTATAAATATTTTTGTACATGTGGGTCCTTTTCCCATTTGTATGATCTTTCTGGAATATAGCCCTAGAAGTGCTATTGCTGGTCAAAGAGTAGGCACATTTTTATAGCCCTTTGGGCATAGTTCCAAATTGCTCTCCAAATGGTTGGATCATTTCACAACTCCACCAACAATGCATTAGTGTTCCAATTTTCCCGCATCTTCTCCATCAGTTCATCATTTTTTACAACACAATAGTATTCCATCACATTTATATACCACAACTAATTTATCTGCTCCTGAAACAGCAAATAGGAGATTTTTCCCAACATGAAAGCAAGGATAGTTCTTTTACTGAAAAGATATTAAAACCATCTTCCAGACTTTACTGGCCCAGAGGACTTAAGTCTCTGGCCATTGATGTTGCTTCCTGTTCACCTGAATTCAAGCAGCACAGGGCACAAGGAGTTCTGGCTTCTCCCTGAAGCTTCTGACTCAGATGACCGATACCAGGACAAGGAAGCAGCTCTGGACTAAACCAAGCAGCAGTAGCAGCAGCTACCACAACAATGATAATACTAGCATTTATCATAATACAGTATAATTATTATTTTATAATTATTGTAGTAATGATTATTATTTTATAATAACATATAACTTAAATGCATAATTTATAATAATAGCCAGCACGTAATGCTTTAAGTGTTACAAAGCACTTTTATATATGTTAATTCATTTGATCTTCACAACCCTGTAATGTAAATTCTATGATTTCCATTTTGCAGATGAAGAAACTGAGCAGTATTGTATCCTCATTGAATATGGCTGCTATGGCTAAGGAAACCTCTTTTTTATTCATTGTTAAATGGATTACAGATACCTCATTTCATTTCAATCTGAAGTACTAGATTGGCTGCCATCAGTCTCCATTAACTGCAGCTGGGCAGCTAAGTGGCTTAGTGCATACAGTGTTACACTTGGAGTTGCACTGAGTTCAGATCTTGCCTGGAACATTTAGCGCTGTGACCCTGGGCTTGTCATTTAATGTCTCTCAGCCTCAGTTTCCTCCTATATAAAATGGGAATAATAACAATAGCTACCTCCCAGGGCTGTTGTGAGAATAACATGTAAATAACATGTCATTGAACATGTAATAAATAACAAATGAAATAATATGTAAAGTGATTTTTATACTTTAAACTGTTATATAAATGCTAGCCAGCATTATTATTATTATTATTGCTACCACTATTACTACACCATGTCTTGTATACAAAAGCACAAAGTGTGGATAACAAGTAAGATCAATCCTCATACAAGAAAGTAAATTTGACCAAATATATATCATTGAGACTTTGTGGAGGTGAAATTATATATGTCTGTATGCATATGTATATATGTATGTGTGTATATATATCTGAAATATAACTTTGGGTGAATAGAACTTATTTACATGAAATAGGACTGGTAAGGGGGGGGTTATCATTGTCTACTTAGAAAGTATAGGAACCAGTGTGGGGATGAAGTATTTGGGTCAAAATCTACAGAAGCAATTCAATTCAACAAGCTTTTATTATGGATTCTGTATGTGCCAGGCTCTGTGCTAGATTCTGAGAATACAAAGATCATGTGTTGAATTGAAATAATAGGAATGGTCCAGGTGCCACTGTCTACTGAGTGTAAAGAGCATTGTACTTAGTAGTCAAAATACCTGGCTTCTCTTTCAGGTTGCTGTAGGCAAGAGGGTTTCCTCAACTGTAAAAAGAGAGTTAGACTCAGTGATTTCTATAATCACTTAATTCCCTAAAATTCTAAGATTCTAATATTTCTTCTGTCGTGCACCTCAGTGCTCTTGGGCAGCCCACAGAGTTGCAAAAGGAGACATGGGCCCTCCTCACAAACAGTTGAAAGCCTAGTTGGGAGGTACTCTCCATGTGTGCAAAACAATTAAGGAATAGAAGAAAATATATAATAGGTGTCAGACAGCATGGTGCTAACTATGAGTATGGTGAAGGGAGAGAGAAGGATAGTAGTAGTATGGTGTTTTTCTTGAGTTTTCACTTACTATATAGTACTTTGGACAAGTCATTTGATTTTGTTCTTCCTTAGTTTCTATGTGTGAATATTAACACTTTTCTACAGGAAATGCTTATGAAGTACATCTAGATAAAAGGTTCTGAATAGTTAAAAGGAAAGAATGTTTGTTGTGTTGAATTGATTGTTTTTATTTTTCTCTATTGTGTATTTCTTAACCAATGGTCATTTGCTCATTGTCAGTGGGGTGTCCCTTTATCTGTTGGGAATAAGAGGAAGTCACTTTGCATTGTTTTCTAGAGATTTCCATTCAATTTTCCTTTTTTTTTTTTTAAGATGAGCAAAGTTACAAGTTCTGAAAATAGATTAGCCATTGCTCTTTCCTCTATATTGATTTAGATTGCATGCTGCCGTGTCAATCATCCTGAGACATCTACTTAAGACTCCTGTTAGCAGGGCTCTTGCGGACATTAAAGAAAAACTTGTATAGCGTGTTTCCCCTTGGGGTGATCATCTGCAGTTCTATTGTCAGTCAGTTTCTTTAGGAGCTCTTTGGCACTGTCACAGAAGAATCTGTGCATGCTAAGTTTAGTCCTTAGGATAGGCCAATTAACATACATCAGGTTGAAGGTGGGCCTTTATTCCCTGTAGTGCTCTGAGAAGATGTGTCCTAAAGGCAGAAAGGAAGTCTCAAATATGAAGTTCAGAGAGACTAATGATTAATACTCAGGCACTGCATCAGATGCTTCTTAAAAACCCAGAGCTGCTAAAGTCAACCAACTTTATGATTAAGCACACAATGAAGTGATGGTATCATTCTAATTAGATCTCACTACAAATAGAATCTTAGAATTCTGAAAGCACAGAGATCATCAAATCGTACCTCTTCCCCATGGAAAGAGTCCTTTGACATCATTACTGATAGAAATACACAACAGAGAAAAATAAAAAACAATCAATGCAATTCAATACAACAAACATTCTTTCCTTTTAACTGTTCAGAACCTTTTTTTCTAGGTGTACTTCTCTAGCAGTTCCTGGAGAAAAGTGTTACTACTCACACACAGGTGATAGACGGTTCATTGTCATTCTTCTACCTGGAAATGTCAGTTCAGTGGAAGTTCATGGTCTTTTTTTAAAAATAAATTTTTTTTAAATTAAGTACAACTCTACTTTTTCTCACTTTTACACCCATTCCCCACCTAAGAAAGAAAAACAAAATCTCTGTTATAGACATAGAGTCAAGTAAAGTAAATTTCTTCATTGGTTTGGTCCACCCACCCCTCAAAAAAATTCTCATTGTGTACTCTGATTCCTTCACCTCTCTATCAAGAAGAGGTGGCAGCAGGCTTTATCATGAGTCCTCTGACTGGTCATTACCAGGTTTCCTAAGTCTTTCATAGTTTGTGTTTACACTATTGTTGCATTGCATAAATTCTTCACCTGGTTCTGCTCACTTCATTCTGTATCAGTTCATCATTTTTTATAGCACAATAATATTCTGTCATTTTTATATGCCACAACTAATTTATCTACTCCTTAATTGATGGGTATCTCCTCTGTTTTCAATTCTGTACCACCGTAAAAAGAGCTGCTACAAATATTTTTTGCATATATTTAGAATTTGTTTTGCTTAAGACTAATCCTCCCTTAACACTCCATCATATTGCTCCTCTCATATCCCCTTCCTCTCCTGTTTAGTTAAATGTATTTGTTTATTTTAATTTTTTCTAATTACATAAACTTTTTTTGGTTCTAGGATATCAGGGCTGTTTTCCTTGATAATTTCTTGAAATATGATGTCTAAACTCTTCTTTTTGTCTTGGCTTTCAGTTAGTGTAATAATTCTTGAATGATCTGATCTTAGTCTATTTTCCAGGTCAGTTGTTTTTCAAGTGAGATGTTTCACACTCTCTTTTTTTTTTCATCCTTTTGACTTTATTTCATTGTTTCTTGATGTCTCTAACTTCCACTTTTCCAATTCTAATTTTTAAGGAATTATTCTCTTCAGTGGGCTTTTGATCCTTCTTTTTTTTTCTTTTTTTTCATTTGGGCAGCTATGTGCCACAGTGGTTGGAGTGCTGGACCTGGAGTCAGTAAGTCTCATTTTCATGAGTTCAAATCTGGCCTCAGATACTTACTGGCTATGTGACCCTGGGCAAGTCACTTAACCCTGTTTGCCTCAGTTCCTCATCTATAAAGTGAGCTGGAGAAGGAAATTGCAAACCACACCAGTATCTCTGCCAAGGAAACCCCAAATGGGGTCACAAAGAGTTGTACATGAATGAGCAACAACTTTTTAAAGAGTTCTTCTATTCAGTGAATTTTTGTGCCTCTTTTATCTTTTGGCCTGTTCTATTTTTTAAGGTGTTATTTTCTTCAGTATTTTTGTGCTTTCTTTACCAAACTATTAACTCTTCTCCCTGCCCCCTCTCCCCATGATTTTCTTGCATCGTTGTCATTTTCGTTACCTCACTTATTTGATTTTTAAAATCTTTTTTCAGCTAGAGCCTGAAACCGATTCAAATTTGGGGGGGAGGTAGGCAATGAGGTTAAGTGACTTGCCCAGCGTCACACAGCTAGTAAGTGTTATGTGTCTGAGGCCAGATTTGAACTCAGGTCCTCCTGACTCCAAGGCCAGAGCTCTATCTACTGCGCCATCTAGCTGCCCCCAATTCACATTTTTCTTTAAGGTTTTGCATATAACTACTTCGATTTCTTTTTCTTCTTCTGAGCTTGTGTTTTAATTTAATTGTTTTTGGTTTTGTTTTTGTTTTTTGCTTTTAGGCAATTGGGGTTAAGTGACTTGCCCAGGGTCACACAGCTAGTAAGTGTCAAATATTTGGTCTGAGGCCTATTTTGAACTCAGCTCTTCCTGACTTCAGGGCTGGTGCTCTATCCACTGTGCCACCTAGCTGTCCCCCTGAGCTTGTGTTTTGATCCTTATTGTTACCGTAGTCGTTTTCTATGATCAGGTTCTTTTGTTATTGTTGTTTGCTCATTTTTCCGGCTCATTTCTTGATTTTTAACTTTATGTTAAAGTTGAACTCTGCTCCCAGGGTGGAGGGGGCAGTGTCTCATGCTTCAGATTTTCCATGTTGCTGTTTTCACAGCAAGCTCGGGGCAGGTGTTTGCAAGTTCTCAGTTCGTTGAAGGTGTTGTGACCTAAGGAACAGTGTGGTCACTGCTCTTCTGGCCTGTGCTCTGGTCTGTGTGTGATCACAGTCACTCTTTTCTACCCTGGAACTTTGACTCAGGTCCCTGTTCCTGTTAGTGCTCTTCTTAGCCCAGGGATTGCAACCCAGAACAGTCTATGGGCAATGCAACAAAATTTTGCTCCCAGTATCAGCAATCCCTTGTAGTCTTCCTTTGACCAACTGTCCATTCCACTTACCATCTATGGGCGGAAAACCTTGAAAACTGTGCCCTGTTCAATTTCCCACAAGGCCTGCTGCTGGCTTGCTGAGCATAGCCTGTACTGGCATGGACAGTGCTGGACTGTGTGAGATTGATCTTTCCTGCTGACCTTATCTTGGTATGTGGTATGACATATTGATCTATGCCTAATTTCTGCCAAATTGTTTTCCAGTTTTCCCAGCAATTTTTGGCAAATAGTGAGTTCTTGACCCCAAAGCTTGTATCTATGTGCTATTTCAAACACTAGATTACTATGGTCTTTTACTACTGTGTATTGTGTATCTAATCTATTCTACTGATCCACCATTCTGTTTCTTAGCCAGTACCAGATTGTTTGATTTACTGCTTTGTAGTATAGTTTGAAATCTGATACTGCTATGCTGTCTTTCTTTACATTTTTTCTTCATTGATTCCCTTGATATTCTTGACCTTTTGTTTTTCCAGATGGAGTTTGTTATTATTTTTCTAACTCTGTACAATAATTTTTTGGTAATTTGATTGGTATGACATTGACTAAGTAAATTAATTTAGGTAGAATTGTCAATTTTATTATATTGACTCAGCCTACCCGTGAGCAATTGATATTTTTCCGATTGTTTAGATCTGACTCTATTTTTGTGAAAAGTTGTAATTGTGTTCATATGTTTCCTGGGTTTGTCCTGGTAAGTAGACTCCCAAGTACTTTCTGTTATCTACAGTTATTTTTATGTGGACTTTCTCTTTCTATCTTTTGCTGCTGAACTTTGTTGGTAATATATAGAAATGCTGATGATTTATGTGGATTTATTTTATATCCTGCAGCATTGATCAAATTATTCATTGTTTCAGCTAGTTTTTATTTTTATGGTTTCCTAAGTTTACAATCATGTCATCTGCAAAGAATGATAATTTTGTTTTCTCATTGCCTATTCTTATTCATTCAATTTCTTTTTATTGTCTTTTTGCTATAGCTAGCATTTCTAGTGTAATATGGAGTAATAGCAATAATGGTCATCCTTGCCTCACTTCTAATCTACCTATAGTGTCTTTTTAGCAAAGGGTAGTTTCCCTGATTATCTCTTTTAATTGGGTCTATTTTTGCTTCTGCTTTGTTTGAGGTTTTTTTTTAACTTTAGCCAGTGTAATAGATTTTCTCTAGCCCCTTATTTTAATTCTATGTATGTCTTTCTGTCTTGAATGTGTTTCTTGTAAACAACATATTGTTGGATCCTAGTTTCTAATCCATTCTACTCTCTACTTCCATTTTATGTGTGAGTATATACCATTCACATTCACAGTTATGATTACTACTTCTACTTATCCTTTTTTTCTCATTTTCCTCTACCCCTCCTCAAAAGTCTGTTTTGCTTCTGACCACTGCCTCTTTTGACCCACTCTCCCTTTTATTATCTCCTCCTTTCTCTTATCCCCTTTCCTTTCTACTTCTTGGATAAGATAGATTTCTATACCCAAATGAGTATGTATATAACGTCTTCCCTCTTTGAATCAATTCCGATGCAAGTGAGGTTCAAGCCTGCAACACCCCTCCCATTTTCTCCTCCATTGTAAAAGATCTTCCTTAAATTCTTCTTTCGTATGAGAAAATTTTGCCTGTTCTTCCTTTCCCTTCTCTTTTCTCCCAATGCGTCCTTCATTTTCACCCCTTCATTTTTTTTTGAAATCTTCCCAGTGTAATCAGCTCACATCCTTGCCCTCATTCTATGTAGATTCCTAACTGCCCTAAGTTCTTAGGAATTACATCTATCATCTTTCCATATGGGAATTTAAACAACTTAACCTTATTAAGTGACTTATTATTTTTCTTTCATGTTTACCTTTTTATACTTCTCTTGATTCTTGTTTGAATGTCAAATTTTCTATTCAGCTCTTGTCTTTTCATCAAGAGTGCTTGAAAGACTTCCATTTCATTGTGCCCATTTTTCCCCCTGAAGAATTTTATACTCAGTTTTGCTGGGTAAGTTATTTTTGGTCATAATCTTAGCTCCTTTTTCTTCCAGAATATCATATTCCAAGCCCTCTTTCACTTTTAACTTGGAAGCTGCTAAAATTTTTTGGGATCCTGACTTTATTGCTACAATATTTGAATGGGTTTTTTTCTGGCTGATTGTAATATTTTTTTCCTCACCTGGAAGTGCTGAAATTTGGCTATACCATTCCTGGGAGTTGTCATTTTGGAATCTATTTAAGGAGGTGATTGGTAGATTATTTCAAATTCTATTTTACTCTCTGGTTCTAAGTTATCTGGGCAGTTTTATTTTATAATTTTTTGAAATACGATGTCTAAGTTCCTTCTTTGATCATAGCTTTCAGTTAATCCAGTAATTCTTAAATGATTTCTCCTCAATCTATTTTGTAGGTCACTTGTTTTTCCAATGAGATATTTCACATTTCCTCTTTTTTTTTTTGTTCATTCTTTTGCCCAGTTCTACTTTTTAAGGGAATTATTTTCTTCAGTGAGCTTTTGTACCTCTTTTTCCATTTGGCTTATTCTGCTTTTTAAGGAGTTCTTTTATTTAGTGAATTTTTGTGCTTCTTTTAATATTGTCCAATTTTATTTTCTAAGGTGTTGTTTTCTTCAGAATTTTTTGTGCCTCATTTATGTAGCTGTTAATTCTTTTCTTATAATTTTCTTGCATCACTGTCATTTCTTTCTCTAGTTTTTCCCCTACCACTCTTATCTCTTTAATTCTTCCAGAAATTTGTGTTGGACTTTTAGCCAGTTCATTTTTTGTTTGTTTGAGGCTTTACTTTTTTCTGTTTTCATGTTGTTGTCTTCTTCTGAGTTTGTCTTGATGTTCTCTGCCACCATTGTAGCTTTTATTTTCTGATTCTTTTTTATTGTTGTTTTTTCATTTTTCTTGATTATTTCTTGACTTTGAACTTTATGTTAGAGTTGAGCTCTGCTCACCTGGGGTTGTGGAGGCAGTGTTCTAAGCTGCAGGATTCTTCATGTTCTTGTTTTCAGATCTGGTTCTGGGACCCTATAAGTTTTCATTGCTTCCATGGTGCAATGATCTGGAAGAGGTGTGGTCACTGTTCTCCTGTTCTGAGCTCCCATACCCAGGAAAGGCCCCTCCTTCCCTATAGCCGCAAGCACTAGAGCTCTTTTTGGCCTTGGAACTGCAATCAGGGCCCCTGCTCCCTGCATTAATGTTCCTCTCTGCCCTGTGACCAATCTCCTGCTTCCTTGTACCCAGCTGCAAGTGCTTCTCTTCATCCTGGAACTGTGACCCAAAACTGCATATGGGTAGTAGTTTTTCCAAATAGTACCTGGTCCTGTGCCCAGCACCAGTTCCGTGTCCCCTGTAATCTCTTTCTGAGCCGTTGTCCAGTCCTTTTGCCATCACTAGGATGAGAGCTCTGAAAGCTGCATTGTGTTCTCCAAGAAGGCCCCATCCTGGTGTGACAGATTTCTCCTTCCTACCTCCTAAGTTATCTTGGGCCAGACTAATGTCTGACCAAGATCTTTTGTTCACAATGCTACTTCAGAATCCAATTTGACCCACTATTTTAAAGTTGTTTAGAGGGGAATGTTGGGAGAATTTGGCTGAATTTCTGCCTCTACTCTGCCATCTTGTCTCCACCCCTAGTTTATCTATTTAATGTTATTTTAAGTCTTGATTCTATTACTTGGTATGTTAACTATTCCACCATCAGCCAGGTAGTATAGGGGGTAGAAGACTGAGTCTGGAGTCAGGAGGACCTGAATTCAAATCTGGCTTCAGATACTTACTGTATAACCCTGGAATATTCACTTAACCTCATCTACCTCAGTTGCCTCATATGCAAGATGGGGATAATAATAGCTTCTGCCTTCCGGGGTTGTTAAATGAGATCATATTTTCATAAGTACTTAAAACAGTGCCTGGCACATAGTAAGTGCTTAATAAATTCTTTTTCCTTCCCTTCCTTCTCTTTACCTTCCCTAGCTTTATATATCTGTATTTTTGATACACTTTCTGTGTCATCTTCTAAGTCGAGCCAGAATATGGCCAAAAACAAAAGCCCATTTCATACTACTAGATACCTCCTTAAAAATTCACGTTAAACAAAGATCTTCAGGTATGGTAGTTATGCTAAGTATTATGAGGATCAAGTGAGATAGCCTATGTAAAGTGCATTGCAAACCTTACCATGCTATATAAATGTTATCAATTTTAATTATCATCATTCTTAATAAATATAAATCCAATGAATTGTATTACCTTCATATATTCCACATTGTTCTATCTTGTCTATCTTCTCTCGTGTTATACTTTGTTTAAAACCTTGCCAAGAACTAGGTTTTGTTTATGTAATTACCCTTATCTAGTAGCCTAATAATAATCCTGCCCAAGGAGGAAATATAGTTTATCATATCTTGTTCTGATTCCTTGTGATCACTTATATTTTCCAAGTAGTCACAAATCATCTATTGAATAATTGATTCTAGAATGCACCCTTAGAATAGATCATAAATTACTTATTGACATAAATATTTTATACCCATTCTTCTTTGGAATTCCTCCTTGGCTATATGTTATAGCCTGATTGCATTCACCATGCACCTCTCTTTTTCTCTGTGTAATACTCATTTTTAGTTATTCAAAGGAAGTGGAGTTCCAAATCTTGCTGGTGTACAAAATACTAGTAAAATGTTAGTATTGGAAAAGGAGGCCTTTTCTTTCATGTGTAAGTGTAGTTCTGTGAAAGAAGTTTGCAGTTTTCTACTAGCAATTCAGACCTATGTGATACATTTTTATGAGTTCTATAACTGTTTTTGAGAACCTTTAGTACAAAATCACTGCATGTAGCCTTGCCAGCTAAGATCTTGATATGCAAGAAGGGATATCTGTGCATACCCAATAATCTTCTGAGAAGGTAACTGAGGTCATCTTTTAGGATCCTCACTTAACCATCTGTGTTTCATCCTCTAGCTTACTCTTAGGCATGATGATAACTTGTGCTATGATGCCCATTGCCTTGTTCCATGAGTGTATTTGAGTTTAGAAGAGGAGAATTATTTCAGTGGCTTACAGTTCTTAGTTTTTAAAACTTAATTCCCACTCCTCAAAATGGAGTCATAATTATATAAATTTAGAACTGGTCTAAATGATTGCTGGCCATGGTGGTATATACTGATAGTTCCTGCTGCTAAAGAGACTGAGGCTGATGGATTTCTTGACTTTGGGAGTTCTGAGCTGCAGGGTTGTTGTTGTTGGGTTTTTTTTTCCAAAAAGCTGGGGTAATTTACTTTGTGTGTTGTACAGTTTTCATTTATGTTTTATTGAAATATAGCTCTGGAAAAACAGGCTTAAAAAAGTTCATTCTATTTCAAATAAAGCTACTTGACTATGCCTTTAAATCCAAATCATTCTGGCCAATAACAGGCCCCAGCCCAAGCCTCTGTGGCTCATTGTATAAGTTGTGATGGCATAGAATGAATGTAAATAGCAATTATTTTCTGTTGTGGCCAGAAATTTTGAGGGTCTCCTCCTCCCAGATTGATATTTTTGTGATGATAAATTGTGCTATCTTTTGTCTCAATTCTTACCTAGCCCTTAGTCCTTGAATAGGCATTGCCTCAGACAAACTGAGACCTGGGAAAGATCTTAATTTAGGAAGGGCAAGGTCACGCACTGCATCCTGGGCCATCGCCGATTATCTTGATTTTTGTCTTGCCACTGGACTTCAGTGACTCTGGAGGAGAGAGTGAGGCTGATGACTTTGTGCAGCTCTGTCTCATTCAGATCCAGATTTGACATCGCCCTTCTGATGTCATTGATCCTCTTCAGGAATGAAGGCCAAACAACTACAGCAACATCAGTAACAATAAAAATGTCATGACTCAGACCATCGAGCCTGCTTTTCTTACAATATATTTTTATTAATAAAGAAGATGAAGAAATCCCAGAAGTGAGACTAAAACTCTTCTTTTAAGAAAAGTAATTACTGCATTTCTTGCTGCCCAAGGTTGTATTTGAACATTGTCAATTGACCTTGTGAAAACTGGAATCAAGAAGATGCTAAAAGATTTCACCGTAGTCTCATTTTTAACTGGAAATGGTGGCTTGCCACAGGTACTGATATTTTAACACTTTTAAAAGAAAAACTAAAAAAGTAACAAACCAGAAAGACTTGAATCTATTGCTATTCTGACATTGATTCTGTTTCCACACACAGGGGGTGTGTGTGTGTGTGTGTGTGTGTGTGTGTGTGTGTGTGTGTGTGTTTTAAAAATTATTTATCCTTTGTCATGCGGCATTGTTTCATGATATAAAAAGATTTTTTTATGTGTGTGCTTGTACCTATAGTAAATTAGAAGGGTCTGAAAGGAGATTTATGGGCATGAATTATCTCTACCAGCTGTAGAAGATTTCATGTCAATTAATATTTGCAAAAAGCAAGTATGGTATAATGATCCACTCATAACTATTACAAGTCTGGCACATCTCCATACAGTGGTAGCCATCACCTAGGCTACTATACTACACGGGCATGAAACATAATAAATTGGGATCCCCTTGGACATAATGAACAGTAATATAATTTTGTAGTTATTCTCCTAGCATGATGAAGCAGTAAGCCAAATTGAGTTTCTAGATAAATTTTGACATATGGGTCTTATTCCTAAAGAAAAGGAGCTATTGTTGCCCTGGCCTTGTTCCAGAATTCTGCAGAAATCCACACGGTAGCTTATTGTTCATTATGAAAAGGTACCACAAGTATTTTTTTTTTATGAAAAAGAACAAATTGCTAAGTTCAATTAGTCCTTTGGGGAAGAATTTGGAATTTCTTTTCAGTCTGGCTGCTGGATCCTGCTTGTGCTATTGTTTGATTCACACTGGGGCAGTCTTAAGGGCCTGTGAACCACAAGGCCACCGTGGGGGCTCCTAGTTGATGGTGGAAAGATCAAGCAACCCTCCTCACCATAGCAGCGAAATATGATGTTAACATCGTTTAAAAAAATAGTAGCCATGGCAAATCATGGGCAGAAGTTGTAGAAGGATAGGAGCAAGTCTAGGGCTTTCTACTGTAAGCATAAGAACCCTGCTCACTATTCTGCTTTGCAGATAATGTAAGAATTCACAGGATGACAGGAGAGTTTTAATAAAAGATCAGGTGAAATAAAGTACATTTTAAAAACTCCATTGTTCACTACCTCTCATGCTTTAAAGAAAAATAACAGGATTAATGAAGGTGCGTGTTTAAGTATTTGGTTTTGGTATTCTAATCTTTCTTGGGGAGGCAACATGCCAGAGTCAGACAAGTGGGTGTAGCAGCAGGCAGAGGAGTTGAGAGTACCTTTCTGTGGTCAGGCTGAAAAAGAAGGAATCATGAGGAATCAATTAGTGTCCAGAGGCTGAGCTTCTTAGGGTTGCCAGTTGTGCAAGGTGGAGTTACATAACCATTACCAAGTCCTTGAGACCTCAAAATGCTTGGACAAATGCTGGTTCAGGCCTGAGTGCGCAGAATCCCAAAATGTCAGTGGAAAGAGACCCTAAAGATAATCTAGTTCCATTTCTTCATTTTATAGATAAATTTAGGTTAATAGAAGGGCTCACAAGAAGTAGGTGGCAGAGTGAGGACTGTCCAGTGCTTGGAATTCTTCACTGAAATGAAGTTCAACCGTTATCTTAGGCTTATATGACTTATACAGCATCATCTCTCCAGACTTCTGACTGCAGTAGGAATATGAGTGTATTACTACTCTAAACCAGAGTTAGTGGTCAAAGCCCATAGTAATGGTAGCAGCAGCAGTAATAGTGACAGTTTGGAGTGTTGTAGTTACCCTTGCCTGTGGATCTAGATAACATTGAAATTCTGGAAGTAAAGCAATGATGATTGAAATATGGGTCAACATCCTATTCCCAGAGTTCAGAAGATACCTTGGCATATCTTATAGGGGTTAGTGTGTGGATTAATGCATGATAGATGGGCCCCATACTAACTGTTGGCTCTAGGAGACCTTATCTTATGAATAAAAATTGTGGATTAATGTGATTTTTTAAAAAAAAATTCATGGAACAATTACATCTAGAGAAAATTTAGTGTGAAGATAATTGTTTAGCTGTGATATTTTACCCACTTCGAATCACGTGGTTTTGATTTTCAGAAGTTGTTAGCATAGTTTCTTGAAATGTTGTACATTACATATTGTAGCAAAATATTCTCAGAATTCCCATCCTTAGTTCCAGTTGCCTTCCTGAGTGCTTTGGTGCCTACTTCTGGCCACGTGTGACTTAGGGTTAAAGGACATGGACTTTGAGATGATGAACAGTCCTCATATTAGCTACGGAGTCAGAAGAGCCAGAAGAGTCAGTGGATGTCTTGTACAAAGGGGAGTGATGGGCCTCTCCACTTCTTTCTCTGGCTGCAAGTTGAGTAGGGTCTGTTTTATGTTGTTTCCTGGGAAGGGATGGGAAGAGTAATGGCAGTTTGCCATTATCTTCTCATCTCAGTCTCCATGCAGCCATAATCACATAGCATCAAAAGCAACTGTCCTGCTTGGGCAAGCCTGAGCCTGGGTTTGGGTTGCCTCTTTTGTCTTTGTTATTTCCTGATTTTAGGTAGATGTGTATCCTGAGATGGCTATATCCAGGGTCAGAGGCAATCTTGTGAATTTAAGAGATATAGACGCCTGGGGTATCATTGAGTTTAAGCTGGGCATATGACAGGGGCTTCATCAGAAAGGACAGCCATTGACAAAAGGATTGGCACAAGGCTGCATGTTTCACCAGGAGAATTGTATTTTTTGTACAGTGCGGATCCAAGGTGAAATATAAAATGCTTTATTACAGTACTGCCAATTGCTTTATATTCTGATGAGGTTTAATTATCAGCTTCCCAGGTTTAGTAACAGTAGTTAAGTTATTAAATGCTGTTCAGTTGATGCTTGTTTGAGAGTCTGTTATGTTTAGCATTTCTTTTCCGTGGAAGAATATATTACCTGCTCCATACCTAATTGATGATGTATATTGAATACCTTTCTTTACTCCCATTCTTATGGGGATACCCCACTGCTAGGTCTGTTTCCAAAGATGATGTAAGCTGTAGCATAGGATTTAAGGAAATCATTCTTGAGGTCAATTCGGTGGAGGTTTAATCAACTGAAGACTGAGAAAAGGAAGCCTGACCCTTGTCATTAGAGGCCAGGCTCCCCAGGACTAAGCATGACCCAAACCATGTACCTTGGTACAGAACAGGGAATGGTACAGTATCCCAGTCAAATTCTACATCTATGATGTGAATATTATGGGCTCCATACAGCATGGTTAGCAGTGGGCATTTTTAAAGATCAAGCCTACAGAATTTAGAATTGGCACGTGCCATATTGGCTGTTGAGTGGTTGGTTGTTGTTCTTTGTTCTGGAAGAGGACCAAAGTGACCTCACTGTGCAAGAGTCAAGTGTCATGATGTCTGACTGTGGCTGATCAGACCAATGTGAGCTTGGAATGTTCTGCCGAAGGTTGGGCACAAATAGCCCGTGTGAAAATTTGGGCTGGATTCTCTCAATTTGCGCATCCTCTGTTTCCTTTGAACTGTTTCAATTCTGCTTTGCTCATAGAGCACAGCACCTTTTCTTATGTGGGCACATAACGCGGAGGTCCTGTGCCAGGGTCTCCCATGTAACATAATTAATTCCAAAGTTCTTAAGAGCGACTATATATACATACATACATACATATATATATATATATATATATATATATATATATATTACACACATATATATATATATACATATATATACATATATATGTATATATGCATACATACATACATACATACAATATGTATGTAACATGTAATAATACTCATTTTAGAGAATAGAAAATGGAGACCTGGATAAGTTATGACTTGAACAAGTGATTTAAGCAAACTATATATAGCTAAGGTAATTAAAATATAATCATTTAAAAATTATCCCCACTCTGCCCCACTTTAATTTTATATAAAAGTCTTAATTTCAAAATTCTTAACCCAGTTAATTATATCATCAGTATTTGATGGGGGAGTAGGGGATGAAATGTAATCAATCTATCCCTTTATTCAGTATATAGACCAATGTATGTGATTTCATCAGTGTGAGTGCTTTCTTCACTGATCTATTCCATAGGTTCTCATTATCTTTTCTCCTTATTGATGCCATTCCATATATTCTCATACAAGATGAATTGGTGTCATAGAGATCTTCCTCTTGGTATTTTCTTATACATTGGATAGCAGTATGACACCTCAGATTATCTGTGGTTTGTAGATCATTGTGAGAATGATCTATACTCCTATGTTATCTTTGAAAACATAATAAGGGAACCGGCAACTTTTAACCATATTTAATCACATTATTTGCCCAGATCATTTATTTATAGTGGCATAAGTAACTGAGAGGCATAGAGTTTGAGAGTTCCTAATGTGTTTATTGTTTTATGATAATAGTTCTTTAAAAAGCATTTGACTCAGAATAAAACAGCTGCTTTAATAGCTCCAAAAAGGTTTCTGCCATGCAAATGTTAAAATTATATGATTCCTTGATATTTACAAGTGCAGTTTAGTTAAATGCTACAAATATTAAAAGAGGCATAAAATCAGAAGGACCTTTTATGCCAAAGGTGTTTACTACTGACTTGGGAAGTCCTCTGGTTGCTCTTGTTCGCAGATGACATTATCTTGTGCCTCTTTTTGAGGCCATAAATCCATCACACTATATCTCTCTGCCTGAAAGAATCCAAAGATGGTATTTCTATTTTTTTCCCAATTCATTCTCTCTTAAATCCATAATAGCTTTCTAAGATTCCTTTCCATGATACCTCTCTAAGATTTAATGATTCTGTAACTCTCCCTGCTGCTCTTCTATTTTTCTTTCCTTCATGATTTTCTCTTGAACCCCTTCCACTTTGTCCCTCATCTCTTCTTGTGGGTGATGATGCCAGTTGGGGGTACTTTATTACTGTTGTTAAAGGGTTAAAGGAGTTTATGATCCCACCATCTTCTTTTTCTTATTTAATTTTGGTCTGTTATCTTCAAATTCAGTAAAAATCTCCACGGCACCCAAAGAAAATCCCTTTTACTGCAACCATATCTTCTTCTTTTGCAAAAGAATACAAGAATGTTATATGAGTGTACCTGGGTGCAGTTTGGGTATCCTAATTGCTCAGCATTCCTTCAAGTAAATGATGATATAGATTTGGTGACTGAAACAATTGCCAGGTTTTATCTGTACTCATTTCTTTTTTCATTTGCTGGCTACCATTTTTTTATAAGCTGCCATTTGGTACAAAGGGCTTTTATTCCTTAACTAGGATTATTCTTTTTATCAGATATTAATTTATGTGGATTTTTACTACAAATACCAAATTCATGGAGATTCTACAAAGGTAATTTTTCTTTTTTAACTGGATTACCCCCATGTCAGATATTTAGTAAAATCATCATGCATGTATTTAGGGGAAAATATCCATCTTATAAGTAATATTCTTTTCCCCAGAATACAATCCATTTGAATGAATATCTGATAGAAAAAATAATCCTGATGATAGATCTAATGCACTCTGTACCAGATTCATTGAGTTCTTTTAAACTCTGTTTAATAAATGCCTGATTAATGAATAATACTGTTAAATGAATAAAATTCCAGTGTGCCAAATGGAGAAATACATAGCAATCATGATCAGACTTGTTATGGGAAAATGATAGATGAATAAATGTACTGTGCAATTAATTTATGACTGAACTATGATAAAAATCCTGTGGCAACACTAAATCTGTTAGAGGGATAAATTTATCATCATCTTTCAAACAGTTGCATTTGTGAAACTTCCAAAATGTTATTATCTGTGTCTCATCATAATGGAAATATTTATTAATTTGCATAGAGGAAGTAAGGTGACTTGTATCCCTTTTGCTGCCAGAACTCAATGTTTGTTATTATAGATGATGGCAATAACACTGGCAACATTTGGTAGAAACTACTTGCTCTTTTCTTTTCCTATCACTTACAACTCTTCAGTCTTAATCAGTTATTTTATTTTTAAATGCTTAGCACAAACATGATTTTTAAAGTGATAAAAAATAGACCACAAGTGACTTTGAAAATCATCTGTATGACACTATGGTATGGATCTTTTTGTATCCTAAGTCTGAAATTTGTGGGCAATGTGTTAAGAAGGCCATTGGTAGATTAGTGTGATATCAAAATATTATGCAAATGTTAAATAAACCTTCTCCAATAAAGATATTTCTCATATTGATTTTAATGTGCTTTTTAGCAGACTTTCATTACCTTGAGTTAGAAACTACTTAGTGGTAATAATTAGTTTTTCTTAGCTTCTCAACATGCCAAGGGCTTAGGTGACTAGGCTCAATAGAACAGAAGAAATTGTGTTTTAGTGAGATCTCTTTTTTGTTACATGGCTACCCTGGAGGGACCAAATGGGCTAAGGCCTAGATTTCAAATCTTGTCTATTTTTTTTTACATGTGTAAAGAGATTTAAGAGCTACATCTTAATGATAAGAAAGTTCAATTTGTGTAGTGACATGGAACTACAAAAGATATGCTTTTACCCTTTTGGTTCCTTTAATTAAAAAAAAAATCTAACTAGGAGGGGAAGACCCTCAGGGTTGCTGGCCAAAAGGGAAGCAGTTACTATGTACATTCACTCTGAGCCAGACCCCTCCCCCCCACAAAAAAATAACCATTAAATGGTGCTTGGGCAGGGATCTATTGTCCAATCCATGAAATCCAGAGTGAATTGGGTTTAAGGCGTGGTCTTTGAGAAAGAAATGTAGCTAGTAAACTCCAAATTCCTTTGGGCAAAAACAACCTCAGGTAAAGTTATGATGTCCTGTAAGAGGAGAGGAGAGGAGAGGATGAGCTGAGTTGCCCAACTGGAACTGGCCAGCTGGGTCTCCATTCAGGCCATCTCTTGATTCACTTCTTAAAGAGGCCTATTCACTGAAAGCGGATTGCCTCACTTGAAGTGAGAACTCAGAAATTTAGCTTAAAAAGGCCAAGGTCTCCCACCACATCCTGGGCCATCTCCAGTCATCCTGATCTATATCTGGCCACTGGACCCAGATGGCTCCAGAGAAGAAAGTGAGGCTGATGACTTTGCACAGCCCTCCCTCCCTCAAATCCAATTCAATTGCAAGTCATGTCATCATCTCCCTGATGTCATGGTCCTCTTTGAGAACGAAGGACAAACCACAACTTTAGGTATAAGAATAAATGAAGGAAGACCTCTTTAATGCTGTTGGGAAGAATGAGTTCTCATTGCATTAAGTTTTGGTGTTCCATTATATTAGATTTAGAACATTAGTAAAACTCTTGGTCACTGTGGGCTGCTTATAAAACACTCTCTGTCACCTTAAACTTAACATATCCAAAATTGTACTCATCATCTTCCCATTATACGTGTCTCCCAGATATTCAGGCTTGAAATCTTGGAGTTATCTTTATTTCTTCCCTCTTTCTACTCTTACAACTCCTTCATTTAATCAGTAGCCCTGTTTTGTTGATTCTTTCCTCACATCACTGTTTGTACCCATTCACACTACTGCCATTGTATTTCAGGCACTGACCTTCTTTCATCTGACATGTGATAGTATTCTTCTAAATGGTCTTCTGGTTTTCAGGTTCTCTTTTCTCCAGTCCATAGTGCATATAGCTCCCCAAATACTCTTGCAAATACAATAGTCATAGGAAGATAAGATTTTGAGCTGTAAGGGATTCTAAAGATTACCTTCATTTTCAGGTAAGGAAGTGGAGACCTCAAAAAGTTAAGTGATTTGTCTAACATCACGGCAGAGGGAGGATTCCAATCCAGGTCCCTTTGTGGGTTAGGAGCTAAATTCTAATTAAAAGACCTGGGTTTGAATTTTAACTTTGCCACTTATTACCAGTGTCAGTAGGCAATCACAACATCCCTAGACTTATGTGAAAACCAGGTTTACTACAGGAGAAATGAACATACATGTGGGACCCAAAGAGTTCTCAGTCTTTACTGATGTTTACATTTTTACAGTAGCAGGACAAAAGGAGGAGGTGATATCAAGAAGGGGTGTGACATGGGAGGGGGAATGGTGCAGGAAAGGTAGGAAAAAAAGCAAAGACCACTTCCCCCAGGGAGGAGCAAGGTGATGGCAAAAGCCTCATTCTTTTCCCTTTGGAACTGCTAGACTACGAAGATAGGAGGATCTGATTATCTGCAAAGGACCCCAGCTGTACAAGCATTCTCCCCGCCTGGCACAGACTGGCTGGCACCTGTCTTGCCTCCCAAGGACACACAGGGAATTGTCGATTCAGGGGGAGCTTTGTCCTTGACACATTCAGGACCTCCTGCAGTGTTTTGGTAAAATATAGCAATTCAAAAAGACAAGTTCAGGGGACCCCTTAAAAGCCCTCCTTAGTCAAAGGGGACCCATGGGTACACTGATGACCGCAGAGAGTACTCTGGGTAAAACAGTATTGTGGATAGTATCCAGCACAGCCCCAAGTACAGAATGGGACCAGAACCATTAACCAAGCACAGTACAAGCCATAGCAAGAATGACCAAAGTTAGGGACTCATTTGAAGGGGAAAATCAAACAACATCAAGATAATTGAGAGAATGTTGTATACAGACACAGGAAAAAAAAACAACAAAAGAGGTACAATAACGGACAGCAGTAACAGTGGACATTAACTCTCCCTGCAGCTCAGTACTCCTACCCAATATCCATTCAATCAGCACAATTTGTCCTGGATCTCAGATGCCCCATGCAGTCATCAGGTCTCTGGCATATCTTTCTTTGGAGCAGTCTGAAAAAATACTGTGTCCTCAAGGACACTGCTCCCTCAGATTTTTCCATTCTGTCTCCAGGTTACTTGCAGAGGCTCCTCGTTTGTTCCTGCTAGAACCCCTGACAAAACAGATCTTATTCAATCTAGAAGACTCTCAAAATTTACTTCTCCAATGACTAGTTCATGTTGTGAAAACCAACTCAAACCTTGCAATCCTAATCTAATCAATAACAGAGCTAAAAGGGGGAACACCAAAGTAGAAACCCAGAGTTTACTTGAAAATTTAGGGAATTTAGGTTACGAATACCCTAGGCCATTTCAATCTTACTCTCAACTCTGTACCATACATAAACACTGGTCACAACAAGCTACAGGGCTATTGATATATGTAAGATGTCCAAATACAAACCAAACATTTTGAATACCTCAGAAAGCAGAACTCCCAAAACCTTGCAAGTTACATATTTGTATTACAGGAAATATATACATACATACATACATATACACACACACACACACACATGTGTGTATGCATATATAATGTATATATACACATGCATACATGTGTGTATATATACATACATGTTATATGTATATATTCATGTGATCTTGTTGGTTCCTCAAAATTTTTACTCAAATCTTTTTTTATAACTTCACAATATTTACCAATTAACTGTTAATTATTTTAGAACTCCAGATTTAAACATTATTCAATTTAAATTAATTATGATTCAATTCAATTTTCCAATATCCCCCCTTTAGGAGGAGCAGAGACAGACAAGGATTTCAACCCTTACACAAAAGCATAGGGTACAGAGCACGTTTTACAAGAAGAGGACCTATGATACACAAATGAAGTCACCTTAAAGTCACCAAGTTAACTTCAATTATAGCAAAAGACTTGGGATGACACTGAAATAATGAAGTTCAAAACAGTACATATCAAATGAGTTGTTTATAAGAAAACATGTTTGTACCACAGGACACACAGCACAAACAGATATTATTTCCACATTAGTCATAAACTTGAATAAAATTGACTTTTCCATTGATGTAACATAAAATATTCCATAAGTTGTATCCCTCTAAGAAAATTGATTGCACTAAATTCTCTTCTCCAAACCAAGCTGAAGATATTTCTGATTTAGTTTCAATAATTAATAGAATAACAGCTAGGTCCCACAAACAGTTGTATCAATACTCAGTTATTCTTATGACATTTTGAGACATTTAAGAACTTTGCTTCGTACAGACATAGATATCTAGCAAATAGGCAGATTATAAGGCCAAATACTCATTTACTAAGTTGTTTTGGATATAGAAAGGACTATATAATTCTAGACCGAATAGCTCAGAACTTACACACCTGCATTTTATTATAGTAGCTCAGATGTATCATGGCTTAGTCAAAGGATAACAATATAACACTATGTGTCTTTGTTTCACAAACTTTTTTTTAATCTTTGCCTAATTATTTCCATATTATTCAGAAAGAATGAGCTGTTTCAGGAATTTAATCTTACGCGTGACTATGTAAACATTAGCAGGCAGACGTCAAGCCTGAGTACTAATTTACCTAGTTGTCTGGGATGTGAAATGACTACATATTCAGATTGAGAACAGCAAGATCTCACATACTTGCATTGAGCTCATGTCTTCTATTGACCACTTGCTCTGGTTATAGAAATTTGCTATAAAAGGAAAAAGCATGGATATGATTATAGCAGCCTCAAACTGGTCCTTGATGACTCAACACATATGCAGCAGGATAAAGCATTCTTAGCTCTGTTTGACTTCAGCTAAGAGTCACAGTAGACAACCAACCATGCAGTAACAATTTCACCACATAGCCGGGTTCAGGAATAGCCAGTGGGAAACACTTTTGTTCAAAAGGAACACAGTGAGGAAACTGAGCCAGAAGGATCCTACCTTAGGCTAAGCCAAGGTGATCCTCTGGACTTTCTTCTAGAACAGACCTCCCCTGTAACATTTCAGGATCACATTCCCTCTGAGTAGCTTGTAGCATTTCTCTTGAATGGTGGATTACTTACTTAATGATCCGCTAGACAATTAAACCTGAATTCAAACCTCAAAACAAAATCTGTTACACTACCAAGGGCTTTTAGTTCAAACGGCAAGTTTCACCAATCACAACTTAGGGTTGGATATAGTTATTTTTCCTCTCAGGAAGTTGCAGTGGGCAATATAATGGGCAATATAAGTTTACCAGGACTCAAACACATGTAAGAGATTTCACTTATTCTTCACTTGTTTTTCTTTTCTTCTCCAGTTTAAAGTTGTCCTGGTGTAAAGACCAATCATTAGAAATCATTTCTATATTATACATAAACTTGCAAATCTTCAGTAAGCCAAGTTCATTGTTTAGGAACTCCATAACCCAAACTAGCTTATTTCCCAGGGCTGATGACCTTGCCCACACAGATGGTTTCCAGGAACTTGTCAAGTTTACAAACTAAGGGGAATTGACAGGGACTGCAGAGAAAGGGCTGAGCTTGCTCACCCTGCATGCTACACTTAGAGCTGCTGTGGGCTGTGCTCTTTGACACCTCTTTGCCACTCTCCTGCCCCATCCCGTGCAAGGCAGAATAGACTAACCCTGCTACACACCTTCGTACACCAAAGTGGACTGCTCTGAATAAGCAGAACCAGTCCAGATAAGGCTTTTACCTCATCCCCTCCTTTCTGCACACATTAATCAATTACCAATTTTAGGTTTCAACATTATAACAGTAACCCCAAATTACTTAGTTAACACTTGTGCTTTCATAATTGATAGCTAAATAGTTGTAGATATAACTTCCTTTTGTTGTTGTTTGTTCTATAGTCTCAAAGAAGACCATGACATCAGGAAGGTGATGCCATGACATACAAGTGAATTGTATTTAAGTGAGGGAGGGCTGTGCAAAGTCATCAGGCTCACTTTCTCCTCCAGAATGATCTGGGTCCAGTGGCAGATCAGGATGACTGGAGATAGACCCCAGATTTCCTCTTAACTATAGGCAAAGGTGGAAATATCCAGTTCCCTAAATGGCAGTTACAAGACACCATAAAATGGGTTAGCATGGCTAATAAAATAATGACTGATTTTAAACAATTCTTCTACCGTCTTTTAGTTTCTTTCAATTCATGCTCTAATAACATCCAAATAATAAAAAGTTGCTTGATGTAACGGATACAAAAGTTTACAAATGTCCACAATATAAAAAATTTAGAAACATAACAAACCATGAACAAGAAACAAAATCAGTATTTGAAACTTGAAACAAATCCATTACTGATCAGGTAACTCCAATCCTGTAGAGTGTATTTCCAAATTACACAGAGAGCAGGCATCTCATCACCATTGGCATTATATACTGACCACTTCTGAAAACCCATATAAAGTTTTTAAGTATGAAGCAATTACACCTAATTAATGCTATTTATTCCAAACATTTCATATTATGGGGTCCACTATTTCCAGCCAATCCACTGCCAAAGATTGTAAAAGTGGCAATCTGATATTAAGATTTAATCTACCCCAATTATCACACTTAAAAGCATGTTTTAATTTAGTTCAAATATGGGTTCCACAATCTCAGAAGGAACCCATAGCTTATCAATTTACTCATAGCTGTCTCTGATTTCTTCCTGTATGTTTCCAAATCAAGCAGCAATTTTTATTACTGTAGTTCCCCTAAAATAAACACATCACATTTTGCACAACCTTCCCTCTTAAACAAGGTCAAAGCTTTCTCAACCCTTTCTTTTAACACACTGAAACTCTTTCACAAAAAAGGTCCACACCTTCCTTATTACCTTCAGATTCTTCCCTTATGCCATCCATTACTTTGTTCACTCCTTAAATTCTCCTTAAAACTTTTAGTATACAGTGGTGTTAAACAAAACTAACGTGTGAAATGTGATGTGTTTATTTTAGTGGGAACGATAGTAATAGCATTTGTGTAAAATATATTACTATAGTATTAAAATCATAAGCCGAGATTCTGAGTAATACCATTTAGAACATAGATCCAGAAGAACTAGGACACTTACTTTTGCTATGCCTTCTTCAACTACATCATTTCAGCCAGCACTCTGGAAATGAGGCCAAAAACCCAGCCCCCTTTGGTACCCCGAAGGCCAAATAACCTGTAACAGGGTTCCTCCCAGAACCCTCTTTGGCTGAGTCTTCCAGCTAGGGATGCCTAAACCCAATCCTGTCCTAGCTAGGATAACCTTTATCCAAACATCCAGTCCACTTATCCAAATCAGATTCTCAAATCTGCATTGTCTGGGATACCCTTAACCAAACAAGGCCTTATCTTTGTCCCCTTTACTGCAGACAAGCTGCTTTCTATTGTAATGAGGAACTCAACCCAAGGAGAGGGGAGTCTGAGGTAGGAGTGGAAAAGTGAAACTCTCCAAACTATAGATCTGATACAGGTGGGGGAAAAAACCCCATGCTGGTAGTGAGCCTTGCATCTGAACCCTTTGGCCAGTCTGAGTCCCTTTCTCTCATCATATCCCACTGCTGATACTAAAATGTCAACAGGCAATCACAACATCATGAGACTTACATGAAAATCAGGATTATTAAGGGAGAAATGAATATGCATGTGGAACCCAAAGGGTACCCAGTCTTTACAGAAATTTACATCTTTATAATAGTAGGACAAAGGGAAGAGAGGATACCAGGAAGGAGTGTGACATGGGAGGGGGAATGGTGTGGCAAAGGTGGGTAAAAAGACAAGACCACTCCCCACAGGGAGAAGCAAGGTAATGGCAAAAGCCTCATTCTTTTCCCTTGGGAATTGCTTCCAGGGGTGGGAAACCTGTGGCCTTGAGGCTACAGATTCCCTACCCCTGTCAGCTAGACTGTGAAGATAGGAGGGTGTGATTCTCTTCAAAGGACCCCAGCTGTACAAGCATTATCCCAGCCTGGCACAGACTGGCTCATGCCTGTCTTGCCTCCCAAGGACACACAGAGAGTCCAACTTGGGGTGCAGCAACAAATTATGTCAGCCCAGGAGGAGCTTTCTTCTTGACACATCCAGGGCCTCCTGCATGCTCTGGGTCCAGTGTTTCTGGAAAATATGAGAACTCAAAAAGACAAGTTCATGGGACCCCTTAACAGCCCTTAACATCAATATGTCCTTGGACAAATCACTTAACCACTATTGTCCTCAGTTACTTCAGCTATAAAAAAGAGGTTTGGATTAGATGACCCCCAAGGTTCCTTCCAGCTTGAAATCTGTCATCCTGATGATCCCATGATCATATGAAAGCTTCCATGCTCTTGCTACTATGCCAAATTTGACCATATCATTGCCCTGCTTACAAATTTTAAGTGTTCCCTAGTGTCTGTAAAACTAAATGCAGGGGCAGTTAGGTGGTGCAGTGGATAGAGCGCTGGCCCTGGATTCAGGAGGACCTGAGTTCAAATCCAGCCTCAGACACATAACACTTACTAGCTGTGTGAACCTGGGCAAGTCCCAGCTTAACCCCATTGCCTAGCAAGAACAAACAAACAAACAAACAAAAAACAAAACCAACAACAAAAAACAAAACTAAATGCAAACTCCTTTGCTTAACACTTAAAGCCTTCCATAGTTTCCTCATCATATCCCCCTATTCTTATTTCACTCTACTCCCCTTTATATACCTAATGTTCCAACCAGACTGAATGACTTCCTTTTCCCTGGTTTTATCCTGCATTTTTTATTTTTATTTTTTGGCTCTAGGCACTTAAACAACTACATACCCCATGCTAAGAACAAAATCTCTTTTGCTGAAATGCTTTTTATTTCCTTCAAATCCTAACCCAGGTATCATCTTTTTCATGAACATTCTAATCATTCCCCTTCCTCTATCTAAAAAAGATATTTCTTCCTCTTTAAATTTTCTTAGACAACTTCCTCTGAATCTCTCCTTTGCTGTAATACATTAATCCATTCCTTCATGCAAGAAACATTTATTGAATGCCTCCTGTATGCCAACCACTGCTAGGCTCTGGAGATATGGAAACAAAAATAAAATTATCTCTTTTCTCAAGGAGATTGTATTCTGTTGGAGGCATGGGAGATTGAGGGGGCATCACATGGATTCCTATGTCAATAGCTATGTCAAATAGAAATTTGTACAAAGTAAAAGCAATTTAATTTGACAAGGAAGAGCCCTAACAACAAGAAGTATAAAAAGGAAAAAAAGGCTTTTTGTAAGAGATGGTACTTGAGCTGAGCCTTGCAGGAAACTAGGGATTCTAAGAGGCAGAGGTGAGGAAAGAGAACATTTGGGGAATTGGGGACAGACTATGTAAGGGCATGAAGATAAGAGATTGAATATCGTATGTAAGAAACATCAAGAAAGCTCATTCAACTGGAGGGCGAGTAATGTCTAATGAGGTAAGAAGATGTGGGTCAGGGCTAGGTTATGAAGAACTTTAAAAACTGAATGAGGTAGTGTATATTTTATCCTAGAGGCAATGGAAACCACTGAGATCATTGATTAGGACAGATCTGCACTTAAGGAAAATCACTTTGGCAGCAGTGTAGATTATAGATTGGAATGAGGAGAGACTTTAGACAAATTAGTACATCTTACGGTAATCTAGGTGAGAGGTGATGAGGGCAAGAACTGAGATGTTAGCCAAGATTTGTCAACTTGTTGCTTGTGTGGAATGAGGGAAAGTGAGGAGTCAAGGATGATTTCAAGGTTCCAAACCTAAGAGACTGGAAGAATGGTGGGATGTTTTACAGAAATGGGGAAGTTTGGAAGAGGGGTGAGTTTTGAGGGAAAGATAATGAGTTGTGCTTTGGACTCGTTGAATTTGAGATGTGTCTGGGAAACTCAGTTTGTTTCTCTATGTCCAGTAGTATGTTGATGATGTGCTAAAGCTTAAAGGAGAAAAGGGCTGAATATAGAGATTTTTGAGTTATTTATTTGCATGGAGATAATTAAACCTATAGGAAGTGATGAATGGGTGAAAAAGGAAATGAAAAGAGAAGTGGAAGCAGTTTAATGTCTCATTCACTCTTTTGGCTGCTACATCATATTGCTAGCTCATATTGAGTTCATGGTCCGCTAAAATCCTCAGGTCTTTGTCAGAAGTGCTGTCTATCCATGTCTCCCCTGTCTTATACTTGTGAAGTTGGATTTTTATATGCAAGAGCAAAATTTTACATTTATCTCTATTGAATATACTTTTATTAGATCAGCCTGTTCTAACTCTTCAAGATCCTTTTGGATCCTGACTCATGCAGTGTTAGCTATTTCTCTCAGCTTTGTATCATCTGTATGATGAGCATATCATCTATGCCTTTATGAGTCATAGATAAAAATGTTTAACTGTGGGGCAGCTAGGTGGTGCATTGGATAGAGCACTGGCCCTGGGGTCAGGAGGACCTGAGTTCAAATCCGGCTTCAACACACACTGGCTGTGTGACCCCAGGCAAGTCACTTAACCCGATTGCCTCACCAAAAAAAAAAAATTTTAACTGCACACTGCTAAGCACATATCCCTGTGGTGACCCACTGGAGACCTACCTCATTGAAAGTGAGTGTTAGGAAGAATATTTTGGCAGTGAGTGGAAGATGGGCTGGAGTGGGAAGAGACTTGAGGCAAAGAGCAAGGCCATTGCAATAGTGCAAGTATGAGGTGAGGATGACCTGCATTAAGGTGGAAGCTGTGTGAATGAAGGGAAGAGGACCTATACAAGAGATGTTGTAAAGGTAGAAATGAAAATAGTTGGCAATGGATTGGATATGTGGGATGGGTGTGAATTCAAGGATGACATGAAGATTGTGAGTGTGGGAGACAGGGAATAGTGGTGCTTTCAGCGCTTATGGGCAGTTTTGGAATAGTTGAAGATTTGGGTGGGAAAGAGGGAAGATAATGAGTTCTGTTTTGCACCTGTTGAGTTTGAGAGTCTGTGGGGTATCTAGTTCAAGATGTTCAGTAGGCAGTTGCTGATATAAGATGAGGTGAGAAGAAAGGTTTTTGTTATTGTTGAGTTGTGTCTGATTCTTTGTGACCATGTTTGGGGTTTTCTTGGCAAAGATACTGGAATGGTTTGCCATTTCCTTCCCCAGCTCATTTTAAATGAGGAACTGTGGCAAACAGGGTTAAGTGAATTGCCCAGGGTCACACTGCTAGTGAGTGTCTAAGGCCAGATTTGAAGTCAGGAAAATGAGTCTTCATGGCTTCAGGTCCAGCACTCTATCCACTGTACACCTACCTGCCTGGAAGAGAGGTTAGCACTGGATAAATAAATTTTGAGAACATCTGCATAGAGATAATTGAACTCATGGGAGCTGATGAGATCACCAAGTGGAATAGTATGGAGGAAGAAGAGAACAGAGATTTGGGAGAAACCCACAATTAATGGGAATGACACGGATGAAGCTTGAGCAAAGGAGACAGAAAAGGAACATTTATATAGGTAGGAGAACCAGGAGAGAAGACTGCCATAAAAACTTAGAAGACATATCCAGCAGAAGAATATAACTGACTGCATCAGAGGCTTCAGAGAAGTAAAAAAAGAAAGTGGAAGATGGATTGGAAAGGGGGTAGATAGAATACAGGAAGACCAGTTAGGAGGTTTTTAGTAGTCTAAATGAGAAAAGATTGTGGTCTAACCTAATGTAGTTGTAACAGGAATGAAGAGGAAAAGTCAAAAGTAAATGCTAGTGTATATATATATATATATATATAGAAATGTCAGGGTTGGCAGTTGATTAAATATATAGAGTAAGCAGGAAGATATATCTGTATCTGTCTATGAATGGTTGCTGTCATTCATTCTCAAAGAAGACCAAAATGACATCACTATGTTGGAATCAAGGTACATTGTGTCCCACTGTGGCTGATCAGACCAATATGAGCGCGGAATGCTCTACCACAGGTTGGGCACAAATGGTCCACATAGACATTTGGAGTGAAGATGAATTTAAATTTGCCTATTTCATGTTTCTTTTGAGCTACTACACTCATGGAGCACAGCACCTTCTTTGATGTGGGCATGTTATGCTGGGCGGTCCTTTGCCAGTGTCTCCCACATCATGCAATTGATTCTAAAGTTCTTCAGAGAGAAGGGCTTTAAAGCCCAATAGAGGACCTTGCACTTTATCCTATAGGCAAGATGGAGTCACTGGAACGTCTTCAACAGAAAATTGACATTGTTTGAAGAATATCAGTTTGACAGATGTGTAGAAAAGGAGCTGGAAAGGGGAGAGACTAGAGGCAGGTATGCCAATTAGGAAGCTTTGCTAACAGTTCATGAAAGAGATAAGGTCTGAAATGGGGTCATGGGCATGTGAGTAGAAAGATGGTGACAGATACAAGAGATATTGTGTGTCATATATCATATATACATATGCATATATACATGCATATACATCCATGTATGCAAGATCATAGTTAACTCACGAGAACTGATAAGGTTACTAAAAGAGGGAGTACACAACAGGGGTTCTTTATCTTTTTGTGCTTAGATCCATTTGGCATGCTGGTGAAACGTGAGAGACTTCTTCACAGAATGTTTTAAAAGCAGCCAATTATGTTGAAATAAAGTGATCAAAAAAAAATTTTTTTTAAGACCATAGACTATAAGTTAAGAACCCCTGGTATTGAGCGCAAATCTCAATTATAATTTTCTGCTTTCCAGATGGGGATTCCTCTGGGTTGTGCTCAACTTATTGCCTCTAACTATAAATCCCTATCATAGGTGTCCATTATCAACTATTAGAGAACCCACTGTCCTTTCTAGGCACTCTTGGTTACTAACCAAAGCCTGAGGGGATCCTCTTTCTCTCTGGCAGTCTTCTTGGCTCTAGAACCTTCCTTCCTTAGAGCTTTGCCACTGAAGCTAATCTGCATACATGAACATCCCCATCATATGGAGTACACCATTTCAGGGGTGCAGAGGGTAAGGACAGCTAATAAATAAAAGACCAGTTATGATCATTTGTTTCTGTGCTTAGCACAGTGCTTAACACATAGACTGCTTAGCATTTACTCAATAGTAGTGCTGCTTTTCCCATTTATTTTTTAACGGCAACATTAAAAAAGGTATCAAATGTTACCATTTACCAAAGATAATGCTTCCAATTTCTAGAACTAAACCTTTTCTATTTGAAAGCAATGAATGGAAAGGTGCCCAAGTGGAAAGTTGTCAGTGACATGCCATTTTTAAAAAAATCATTCTCATGGTGACATTTTAGCAAGAGGCCCTTTTGACTCAAATATGCAGTATTTATAATATTTATTTAATGGGTCCAACAAAATGATTTCCCAAGGCAATGGAAACTGCTTTTATGTTGATCATATTGGGGAGAGAGGCAATGTTTCTTGCTGTCTTTTTGCACATAAAAAGTGATTGTGAATTGGTGAGACTGATTTTTGTGCATGGATCATGAATTTAGTCTCATTTCATAAGTAGTCACTCCTTTGTGTAAGCTCAGTGTTTGGGTGAATTACTACTATCAAGATACACACACATATACACACACTTTATACTTGGACCTGCACTTCTAAGGTATAATTGCCAAAACAAAGTATTTTAAAGCTTTGAGTAGTTACAATATAAATTGCTTTAAAAGACCACATTTTTTTTGGCAATGCATTGCTACATAGAAATAAGTTGAATAATTTCATATGAAAAAATGTTATTAATTTGATGTTGTTATTAACAGTGAACACGAGATGTTTTTAAATTTGCTGTCACACTTTTTTGCTGCCACTTTTTGAAATGCTGTACTGTCACGTAAAAAAACTCTTGCTTACATATAATATCTGATCTCCATCAGATGGCAGGTTGTAAGGTGTTACTGAGGAGTTTTTAAGTGAGGAGGTGGGAATAATGGCTGGCTGAATCATGAAGCTGAGGAATTCTTTCTTTCCGAAGCTCTTCTAGCTAGATGTAGAGTCCCATGGTGACATTGGCTTTTAGGGAAGGATAAAAATACTTTCATAGGATGCCAGGATAAATTGGGTAATTGGGTGAGGAGCTAGGTGAGGATGTCTTGAAATCTTTTTTTTTAATGAATTTTTTTTTAATCCAAGGAAAGAAGGAAAAGCTAAAAAAATGGGACTTAAACAAAACTATCACAATAACATGTGTTAAGCTAACCCAGTACAGCATAATTCCTACTGAATGCACAACTGTTAGCTCCTTGACTCCAGCAGTTTGGGGTACATTATGAGGCATGGGTCTATCAGGAAACCTTGAGTGCTGATGTTAGAGCAGTTAATCAGAAGGGTTACAGTTGGCCCAGCAGAACGATGAAAAATCTATAGCAGTACAGTGAAGCCAAGTTTACTAAACAGAAAGAAAACCCTACTAAAAAGCTACCAGCTATGACCAACAATTTTCAGATGGTTCTAGAATTAGTAAAAGTTACAGTGGAATCTGCTTATGAAAAATTAGACAAGTTCCTTGCCATGATATTTTTATGGCTGTCGCTGCTATGTTTTTTGAAGGAAAAAAAAACCATATCAGCTACTATTTATATACTTACAATTTCTGGTCAGATTAAGGTGGAAGGTTGTGGTACCCACGTGTATAAAATAATATAATAATGTTCTATTCTTTTTGGAACAAATTTGTTACATGAAATGTCAGATGAGTCATTTTGCTCATGTCAGATATTTGAAAGTAATGGAAAGATGCCCAAGTGGAAGCCCAGTAATTCATGCATTGGTGTAATGGAGCAAATGAAATTCAAAACTCTTGTACGGGTCCAATTTCAGCACCAAACGCTTACCTGTCAGTCAGCAAAATTGTCCCTGAATAAAAATGAGCCCCATCTGAGAGGCAAAGTATTTGAATATACATCACGTTCTTTGAATCTATTGCAGGATAGAAGCAGCCCTAAAGAAAGAGCCCTGGGGAAAAGGAAGGTAAGCAGCAGCTTCCTCCAAGCCTACAGAAAAATCTCACTTTCACTACTACTCCCTGTAGACAAAAGACTTTGGCTTGTCTTTTTTCTCCCTAGCTATTGACAAATTCTGTAGCTGAGCTCCTTCCCCTCTGCCCCCCACCCGCCAACTTGGTAACTCTTATCATCAGTGAAAAGCAGATGATTTACCCTGGGGCAATGATAGATTTGGTTCCTCAATAAGCAGAGTTTTAGACCTTGAACTTTTTAGCTGTCTCAGTGCGTCTCTGACCTGAGACGTTATTTGCAGTTAAAGGTGTATGTTGCACCAACCCAAAGTCAGAAATACTTTTGTCAATACCATTACAGTGGCTAAAAGTGACTGTCATTCCTTTGAACAGCTGCTCATTTTGCATTGGTTCTTGCCTTTGCCGTGCAAGCTGAGGGAGTGAAGGGAGAACGGAGAGGAAGAAGCATTTAGTAAGCTACTACTATATGCCAGACACCGTGCTAAGTGCTTTTCTACAAATACTACCTCATTTGATCATTGAACAAGCAGCGTCTAGAAATGAGGCAGGTGTGGTTCCCTTGCTGATTTTCAAAAAGCAAATTGCAAAATTAAGAATGGAGTCTGTCCCGCCCCATTTCTGAATTTGATCCCTCCAGGCCCATGTATGTGTCAGGGCTTCTTGTTCCCCTCCTCTAGGAAACAGGAATTGTTCTACTTTAAGAAATGTCTGTTTTCCATTTCTGTTGTAAGGCTGAGAGTGCTTGGAGCCCAAGCAGCTATTGAAAACCAGTAATGACTAGTTCTTCTAAATGTTAATGATTGAGAATGAACTAGCAATCAGGCTTCCAAAAATTAAAGTGTGCTGTAGGAGAAACAGCAATAATTAGATCAAGCCGAGGTGCCATATACTTATGGCTGCACAAATGCTTGAAGAATTATGACTATGGAGAGAATTTGCATAAATCCTCTTTAAGTGATATATGTGAAAAAAAGGAGAATCTTGGTCACAATGCTGAATTTATTTTAATCCCTCAGTTCAAGTGGTCCTAGAAATAATCATACTTGTATCAATCCATATTGCGTGACTTTTGTAAGATGTGAAAATAGTGTTTTTCACTAAATTGTCACTTACTATTGTTCATTTAGGGCCACTAACATAGAAAAATGTCTTGGCTACAGTGTCAAAAGAATAGGGACAATTTGATGTTTTCTTTTGATGCTGTTTGTTGATATCTAGACCACTGTAGCTTGATTGCCTAACATTAAACCTCTAATAACAGTGCAATCATAGCAGTATCATCATGAATGTCGTTACAATAGAAACAACATTTACACTGCTTCAGAATGGTAATTATCAAACTTTTTGTCATGAAGCGCTTATTTGCTAGCATTGATCTGCCCCGGTCAGTTGTTAGCTCTTCTCATCTGAGGTGTATTGATTGTATAATCAGTAGATAGAGGCTGTGGGCAGATGAAATTCAGTGTTGTTGGGCAAATTATCGGCTGCTTGCCTGTTGACCTGGACCCTGCTGGTTGTACCTTAGACTCTGGTGGGATTATTACTCATTTCAGTGACCCTGCTTTATGACAGAGAGCTCTGTATCATTGTAAAAGATAAATGCCATCCTGCTTGACTGTGTAGTCAAATGTCAGTGTAGAGTGAAACAGAAAATAGCATGCCGATGAGTCTATTTAAAATGAGTCCAGAAAGCAAATTTGACATGAGCCTTCCTTTTTTCTGGATTCATAACCATAGTAAGTAGATGGAGGGATAAAAGCAGACGTATGTTGCTTGACTATGCAAAAATGTAAGCCAGGTTTATTAATACAGTAATATGTCCTGATCTGTCAGTCTCTATTAAAAAACACCAACAGCCATCATTGTACTAGATCACTTTTGGAAATGCAGAGGTCATATGGTATTTATAAAATTCTAGAGTTCAAGGTCTGTGAAGTTTGTGAGGAGAAAGCAACTTTTTAAAAAGGTTATCCAAATATGAGAACTAAGTTTGTAAATGAGATGCTACATTGGATGAGGAAGGAGGAAGAATCAATCAAAAAATTGGGTTTTATGGGAAAATTCTCATTATAACTTCCTTTGTCAGTTTGGATCTGTTGCATTCTTTTATATATTAGGATATTTTTATTTACCCTAGGTCGCTATAGAATATCAAAAGATTCTGCTGTTCATCTGGCATTTTTTTACATATGCAAAAATTTCGTTGGGAGAGAGTAAAGATGACTGTCGTGTTTTATTTTCGAAGTCTCCACATGAATGTAATTGTTAATGATGAAAATAGTTAAAGCTCACAAGTGTTTATAATGGGATGTTCATTCCTATTCTAGGAGAACAGCAGATCTCTTACATGTGTGTTACTCTAGCAGTGATTTGTCATAAAAACATTAACTGTATTGGAATTGATAGCCCTCATCCCCCAAGAAGCCAGTCAGGGAAAGGAAAACTTATGAACTGTTCTACATTCCTGAATACACACCATTGTTCTTGTAAGCTGTCTAGCTCTTTCTTTCTGCCAACTACTGGCCCATTGTATTATAAAGGTCAGCCATTACCTGCCCATTGTATTCTAACAGCACACTCTCAGCAAGCAGTCCCATCAGGATGGCCAGCAGCACCACATTCCACTTTGGCCTTAAATTTTGCAGATGTTGAGTCATGATTTGACAGTGATTTTTTTCCAATCTTGGGCAATACTTTGTAGTCTTATCTTAAACGTATTGAAGGCCCAATCTTCCACCCCCAAATTATGGGAAAGGATGAAGAAAGAAAGTGAATGGGAATTATGGCACATGCAGAAGTGGTGACATGATGGTAACATTTCGGTTTGGAGGTTTTGTTAGCTTAAGCCAGTAAAAAACAACAACAACAACAAAAACTAAGCCATTGATACAGATTCCTATTACTAGATCACCTCCTTACATTGTGGAAATAGCTAAAAAAAATGGCTGCTACCTAAATTTGAAAAAAAAATCATGTTTTCAAGGGTTACAATATATTTTTCTGCCACTTGTGAATTTTATCCTGTGTCCCCCAGATGATGAAGCCCACAGTGAACACAAGCATAAAATTTAAGAGTGAAAAAGATTGCTTCTCAAACAAGTACTAGCCAGACTGGAAGAGTGGATGACATTTCAGAAACGCTTATCATGTTAACAAAAATCAAATATATGTTCATATGGAGTTTGGAAATTAGGCTTGAGAGGGAAAAAAAAGATAGTTAAGTTTTTGTCACATTTTGTACAAAATGGAGGAATTCAAACCAGTTTTTAATCTGAGAAAAATTGACATAATAAATATTTTTTACATATAGAATTACATATTTAATATATCTGAGAGAATTAGCATCAACATTAAAGTTCTCATGAAACTTCTTCACCTTGTCCTAAGCACCAGGGCTCCTTGGAACCCATTTTAATAAAGGCTGAAGTTGGTGATCTGTAGGATCCTTCATAACCATCATTTTTCTGGTCAAAATCTTTATTAAGCCTGTTTTGTGACTAGGCTCAAGTTACTCTCTGTGGGGGGCAATACAAGGGAATTATTTCCTATGATCTGTTTTTAGGATTGTACCTTTCTAGTTAGTTTTCAGATTTTGTGTTTGATGAAACTTAAAATGAATTTTGCCAAGTCATACATGCTTTAATTTTACTCAAGCACAGGCTGTCAGAGTGTTCGCACAGATATTTGTATTTTTACTAGCTAATGGAATTTACTCAAGAACTACTCCTCTGAGCTTCTTTTGGAACTTTTTTCCCCTCCCCTAGAGATGATAAATTATGTTTATGAAGAAAGCCTCCCAGTTGTGTATTTTCATCAATATAATATTGGATAAGGCAGTAGAAATAAAATAGAAAGAGTCTGAGTCTTTAAAATCTAAGAGGAAGATAGACTGTATTCAGGCCATGAGTGAAACAGTTTGTGCACTTTTAGGATAGTGATGCCAGCAACGTCCCAGCAGTATGGGTGACTGAATACACCTCCCTCATTACTTAGCCTGTTACCAGGATATGTCTTAGATACCGAAGAAAATTATATCTTCTCTGAGTAACAAATCACATGAGATGATGTGTATGAAAGTGCTTTAAAAATATAATTTGATACTCAAATATATCTGTGATATCCTTCATTTGGATATTCCCTCTAGTGATGGAGATTGCAACCCATTCAAGTCTTTCCATCCCACATGACTCTTGTGTAGACCCTTCTATTAAGCTTGTTATAGGAGATTTTCTTCATATAGAGTTGGTGGAAGCTTATAATACCATGGTCTCAGTATAAGGAAAGGTGGCAATTTCCTTCATGTGCCACTTCTTTTGCAAGGGTATAAAGCCTGAGGAGGCAATGTATTGTTTTGGACAGGGCCATGATCATAGCCATGGCATTGGAGATAATGAGCAGGGGGTCCTGCCATTAAGGCATGCTATTCTGATTTAGCACTTGCTTTCTGCATTCCTTGAGTATGGTCTACCAAATATGCTGAAGTCTTCCTTACTTTCTTTTGACATTCAAAGGATGCCAGTGGAGCACCTGGTTATCCCTCATCCTTTGCCTAATTAGCCCACCATTTTTTTTGTTCATTCATAGAATCCAGAGATCATAGATATAGAGTTGGAAGGGACCTCAGAAGCCATCTAGTCCAAACTCTTAATTTTACAGATGAAGAGACTGAGGTCCAGAGAGTCACTTGCTCAAGGTCACACAGGTAGTAAATAACAGTCAATACTTGAACCAATGTCCTCCAGCTTCAAATTTATTATTCTTTCTACTATACCATATCACTTCTCTTTCTTTGATGAAATCTTTTATCCTTTTCTTTCATAGTTCTTTGTAAATATATTATAAAATATATCCACCATGCACCTCTCCGTTGCCCTTTGAATAGTATTCATTTTTAATTCTTCAAGGACAAGGTTGGGGTTATTAAAAGAAGTAAGAAATTTCTCCACAACAGTCCATTTTGCTTTTCTCTTCTTCAATTCTGGGTCTAACAAACTGTCAATTTAGCAGTGTCTTTCTAATATCTATCTGTCTATCTATCTATCTATCTATCTATCTATCTATCTATCTATCTATATCTGTCTGTCTCTCTATCAGTCCATTTGTCTGTCTATCAAGAGATTGTGCTAGATAAGCTCTATAGATTGTCCAAATAACTCTGTGTTATGGTCTAAACAATAGACATTTTTATCTTCTTGGTTGTTCTTCTGTGGATGGGTAGGTCAAACTTGTTTGAGTGGTCATGTGCTTATTATTTGGTATAGGAAAGCATTTGCTTTAATAGAGCAAAACAACACCTTCCAGGCACCTCCAATATGTTGTATGTCATGCCAAAATATGCAAGATTTTTCAGAATGATATTACAATAAACATAATCTTGTACAATGATTTCTTGGTAATTATATCAGGTAAGGCATAAAACAGGGAGACTACGGTATTTGCCTTTCTTAAAATGTAGTGCTAGGAATTGGCTGCATACGATACTCCAGATGTGTTCTATCCTAGTACAACCTCAGTAATAGAAATGTTACTGGCATTTAAATAGTGCTTTAAGGTTAATAAAGCACTTTGCCCATACAATCTTATTTGATCCTAACAGCATCCTGTAGTTTTGGAGTCATGGAGATGATCCAGGGAAGAAACTGAGTTGAACAGAGATTCCTTATGAATATTGAGATCCTTCATGTGTTCCTATTTGTGGATTCTATCATGCTGGTTTCATCAAGTCCCAGACCATAAGAGATGATATTCATATGCATTATGATAATGATGATGATGATGGTGATGTCCATTTGACAAAATAACTGGCATTATACTATGTAATGAAAAAAATTAGACTTAGAGTCAGAGAATCTGGGTTTTTAGCTTTTCACTATGCTGCAAACTAGCTGTGTAATGTTAGACAAGTCACTTAATCACACTCCACCCAAGTTTTCCCAACTGTAAAATGAACACATAAACAGGTTGCATAGAGGATAATGTATTGGGCCTGGAATCAGGAAGACTCATCTTTCTGAGTTCAAATCTGGCCTCAGACACTTACTAGCTGTGTGACCCTGGGCAAGTCAGTTAACCCTCTTTGCCTCAGTTTCCTCATCTGTAAAATGAGCTTAGAGAAAGAAATAGCTAACCTCTATTGTATCTTTGCCAAGAAAACCCCAAATGGGGTCACTAAGAGTCAGATACTACTAAGAATGACTCAACAACAAAAAATGAAGAAATAGAATTGATGTCCTTTCTTACAAAAAAATTTTATGATTCTATACTCTTGTGTAGACATAATGTAGGAATAAATCTAAAGTTACTCAAGTGTTCCCTGCTAATAGATTATAGCCTTAAACAAAATCATCTTTGATTTTTCCTTCTTCTTGACCCATATATCCTTGTTATCAAGTCTTGTCAGTTCTTTCTTCAAGAAATCTCCTGCATTTGTCTCTTTCTTTTCATTCCTTCTTCTACCATTTTATATCAGGCTCTTCTATTCCATTGCTCAGCACAATGTGCTTAGCATATAGTTGGTGCTTAATAAGTATTTGTAGACTTGCTAACTTAATTCAGTAGTTTATACCTAAAACTATAAACTGTATTTACTGCTTTCTTTCTTTCTCTTGTAATTTGTCTGAAAAAATCACCTAAAGATTAATCTTTCAAAAGTATCTCCTTCATTATGTCATTCTTCTTTTCAGAAATTGTCCAGAAAATTTCAGAAAATGTCCAATGGATCCCCATTGTCTGGTAGATAAAATCTAAACTCCATATCCTGGTGTTCCAATTGGCTACAGCCTGCTTGTTCCATGTCTCCCACTGTTCTCCTACAAGAACTTCCTTTTCCAACCAGAACAGTCTAATTAAGTTTTTCTACCTCTGCTCATATAGTTTCATCATTGAGGACGCCCTTCTCCATCCTCTATGCCTAACAAAATCCTACCATCCTATAGCACTTAAGCAAAATTCTACTTTGTAGGGGATGTATCTTCTGACCTCCCCATCTCCAAATATTCCTCTTTCCTAAATTACTGGCCCCTTACTACTTTTACACACATTCAACAGTTATCATATATTGTCTTATAGAGTACTAGAAGCTTAGAATTAGAGTAGAGCCACCTGGCTACCAAGTGCAATTTGAATCATCCCTGACAAATAATTATTTAGACTTTTCTTAGAAGACTTCCAGTAATGGGAAACTCACTACTTACTGGGAGTAGCCAATTCTGCTCTGGAAGCTTTAATTTTAGAAATTTCTTCTTCATATTGAACCTAAATCTGCCTCTGTAACTTCCACTGATCACTCTGGATTCTACCCTCTGGGACTAAGCAAAATATGTCCAATCCTTCTTCTGTATAACAGCTCTTTAAATACCTCAAGACAACTATTCTGCTCCTAGAAGTCTTCTCTTCTTGGGACTAATTTTCATAGGGTAACCCATTCTCATGTGGCATAGTTTCCACTGAGTCCCCTCTCTGTCCTAGTAACTCTCCTCAGATATGTTCTAACTTGTCATTCATTAATTCAACAAATTTTTAAAAATGCTTCCTGGATATAAAACACTCCTCATAGGTGCTGGTGAAGATACAAAGTTTAAAAAAGACATAAATTTTACCCACACACAGCTTAAAATCTGTTAAAGAGATAAGATACAAATACAAATTAATATATGTTGCATGGAAAAGTGCGTAACAGAATTGGAAAATAGCAGTATCATAGTGGTATCTGAGATTTGAGGGGGAAGATTATTATCAACTTGAGGTATTAAGGCAAGCTTCATGGAGGAACTAACATTTTAGCTGGACTATGAGGGTAGATAGGAATTGAACAGGTGAAGAATAAAAGTGATGATATTGAATTAGTACCACTGAGAACATAGGTCTAGGGCAAGAAATTACTGGGTATAGGATAGGGAAGAGCGTGGGACAGGCAGAGAATGTGACTGAAGCAAAAAAAAAATAGAAGATAATATGAATAAAGATGGAAAAGATAGTGTGATCAGATCAAGGGCACTGAATACCAGGTAAAGAAGTGTGAACTTTACTCTGTAAGAAAAGAGAAAGGCTTTTTTAAAAACAAGCAAAAAAAAAACCCCAGTGAAACAATATAACCCTTTCTAAAATATGATGCTAAAAATTGAGGTATTCTATGTGTATTTGGATCAGAGTACAGCCTTGATGGTAACAATGATTTCCGACATTTAAATAGTGCTTTAAAGTTTACAAAGCACTTTACCCACACTATCTTATTTGATCTTCTGGCTGTCTCTGAATGTAATTTTCAAAGAGGATTTCCAAGAATCTTTTCAGCAATTAAAGCATATTGGAGTAAATGTGTAATATAAGGTGGCATTGTGTAGGACATTCATTTTATATGTTCAAATTTTGATATGTTTGATTATCTCTAGTTCTGTGCCACCTCTCTTATTCTTTAGCTTTTTTTTTTCAACGATCACTGAATCAATCAGCAAAAGCATCTCCAAGTTCTTTTCAGTACCTTGGGATATAGTTCATCTGGTGCTGGTGACTTGAGCTCATTAAGAGCAGCTCAGTACTATCTTATCTCTCACTTATCTTGGACTTCAAGTCCTTGTTAACCATTTTGTGCTGTACTTTCCAGGCTGAAGAACCTTGGAAAATAGAAGCAAAAAGGGAGTTTAAAAATTCTGCTTTCTATCTATAGTCTATTGTATCCGTTTAACTTTTAGCCCTTTTGAACAGATTAGCAAGTCTTTAAGCAAATTCATTTTTAACAGTGCTGTTTAGATGTATTTCATCCCTGGCAAAGAACCCTTTCTTTGACTTAAACCTAGACAATAAATAACTGTTAATCAGAAATTCACTCCCCAAATATTCTTGTCTCTTTTGGAGTCCCAACTTTGAATTAATATCAGTGTGTATCTCTATAGCCTTTTTATTTTTTCTTCAGGATTTTATGTCTTCTATTAGTATCACTATCATTTCATATTTATATGTTTTACCTTCCCAACATGATTGTAAACTTCTTGAAGGCAAGGAACATGTCTTCTTCTCTATTTCTATAATGCCATGTTCATTTCAATAAATATTTCTCAATTGATTAGTACAGTGTCAATTAAGACATAGTAAACTAAAAAAAAAAAAAGTAAAGAATGAACATGAAAAGAAATCCGTTGTAATACCCAGTGAGAGGGTGGTGTCCTAACCAGCACTTTCATTGAATTAATTGTAAAATAACCTCTGGAACATTGGAATTCATGGAAAGGCTAGAGGAATATGAACCATGGAGAACCATTATTACGTACTGAAGAGGAACCTACACAAAAGTAGTCCTTGCCTTGGAGGTTCTTACAAGACTGCAATCAACATCCTCCTGACTGAAGGCACGAGGATGGAAAATATGGCATCGTATGGTTTTTTTCCAGTGCTGTGATCTATTAAAATAATTTTGCTTGCTTTCAGAGAACACCAAATAGTTCATTCTGAAACAACTCTGGAGTTCTGTATAGTAAGATGTCCTAAGTATAGATAGCTACATCATTGTGTACATAAGCCAAAGAATGTATATGACCTGCAGTGTCAACGAAGACCCATGTTGCTGCTTTGGGAAAAAAAATCATTAAACATGAAAGGGAATTACTCTCCATCTGCAGTAATAGAAACAAAAAGAGAAAAAAAAACATCCAAGAATTTCTTCCTTGAGAGAATTAGAAACAATGTGAAAGGGTCTGCAACTTGAATAAGGCCTGTTCCTTATCCGTCCATCCATCCATCCATCAACAGGCATCATTTAAACACCTACTATGTGTCAGACACTTTGCTAGTCCTGGAGATATAAACACAAAGAATAAAACAATTCCTAACCTCAAGGAGCTTACATTCGTGGGAATAGACAACATATGTGTATGGTTTTTATTTTTTGCATTTATTTTGTCTGTGTGTGTGTGTATATATATACACATATATATATATAAAATATATATATACATATATATTATATATGTATATATATGTGTGTATATATTTATTATATATATATATATATGTATGTATGTATGTATATATACACACAGACAAAATAAATGTAAAGGAGCTTGGTCACTAGCAGTTGCTGGGTGGGGATGAGGAAAGGTGTCATGTAGGAGATGATGTAAATAAGTTTCATCTTAAAGAAAGACCTAGGAAGTAGAAGTGAAAAGTGAGTGCATTCCAGGTTTGGAGAAGTCAAGTATAAAGTCATAGAGATGGGAAATGGCGTTTCATGTGTGAGAAACACAGAGGAAGCCAACTTGTCAAGGCCATAAAATATTGGAGGAAGAGTAATATAAAATGAAACTGGAAAGATAGGTTGAAAAGGTTGTAAAGGGTTTTTTTTTGTTTTTTGTTTTTGTTTTTTAAGAAGCTTCTTATTTTTATTGTTAGGATCTGGGTTACTTGAGAGGGATGAAACGAGAGGAGTGGGTGGCTCCAATACCCAGCTGGCCGCGTTTCACAGGCTTATAGGTGATAGAGAATTCACCCAGGTAGTGTCCAATCATCTCGGTCTTGCCGTTATAGATGCCCACCATACTTCCCACCATCTCTGGCAGAATGATCCTACCCCAAAGGTGTGTCTTCACAACCTCGGGTTTTTCCATGGGGGTTGCCTCCTTGGCCTTCCTCAGGCACTTCAGGAGGGAATGCTTTTTGTGCCACAGACCCCTGTTGAGCCACCTCAGCTGCGGCTGTTGAACACTGTACAATGCATGAGCTATTCATAGGACATGTCCAGCAGCTGATCCAGGGCCACCCCATGGTAGGTGAACTTCCGGAAGGTTTGCTTCTTCTTCTACTCTACTTCTGCCATCTTGTGTGCTGTCAGGAAAAATGTAAAGGGTTTTAAAAGACAAGCAGAAGGGTTTACATTTGAGCCATTGAAGTTTACTGAATAGGAAAGTGATATGTTGAGATTACTTTGTCAGCTACATTGGGGATGAATTGGAATGGGACATCTATTCATATGACCTTCCTCTTCCATTGCCTCTTGCTTTGAATGTAATTGGTGACTGAGCAGCCATTCCATAGAAATACCATTTGTTAACATTTTTTCTCTTATAGATAATGGATTTCAGTAAAAGTATGTCCTTGAATTTAAAAGCTATTCCATAGGTTCCTAATCATATTTGCTTTGTTTTTTTCCTATCAAATTGTAGGCATCTCTGATGCTTACAAACTAAATTACTTAAAAGTTCAAATTCCATGGTTCTTAGTTGTTTTAGGATTTAAAATTAATACTGATGGTTATCAATAAGCCTACTGCCTTTTTTTTGTCCCCCCATGATAGCCAGCAAATGCTACATTAAGCCCCATCCCCAAATCCTGAATCTCAGAGAATCCAAAACCCCAAGTGATCTTCTCCTCTTTGCTTGTGAAATTCCTAGCAATCCTTACTGCGTAACTGGAATATTACCTACACCAGGAAGTCTTTTCTCATTGATCCAGTGGTTAACAACCTCCTACCTTAGACCTAGCATTTTGTTTGGCAACTGGCCGATGCACTTATCCTGTCATGTGAATTGTAATTATCTATGTTTTTATCTTATTCCACTACTAGACTGTAACCTCTATGTAGAATTGGTTGAATGGCCACCCTCAAAGAGTAGGCATTAACAGCTCAATGTCACCTTGGCTGGAGGTCTCTAGTATAGTGCTCAAGGGAATCTGTGCTTGGGCCTCTGCTGTTTAGTATTTTTGTCAATTACTTGGATACAGGCAGAAGGGATGCTTATATTTGTGGATCACACAAAAGCTAGGAGGGAGAGCTAATATGCTACAGATAACAGAATCAGGCTCCAAAAATATCTTGACAGGCTAATACACTGGAATGAATTTAATAAGATAAAATTCAGTAAGAATAAAAGTCAAATCGCACATTTGAATTCAGAAAATCAACTTCGCAAGTACAGGATGGGAGAGACAGCAATTTTCCCAAAAGAGATGGTGGGTTTTTTAGCAAACTTCATAACAGTTAGCGTGGCATGGCAGCCAGAAGAGCTTATGAGATAGATATTGGATCACATTAAGAGAAGGAGGTTTACCAGGAATAAGGGGGTAAAAGTCCATCTGTACTCTATCCTAGTTTGATTACATCTGGCGTATTATATTCAATTATGTGTACCACCATTTAAGAAAGCAACATGGGTCTTCGTTGACACTGCAGGTCATATACATTCTTTGGCTTATGTACACAATGATGTAGCTATCTATACTTAGGACATCTTACTATACAGAACTCCAGAGTTGTTTCAGAATGAACTATTTGGTGTTCTCTGAAAGCAAGCAAAATTATTTTAATAGAATCACAGCACTGGAAAAAACCATACGATGCCATATTTTCCATCCTCATGCCTTCAGTCAGGAGGATGTTGATTGCAGTCTTGTAAGAACCTCCAAGGCAAGGACTACTTTTGTGTAGGTTCCTCTTCAGTACGTAATAATGGTTTTACAGAAAGCTTTTACTCAACCTGCTTATTTTCTACTCTTAGCCAAATTAGGGCACATTGGGGGTCCAATGCATCCTTTTCCAAATACCCTAACAATGTGCCTCCTGCCGATTCACTACTGAGTCTTTTTGGTGGATGTAGAGTGGTGTTCATCTGTCCTTTCTCTTGACTACCTTCTACTGTGATAGCAGAGGCTATATCATGGCAATTCTTTCAAGGCTTTTCCAAGCCTCAAGAAATCACTGGAAACACTGGTAAAGGAGGGACAGAGCTGGCTTGTTCCCTTAACAGGTAATCATGACACACACCTGGTGGTGGTAGGGGGAGGCAAGTAACCCTGCTGCGTTGTGTCCATTACACACAAAACAGAATATTTAAATTCATATTTTCTAACTAAGACCCTTTGTGCTTCCTATAACTTTTATTAGTGATTCCAGAGAGCATAGCAATACTTTCTCATATAATATAGCTTTGACTAATAAGAATACATTTCAAAATTGCATTAATATTTTTAAATGTAAGAAATATGGCAACTTAATTCTTCCAGTGCTTGCATCTGTATATCCAGGTTAATTTTAAAGGTGGTTCTATGTATCATCATATATATATTAATGAAGAATGAATTTACATCCAGGATGTATTTTGATCTCTAATAAAGAGGTAGGTGTTGAGATGCATTTTCCTACTAAAGGAAAATGAGAAGTTGGAACTCAGTGGCGAGGGGGTCTGAATATCAGCAAGAAACATTTTCTTCATAGTTGGGGAAATCTAGGCAGCCTTGCAATAAAACAATCCTTCTGTCATTGTGGGTGGAAACCTAGTTGCTAATGTTTGTTGAAGGTATTGGAATTCTGTAAAACTGTAAGATGGGATCCCAGGAGGAGGGCCACTCCTCTTGGGGCAGGGCTTAGGTACAATACAATACAATATAATGCCAAAGGTGGGATCATTAACTGGACCCAGGGGGCATCAGCTATTCTCCTTGAAATAGATTAAGAGCTAATTTGTGCCTGGAAGCCAGAACTTCTAGGTAAAAAAGACAACAAGGGCCTCAAGCTTTGAAGCCAGAAAAGAAAGATAGGCAATCCTGAACAAAGAGAGAGGACCAAGTGAAGGGGCTTAAAGGGGAAACCATCAAGAACCATGTGGGTACAGCTTAGATTAGGTTGAAATGTTAGTTAGACTGAGCAGTGAAGATAAGTTTCTTCTGAGAGAAGAACCCAGGCATCTATGGATGGCCAGTCAATGTGCTAAGCTACTAACAGACATAAAGATGGGCAAGACATCAGGAGTGTCCAAAACGTGGTCAGACCAAAGGATATCTCTATGCCTTTACAAATGACCATCTTATGCTTCTGTACACTTATCTTTGCTTTATTTTAATTTTCCCATTATTTTATCAGTAGAACTATAACTGCCACTATCTTTTGAGTGAATTGAGGGAAGAATGATTTTTGTCCATGCCTGGACCAAGAGCTTCTCTGGGTATCCACATACCTAAGAGGCCAGGTGATTAGAGGGGGCAGTAGGAGAGTGAGGATAATCACAACATCTCAGAGGTGGAAGAGAACTCAGGTAAATTCTGTCCAGCCAATGGTTGAACAAGCATCTCCTCTAAAATATACCCAACAAGTGGATATTTGGACCATGCCTGAAGACCTTCAAGGATAGCAGAGAAACTGCTGCAGAAGGCAGCTCCTCCCACTTTGGCATAGCTCTAATTATTAGGATTCTCCTTACATCACACCTATGCAATGTTCACCCATTGCGCCTAGTTCTTGCCCTCTGACACTGTGCAGAGCAAGTACAATCTCTTGTTTGTTATGATAATTCTTCATGTTGTTGTTCAGTCTTTCAGTCCTGTCCAACTCTTTGTGACCCCATGGACCATGGCATGCCAGACCCTTTTATCCTCCATTATCTCTCAAAGTCTGTCCAAATTCATGTTCATTATTTCCATGACATTATCTATCCATTTCATTCTCTTCCATCCCCTTTTCGTTTTGCCTTCAATAATTCTTCAGATATTTAAATTATAATTACAATTATAATGTTAAGTCAGCAGGCATTAATTGAGGGCCCACTTATGTGCCAGGCGCTATGCTAGTGCTAGTGATAAAAAGAAAGGCAAAAATCAATCTCTACTCAAAATGTACTAAGTCTGTTGGAGGGAGAAAACATGTAAACAAGCTATACACAAGGATAAATTGGAGATTATCTCAAAGGAAAAACACTAAGGTTAAGGAGGACCAGGAAAGGCTTCTTGTAGAAGGTGGGACCTCAACTTAGTTTTGAAGGAAGCCAGCAGGCAAAAGTGAGCAGTGGACAAAGTTCCAAGCATGGGGGACATCTGGTGAAAATTCTGAGTTGGGAAATGGAATGTTGTGGAAGGAATAACAAAGAGGAAAGTGTTACTAGATCCTAAAGTACATGGAGGAGAGAAATGTGTTAAGAATACTGGAGAGGTAGGAAGGGGCTGGGTTTTAAAGGAACTTAAAGGCTAAAGAGAGGTTTTTATATTGGATCCTGAAGGTAATAGGGAGCCACTGGAGGTTATTGTACAGGGATGACCCAGTCTTATGCTTTGGGAAAATCATTTTGACAGCTGAGTGAGTATTGGACCAGAGTGGGAAGAGACTTGAGGGGCAAGGAAACCAACCATTAGTCTGTTGCAATATTTCATGCTTGAAGTGATCAAGGCTTGTACCAGGATGGTGGCAATGTCAGAGGACAGAAGGTATACATGAGAAGTGTTCTGAAGGTAGAAATGACAGGAATTTGCAACTGTTTGGTTGTGGGGAGATGAGAGAGAGGGAGGAGTCAAGGATGACAGCCAGCACTGGGAGATGCTAGACTGGAGGTCAGAAGAGACATTAGGACTGGACAAATAGATCTGAGACTTATCTGCATAGAGATGATACTTGAATCCATGAAAACTGATAAGATCCATAAAGTGAAATAGGATAGAGGGAGAAGAGAAAAGTGTCCAGGACAGAGCCTTGAGGGACACCCAGAGTTAGCAAATGGGAGTCAAATGAACCAAGGAGACAGAAAAGAAGTGGTCAAACAAGTAGGAGAAGAATCTGTTTTACAAGTTAATCTGGTTCCCTCAAGCAGTTCTCACACAACATGATTTTGATTTCAAGGTTCTTCACCATCCTAGTTGCCCTTTTTGTCTGCTGTCCAACCTCTCGGTGCCTTTCCTAGGATGTGGTACCCAGAATGGAACACAGAACTCTAAGTTCAGTCTCTCTAGGCCAGGAGAGAGCAGTATTATTACCCCCCTCCTCCCATTCCTGGTACAGTGCCTCAATGCAGGCTAATATTGCATCTCATTTTGGGGGGCTGTTATACTTTTGACTCACATCAAACTTGTACTGCAATCCACTAAGACTGTCAGATCTTCTTTGCAAACAAATTGTTGTCTAACCATTGCTAATGTGTGTTGTATTTTTGCAATTACTGCGTTTATCTCTTCCAGATTTCATTTACTACATTTGGCCCATGTCCCAAAGGGCCACACTTGGGTGGGGACTTAGAAGTGAGGAGTCAGTCAAAGGGCTGCACTTGAGGACCTAGAGGGCCACATGTGGCCACAGGTTCCCCACCCCGTTCCAGCCTATCAAGATCTTTTTGAATCCTTAGTCTATCATCCAGTGTGTTAGCTATCACGAATGCAGTTCCCTACTCATACATACAAAAAAAAAATCAACGTGGTGACCATCTTAGTACTTTAACTTTTTTGAAATTAACGAAGTTAAATTGTCTAACTTAACTTGGATACCTCTAAAGATTCCATGTGAAATGAAATCTCTGAATAATTAATTAGCAACAATATAGCCATTGAGTATAGTTAACATCATGGCTTTGTGAAGAGCAAATTGGTCTGTAGATTGTCAGTTGATTTAGACATTTAGGATGCAGTATAAGTAATATGTATATGGGAGATAGTATGCCATCATGGAGATAGGGCTGGCCTTAGAGTCAAAAAGGCTTGGTTTCAAGTATTGCTTCAGAAACATCATAGCAATTTATTTGTGATCCTGGGCAAACCACTTGATCTCTTAGTGCCCCAAGCAAATCACTTACCTTTCAGTGCCCCAGGCAACCCTCTAATAGTATAAGTTGCTTATGAGTTGTTCATCTATGTCATTGGACTGAAGGTCCAACTGGGAGTCCAAGATGGGAGTTCTCAAAACTGAAGAAATCATTTCCTGCCCAAAGAAGTCTAGACTCCATTCCCCTCACCCAAAAGTCATCTACCTGGGTTTTAGGAAGGATATTAATCCAATCCAATGCAACAATTTCATTAGCAAACCTAAAAGATATGTTTCAACTTAAACTATACTCTAAATATGTTAGGAAGTGTCCAGCAGCAGTAGGTTATAGTGGAAAGAGTGGGGTGACTTGAAGTCAGAGGACTGAGTGGAAAACCTACCTGTACAATGTACTATCCCTACAGGATTTGGGGAATGCCATTTCATCTTTTTGGGTCTCAATTTCCTCATCTGTAAATTCAGGGGGTTGGACAAGATGACTTTTAAGATTCACAAGGCTTACAACAAAGGATGACTTATCAGTGCTTGGCATCAACATGGGGATAAGCACTAAGAGATATTCTACAGAGACCAGTTCTGGCATAGGGGTTATTTACTGTTTCTTTTGCATAAAATAATTGAAATTATGCTGTTAAGGTCATGAATTACACTAAGTTAAAGGCAACCTACTTATGGGTGGCAGAAGTAGCATAGAGATGAGAAAGCATAGGAGATGAAAAAAGTGAAGGAATTTGGAGAGGGCAGAGTTACAAGGGTCAGCAATATGAATATGGAAGTTATTCCCAAGGGTGATTGCAAAGAATATGGAGGAAACGAAGACTATAGGCCAAGTGCTAAAGTCATTATTAAGAAAGGTGAGAGAATATCTTGAAGGTCAGTATATGGCCGCAGCAAGTATTATCACTATGTGCTAAACACGGTGCTGAAAGATAGGAATATAAATAGAAAAGTCAACCCAACCCCTGTTCTCAAAAAGCTCACATTCTAATGTGGGAAACAACACAGGAGGTTTCAATTGAATGAAATGGAAAAGTACTAAAGAAAATCTGTACCAAGAAAGCAAATGGTAATGAATACCTTTTTTTTTTTAAGGAGCAAATGAGATAACACTTCACCAACCTTAAAGCACTATATAAACACTAGCTTGTAATAAAAAAAATAATATAATGTCATTTTCACTAGTAAAGTCATATCAAAAGAACTTTCTGTTCTGGATCTTCAGTACCTGAGATGGCAGGAGCTTCAGCACCAGCAGAATCAATTGCCAGATCTCAACTTCACATGAGTGGTTTCTTGGGATGATGACTATGGAGGCTGAATTTGAAATAGAACCAGTGGTCTGTGTGGGCACTACCATTCTCAGGGCTCTTAGGCTTGCTTGCCTGTGGCAGTTGGTCAGTGATTGGTGTTGGTAACATCAAGAAAGATGGACTCCTTCTCAACAGACATAGCACCCCTAAATAATAGCAGTGGAGCTCAGGATGGAAGCATATGGTTCCCAGTCTAGGGAACACTGCTATTCCTAGGGAAATATTCCTAGGATGGGTAGGTGGGAGGAGGTAGGAGTAAGCCAACTCATCCTCTGGGCCTGATGAGTCAAGGTCAAGGTCGTTAGAGAAAAAGTTGGCTCACAGAATATGGATATTAGATTAATTAATGGCATTTAGCATTCCCTACATTTCTTAAGAGGCAGCACTGATAGATGGCTTCTGAGTTCCTTCTCTATACTATCTCATATAGAAAGTCATTTGTTTCAGGCCTGCCCATACTCCATGAGTCTTTTTGCCAAAACACAGAGTGGAATAGGCAGAATGTAATTGGCAGAGGCAGCCCAACCTTATAAATTTCAGATTCAGTTTATCAGTCCGATATTGCCCAGAGTTTCTATTCTGTTTTTACATGGAGCAGTGATAGCATAATGCATAGAGGACTGGCCTTGGATTCAAGAGACCTGAGTGCAGGTCCCATCTACTGACTATGTAACCCTGGGCAAATCACCTCTTAAAAGGCTCCTTGGCCACTTTCTTGCTTATCTGCATCAGTAGAAGTAATTTCTTCATAGGAAGCTCCCTATACCACATCTAGACAAAAAAAAAAGTAAAATATTAAGCACTTGAATCCTATCATAAAGTAAAGCTTTATGGAAGAAAATGGTATATCTTCATAAGGAAGATAAAAGGTCTTTTCATTACTGATTTAATCCTAGTTCCTTTAATGTATTATGACTGAAAACTATTTCAGTATTTCTTAAATTCACTCTTACATTGGTGATTTCCCCTTCTTGAGAACAGCTTTTGTTATATGCCATTATTAAGTATTCCATACACAGCTGTCAATTGACTGATTGATCTCTAACACATTTGAGAGCTCTAATCATGAAGGCTCCTACAGAGGCATCTTCATAGTGGACAGGGGTTTAGCTTTCCAAATACTAGTTAATAATCTATGTAAATAAGCAGCAGTAATTCTAAGTTTTGGATTCTTTGTCCGTAGCTATCTAAATCTGTGCATTTTGGTAGACTGAATCTGTGGCCACTTTTGACCGATCCAATCCCTGTAATTCTTCATAACGAATCTGAAATCAATTATATTATTAGCCAGTATTTATTGATCATCCACAGGAAGTGGGCGGTGTGTTAGGCTCTCTTATTGTAATTTGTACTGTATTTTGGGGGGTGGAGGTTAGGGTTAAAAATAGAACAGCATGTAATCTAGAAGAGTGTTTTGTTTTTGGAGGGGAATATAATGCACATGATGCTTCCTTTAGCCCTTGATGCTCTTTTACCAGCAGAATCACCAAAAATAAACTAAGCAGAAGTAGAGTTTATTTGTGGGCTTGGCCTCAAGGGTTTATCTACCACTGTGATTTGCATTCTTCCATATTCCATTACTCCTGCTGGAATCAGCATTGTCCTCTTCAATGAACCACTAATGAACACCCTGACAAGCAGGACTTAATCACAAAGCACTTTTAATCCAGGAAACCTCTTTAGAATACAAGCAAAGTAGATGTATAATGATATAAGGGGAGAATTGTATACCATAACTGAAATCTCTGCTCAGAAGAGCATAATTGGCAGTAACCTAAGGACATATAACATTAAAAATCCTTTGGGTCTTGTTTTAGAAACATACTTATTAGAAGAAGACTCCTCTGGGCATTAATAATTTTTTTGAAAAGTAAGAAAGACATAAAGATATGTTTTCCAAATGCTAGGTACTGATGGATTGTTCTGGACAGGTATTAGTTTATATACCAATTTTCAGATTTCCATATTCCGGTTGGTTTTGTATGATTATATTTAGTTATTGCAAATGTAGATAACCCTAATTAAGCAAGAAAAAAGTTTTTGTTTTGCTTTTGTAGTGTCAAGTTAGGATATGTCCTTAAAAAATATGACTTATAGCAGCATGATGTGGTAAAAGGCTAGATACAGTGGTAGAGAACCTCACTTTTAATTCCATACCAACTATGTCACCTGTGTGACTTTGGGAAAGTCACTTAATAATAATAGCTCACGATACTAACTAGTATTAATATAGCATTTTACAAATGTTACTTGATCCTCATAACAACCCTGGAAGTTGGGTGTTATTATACCTATTTTACAGATGAGGAAACTGAGGCAAAGAGTGACTTGTCCAAGGTCACATAGCTATTAAATGTCTGAGGCTAGATTTGAATTTAAGTCTTCCTGACTTCCAGAGGACAGGTAGGTAGTGCAGTGGCTTGAGTGCTGGGCCTGGAGTCAGGAAGATTCATTTTCTTGACTTCAAATCTGGCCTCATACACTTCCTAACTATGTGTCCCTGGGCAAGTCACCTAACCTTCTTTGCCTCAGTTCCTCATCTGTAAAATAAGCTAGAGAAGGAAGTGGCAAACCACTCCAGTATCTTTGCCAAGAAAACCCCCAATGGGGTCACAGAGAGTTAGATACAACTGAAACAACTGAACAACTTCTTGACTTCCACTCTTCTTGACTCTTTGTATTTCAGTCGCCTCATCTTTTGGGGGTTTCAGTTTCCTTATCTGTAAAGAGGTAGAACCAACTAGTTTCTAAAATCCTTTCAAGGTGATGATGATATTAATAGTAACAACAACAATGACAATAATAGCGCATTTATCTAGCGCTTTAGAGTTTACAACACTTTCTTTGCAACTGTCCTATGATATTCCAAGGGTTATTAGCCCCTCTTTTTATAGATGAAAAAACCAAGGTTCAGAGAAGCAAAAGGACTTGCCCAAGATCATATGTCTAGTGCCACAGCCTGAATTACAGCCCAAATGTTTCCTGACTTCCAAGTCCCATGCTTTTTCTACTATGTTATCCTGCCTCTAAATGCTATGGAAGCTATAAGTCTCTCCGCAAGGTAGAGGTCATTAAATCTTAGATTCTCTACAGCCCCTGACACATTGGGAATACTTGTTAATAATTTATTAACCCAGTAATCTTAATTTTGAAGTGGAAGGAGAGAAAGGCTCTGTATGAAAAACTACATTACACGTTTGAAGAGGCAGGGGCTCCAGCATCAGCAGAATCAGTCACCAGATCCCATCTCTACATGAGTGGTTTCCTAGGATGATAGCTATGGAGGCTGTGCTGGAAACAAAACCAGTGGTCTGGAGGTCACTGCCATTTCCAGGGCTCTTGGGTTTGCTTGCCTGTCAGTGGCAGTTGGTCAGTGATTGGAGTTGTTCTGTATTTCTCAGACAAGCTGACAATAACTTACTTTGTCTAGAATGGGAAGTAACACTTCAGAATACCCTGCAGCTTTGAGAGCTAGATTTTATCTGCCCTTGTCTGAAGGGCTCCAATAATACCACTGTAAGGAATTTTCTTCTGACCACCTGACTGTTCATAGGAACCAATCCACCCCAACATTTTATAGGTACTGCACTGCTTACAGCTAATCCTTTTAGTGAATGAGCTGGAAAACATTGATATATTAATATCATATTCTGTTAGAGACCGTTTAATTCTTACCCTATTATTATTTTGTTTAATAGGCCCATTATCTTCTGTATAAATGAAAAGTGATTTGTTAGAATTATTTCTAAAATTTTAAAAATCAATCTATATACTTTTTTTTTAAATAAAGGAAATCCTAGATTTTTTTCTTCTCTAAAGATAATCAAATGCATGTTTCAGGAATCTCAGAAATGGGATTCTTATGCTTTAATTCCATCATGATTTGAAGTTAGTTGTCCTGGGTTCCAAAATTCCTCTTTTAATACTCAAAGCAGCTAGCCAAACATAGGTTTGTGCAGGTAGGTTCTTGAGGACCAATTTATAGGTCTCAGATTGGACAAAATCTTCTACAAAGTCAGTAAAATGGTCTTCTTTTTGTGATGGGTTTGTTTTCAGCAACTTTGTGTTCCATTTGTTCAGTCATGTCTGACTCTTTGTGACCCCATGGACCATAGTATTCCAGGCCTTTCTGTCCTCCACTATCTCCCAGAGTCTGTCCAAACTCGTGTTCATTGCTTCCATGAAACGATCCATCCATCTCATCCTCTCCTGTCCCCTTCTCCTTTTGCCTTTGAACATTCCCAACATCAGGGTGTGTTCCAGTGAGTCCTGTCTTCTTATTATGTGGCCAAAGTATTTAAGCTCCAGTTTCAGCATTTGACCTTCCAATGAACAGCCTGAATTAATTTCTTTAAGTATTTACTGATATGATCTCCTTGCTGTCTAAAGGACTCTCAAAAGTCTCTCCAGCACCACAACTCAAAAACATTGATTTTACTTCATTTAGCTTTCCTTACAATGCAATTCCCACATTGCAACTGGAAAAACCATAGCTTTGATTACATGGATCTTTGTTAGCAAGGTGATGTCCCTTCTTTTTGGTATGCTGTCAAGATTTGCCACAGGTTTGCTTCCAAGGAGCAAGTGTCTTTTAATTTCATGCCTGCAGTTGATCCTTAAGCCCAAGAATATAAAATCTGACACTGCTTCCCTTTCTTCTTCCTCTGTTTGCCGGGAAGTGATAGGACCAGTTGCCAAGATTGCATTTTTTATTTTGTTAAGCTTCAAGCCAACTTTTACATTCTCCTCTTGCACCGCATCAAGAGGTTTCTTAATTCTTAACTTTCTTGCTATCAGAATGGTATCATCTGTATATCTGAGATTGTTGATATTTATCCTGGCAGCTTAATTCTGGCTTTTGATTCATCCATCCTGGCATTTTGCAAGATATACTTTGCATATAAGTTAAATGAATAAGGTGACAGTATACAACCTTGTCTTATTCCTTTTCTAGTCTTAAACTAGTCAGTAGTTGGGTTCTAATTGGTGCTTTCTGGACTGCATACAGTTTCCTCGGGAGGCAAGTAAGATTATCTGGTACGCCCATCTCTTTGAGGACTTGCCACATTTTGTTGTGATCTATATGGTCAAAGGCTTGAAGCCAGTGAAGCAGAAGTAGATTTATTTTTTTCTGGAACTCCCTTGCTTTCTCCATAATCTAGGAAATGTTGGCAATTTGGTCTGACACTAAAACAGCATCATCTTTCAGTAACTAACATAAAGAGATAGAGTCACTATGGCATGAGAAGTTTATGAATTTCCCTTCATTTTGATCTAGTACTCTTTGGGAATTTGATTAGTTAATGCTTGTCAAATGCTCTATTTTGTGATTCATGAGTCATGGAAAGTGCTAGGTGCTCTCACTTTTACCTCTTTATTACCCTGTGAAAACCCATGTTGGTTGAGAGATTTCTTAAAAATGGTGATTTCTTTATTTTGAATTTCACATTAATCATAACCACTGGAAAAAAAGAAAAGATTCTAAAATTAACACTTAAAACTTTTCTCATAAAGGTGCCACCATGAGACTGAGTTTTTGATTAAACAATACTTCTTAAGTATATTATATTTGTATGTACTTCAGCTTTTAGTTTAAATCTTTTTGTGTCCTGTTAAACATATATATATTTCCAGTGCTTTTTTTTTCTATCTGGGGAGGGCCTAGACAAAATATTGATATATATTCACAAACATGAAAGTGTACACATCTTCATGTTTTGATAAATGTTTTGACCTTGAAGCTTCTCATAGCACTGAAGAAATATTTCGCCAGTTGGAGGAGCTATTAATGTGTTTTTTGGTGAAGCCATATGCCTTGGTGCCATCTACAAGCAAAATCGATAAAGAAGATATATTGGTTTGACTGCCTTTTTAATTTGAAAGTTGTACTTAGCTCTCTTTATCACAAGAGATTTAAGGCTAAGCAAAACCATAATGGTCTTAAACTATTTCCCTGAAAAATGACATGTTTTGTATCAATTTTTTGACATTATTGTGTTGATGGCATGTTTAAAGACTAGTTTTCCCTGTGGACAGCAAATATTCTGGCATTCTTAGTGTACTTGGGTCTATTTTATATATTTTCGGTATATAAAAACTGATAATAGCTGTTATTATCATTACTATTATTATTATATCGCCAGGATTTCCTATAAAGGAAGGCTTTTACTACTGAATCTAATACTGTTTTTAAGAGCTGGCAATTTTATAGTGCTTTACTCATAACACTATGAAGTAGGTAGTATAAATATTTTTATCCCCATTTTCAGTTGAAATAACTGAGGCTTATGGAAACTAAGTGGCTTTCCTGACATACAACTACCACTATGATTTTAAAAAGAAAACTAGCAATTTCATTGTTTCTGTAGCCATTTTCTTTCCCATAACCTATATAAATCCTCCCCCATTTTCTTAGGTCATTTAATCAGTGAATTAGCTATTTTTTAAAGTGTCAGCTGATACAAATCTAAAGGTACATCATAACTAAACCTTCATATGATTTGTTTAGAAAAAGTTTTTATAGTGGTATTTTGGGTCCCAAAAAATATCGCCTCCTTTTCATTACATTGAGATAAAAACTGTTTAGCAACACAACACTCAACATATCCACAAGTGCATTCACTGGGAACCAAGACCAACGTACAGTTAACCTTAAAAGTTAAGTAGCAGTAGAAGGTAGTGTATGGTTAAGTGACAGATCAACGCAGAAGGTCAGAAAATGGTAAAAGTAAAAGTGGGCTATAATGATTGAGGAAGGTGTTATTATTAAAATGAGAATAATTCACCTTTATAGAGTGCATTATGGTTTACAAAACATTCTTTTTAGATTATTTGGTTTCATTGTCATAACAACCCTATGAAAGGTAAGTGATATAAAAAGTATACCTTTTTTTGTTATTGTTGAGTCATTTTTATCTTATCTAACTCTTTGTGATCCCATTTGGGGGTTTTCTTGGGAAAGATATTGGATTGCTTTGCCATTTTCTTCAACTCATTTACAGATGATGAGACTGAGGCAAATGGGGTTAAGTGACTTTCCCTTCTTGCCCAGGGTCACACAACTAATAAGCAACTGAGGCTGGATTTGACTTCATGAAGATGAGTCTTGCTGATTGCCTTCCCTTCCCTAAATTACACCCGTAGGCTTTTATTTTAGTTGTTGGTCCAAACCATTTTTAAGTTAAAAACTTGATGACTTTTGTTTTTCTAGCATCTTCATTTCTCTTCTATCCTTTCCCTTTTCAGAGAACCATCTCTTATAAAAAGATTTCAAAAGAGGCAAAAAAGGTCAGCAAAACTAACTTCTTGTCAGCTCTTATGTGCAGTTACACCCTCTCATACCCACCCATCACTGCAAAGAATGGAGGAAGGGAAGTGCATTCTAGTATTTCTCCTTTGGGGCCAAACTTGGTCATTATAATTTCACAACATTCTGTTTTGATTTTGTTGTAGTCGTTTATTTTTCGATTTAAATTGTTGTAGTCACTGTGTACATTTTTTCCTGATTCCATTTATTTTGTTGTGATGAAAAAAAAGACTTTTTTCACAAAAGTCTTTGTATGTTTCTTTGTATTCTTCATAGTCATTATCTGTCATGCCACAGTAACATTTTATTATGTTCATAGACTACAATTTGTTTAATCCTTCCCCAATTGCTAGGCATCTACTTTGTTTCCAACCTACCGTAGACTTGTTAGTGCTTTTGAGTCCTCTGTTCTCATAGATTTCCCATAGAAAAGTGACATTCATTCTACTGTCTATTATATTCCCAGATTTCCTACTTCTTCATGGCATCAAATAATCAACCTGAAATCAAATACCTTTGGTTACATCAAAAAAATGTGGCTAATGTACATACTCGATCAATAGGATTGGGGTTAACACTCTTTGTCGAAAGAATTGTCTCTTAAAAACTTAGATTTATTTGAACAATCCAGTGAACAACCTTCCTTAAATTTTGAATCAGTCTTCAATCCAGCAAATATTTATTAGGCACCTATTGTATGCAAGGAGCCTATATTCTCTTAGGAGATACAAACATGCAAATGAGTAGTTACGAGGGTTATACAAAGTAATATTCATTAAAGATGAGCACTTGTAGAAGGTTCTAAATATTAGCCAAGGCTTGTCAGCAGGTAAAAAACTTCAAGTTTCATTGTCTTCCAACACCCCAGTCACTGTGAAGATGCAGTTCATCTAACACACTTTAAAGTGACAGTTTCTAAGATCACTTTCCTGTTTTTAGGAATGTCAGAAAGGTTTCATTGAAGTTCAGACTGCTAATATGTGACTTGAATTGTTTGTCAGTGTCAGTAGCTAATAATCAAAATTGTGATTTGTCAGTCAGTACCTCTCAGGATTGCTGTAATAGTTTTGTGGTGTCTGAAAGTGATTGTTTAGTAGTGATTTCTTTATGAAGAAGAAGAACACTTTACATCAATAGGAAATTCTTCTTGTTCAGATATGCTGTAGACTCCCATGACATGACAAGCTCTCCAGTGAAAGAAATTTTTCCCCCTCAAAATTTTGCTTATTTGAATACATTTAGGATGCCCTGGGAGTTATACTGATGCTGATATTCTAACCTTTCTTCAGGCATTCCCTTCATTTATCTGCTCTACTAGAAGAGACTCAACTCACAGTGGAAATAGTGGGGAAATCCCAGTCTTTTGTTTGGAAGTTAATTTTGTTTTGGAGACAAGTTGAGGTTGGAATATTAAAGAACCTTTTTCCCACAGAGAGAGGTACTTATATACCTCTCTATGCACTTCTGAAGCTTCATTGTACACCCAATTGCCTGATCCTATATTGCATTTGCATATGCTACAAATGTTGTTATACTTAAAGACATCAAAGTACCAGTGATTTTTCATTGGAAAACTGATGACTCTTTCTGAGTGGCAGAGTTTCTACTCATAATTTACTGAAGGAACAAGGAAATGTTAAGAATTATGGTGATATGTTTTTAACGTAGCCTTCCATTTTATCTGGTGCGATGTACATCAAAATGGGTGATATGTGGATAAGATTACTTAAATTCAGATCTAGAGAGTCAGTATAATTAGGTTAATTGGTAACTTAAATCTGTATTTTTTTTTAATATTTAGGTTTTAGGTTTTTTTAAGGGTATGTGCCTTTAACTACAGAAAATAGGATGAGATAGAAGGGTAAGGCCAATTTAGGTGAAAATGAAAAATTCTAGACCTTGTAGGGGATCTCTGACTTTGAGTTAACTCAGTTGCATATGATTCTGTATAAGGCCAGTAGAATCAACTTGCCCTAAAGCACTAGTAGCTTTGACTATATGGACCTTTGGGGGCAAGGTGATGTCTCTGCTTTTTAGTATGCAGTCCAGATTTGCCATAGCTTTCCTCCCAAGGAGCAGGTGTATTTTAATTTCATGGCTGTAGTTGCCACCTGCAGTGATCTTTGAGCCCCAAAATATAAAATCTGCCGCTGCTTCCATTTCTTCTCCTTCTGTTTACCAGAAGTCATGGGACCAATTGACATGATCTTAGTTTGTGTGTTAAGCTTCAATCCAGCTTTTCTTAATTCTTCTTCATTTCCTTCCATCAGAGTGGTATCATCTGCATATCTGAGATTATTGATATTTATCCTGGCAAGCTTAATTCCTGCTGTTGACACATCCAACCTGGCATTTCATATCATGTACTCTGCATAGAAGTTAAATGAATAAAGTGACACTAGAGAGCCTTCTCATACTCCTTTTCCAGTCTTAAATCAATCAGTTGTTCCATGTTCAGTTCTCACTATTTTTTCCTGACGCACATACAGGTTCCTTAGGAGACAAGTAGGAAGATCTGGTACTCCCATCTCTTTGAAAACCTACCATATTTTGTTGGAATCTACATAGTCAAAGTCTTTAGTGAAGCCAGTGAAGCAGAAGTAGATTTTTTTCCTGGAACTCCCTTGCTTTCTCCATAATTCAGGGAATGTAGGCAATTTGGTCTCTGGGTTTTCTGCCTCTTCAAAAGCCAACCTATACTTCTGGTAATTCTCAGTTCACATACTGCTGAAGCCAGGTTGAAGAACCTTAAGCATAAACTTGCAGGCATGTAAAATGAGTGCAGTTGTTTGGTAATCTCAATATTCTTTGGCATTGCCCTTCTTTTGGATTTGGACATAAACTGATCTTTTCCAACCCAGGGGCCACTGTTGAGACCTGGTCACTCTATGGGTATCAACACTAGCACAGCAAGTGAACTGATTCAGTCTCTCTGGCTAGATACATGGGATCACGATACCTACCTCTTCACTACCTACCTTACCCCTCATTTTCCCCACACTTCTGCAAATAAGGCACACACTATGGCAAATACAGCCCTGAAGGAATCTGTATTTGGACAGATCATCCCAAACTGCCAGGGATCCACATTTGACACCCTTGACATTGATCTCTTGAATATGTTCTCCTTCTCTTTGATATTGCCACTGGTGTGGTGCAGGCCCTTATCACCTCACATATGGACAATTGTAATAGCCTGCTGCTGGGTCTACCTCCTTCAAGTCTCTTTCTCCTCACTCCAATCCATCCTCCACTTAGCCACCAAAATGATTTTCCTAAAGTGTAGATCCTACAATGTCATCTCTATACTCAATAATTTATAGTTGCTCCTTAACACCTCTAGGATGTAATACAAAATTTTCTGTTCAACGCTCTTCATAATCAAAGTTCCCCACTGCCCTTTCAGTACTCGTACATCTTACTCACCACCACATATTCTTCAATCCAATAACATTGACCTTCTTGCTGTTCCATAAGCAGCACGCTCTATCTCTCAGCTCTGGACGTTTTCTCTGGCTGTCTCCCATGCCTGGAATGCCCTCCATCCTCATCACTGCCTAGTGGTTTCCCTGACTTCCTTCAAGTCCCAGCTAAAATCCCATCTTTTACAGGAAGCCTTTCCTAAAACCTCTTAATTGTAGTGCCTTCCTTCTGTTAATTATTTCCTACTTCTCCTGTATGTAGCTTGTTTGTAAATATTTGTTTCCTTTTTGTCTCCCCCATTAGATTGTGAGGGCAGAGGCCATCTTTTGCTTCTTTTTGTATCTGCAGTGCTTAACATAGTACCTGGCACATAGTAGGTACTTAATACATGTTTTTTGATTGACACCCATTAAATTACTCATATTAATATACTTTTAGCCTCTACACAGTCAAGTTCCTTTCTATACTCTAATTTCACCAAGTAGTAATTCCAAGCACAACACTAAAACTCTATCCTTACTCAATTCTCCAACTGAAAACACCTTCTCTTCCATATACCCACGGTTACATTCCTAGCCATACCTACTCTACCAATTAGCCTTATGAGACTGTCCTGCTAGGTGACACATGGGTAGAATGCTGAGCCTGAGTCAGGAGAACTCGCTTAAACCTCTATCTACCTCAGTTTCCTTAATAGTAAAGCAGGAATTATAACAGTACCAGATTTGATGTGAGGCTCTCATGAGGTAACATTTGTAAAGTACCTAGCATCGTGCCTGGTACATAGTTGCCACTTAAAAGTGTTTGTTCCCTCCCTTTCCTATTCTCATATAGCCTGGAGGTGGTAGAGGTAGAGTAGTTATCAGCTGTGTTCCTTCTTTGTCTTCCATGCATCGATGTCTTCCTTTTAAGTCAGGCATCCCCGTAATCAGTTGGTTAGTAGGAGCCACCAAGTTAAGTCCAATTCAGCAAACCTTTAAAAAAGAAGCACCCATTGTCTTCACTGTGGCAGTCATTGGGGAATAAGATAGTCTATGCCGTCATATAGCTTATGGTCTGGTAATGAGGTAAGACACAAACTCTGATAACTATAATATAATTTATGATAAATGCATGTGAGATAGAAAACAAGGTGCTATGTGGACTCTGAATGGAAGATGACAGAACCAGGGTAAACTTCATGGAAGAGGGGACAGTTTAGTTGGACTTGAACTTGAAAAGATGCATAAGAATTTATAGTAGGCAGCCACGTGGAGAAGGCAGAATACCTGGAATCGGGAAAACCTCAGTTCAAATACAGGCTCAAACATTTGCTGTGTAACACTAGGCAAGTCACTTAATCTCTGTTTGTATCAGTTTCCTCATTTGTAAAAAGGGGGATAATAATAGCACCTATTTGCAAGGTGGTTGTGACAATCAAATGAGGTATTTACAAAGTGCTTTGCACATCTTAAAGCACTATATAAATACTAAGTATAAATTATTAACATGATATTAGAAGTAACAATAATAATAGACAAAGAGGGAAAAGGATAATAAAAATAAGGAACAATGTAGTCAAAGATATGGAGGGAAAGGACTACAGGGCAAGTTCGAAGGGAGGAGAGTAGTTCATTTGGACTTGAATGTAGCTTAGACTGTGTGATAATGGGAGATAAAGCTGGAGAGGTAGGGTGACAGCAGGATCTAGAGTCTTGAACTTCAGGCCAGAAAATATGAATTTTGCTTGTTAGGAAACAGGGATTTTTGAGCACAGGAGTGATATGACCATATCTATTCATAAGAAAGATTAGTCTAGCAGTGGTATGAAGGATAAATGGGAGTAGTAGGGAGGGAGAGGAGGATGGAGACATAAGACCCATTTTTTGAGGCTGTTACAATAGTTTAGGGCAGGAGTACTTACCTTTTTTTTAGCCATAGATTTCTTTTGCAGTCTGTGGAAGCCTATGGACCCCTTCTCTTTATGTTTTTAATTATATAAAATAATATATGATTACAAAAGAAATAAATTATGCTAAAATATTAAAAAGACGAAACAAATTCACAGAACCCAGGTTGAGAACCCATGTGCTAGACATTAGGGGATGAAAAGGAGGGCCTATACTAAGTTGATGGCAGTGGAAATAAAGAGGAGACACATCTAGATGTATCTAGGACCTTCTAAGGTCTTCTAAGGTTCCTTCCAGCTTGAAGTCTATGACCTTATTCTATTGGTCATTGGGATCTAACTGGCAATTGATTGGATATGAATGATGAAGGATAAAGAAGAGTCAAAAGTATCATCAAAATTTCAAACTTGGCATATCAAGTGAAATATGGTACCACTGGCAAAACAAGTGAAGTACAAATACTCTGGTAACTTGCAAGATGATCACATGCTTCCTCTCCATTACATTATAAATGATCTGATAACAAGGACTGTGTTTTCCTTTGTATTTCGCCATATTTCTGCAGTTCTCACCATAATGCAGAAGAACTGGAATTATATTCTGTCATTTAAGTGGGAGAACATTAAAAAATAAGAAGAAATATCAAGCAGTTCAAACTCTCAGCCCTAAATTGAGTATTTGTTTCTGCTAATTCTGCATGGAGGAATTGTTATGGTGGCAAGAGGCTTTGGAGTCCAAGGATCTGGGTTTGAGTTCTAGATTAGTACTGAATTCCTTCTTACTACTATGCTAATTTTGGCTTTATTTCCTTGGACCTCATCTGCTTTATCTATAAAATAATGTCAGAGACCCCCTTCTCACTCTAAAATCCCATGATCCTATGACTTTTGTGTTAGCTGAACCTAACATAACAGTAAAAGCAGGGGAGAGGAGTTACAGAATTGGTTAACATTTCTCCAAGAACTGCATTTGAAAAAAATATGTCTGTTAAGATGAGAAATGGAGTTTAGAAAATATCTACCCCAAGTTCAAGTGATATTTTGCATTTTAAAAATGTTAATACACAATATATTCTGAACAATGAGTAAAACATTTTTAAATCTTTTTTTAAAATGTTATCCATCTTTAGCATTGAGATTGAAAGGTCTTAGGAGGCTATTGTCTTGAGTATGATTAGAAACTGATAACAGACAAAATAGTTATTTCATTGGAATACTCAATTCAGAAAAATGGAATAACTTGCAAATATCACCACTTTTAGATTATGTAACTGTCAACTTGTTTATCAATAGTTTAAGTTTCCAGAAATTTCTAATACCCCTCCTGCCAGTCAATATAGATAACATCGCATTCATCACCTTAGCTTGGGTTGTCAGGAATGATGTATTTATTGACTAAATGTAGAAGTAGTTAAAAAAAAAAGCAAAGAGATTTCAACTTTGGAGGAGAGGTAACTACTGTTTACTGAAGGATTTTTCACAGTAGTACTTCCTCCTTATTGAGAAGAGTATTAGAATGCTACACATTCATAGTCTTGAAAGGCAAATTCTGCTTTCATTTATTTTTATACAGCTTCAGAAGAGCAGAATACTCAGTTCCAGTGACAAGAGATCCACATGAAGAAGTATCCTGCCAAAGTGCAAACAAAAACATAATTCAGTGAAGTCAAATAACAAATAATTTTACTGAGTTGGACTATAAGTTTAGAAACAAAATTAATTAGACTTTTTTTTTCATTGAGTTCAAAAGTAAAGAAACTGTTTTAAGCTGTTTTTTGAATTCATTCTTTTGAACTCAAGGCATTTTATTTTATTTAAAAAGTACTTGATTTTCAAATTAAACCAATCTCTTCTCTGCATTTGGATCTGTCCTCTCCTCCACCAACTGGTAAATAGGCCGCTTTCTGCAAACTGACCTTAATGTAGTAGCATGTTACTATGCAGCAGTGATGAAATGATGTAGGATATTCCCTACATCTATTTCTTCTATGTGTTTATAAGAAGTTCCAATGAAGTTAGACTTTTTTTTGAGGTTAGTGGAAGGAAGCAGGGAAATCTGTACTTACTTGGCAAGTAAAACCCTACTCTCTGATAACTCATTATGGTGTGACGGTCACTGTGAGTTTTCAAAAGCTAACCCAGAGTTATTACAAGCACTGGCAGGTTCTACCAAGCTGAAAAGATTGTGAGCATGGACTCAGTGACAGATTGTGTTTTCTCTCTGAGGAATGACCTAGCTAAGTACAGAGAAACTCTCCTTCTGAAGATTAGCCCTTCAGTGATGAAATGTTTGGCAACAGAAACCCAGTATTTACAGTCCCAGTAGCTGGTTACCCACATACAAAATTCTAACTCAGACATATCTTTTCGTTCATTCATTCAACAATTACTGAGGATTTACTAAATGCTTTTTGCAAGCACTATATATGCTGTGTAGTGGCTCCTGAGAAGAATACAACATTGTCCTTGCCCTCAGGGAGCTTGTCTGTAAGGACTAGTAAGTGAAAAAAGTCAAGTACAAGAAATGACCATAATACAAGACAGAAATGTGTGGTGTGTGTGTGTGTGTGTGTGTGTGTGTGTGTACACAAAACACAAAGGCATTCGGTAAAGTGAAATAGGGATTCAGAGGAGGGAAAAGGAGGGGGAGAGAGAGAGAAAAAAAACCATCCAGTTGGAGAAATCATAGAATTCTTCATGAAGGAAACAGCATTTATTAAGGATATTCTGGGTAGAGAAAACGTCACCACACACATGCACACACATACACATGTGTAGAGGCAGTAAATTTGGTTGAAGGGTTGGTTGTGAGGAGTAATGGAAGCTAATCCTGGAAAGTTAGGTTTTCACTAGCTTAGGAAGAACCTTGGCAAAGGATTTTGGACTTTGTAAGTAGTGGGGAACTATTGAAAATTTAGGAGTAAGAGAGTGACACGATCAGATATATTCAGAAGGAAGATTAATCTTAAAGTTTTGTATCAGATAGATAAGCAATGGAAAAGACTGGAAACCAAGAGCCTAAGAGCCAAAGGCAAGTAAGTGATAATGAGTCCCAATGAGGTCTCACTGGGAGACTGGTAACAATGAGAATGGAAAGGCAGGGTTAATGGGAGAGAAATTGTGTGGATAGAGTTAAGAGGAGTATTGGAGATAGGATGGGTAAGAGAGAGGGAAATCTTAAGAAGGAGACCACAATGACAGAGGTTTCAAGATCAACTGTTTGAATAGCTCTGTGTTTATTAACCTTTAGAAAGTGCCCTCCTTGATTTGTTTAATGAAGACCTGACTTGAATAGTTGAATATGTAATTTAGCACGTACCACAATTTTCCAAACATTTCTTAGCTGCTTCTATCTAGTCTACCTGGATAAAAATATGATCTGCAGAAATAGAGAATTTTATAAATTTATTGATGCCACTGACACTTTGCACACAACACTACAATAGAATGACAGGTTTCTTTTTTTCATCTTTAAAGGCTATAAAGGCTTTTTCATAGTCTAATGAAGGATATACACTTTCAGAAAATCCTTCTTTAGATTTTTGTTGGTTCACTAGAGAACCAACATATTTTGGTTTGGCATGATCTTTTTTTAAAATTTTTAAAAATTTTTTACCATGTGTATTTAAAATTTTGGGTTACAAATTTTCTCCCTTCCTCCCTCCCTACCCACCCTCATTGAAAAGGCAGGGATCTCAATATAGGTTATAGATGTATAGTCATGACATAATCTTTTAATTTCCCAAAGATATGTTGTATGTTTCTCCTTCAATGATTATGACCATACAATTAAGCAAACTAGGTTAACCTTCAGAAATCTGACGCCTCAGACTGGTGTTCAACTAACAAAAAAATTGCCCTCCCCCCTTTTATTTTTACCCAAGAAACCTTAATTAGTTTAGGTTGACCTTTCTGCACTTTACATGTTGCAATACCCAATAGTCTTTTAACCTTGAACTATACATGTCACACAAATCAGGGGAAAATAAATTTGTAATAGCTTTCAAAAAAACAGCAGTATGAGGAATTCATACTTATATGTGAAACTGTTTTGATGAAGATATTTTATAAAGGAACAAGTAAAGTAAAGAGCTTAAAACTAGAGAGATAATAGCCAATGAAGGAGAGAAATGATTAGCATAGATCAGGAAAGACTGCACAGTTCAAAGAAGCAATGATGAAATTATTAGGGGCTTTTGAGGATGTAATCCATATCTCCTTGTCACATATGTCCTACGTGATTGTACAGTGAACATCCATAGCATGAAATCAGGAAAATAATTAATACCTAATGAAATAAAAATGATTAAAGCATTGTGAAAAATACTGCATACAATAGAAAGGAGTAAGTATATTCTGAGATGGATACATTCAATTCAATGGTGAAACTGATCTACTATATGGGAAAAACAGTTGACAGTCGGGAGACTTAACGCTACTTCCTGGTAGGACCTTTCATTAATATTGACCTGTAATTGTAGCTTTTTAGATGCTGATATCCTTCTCTATTGATATAATACCCATTTTAATGACATGCTACATTTCAGCTGTTATTGTTGGATTTAAAATAAATGAGCACCCTCAATCTATACCCGTTTGGTAGAAAACCTCCAAAGAATTTTCACTTTTTTTTTTTTAGAAAGTTCAAAGCATTTGGTCAAAAATTTGCTCCCCCATCCCACCCTAAAAATATTTTGACTGGAATATGTTTTCAATGAATTGAATATTTTTACCTTTGAATAAATATTCCTTTTCTATGAGAATTTTCATTTCCAACCTAGGAAATTTAAGCGTTTGTTGAACACAAAGATAGTTTCCCTGTAGTTTTACCCAGTAATTATCCTGTTCCCTTGCTTGATTGAGATCCAGCTTCTCTGGAATGCCACTTGGTCACCAGAGCAGATGAAGGATATGAAAGGGTAAAGAAAACAACTTAAATTATAAGAACACACATTTTCTTAAAAATAAACTTTTTAGCCTTTTCTAGACCACTTTATATCCTTCCTGTATAAGAATGTTCATTATTTTCCACATGAAGATAGATAGCATAGGACATGGATGATTTTGTTTTGATTGAATATTGAATTTAATATTGCAATACCAGAGTTTTGTGTGTGGGCTATAAATAAAAGAGCTTGGGATGTAGAAATATAAAAATGTGATAAAATTGGCTTGTGTAAGAATATATGTTAAAGATTAAACTTTTTCTTTATTCAAGCATAAAGAATCATATCTAAACTGTTTCTTTTAATCATATTTCTTATTTCTAGTATACACTATTTAAACATATTTGTAATAAACTGCTTTTAATGGATGAATTTTTATTTTAAAGTGATTTTTTAAAAAAAAGATGTTCTCTTGCTTTAAGCAGCAGGTGTGTTTTTAATCTTTAATAGGTCACCTTCCCAAGTGCAAGCAGGCAAGCTGTTATTGATCAAAGAGGTTTTGTTGGGTAGCTCTCAGATTATTGAGTGACAAACTTTATTGAATTTGACTTAACAGAAGTCAGAAGACAGCTGAAGCATAAGAACTTGCACTACCATCAGAGTCATTTTACGACAGCCAGGGAGCAAAGCTCAGAGATGGATACTGAGCTCTTTGCTGGCCCTTGGAGATTAACTGAACAGCCTTCCTACCAATTCCCAAGCCTGTCAGCAGAACCAATTAGATTTTCAACCAGTAGACAAGAAGGGTGGCACTTGGGGACCTTTTTGCTTTAGGTCGAAGGCTTTTCAGACTGCGATGAGATGACATTGATGATGACACATTGAGCATTGGTTGGTTTTAAGACAAGTTAAATTAGCAGTCTTGAAATGATTCCAACTGTCTCCTGACTTCTCACTGTTGCCATATTCAGTGGATCCTGTCAGGAGCAAGTTGATGACTTAATAGTCTTTCTTGAGTGGATTTGAGCACTTTGGCTGTGTGTTTATGTGTAGTTGTCATGCTTAAAATATTCATATGAAGGTTTGAAATATTTATTTGAAGGCGCCTTTGGAAGAGTTCAGCAGTAAGGCTCATTCTCAGTGCTTCTGCCTTTTTTTTTTTGGTTTCTCTAAGCAGTTATTTTGTGCATCTACCTTGTGCTATATTTGATTTATATTTGATGACATTGTTTCTTGTGGTTATTGATAACTGCATGCATTTAAGATGAAGTTAAAGCGCATGTTTGGCATAGGGCTTTCCTCTCACATATTCTCAAGTTAAAATCTGATTCTCTAAACCATTTGGGAGCCATTTTCTCTGGGTACCTGGAATGCACTTCCTCCTCATCTCTACCTTTCAGAATTATTATTTTCCTTCGAGGCTCAATTCAGAGGCCACCTTTTCTGTGAAGCTTGATGTCCTTTTCTACCTACAATTGTTACTGTTCTTTACTTCCCCAAATTGCCATGTATTTCTTTTAAAATCTGTGTAACACTCCCTTCCCTACAGCACACCCACTCACATCTCCCAGTAGAATATAAGTTCTCTGAGGGCAAGACTGGATTTTTTTAAATGTTTATATTCCTGGCATCTAGCACAGTGATTAGTACATAGGTGCTTAATAAATGTTTGTTGAATTAAATTTAATGTTTAATTAGGGAAGTTTAGTCATTGAATTTTGTTGCATAATAAGCGTCTGTACTCCCCCAAGTAAAATGTAAATACTCTGACGATGTTTTTTCAGAAGTTTGGGTGGGTTTTTTTTCCCATTTTGTTTGTGTATTGTCAGCACCCAGCACAATGCATTACATATACGCAGTACTTAAAAGTACTAGATCAAGTGAATCAAATTGTCCTTTGCTTTTTTAAACTAAACAAGTTGAGGTGGTTAGACCCCTCCCTCAATATTTCCTTTCAGTTTTCACTGTCTATATATTGTATGTACATATTTATTTTCATCCCCATTAGAATATAAGCTCCTTGAGAGAATGAACTATATTTTTTACTTTCTTTATATTATTATATTACTGTGGTACCTAGCACATATTAATCACTTAAATGAATGCTTCTTGTCTGTTAAAAAAAAAGCGAGAAATAAACAATGTCATGGAAGTATGGATAAAACCCAGAAGAAATTAATATTGTCTTTTGACAGTAGGATATTATATCATTTAGAAGCTTCCTTTTAAAAAATGTTTATTTTATACACACACACACACACACACACACACATATAATATATACATATATACATACAGATAGGTAGTTATTTTTTCTAAATTTAAACACCAAAAAAAATTCTTTCCATATATACATAGAACACATAAAGAAGACTCTATACAAAACCATGAATCTCTATTTTACAGTTTGGGGTTTTTTTGGTTTGTTTTTAGTATATCATAAATTCTACATACTACTTTCATGATTGTCCTGTTTGTTTGGCTTTTTCCATACTTCTTTCTGTTCTCTTCTGTGTATTTTGAAGGATATTCCAGTATTCCTCATCTGTGATGATCTTCCCATCTCCCATTAACCATGTGAAAGATTAGGAGAAAAAAATCTTGTAGCAAGTAAATATAGTCAATTCAAATTAATCCTTACAGTGGTTGTGTCCAAAAATGTATGTCTGTGCTATTACTTATTTGTCAGGAGGTGGGTAATCACAGGTCCTCTGGAGATACAGTCGTTGTTTTGATTAAACTTCTTAAATCTTTGAAAGACATATTTCTTTACAATGTTGTTGTCCTTGTATAAATTAGTCTCTTGGTTCCATTTCTTACACTGTCAGTTTATTCTACCCAGCATCCTCAGAAATTATCTCTGCCTTTTTTTTGTTACATAATATTCCATTTTATTCATATACCACAATTTGTTTAGCCTATCTCCAATTGTCTGAGAGGCAATCTAAAGCACCCCCTTAGATTCTAGTTCTTGCTTTTCTCTTTCTTCCACTTTAAAAAATTGCCCTTCAGGATCAGAAAACTAATCCCTCCTATTATCTTTCATCTTAACTACCCCCTTCACTAACTCTACTTTGTAATGTGTCCTTTGGTAGATCTCTACACCAAACACTGTGTGTGTGTGTGTGTGTGTGTGTGTGTGTGTGTGTGTGTAGGTGTGTGTGTGGGGGGTGGGTATGTTCAGCCCTTCTTCAGTTTCAGATAAGAGTGAGATTCATCTAATGCTCATTCCCTATACCCTTTCTTCCATGTTAATATATTATTATATATTATAACAAATATATTTATTTACTATAACAAATTCCGTCCCCTTCTTCCTTCTTTCTACACTAGTGTATTCTTACTTTTATCATCCCTTCTCTTTTCCTTCTTATAATTCACAAAAGAGAACCAATCCACCCCTAGCATTTTAGTTTTTTTCTACTTAATTCTATTAATACCCTTTGTAAATCTTCTTCCCCTATTACAATGTTAGCCCTATCTTATTATATAGTTTCTTCTAATTGCTTAAATTAGTTTTCTCTGGACTCATGTTTATATTTCAGAGTTCCCACTCATTTCAGGTCATTTTATTAGAAATGCTTGAAAGTCTTCTATTCCATTAAAGGTCTATTTTTTCCCATGTAAGATTATGCTCAAATTAGGTTTTATTGGTAAACCTTTATCTTTTGTCTTTTAGAATATTGTATTCCAAGATCTCCTCTCATTTTAAGTAGTTGCTGCCAGATCTTGTATTATCCTTAATTTAAATTTAGTCCCATCATACTAGTCAGCACTGAGTCTTCAAGGCTCTCTCTGGCATTTGAGGCCAGAATGCTGTGGACCTCAGAGGGTTTGTGGGCTTGTCCTGTCCTGGTCTTAGTGCTGTGGCACCATAGCACTAGTCTGCCTGGCACAAATTCCTCTGTTATTGCTTTCCTTTAGTCACAAATCCTTGCAAGCTACATCTTTATTGGGTCTGGTCTTGATGCACTCACTTTGCTTGAATAGCCTCTTTTCCTGTTGCCCATGAGCTTCTAGCTGACTGTACAGTAATAGCGTCTAAGATGTCACTTACTAAAGTTTTTCATTGGACTTCTTGGTCATCATTCTATCTGGCATGAATTTCAAGATTTTCCTTGGGTAAGTATGTAGGAGCCTCCCATTCAGGCAGCCATTTTGTCCAAAAGTCCCTTTTTTGTACTTTGAAATAAGTTATGAGGCAGTAGGAAGAACATTGGATTAGAGATCGTAAGAAACCTGGCCCTGCTGCTGACTCCTTTTGTGACCATGATTGAGTTCTTTACCTCTTGGTCTCAGTTTCCTCATCTGTGAAATGAGTGAGTTGAATTAGATATTCTTGTGCATCCCCTCCAACTTGATGAACCACAGATATTAAAGTAATTCATGTCCAGCTTGGTATCTTCACAGTAAATGTACTGAGCATCCATAGAAAATGGAGATATGAACACTTTTACAAAAAAAAGTATGTGAAAGTGAAGTTAAAGATTGAGTATTTAGTAATATCACTGGGCATAGATATCATTCTCATTAGTTTGTGGTTTAGTGAACAGAACCATGCCTGTGGAGTGCCCATGTTATACAATAATTTTTTTAAAGATCTACTTGTGCATATGTGTTTGCATATATAACTCAGTCATATTTTGTGTCTTTACTTTCACCATTTGTTGCCTGGTGCTATTATAAGACTATTGCCTAGCACTTTTAGATAGCAGAGAAAGCTAAAGCAACTCCATTTCTTCCACAGTTTTTCTGTCTTGCTCTTGACCCTGTTTGAATTACAGCTTTCACTTGTCTTTGACCTTCCTTACTGCTGAAACCACGAGGACAGTTTTGTCTATTAGGGCGGGCTTAAAAGGAATAGCTAACATGAGGAGACTTTCCTCTGACTAGCCCAGCAATAGGCCTTGTCCAGTGCTGAGGTACCCCATACCCAATTTACCTCCTGCCTAAATTGAAACCTGTGTAAGCTTTATCCTTTTGTTCGTTCAGAGAGTCTCTGCCCTTATGGGTAGGTGTCCCTTGCTGGTGAACTCAATAAACAATCAGTTCCTAAATTTTTGTTTTGGGGTTTGGGTTTGGTATTGATTCTGGTTCTGGTTCTAGCTTGTTCTTTCACTGACAGTTTTACCCACATACCCACAGTGTTCAATCATTTTTCAGTTGTATCCAACTCTCCATGATCCCATTTCATTTTTAACACTGCAGAGGAAACTGAAGTCCATAGAAGTTATGTGAGGGGCTCATCATCACATAGCTAATAAGTGTCAAACTCAAGTGTTCCTTACTCTGAGTTTAGTCTTTACCTGAATAGATGAAGAAGATCTGTTGACTACTTCTGAGTGACTCCAAGTAGCCTATTGTGCTAGAACTTATTGCATAAATAAGCAGTTTCTGGCATTTAAATTCAACATTTGGGAGAATTTATCAATCTTTTCAGGCCAGTAGAATTGTTACTTAATAAATTGGAGTTAAAATTTCCTAACTGATAACCTCAGTAGTCTACAAAAGTTAAGTTCTTTTCTGATTTTTTAAGTTTCTTTATGATTTACAAATAGAGAGTAACATCTTAGGTGTATACACTTAAGGTTGCATTTAGATACCTGATACCATTTTCTATTTATATATATTGTTCTTGAATCCCTAGTCATCCAGATACCTGCTGTAATTTAAAGTAAACAAATCCCTTAAGAGCATATCAAGTTTTCTAATGGATACATGTAATTCATTTTTATTGTACCCTGGTCTGGCTGTGAACCAACCATGTGGGAATAAGGGTGTACTAGAATTATTCCTAGAGGTTTCTTTTAGTTCATCTTTAATTTGTTGAGTAACCTTGAATAAATCTGATAGTCAGGCTTAAGTTTCTTCATCCCAGTTGTATCTTTTAAGCGCAGTGAAGACTGAAGCTTTAATTTTTTTATGAATAATAAGGGTTGTCTTGTTAACTAATACTAGTAACTTTTTAAGCTACCACAATAGGTTTCGTTTCTTAATCAACAAGCATTTTTAGGGCCTACTATGTGCTAGGTACTGTATGCTAGGCTCTGGGGATACAAACACAAAGAATGAAATAATGCCTCTTTGTATATAAGATATAATGAATAAATATAAAAAGAATAAATACAAGTAGTTAAATACAAGGTCATTTGGGAGGAAGGGTACTAGCAGTTTAAGGGATGAAGAAAGACATCATTTAGAATGAGATACTTGAGTTTTTTTCTTGAAGGAAGAGAAAGAATCTGTGAGGCAGCGGTGAGGAGTGAGTTCATTCCAGGCATGTGAAACGGCCAGTGTAGAGGCATGGAAAAGGGACATAGAGTATCATGTCTAAGAAACAGAGACAAGGTAGGCTGGATCACAGACTGTGAGAGGGGGAGCAATTCCCATTGATGATGGAAAGATAGGTTAGGGCAAGGTTGTGAAGGACCTTAAAGGCTAAACAGAGAAGTTTATATTTCATCTAAAGCAGTAGGTAGCCATAAAAATTGATTGAGTAGGGGAATCACAGGGTCAGATTTGTGCTTAAAGAAAATCACTGTGGCCACAGTGTGGTAGATAGACTATAGCAGGGAGAAGCTTGAGGCTGGGTGTCCAGTTATAAGGCCTAGAAAAAAGCTAAAGAAGAGATAATAAGGGTCTGAACTAAGGTGAAAGCACTGTGAGTAGAGAGAAGGGTTTGGACGTGAGAGTTATGTAGTAGAGGTAGAAGTGGAAAGACTTGGCTGCTGATCGAATATGTAGAGTCAAAGAGTGAGCCTGAGGACTCAAAAATACTGCGGAAGTCATGCACCAGACAGACTAGAAGGATGTTAGTAGATAGCTCCCCCAGGCTAGCGCCACCTCCTGGATGGGAGCTGCCTGTGTCAGGAGAGTGAAAGAGAAGAGCAAAACACGGAGGTCCAAAGTCTAGGCCAACATCAGAGGAATATAACTATGAGGGTGGCTAAGCATCTAGGAAAAGTATAGTCAGGAAATAGCCAGGATTTGAAGAAGGGCAAAGTACACTGTGAATCCGTGAGAACTGGGCTCAAATGTAGAATAGAGTGGTAATAGGGCATATGATATCCATGTGGAATGGTGACATAGAAACTCTGTGATGACTGAAGCAAAGGATTGTTTTAGTCTAAGAGCTTCTTTATTTCTGTGGAGATGGGATAGGTAAGAAATGGGGGAGGGGAGGAAATGGTCTCTTTTACCCAGTTAAAAAAAAAAATCAGTCTGGGAAGGGAAGACCCTTAGGGTTTCTGGCCAGAACAGAAACAATTGCTATTTACATTCACTCTGAGCCATTGGAACCCAACCAGTGACCGACCAAGGTAGGCTCAGGCTGGGACTTATTCTTGGCCAGTTAATGAGAGTCAGAGTGATTTAGGTTTAAGGCAGGTCTGTGCAACCTGTGGGCCACTTGTGGAAAGTGACTTGTGGGCAGTATGTTGTCCAGGCCTGTTTAACATTCTCTACATTTTTCTGGGGCTGCTTGAAATCCTTTGGTGGGCTGCAAGTGGCCTGTGGATGCTGTGTTGGGCAGGCCTGCCCTAAGGGAACTTTGCACAGTCAGTTTTGTTGAGGGATTTCATATAGCAGTTCTGCTATACAGCCTTCAGGCTGTATGTTGTGCACGCCTTGTTTAAAGCATGGTCCTTAAAAAAGAAATCTCACCTGTAAACTCCAATATATCTTGTAAGGTTTTAGCAATCAAAATTTATATCCCTTTGGACAGGGAGAGAAGGGAGGGAAAGAAGGGAAAGGAAGGAAGCAAGCAAGAAAGCTCATATTGGTCTGATCAGCCAGTAGGAAGCACTGTTACTTGACTCTAGCATAGTGATGCCATTTTGGTCCTCTTCAAGAATGAAGGACAACAATCAACCGACCAGCCTTTAGGTACTCAGCCACTTTAAGTCCTACTTTCCTCATTTGTAAGTAACAACTACAAAAAAGATCTGGCCTGCCTAGCCTCATCTTTGGGAAGATCAAATGAGGAAATGTATCATAAAAGAGCTTTAGGAAATGTAATGCACTATTCATATATGAGAATCTTGATATTCAGGTGTTATATGTGTGTATATATTCCCAAGTAGGTTTTTCAGCTGCTTCAAGAGAAGTGTTTTTTGTAGATATTTCTTTAAAATCATCCTACCTCCTCCACCCTCTCCCTCCAGTCCCCAGGATGGGGTTCTAGGGGCTTGGGAAATATTACCTGACTCTCTGAGATGAAGTATCTGTCTCTTCAAGGATTTTATAGGAATCCAGGTAGTATTCCACCCCCAAAGAAATCTAAAAGGCCATCTGTGCTACGATTGTAGTCATTATGGCAGGTTAAAAGCATGATGAAAGAAACTGAAGCTGTTTCATTGCAGCACGTAGAATTACTTAGCAATCCCAAAGGCTACTTACCTGCTTTGTCTGAAAACTCTCCTAGGGAATGACCAGGTGAAAGGTGAGTTGCTGCCCCTAGCGTTCTGTTTCTTCTAATTTTCCAACCCATCATGTATGTGTAATCTTTCAGAGGGAGCTAGAATCTCTTAAAGGAAAGAAAGTTCTTCTCCAAAATAAAAGTTTACAGCAAGGGGTTCTTAACTTTTGTGTATAAGCCTGTCAATCTCTTTTTAGAATAATATTTTAAATATATAAAATAAAGGATAACAAAGAAAACCAAAGGTTAATGAAAACAAAGATGGGATTTTCCCTCCCATCCATGTAATATGCCCGTTGATAGCAGTCGGTGGACTCCTGGTTAAGGATCCTTGGTTTACAGATCAGGAGTTCAAAGCAATGAATAGTTTTTCTTTGGGGAGTAATTTTGCAGTATCTTTAGAGGGCTCTTCAGTTAGCTTTTTTACAGCAGAGGGTCTTCCTGAAAGGAATATAGTTTGGTCTTCATAAACCAGTAGTGGACACCTCACTCCCTCCAAGATAAAAATCTGATTAATTGCACATGACATTCAATGACCTTTGCCTGATTTAACACTTCTGATCAGCAGCTGAAGCTTGTAACAGCCAATTGTGCCTCTTGGTTAGGAATGACTTACAGTACCTGGCAGACAGGCAGAAGAGATGCGTCTGTAGCCCCTGGCAAAAACCAAGCCTTTAAATGGAAGATTGCCTCATCCCCAGATTAAGCTGAACCACATGAATTTGTTCTTTTATGGTTCACTTAACAACAGGTACATTTTTTTCCTTGAATTGTGTATAGACTTTATTTTTAAAGACTTTTTGATATATAGTAGATGACATGAAAGAAAAGCCAGCAAGATACATTCTTTATTGTTAGGATATATCCTGAGATTCTTCTTAAATGGGTAGATTTTGTAGACCAGAGTTTTGGAATTTTAATATGACTAGACTATTCACTTCAAGTGATTGCATTGTAGAAGAGATAATTGAGTTAATTTTGGTTATTTAATCAATCACTGTATGATTTATCAGACATGCCATTTGATGTCAATTATCAAGAGAGAAAAAATATTTGGTCCCCTTTTGCATGGGCTGATTCTCCTGTTAGATACAAATCACATCTATCTTTCAGACTTCCCACCTGAGTAAGATGCTATTCCAGTGGATTGTGGCATAAAATCATTAGCATAATGCTCTGAACACTGAGATTAGGCCTATTTGGGCTAGACATTAATGGCCCCTTAAAGGTATTTATTCAGTTTGGTATGTATGCCAGATCAGTTAGAAAAATGTAAACACAGATCTCACATTTGTCGACTCTCAATCATCTGCATGGGAATTACTCACTTTGTAAAATATCCACAGTTAACTAAACCCAGGCTGGCTTATCCCTCTATACCTCTGAAATGCCTTGCACACCATCAGTTGGTGGGCATTCAAAAAGTCCAAATTCTATTAATTGTTTAAGAAAAATAAATGCTAAAGGTAAACCTATTTGGGAAAAATATCATATAATGCATTTTCAAGACAATCAGTTTTTGTTTATCAAATGTTTTAAATGACTTAGACCATTCCCCAGGTCCCTTCAAACAATGTAGATGACCAAATGTTGCTTCCAATATGAATTTCTTTCTCTGCAGTGAATAATTATTTGGTTCTATATGTGTACCCATTCCATTCATGTTTGAAAATTGGGCTCTCCTTGTGGAACTTGCTATCCCACAATATAATACTTGGTTTCTGAACATTCACATTAAGAAACAGACAATTTAAAAGTCATTTTACTATTGATGTGTCATCAAACTGAAATATGACTATCAATAATATGACTTTTGGTAAAATGAAACGTAAACAGTGCTTTAAATAGAATCATCCTAAATGGAGTTAACAGTGGTTCTTAGTATTGTAAAAATACTATTTGTAGCAATGTAATACAAAAAAACAGCTCCTATTTTTTTTTCTTTTTATTTGATTCTTATTTTGAAAGGTGCCATTTTGACTACCTAAAAATCTGAATTTCTCTGCATAGTTAGCTTGTGGGTACAAAAAAAATAAGAAAGACCACAGAGTGGGTCCATTTAGCTCAGCTTCCCACACCTTCCCATTTGTGGTGCCAACAGATTTTGTGTGAGAGAACATGGTCCCTCATGTTAGACTTAAAAGGTGAAGATGTTACCTTAGCTTCCTTTAGGAAGTCAGTTTATCATCCATGAAATTCCAAACCCACTTTGAATTTTAATCCCATTGCAGTATGCACTGTTGGAAGGAGTACACACATTGATGAGATCACAGATTCATTGAAGCATCAAAGTTCTCCAATGTTTACAGTTACAAGTTCCATTTATTTATGTCCCACAGTGCAAATAAAACTGTCTTCTACTTGTCTGAACTCTACCTGTGCCATGATTCCAGAGTGTCCCCTATTTCTAATGTTTTGAGATTGGACAAATAAGTCTATCTTGACCTTATCTATATTCTTCATGGTTTTATAAATTTCATTTATATCCCTTCATGTTTCTAGCCTGAAGAGCTTTATTTTTTTAAAAACATGTTTTCAAGCAGCAATATTGAAAATGTAGGTGTGCCTTTTCCACTGGATTATTTTTTTTCTTAGAGGAGGGAAGGTATAGAATACATTTAAGACATACATACATGCATATATATATGTATATATACATATATACACACGTGAATATGTGTGTATACGTACATACATATATGTATGTGTGTGTGTATGTGTGTGTGTGTGTGTGTGTGTGTGTGTGTGTGTGTGTATATATATATATATATATATATATATATATATATGTATTGGTAAAGCAGTTGGGGTTAAGTGACTTGCCCACAGTCACATAGCTAGTAAGTTTCAAGTGTCTGAGGCCGGGTTTGAACTCAGGTCCTCTTGACTCCAAAGCCAGTGCTCACCACTTAGTTGCCCCAGTTTCTCCTTATGTTAACTTTTCTTTTCACTGTTGTACTAGTTTTAAACATTTAGTGCCTGTATCTTCTCATCCAGTGCTGCCTAACCCATACTGTTGTCACAGAATTGAAAAGCAAAAAGTCTCTACCAGCCATCATGTTGTGTGGTTAGTTATCCCTGAAATACAGTCTCACCCACAACCACTGCCTCTCTTTCTATGGTATTGAACTCATAGCATCCTGTCTAGCCACCAGCCCTATCTACTTCTGGATTCCCTAAATGTCCCTGTCAGAATTGAAATTATTTGTTTACCCACAATGGTGGGAGAGGAGGAGGAGTTCTTCCTCTGTGTTGAGGAAGAGGAGGTGTTGAGGAATGACTGGAAATAACATCTTCATCTGTTTTTCCTGCTTAGCCCTTCAACATCCCAAACTTCTGACAACAATAAAAGTAGGGTGGTACCAGGTGGTAGAGAGCCTTGAATGTCAGATTAAAGAATCTTTATTATGATATTTAGTGGACAGTGGGGAGCCATTGATGGGTTTTTAGTAATATTAAATTTGTGCATAAGAAATATCCCCCAGGTAGTGATGTACACAGTTCATTAGAGGAAGTGTGACTAGAGGGAGACAAGGAGATGGTTTATGAGGGCCTGAACTAGGATACTGGTGATGGTAGTAGAAAGGAAGGCACATATATGCAAGTTAATATGAAAGTAGGATTGATAGGACTTTGCCTACTGATTGGATTATAAGAGAGAGGGAGGAGTCAAAAGTAACCTCCAAGATTTTCAATCTGGGTAATTGTATGATGCCATAGAATACCAGGGTTCTTAAACTGGGGTCTGTGAAATTTTTTTTTTAATATGTTGATAACTATTTCAAAATAATTGTTTTCCTCTGTAATCCTGTTTATTTCATTTAAAAGCATTACTTTACTTTTTCTTTACTTTCTTTGTTTTTCTGTGTTTTCTTTCACAGTGTGGGTGACATGGAGATATGTTTTGCATGACTCTGCATGTATGACCTGTGTAAACCTATGCTTGTCTTTTCAATGGGAGGGAGAGGAGGGAAGGAGGGAGAGAAATTGGAACTCAAAACATTTTTAAAACAAATTTTAAAAATTGTTTTTGCTTGTCATTGGGGAAAAATTTTAAAAAAAACATTATTTGGAGGGTCCATAGGCTTCACCATATGTGCAAAGGATCCATGGTACAAACAAAGTTTAAGAGCCCCTGCCATAGACAGAAAAGAGAAACCAGAAAGAGAAATAAATTTTTTGAAAAATATAAGAAGTAAATTTAGGTTTAGGTGTGTTCCATTTGAATTTCCAGCAGAGCGTTGAAGGAGGGATATTCATTGTGCTAAAAGTGCAAGTGGGGAGAGTAATAAGATGTGTTAAATGAGAGGATTGTACTAAATGATTTCTGAGTGTCTTCTGTCTTGAAAGATGTATGGGAGTCTGTGCTGGAAAGTAAAAAGTAAAGGAATAATGGAGACAGAAACAGGTAGGAGGAAATAGGCCCATGGGAGGAGGGGCCCCAAAGTGCCATTTGAATGATCTCAGGTGGCAGTCCTGAGTTGTGTGTCTGCCTGACCTTCCTTTCTCCCTGAAGCTGAAAAGTGGACAGACTTTTCCTAAGCACTCATTAGAATATAGAGAAGGACTGTGAGATCTAGGTGTTTGAAAAAAGGGTTGGTCGTCAAGAAACATTCTTTCTGCTTCCCTGAATTTTGCTTCAGTGATTATGTGCATGACTTTGCGAAAGTTTTTTTGACCTTTCTACACAAAGTTATTGTTTGTAGAATAATGCTGGCGATCACTGGGGTGTTGGTAAATGGAGCTGCCATTTGTAAATTACTCTGAAGATAAGCTTTTGCCCTACCTACCGCAGTTACTCTCTCTTCCTTCTAGCCTATCCAAATGACTGCCCCCATGAACATAATCTGCTGCACTGTCCTGCTCAGACTAATGTTGTTCTTTACACCTATAATGGTCTCCCTCTATTCTTATATTTGCCTGTGAACCTATGATATCCTCTTGTCCTTCAAGGCCCAAATGAAAAATCACTTCCATAAAATCTTCCTTGAATCATCCAGGTGTAAGTGTTCTCACTCAAACTTGCTCAAAATGAACTGAGTGCAAATTGAAATACATTTCTAAACCTTATTTTTCTTATTTTTTTTGCAACATGGCTTTTGTGGACCTATATTTTGCATGATTTTACATGTATAATTGATATCATATCCCTTACTTTTTCAGTTGGTGGGGGAATTGCAGGAGAGAGAGAAAATTTGGAACTCAAAAATTTTTTTTAAGAATGTTAGAAATTAAAAAAAAAAAGAATGTTAGAAATTGGGGCAGCTAGGTGGCACAGTGGATAGAGCACCAGCCCTGGATTCAGGAAGACCTGAGTTCAAATCCAGCCTCAGACACTGGACACTTACTAGTTGTCTGACCCTTGACAAGTCACTTCACCCCATTGCCTTGCCAAAAACAAAAACAAAAACAAACAAAAAAAAGAATGTTAAAAATAAATAAATAATAATTGAAAAAATAATCTTAGATACCACAAAAAAAGGAAATGTTCTATCTTGTGTCTCTCATGTGTCTTGTATTTAGACAGTTAACACTTTCTAATTTCTAATTTTTAAAAAAATATATATCTGTAGGTATATCTGTTTAGACCTACTAGATTATTTTGAGGACAGGGACCATGTCTTATGCTTCTTTGTTTCAACCTCAGCATTTACCACAGTGCATTATAGATAGCAAGTACTTATTAATAAGTCTTGGGTCAGTGTATGAATAAAAGAATGAATAGTACTGGAGAGGAATGTGTTTAAGGCTGTGACTAAATTATTTTCATTCTGGAACGATATCTCAACAACACCAGGACATCATGAGGTAATAGACATCATCTAGTATCCTTAATGGATAGTTTTCTTTGCATGGATATGTAGATTATGTTTAACCGTCGCCTTAAGGGGAGGGAGGCATATGTTAATTATTTGCTATGTTGATGATACTGATAGATCTACAAAGTTATAAAGTGAGAAGGCAATGGTATATTTCAAGGACTCCCCAGTGTAAATGAGCAGAATAGAGAACAAATTCACAGGATTCTGTGATGATGAATGCATAGTATTATATTCCTGCATCTTTATGTCTTGTATTTATTGAGAATATTTGGGCTTTTCAAAGTTGCTTTTACATAAATTATTTTATGAAAGTACAGTTGAAGGTGCCTAGTCCTGGAATTTAGCCTGTTTTTGTTGTTGTTCAGTCATTTTTCACTTATATCCAACTTTTCATGACCCCATTTGGGGTTTTCTTGGCAGACTTACTGAAGTGTTTTGCTCATTTTACAGATGGGGAAACTGAGGCAAACAGGGGCAAGTGACTTACCCAGGGTCACAGAGCTAGTAAATGTCTAGGCCAGATCTCAACCTAGGAAGATGAGTCTTCCTGACCCCAGGCCTGGTGCTCTACCCACTGAACCACCTAGCTGGCCATTCAGCCTGTTTAGTATACTTCTAAACAGTTATAATGGAAATCACTTATTCCAATTAATCAAGAAGAACTTATTGACCACTTTCCTCAGCACTGTTCTAGACTCTGTGGGGAAGAAGGAAACAAAAAACAAATGAAGAATTCCTGCCCTTAAGGGGCTTGCAACCAAACAAATGCAAAAATCGTTAAAGAACAGTATGGAGAAAGGTCTATGGTGTTGAATTGTATGTTAGGGATTACAGATACTGTGCTCCTGATGCCACACCTCCCAGAAAGAAAGGGCAAACCAGTGAAGGCTGATGTGGTAGAGGTTGGGCTTAATAGGAAGAAGGACTTGATCTCGACCTTGAGAAGAGGCCAAGGCATTCCAGGAAGGCAACAAGAATAAAGGCCCAAAGCTGGGATAACTGTGGGTGTGGTTGGTGAAGAATTTTAAAGTAAGGTTGCAGTTTTATAGTGAAACTGCTGCTTGTTTTACAGATACCTGCATATTGTCATTTCATGGGGGCAAAGTAATTCCCAAAGGCATTTTGATATCTTAAAAGTTAAAGAGGCTGAAAGTGGGGAGGGATGTTCAGTGTTTTTCCTAAGGGGAAAAAAGATTTGCTATTCCTCTATTTCAAGGCAACCTTTAATTAGCCTAATACATTTTAGAAATATTGGTACATTTAAACATCTTGGTGACATTGTAGCAACACTTTTTTCACATAAGCCTGAAAAGATAAGATGCCTGTGTCGTACCTGCAATGGGTTAACATTTCTGTATTGTGTAGATATGATAGATGTTAGTACAATATGATGAGATGCACTAACTGCAAATGATGATAACGTGTTCATATGGTGGCATTGATGAAATATCATCCCTGCCCACTGCAAGACTGTTGAACCAATTGTTAGCAGCCTAGTATGTTTCTTCTCTGTGGCTAAAGATTCTTCCTTTGTGTTGCTTCCTCTTTACTCAGTGAAAGCATAAATGTAGCCAGAGGGTTTTTTTTAAACCAATATGAATATGGTGCTTTGTATGCCATTATTTAATTGTTCGTGAAGATCAAATTGTACTAAGCAGAGGCATCTGAATCCAATCTTACGCTGTCAGTTGAGAACATGTCAGTCATTTTCTGCAAATCGCCCCCTTAGAGTCACGATGTGTAATACTTTAATTTTAGGCCTTAAAAACTGAAAGAAACATTGTACAAAATGTACTATCAAGAGCTATCCCTCTCACCACACTTTAAAGGGCTTTCTGAGCTAAAAAGGGACCAAGGCACTTAGGCCTTCACTTGAGTTTCTCTCTGGCACACTAATGCAGTGGTGACTACAAACTAGGCTCCCATATTTCTTTTAAAAAATTGTCAAATGCTTCAAAATTGCCTAGTTAATATTTAAGCTAACAGAACACATGGAAGTTGCAATCCAGTTTCCTTTCTCAATCAGCCCCAAATTGTCAGAAGTGATTATCAAGGCTGAAAAGGCTTTTTTTTTTTTTGGTGTTTTGTTCAAATGCTAAAGCTGTGTGTGAACAGCTAGGCCTATGGATTGGCTGTTTTATTTAGTTGACATTTTAATTGAAAATGTAAACTGAAGTTTCTTTTCATTTCTTTGCATTGTTATTGTTATTCTGTTTTGTTTTGTTTTGTTTTTTCTTTTTTTGTTAGCTTGGGTAGACGTGTTCACTGGCATCATTTTGGATAATCGGCCTTTTATATCTTTTTTTCTTGGTAAGCAAATAAATATCTTAAATGTAATTGGTGCAATTACTGTGTGTGCATTGAGCAACTTTATGTTGAGCTTCATGTCATGTCACTTTTTTATGCTGGCATTTTTATGAATTTTTTTTAATTGTGGTGTTCTGAAATATATAATTATTGGCTCAGCTCTGAGTAGTAGAGGCAGAATTCTGTCGTGCTCTTAAACAAATTTATATTCAGTAATACAGAACCACTCTGTTTCTTCTAAGGGCCCTCCACCTCATCTGTGAAAGCAGTCCACTCCCAGATGTTTATGGAACAAAAGCCAGACAATTTAGTTGTCTTGTATACTCCTGAAATTACAGTGGCCTAGTAGGAATTTAGGCAAATGACCAGGGACTCCTTCTTAAGTCAGACTTAGTTTTTTAAGGAGTAAGATGTGAGAGATCATAGATTTATAGGAACAGTAAGTAGATAGCAATAAATTCCCTCTTTGCATGTGCCCCTTAATGAAAGTTTTTACCTTATAATGGCATATAGCATGTTCAGGCCTTATATAAAAGAAGGTGATGGGGGTGGGGACCCTCATGCACGAGCACAAGACTGGGATAGAAAACCAAGTGAGAAGAAGAAGGCATGTGTCAGAGCATGGGAAAGGGAGGACATGATGATCTCTGGATGGCTTGGGTAGATTTGTACAGTACTTTACACATAATAAACACTTAAATATTTGTTGAATTGCATTTGAGGGATGGCTCTATAGGAAGAAGGAAATCTTAAACCAAAACCAGAAAACCATAAGGGGAAAAATGTCAACAAAGAAATCTATTGGAAAACCAAAGCAGAAATTCAACACACAAGCTGAGACTTTTGAGAACTGGCATAGACTTGGACTGTATCAAAGGCAGTTAACGGGATGAACAGTGAAGAGGAGGAAAAGACAGTGTCCTTTCAAGGAACTAAAAAAATTTGTCCTTACTCAGTGTACTGCTCTAGTGTGTTTATAACATCTTAACTTCATGGCAATGCTTAGGATTATATTTGTGGGCTGTATTTCACATTGTCTATGAAAGAAAATCCAAACCAGACTGAGGGAGAGACTAACTGAAGAACAGTCAGAGGGGTTTCATGCTGATGAACATCAATTGTGATATTGTAACGCAGCCTAAATTATGATGAAATCATTGGAGGCATCAGAGCAAAAAGCAAGTGCCGGGGAAGCTATTAACAGTTTAGCATTTCCAGTTCATGCGAGAATGTGGCTTTCACATAGCAGATGCAATATTATAGCCACGTTTAGTAGAAAGTGAAAATATCATACATCTTAGCTAGGCTTTCCTTGTGCCTTTTATGTTACAAAGTTAAATAAAGAGATGAGTTATTCCAGAGAGTACGTTATGCTATTCTCAAGTAGCTCTTTAGGTCCCTCTGCATTTGGAGAAGTGTATGTTTGTATATGTTGTGTATTTGTGTTTAGAGTGAGAATGTTGGAATGAACTAGAGGTGAGGTAAAAGGTTAGAAGTTAAGCTGAAGTCAGGGCTGTTGGATTTTTGTACTCATATCCCCAGCCTTAACATAGTGCCAGGCACCTTGTAAGTGCTTAATGAATGCTTCTTGATTGATTGCTGAGTTTGAAGGAAATGGTACCCTTTCCAAACTCCTAGAAAAATAGTATTAGATGCCTGTATCTTTAATTTGCTCCAGTGTGATTTCAGTTTTCTTGGGCATAGTGGATGACTCCCAAAGCTCCACTCCTTGGTTGCATCTTAAATGGAGATAGCCATGGGTGCTTTCCTGATAGAAACATAGACACGCATATGTATGTATGTATGTATATGTTTTCCTTTTACCAAATTTCAGTTCATATTTATTTTTCTTCTTTGGTAACATTTCATTATTTCCTCAAATTTGATATGACTTATAAAAATATAGGAAGAATCTATCATTTCTTCATAGGAAATTCCCAGTGTGGGAACTCTCCCCACCAAGCCATCACACATCCTAGGACTCTCAGTGGCCTGAGACAGACGGAGGCTCTCAGAGCTGGGAAGGATCAGAGATGGCGCTTAGACTCTTGTCTGACGAATTCCAAGCCCAGGATTGTACTACTAGGCCACACTGCCTGTTTTTAAATATGTATAATTTGAGAAGAATATATATAAACTACTGTAGAGGAGTGAAATTCATGTCAAATGTAATATGGGGAAACCAGTGGAGAAGACTATGGGGATATAGAAAATCCTCATAGAAGTTGGAATTGTGATTTGTAATAAGGATGGGGAACACTTGATGTCTCTAGCTGGCAGACCTAATTCTTGTTGAAGAATTAATATTTTACATAAAAGAAGTTGTTCTCTGTGGGTGGGCTAATGGATCTCAAATAGTACCTTCTAACCGCCAGCTGGGAGATGAGAGTCATGAGAAGAGAACATGATAGGAAATACATCACTCCTGTATATTTTTATTTCAAATATGATACTTTGAAATAATTTCTCATGATCTGTTATCCTCCTCTACCTTGAAAAGTTTCTGTGCTTACCTTTTCATGCTTTGGAGCTATGAAAAGTAATGGCATTTGTCAGAGTTTTAATTCAATAGGATCGTCATAGCCTTTCTTCTCGTTGGCTTTTTATCAGATAATAATTCTGCACCATCCATCTGATTAGAAGAGGGCAGTGCTGCAAACTGTTCTGTACGTATTTTCAGAGAGAGCTCTTTATGGGGCCTACTCCCCTGGGTTTGTTACTATTTCATAGGATCCCAGATTTTGAGCATCAGGGGCCTTTTTCAGTCGTTTAGTCCGACTCCCTCATTTTATAAACAAGGAAGCAGAGGCCCCCCCAGGTCACACAGGTGATAAGTGGCAAATCCAAGATCTGAACCTAGGTCCTCTAACTCAAAAACCAAGTATTCACTACATTGCACCACACACTGTCTTTTCACCCGCTCTGTTGCCCTCCTCAAACAAAGCTACCCTTCTTCCAACTTGTGTATTCTGGTGTGGTATGTCCCAGCACAGCAGTTCACATCCAGACTGCATCAACTGGGCTGTTTTCGTATTTTAAGAGCACTGAATTAGAACAGAGCAGAAGGCTTATTTTAAGTCTCACTATCTTCATTGTGTGGTCTTAGGGTAATTTGATTTGTATCCACAAAATGTTAAAAGACCTACCACAAAGCTTTTAGACACTCCAGAGAGTAGTCCTATTATAGAAATCTCCTGGAAAATCATGCTGAGAATTATATGAGAAGAGAACACATATCAAATTTGTGAACTATGCTGGTAGAGGGAGTAGCCACGCTGAAGTATCGCAATGTCAGCACTCATTTTGAATTTCCCTCTCATCATTAGGTTGTTGAACAGAAGCTACACTATGGTGTTTGTCCAGATCTTTGTGAAATCTCTTTCTCATCACAAGATTATTAATTAATTTGAAGGTAGGGTTGGCTACTTCTTCCCCAAGAAGCTTTCTTTATGTTAGTCATAGTCTTGATTCTTTATTTTGAGAGATTTTGTTTTGGTTTTTGGTTGTCAACAGTTTTTTTGTTTGTTTTGTTTTTAGTAATAGATTTAATTTTAGACTTAGCTCTTTCTGACTGGTTAGCATCCATGGATTTCAGTTTCATTATCTATAAAATAACAACCACAACAATAACAACAATGCCCTTTAAGTTTGCAAAGCACTTTACACATATTGCATCATTCATCCTCACAACAACACTGTGAGGTAGGTGTTATTATCTTCCCCATTTTACAGATGATGAAACTTACGCAGCAGTGGTTAGTCACTTACCCAGGATCAGATAGCTAGAAAGTGTCTGAGGTTGGATTTGAACAAAAGTCTTCTTGACTTCAGGTCCAGTACTGTATCTACTACACTGCCTTGCAGTTCTAATATTCTATCTGGTTTTCACAGAGAATGAATTAACTTTAAAAAAAGGACTGGGTTACTTAAAACTTAGTCTCTATCAAATTACAATTATATTCCCAGTATGTTAAAATGTTAAAATCCAACTTATAATTTGATTTAAAACCCTCCTATCCGGTATGTGTACTAATGAAAGCATTAGAAGAAAAAAGAGAATTTAATGAGACTCCTAGGAAAATTGTGCATGTCATATTGTAATTCATGCCAGATGTTTTTCTTTCATAAGTATGTCTTGTACTAAGTGGTAGGATTATCGTGATATGGAAAAGTGACATTTTTAAGCTCTTAAATGTATTATATGTACATTGTGTGAATAGTGGTGATATTTTTGACTGCTAGAGTAATTATTTTAATCCAGGCTCATTGTTAACTTTTGTCTTGGTTTTGTGTTGGAGATTTTAAAGCAATATTTCCAAAGAAATAATTTAGCCCTGGGCTAGATAAACATAGCATACTTTCCATGAGTCAGGTAGTCTGCCATTGTATGGCATTTACTATTTCATCTGTTTGGAAATTAATTCCTAGTGCTCTATGAAGATGATCCAATTTCAGTGTAATTTGTTGGAATTCTTACTGTGGTTGCACCTCACATCTCAAAAGGTAAAAGCATTTGGTTTGGTTTGGGCTGTAAGAAGAGTTAGAATTTGAAATACTAACCTCACTACTAAGAAAAACCTGTTCCCAGTGTTGTGGTCTGAGTCTGTTCTCATTGAACTGGGATGCTTGACATTCTTGAGGGAATAGAAGCTGATTCCTGCATGCCTATAAAAAAGTAACATATGATGACAGCCTGCTGGACTTTCCAATGCCAAGCCTAGATTCAGCTATGACTGTGGTTGGCTAGATGTTGAATAAGTGTAACCTGAATATCTATTTCAGATTTCACAGCAGTGTCTTCCCATCTTCAGTTTAGATGGTTCCTGTATAAAATGATGATCCACAAAATTAAAGGAACAAGATGGTTTTAGATTGGGGACTAGAGGATAGTTTGCAATGTAGAAAGAATTAATCTCTTTTCTAAGAAAAGATATTTAAGATTTCTATAATCAGCAACAGACAGTGGGGACCTACTGGCTATCCAGAAGAACAGTCAACTAGAGCTCCAGGCCCGAAGTTAGGAAGACTGGAGTTCAAATACATCCTCAGACACTTACTATGTGACCTTGGGCAAGTCACTTCACCCTGTTTGCCTCAGTTTCTTCATCTGTAAAGTGAGCTGGAGAAGGAAATGGCAAACCACTCCAGTAGCTTTGCCAAGAAAAAAAAAACAACAAACCCAAAACAGAAAACAGCCCAACCCAAATGGAGTCATGAAGAGTCAGACATGACTGAAACAACTGAACAAGAAGAACATTTATTATTTTGGAGCCAATTTAACTATTTAAATTGGCTATTAAACTATTAAATTTAACAATTTAATTTGGAGTTCAATTTAACAATCATTTATTAAGTACTGACTATGTGCAAGGTCCTCTGTTAGTCATTGATGAACAAACTAAAATGAAATAGTCTCTGCCCTTTATGAATTTACAGTTTACTGTGCCCACAGGTGACATACCTATAAATAAGTATAATACAATGTAGATAACAATGGTGGCAAAAGAGAGATTAAGCCAAAGTGTTCTAGGAATAACTACAAATGGATAGAACACTTTCATTTGGGTGGATCAGAGAAAACTACAAACAAATGACAGGCTTGAGGGACAGCTTATGTGGAGGAAAAATCATTGTACTTAGCAATTAAAACCTAGCTTCTTAGTAAGTTAGAAAAAAAAAGATATCTGAGGAAAAGCCATTGTGTTGGACTTAGCTATAGAGAACATTGCTAACCTTTGATAGGGGAATTTCAGTAGAATGGCTGAGTCAGAAGCAAATAACAAAGGCTTAAGTAGAGAGAACATTGGCTTTGGAGTCAGATGACTTGGGCTTGAATTTCTATCTGCCACTGTTATGATTGTGAAAAAATTATGTAACTCTATTGGGTTTCAGTTTTCTCACTGGTTAAACTGGTAGGGGTAGACTAACCAACTTCAGAGGTTCCTTCTAGCTCTAAATCTGTGGTCCTATGAACAGATACTTGAGGAAGTAGAAGCAGTTAGTGTAGACTACTCTTTCTAGGAGTTTAGCAGTGAATGGCAGGAAAGATATAGGATGATAGTTCTAGGGAAATTCAGTTCAGTAGGCATTAAGGAAGGAAGATAGGAAGTCATTGCTATCCAAGTCATCTGCTTCTTCTTTGCTATCTGACTGACTACTTGTTTTTCCTGTTCCATAGCAGGAACAAAATTATAAGGTAAGGTAGATTGAAAACTCCAGTTGGTTAATTTTATTATTCAAAAGACTTTTATTAAACACCTATTTGTATGGTGCTGCCAAGTACTGGGTACAAAAATGAAAAATATTGTTGTCTCTGCTCCCAATGGGTATGTGTTGTCACAGGAATGATGAGATTTGTCCACAAAATAAATATGAAACAAAACAGAGTGTGATAGAAACAAAAAGAGACATCCAGACAAAGCACTGGGAGAAATTTGGAGAGTGTGAAATCACTTCCGTGATCCTTCCCCAGCACTTATAGATGAAATTGGGAGAACAAGTGGAGGAAAAATGAAACAAATCTGCTAGTATTTTTATAAAATTCCATTTTTATAATAGATGTAATCTGTGGCCCAGTGCTTCAAGTTCTGAACTCATATGTGTGGAGTCACATGGACAAGGTCTATTCTTTTTTTTTTTTGGCAATTGGGGTTAAGTGACTTGCCCAGGGTCACACAGCTAGTAAGTGTCAAGTGTTTGATCTGAAGCCGGATTTGAATTCAGGTCCTCCTGACTTCAGGGCCGGTACTTTATATATTGCGCCACCTAGCAGCCCCAACAAGGTCAATTCTTAAAGAGTATCCCCAAGAAATCAACAACTATTTGGCCCATTATCCCCTGCCCAGAGTCTACTCTGGGAAAATCTCTGGATTTAGCTTGTCTAGGTCTTCACAGTTGTGGGGAGAAAGGTACTATATATCTTGTTCTGACACTCAAAGTAACAATGCATATATTGATTATAGGACAGCCTTTATTCCAACCCTTAGAAAACACAGAAACACATGCAAAAAAAAGACTCCCAGTAACCCTTAAATGAGTGACACAATTCTCCTCCTTCTATAGCAGGTCCTATCCTTCAAATAATCTTAAAGTCTTCTGGGATCACTGAGCTATCTTGTTTTATAGAATTCCCTCAAAGGGGAGATTCACTTGGGGTAGCTAGATAGGCAGTTACTGATATTCTAGGAAGTCATTTCATCCTACAGAAACCTTCCGAGGGCTTGGGCTGTTCTGAATGAGAAAAACACATAGGTCTACTAGAGAAGCAAACTTCTACATTCCACCCTCTGAAGGAATAGATCGCACTGGAAGGGAAGTATAATTGGGACTGGTAGATAGGCATCTCTCCTTTCCATCAGACTCACGTCTTCCAAATGTTAATAGAAGAGTACAAAGGCCTGGTCCCTTGTTGCTTTGTATCATTGCTTTAGTTGCTTTGTGTAGTTCCTACAAGCACCGTGTGCCATATGCACAATCCTCTTTTCTTGTCAAGGGGAGTTTTGCTCAGGAAATTACTCTTCACTCAACACAAGGCTAGATCCCTGAACTTTTGAACTTGGGATTAATTCCCTATGAATACAACTCCGTAGTGCTGCCTGCCTATGAAATCCTTCTTCCTCTAAGTAAGAGGCTAGACTTTGTCTAGGGAGTATCTCTCCACTGTCAAGGAGGTTGAGACAAAAAAGCGTTGATTGTATTTATTCTCCTTGTATTTATTTATTCTGTATGTAGCATCCCCTTTGGGCTACCACCCAAATTAGGACTCACACTAACAGGTCAGGTCCCTAGAGGGTAGTTCCTACCTCAAGATATCATGGGTACCCACTCCTAATATTTTAGCTTATGAGCCCCAATCAATGTGTTTTCCATGAACAGTCAGCCAGAAGGTACAATTAACTTCCAGCAAAGGCATTTACTACAATGACTTTTTTGTTGTTATTCAATCATTTTCAGTTGTGTCTGATTCTTTGTGGCCCCATTTGGGGTTTTCTTGGCAAAGATACTGGAGTGGTTTGCCATTTCCTTCTCCAGCTCAGGTGAAGAAACTGAGGTTAACAAGGTTAAATGACTTGCCCAGGAACACATAGCTAGTAAGTATCTAGGCCAGATTTGAATTCCAGTCTTCCTGACTCCAGGCCTGGCATTCTATCCACTGAGCCACATAGCTGCCCATGGCTTAGCGAGCTAGAAAATATTCCTCTCCTCCTATATGTACTTTCCCATAGATAGATACAGTGTCTGTAGGCAGAGTGGGAACAACCTTAGAGTACAATGATAGTGAGGCACATATGTTTTGACACTATGTCGCCAAGGCAACTCATGACTCCCAAACTTCAGGGCCAAAATGGCCTTTCCCCCTTAGTGAAATCTTCACAAAGCACCCCCGATTATAATATTTCTGCTAGATGGATTGCTCGTCTATTTCCAAGGGTCTCTTGCTTTTCATAGCTAGTCTGTCAACTGCAAATGCTCATTCTCTCTTGAGTCCATAAACAAGCATCTTCTTTGCAGCCAGAGGTCACATTCCTTGAAGTTAATTTTAGTCTCAAGTGATTACCTTTCTCTATCCATTTCTATCTGGAGTGTGTACCTCTGCCCTATCAACTGTGTCTCACAAACTCTCTCAAAGCAGACTCACTTCTAGATGGGGTCTTTGCTTCTGGGCAGTGGCTGTCTTCTAAGAACATAGCGTAAGGTGTGGGAGGAAGGTTATCTTTTGACAGCCAGAAAGGTTGATCCCTCTGATTTGCTCAGAAAAAAGTGTTCTTATTTCGTAAATAGATTACTGTGTATTAGCACCCTGTTAATATATTAAAATTTCATCATTTGTGATTACTTCATAAGGGAAGGAGAAAACCAAATTACCCCTTAATACACACACACACACACACACACACACACACACACACACACACTTATTTATTTATTTATTTATTTATTTATTTTGTGTATGGCACCTACTATGAGCCAGGCAAAGTGCTAGGTTCCTCACCCCCCCTTTTTTTTTTTTTACAAATATTATCTCATTTGATATACGAATCACTTAACAAATGTTTATTGGTGGGTTAACTAGTATAGAAAAGAAGACAAATGGGGAAATATTTTGGAGGTAGAAATAGCAAGATTTGCCAACAGAGTTGGGTAGAGGGATAGATGATGAGTTCTAGTTCAGAGATGTTGAGTTTGAATTGTTAGAAGGATCACAATATGGAGGCACTCAACAGGCTTTTAGAGTTAGAGCAAAATGTCCAAGTTAGAGTTATAGATTGAGAAGTAATCTAAATAGATATAATATGTAAAGTCATTTCTTGCAGTGGGGAAAGGTTAGATGAGTAAAATGAAATTTGAGTGTGATTGGTACGTTAAAATTCCCATGACCAAGTAAAATGGAAAAAGTTTTATACTTCTCTCTACCTCTCTATTCCTTCTAATCCAGGCTTTCTTGATCACATACCTGGATTATTACAATTTACTAACTAGCCTTCTTATTTTTTTTAACTATTATTTCCAACCTACCCTCACATAACATAGAATAATCTTCCTTAAGTTCCATTTTCATAATGTTCGTTGTCCTATTTTGGCTATATATTGTCTTCTGATTTTCTGTCCTATAAAATTCAAATACCCCAACATAGCCTTTGAGTCAGTCAGTTAGCAAAATTCATTCAATGCCAATACCTCCTTTGCTTTGTTTCCCTTATCAACAAACTGCTTTTAGTTCAGACTCTTCTTTCTTTTAAACTGATTTTTTTTGTGGACAAATGCTTCACATTCTCTGTGGACAACTTAATTGTTCCAGCCTTCATACCTTTGCACATTTCATTCTCCATACATAAAATATGCCTCTGTCAAATCTTATCCATTTTGTTTTTTCAAAGCTTATTTAAAACAATTTCATGAAGCCTCTCCTAATTAACTCCATCAAACTCTGGTCACTGCTTTCTGCCCCTCCACATCATAGATTTTACTGTTGTACATAGATTTTACTATTCAACTCAACAAACATTAATCTAATAGGGAAACTGGCCAGTGAGAGCCCAGTCCTTCGAGCATGCCCCATATGCCCTGCATAGCACTAACCTTTGTGGAGGCTTGGTAAGTTTCTAGACATGTGTGATACATGACTGTTTTTTTTCCTGGTGCACTTCTGAGCAGGCAGAATTATCTTCTGACTGGTTCCTGTTGGTACATGGAGTGGTAATAAAGTCTTTTAATTGGCTGCTGGGCTAAAACTTAGAGTGCATATTAAAGGATTAAGTGTGCTTTCCTCACTTCTCTGGTAGCTTTTGAGTGAAGTGGAAGAAATGTTGTATTCCTCTGGGTGTTGATAAATAACGGGTCCTTCAAATTTGGGAGAACCTGGTAGAGAGATTCCCCACCCTGCGACCTATAGCATTTCTTCTTTCTCACTCGTAAATTCCCAGAGAAGTAAGAGATTACCTATTCTAACCTTTGGTATTTACACCCAATTCTGGCTTGGGAGCCAATTAAAAGACTTCTCATTACTAATAGGAAAGAGAGAATAATGGTACTTGCTCTGAAATAGGATAAAAAAGGCACCTCCTTGATACATTTCTAGAAGCAATCTCATCAAGACAATTCATTCATGAATTCATAAATGTCTTTTTATGAGCATATTGTATACACTATAAAGCTTCACCGGGTGATACACACACACACACACACACACACACACACACACACACACACACACACGCACACACCTCTTAATCCATTACATGTATTAAATGACTACTGTATACTAAGTATTGTTAGGTACTAGAGATGTAAAACCAAAAGTGACACAGTCCCAACCCTAAAGGAACTTATATAAGGAGGAATAGTTGAGGAGAGAGAGAGTAATAACAAGAAAGGGGTATCAGGAAAGACTTCAGAGAGGAGGAAGTACCTTTGCTGAGCCCTGAAAGAAGGTGGAAAGGAGGGAGTACATTCCAGGCATGGCGGATGTCTTGGGAGGATTCATAGAGAAATAAGGTGAGAAATGGAATGTCACATTTGGAGAATGGCTTGCCATTCAGTATGGCTGGAATGTAACATTCATGAAGGATCCTTGTACAAAATATGGCTGGAAAGTATGTGGAGGCCAGGCTTGGGAGTATCTTAGATGCTAAGCTGTTTAGATTTTTCCTAGAGGCATTTATTTGTTTGTTTGTTTATCTATCTATTTATTTATTGAATAGGGGAGCAGCATGGTCAGAGTCTGTACATTAGAAAGATTATTTTTGGACATGTAGAAATAGTGGATGGGAAAGGAAGGTCCCTGAATCTGGGTGATCAATTAAGAGGCCATTACAGTAGTTTAGGCAAAGAGACAATGAGGGCATGAGCTAAGTTGTCCTTGGGCCTGAATTAGAATGACTAACACTCAGCACCTCAAGTTTCCTCACTTATAAAAGGAGATAAATGGACTGGATGATTTCTCTTTCAACTCAAAATCTGTGATCTTTGTAAACTATGGTAAATGGAGTGAAGATAATTAATGTCAGAGATGTTATGGGACTAGAAATAATAAGACTTACTGAAAACAGAAGGTGAGAGGCTCAGGGAGGACTTTGGGTTCCCAAGCCTGAGTTAAAGAGAGAATGTTGGTACTCTGAGCAGAAATAGAGAAGTTCAAAAGAGTCAGGTGAGGAACAATGTAAGTTCAATTTTAGACAATTTTAGATATACAGACCTTGTTGTGTCTCTGGGATATCTAAGCTTTGCTTACTTATAATATTGTGCTTCTTGATTTATTGCTTTGTAAGTACTATTAAACCCTGAAGTTGTAGTATCTAAGAGATAAAAGGTACCCATGAGGTCATCTAGGATAACCTCCTACCACATGCAGAAATCCTCCCTGCACCATCCCGAACAAATAAATAGTCATCTCCCCTAGCTTTCTAGTGATAAGAGAAATGATTAGTAGCAGTCTATTTTCAGACAGCTTTTATTATTAGAAAGTGCTTCTTAAAAGCACAATGTGTCTCTGGGTGTCACCTTTAGGTGAGCTCTGGGACTAGAGTTGGAAGATTTGAGCTCAAATTTGACCACAGTTACTAGGTATATGGCCCTGGCAAAGTAATTTAATCTCTGCACTCAACTTTAAAATGGGATAATAATAGCACCTATCTTACAGGATTGTTGTGAAGACCAAATGATCCTCACAGGACCTAAGTGGTGCAGTGGATAGAGTGTGATGCCTGAAGTCAGGAAGACTCATCTTCCTGAGTTCAAATCTGGCCTCAGACACTTATTAGCTGTGTGACCCTGGGCAAATCCATCTGCCTCAGTTCCTCATCTGTAAAATGAACTGGAAAAGGAAATGGCAAACCACTTCAGTGTCTTTCCCAAGAAAACCCCAAATGGGGTCATGAAAAGACTAACATAACTAAAAAATGAATAAACAACAAAAGAGTTTCTTTTTTGTTCTCTCAGTTTTCATAGAGTCATTTGTAGATTGTTTTCCTGGTTATGCTCATTTCACTCTGCATCACATTTATTGATTCTAATGGCACACTAATATCCCATTACATTTGCGTACTAAAATTTGTTTAGCCATTCACCAATTAATAATAATAAATGTTGTAAGATGATTTGCATACATATTATCTCATTTAATGTTCACAACAAGTAGGTGCTATTATTATCACCATTTTACAGTTTCTGAAACTGAAACTGAGTTAGATTAAGTGTCTTGACCAGGGAAACACAGCTAATAAGCATTTGAGGCAGGATTAGAATTCAGATCTTTGACTCCATGTCCACTACTGCAGTCCTCATTTTACATAGATGCCTCAATGGATGGATATCTACTTCTTTTCAGTTTTTTGCTACCATAAAAAGTGCTGCCATGACTATTTCTAAGGTATAGGGAACCTTTGTTTCTGTATGTGATCTCCTTGGGGAATATGTCTAGCAATCTTAGTCAAAGATTATGAATTTTTAGATACTTTTAAAAGTTTAATTCCAGGATAGTTGGACTAATTCACAGTTCCACCAATATTGTATCAGTATACCTGTCTTTCCACAGCCCCACTAACATTGACTCTTTCCATTTTCACCATCTTTGACTATTTGTTTGGTGGGAGGTGAAATCAGAGATACTTTGATTTGCATTTAAAGTTATTTGGTATAGACTTCTATATTGTGGTTGAACTTATAATCTTTTTGAAAATATTTTATATTGTTTGACCACTTATCCATTGGAGATTGGCTCTTGGTCATATATAGTTGAGTTAATTCCCTACATATCTTGGATATCACTCATTTGTGATAGACATTTATTGTAATTTTTTTCTGGTTTACAGTTATTTCTTACCTTGGATGCATTGATTTTATTCATGATTTTATTCAATTCTATACAATCAAAATGATCTATTTTAACTATTTTTTTAAAAAAAATCTCTATACCTTGTTTGTTTAAGAATCTCCATAAAAGATTCCTGGAAGGGGCGGAGCCAAGATGGCAGAGGGAAAGCAGTGACTTGCTTGTGCTCTTCTCCAAACCCCTCCAAATACTCATAAAAAATGGCTCTAAACAAATTCTGAAGCAGCAGAACCCACAAAAAGACAGAATGAAACAAATTTCCAGCCCAAGACAACCTGGATGATTGATCAGAAAGATGTATCACACTGGTCTGGGAGCACAGTGCAGTGCAACGTGGGAGCACAGGCCACAGTGAACCTGGAGCAGGCCTCAGAGGACTGAACCTCAGGCAGCTGTGGAGGTTTCCAGACTCCTCAATCCGGGAATGCCAAAGACAACTTAGAAGGTCAGTGGGAAAAGTCTGTTTCTGTTGGTGCTGAGAAAGGAAGGCAGGGTTTCAGCTTCATTCCCCAAGAGCATGGTGGGGGGGGGTGCAGTTGCTTCCCGAGCTTCCAGCCCACAGACTGAGGGGGAATCCAGTGGCTGATCAGAGAGGGATTTCAGGGATCTCTTTGCCAGTGATGAGGCAGGAATCTCTTGCTTTGCCCGTGTTTGGATCTGGGTCACAGTTCTGGGTGGCAGTGCTGGGGTGAGGAGGAGTGCTGGCATGGTGGAGCTTGCAGTGGCTGTGGAGAGCAACCCCTCCTCACAGCTACAGGAAAGAAAGGAGTACTTGTGGTCACAGGCCAGGAAAGGAGTAAACACCTTGCCCCTTATCATACCACCTTGCAAGAACTGAAAATTTACGGGTCCCTACGAGTATCTCTGAAAACAGCTGTACAAACCCCTGAAGCTTGGGACAGTATATTCTCCACATTGGAATCAGACTCTTACCTTAACAAAGAACTTAAAACTCCTAATTGGCCAGGATCATGAGCAAACAGCGCAAAAAGAGTCAGACTACATTATCTTACTTTGGTGACAAAGAAGATCAAAATATACAACCAGAAGAAGACAACAAAGTCAAAGCTCCTACATCCAAAGCCTCCAAGAAAAATATGAATCAGTCTCAGGCTTGGAAGAGCTCAAGAGGGATTTTGAGAAGCAAGTAAGAGAAGTAGAGGAAAAACTGGGAAGACAAATGAGAGTGATGCAAGAAAATCATGAAAAACAAGTCAACAGCTTGCTAAAGGAGACCCAAAAAAATACTGAAGAAAATAACACCTTAAAAGATAGCCTAACCCAAATGGCAAAAGAGGTCCAAAAAGCCAATGAGGAGAAAAATGCCCTAAAAAGCAAAATTGGCCACATGGAAAAGGAAGTCCAAAAGCTTACTGAAGAAAATACTTCCTTAAAAATTAGAATAGAGCAATTGGAGGCTAGTGACTTTATGAGAAATCAAGACACGTAAAACAAATCCAAAAGAATGAAAAATAGAAAAATGTGAAATATCTCATTGGAAAAACAACTGACTGGAAAACAGATCTAGGAGAGACAATTTAAAAATTGTTGGACTATCTGAAAGCCGTGATCAAAAAAAAGAGCCTAGACATCATCTTTCAAGAAATTATCAAGGAAAATTGCCCTGATATAGTAGAACCAGAGGGCAAAATAGAAATTGAAAGAATCCAGATCTCCTCCTGAAAGAGATCCCCAAAGGAAAACTCCTAGGAATATTGTAGCCAAATTCCAGAGTTCCCAGGTCAAGGAGAAAATATTACAAGCTGCCAGAAAGAAACAATTCAAGTACTGTGGAAACACAATCAGGATAACACAAGATTTAGCAGCTTCTACATTAAAGGACCACAGGGCATGGAATATAATATTCCGGAGGGCAAAGGAGATAGGATTACAACCAAGAATCACCTACCCAGCAAAACTGAGTATAATCCTTCAGGGGAAAAAATGGTCATTCAGTGAAATAGAGGACTTTCAAGCATTCTTGATGAAAAGACCAGAGCTGAATAGAAAATTTGACTTTCAAATACAGGACTCAGTGGAACATGAAGAGGTAAACAGGAAAGAGAAATCATAAGAGACTTATTAAGATTGAACTGTTTACATTCCTGCATGGAAAGATGATATTTATAACTCATGAGACCTTTGTCAGTATTAGGGTAGTTGGAGGAAAAAAATTATATGTATGTATATAGATAGATAGATAGAGGGCACAGGGTGAGTTGAAGATTAAGGGGTCATATCTGGAGAATAAAATTAAGGGATAGAGAGGATGATACTCAGAGAAGAAGAAAGGGAGAGGTAGAATGGGGTAAATTATCTCACAAAAAAAACAGAAAAGAAAAGTCTCTTACAGTGGAGGGGAAGCAGGGGAAGGTGAGAGGGAATGAGTGAATCTTATTCTCATAGGATTTGGCTTAAGGAGGGAATAACATACACATTCAATTGGGTATGGAAATCTGTCTTACCCTACAGGAAAACAGGGGGGAAAGGGGACAAGAGAGCAGGGGAATGATAGAGAGGAGGGCAGATTGGGAAAGGAGATAATCAGAAGTAAATACTTCTGAGGAGGGACAGGGTCAAAAGAAAGAATAGAATAAATGGGAGGGCAGGATAGGATTAAGGGAAATAGAGTTCATTTTTTACAACATGTCTACTATGAAAGTGTTTTGTATAACTGCACATGTATAACCTATATTGAGTTGTTTGCCTTTTCAATGAGGGTGGGTGGGGAGGGAGGAAGAGAGAAAATTTGAAACCTAAAGTTTTAAAAATATATGTTTAAAAAAATGTTTTCACATGCTACTGGGAAATAAGAAATACAGGAAATGGGGTACAGAAGTCTGTCCTAGCCTACAGGAAAATAGAAGGGGAAGGGGATAAGAGAAGAGGGGAGAGAGAGAAGAGAGGAGAGACTAGGGGAAGGGATATTCAGAATGCATGCCATCTTGGGGTGGGGGGAGGGGGATGGGGTGAAAATTTGGAACTCAAAAACTTGTGGAAGTGAATGTTGAAAACTAAAAATAAATTAATATTTTAAAAAAGATTTCTGACCTCATTCTGTTTTAATTTTTTTTAATGGTGTGACTTTTAACATTCTGGTCACATGTCCATTTTTTAGCTTTTTATAATACATGGTATAAAGTAACTTATCTAAGCCTAATTTTTGCCAAACTTCCATCAAGTTTTTCAAGCAGTTTTTTCTTTCGTATAGGGAGATCTTCAAGAAATCTGTGTTCCCAGATTTATTGAATACTGAATTGTTGTTTAGTTGTTTCTGATTTTTCTTTATTTACTATGCTTCACTGATCTGCTTTTCAAATTTTAACTAGTACCAAATAGTTTTAATTTTTTAATATAATTTGAGATCTGCAAATGCTATTGCCTCTAAATTTCATTATTTTCTTTATGATTCTGGACTATTTTGTGTTCAAAATGAATTTCTTTAGTATTTAACAAGCCTCTGGAAAGTACCTCATTCATATTTGATTAGTATATTGTTAAATTTGTACATGAATTTGGATAATATCATTGTTATATTGATGCAGCTCAGCCAAAAGCAACAAACATCTCTTCCCCCACACCCGATTATTAAATTCACTCTTTACTTCTTTCAAATATGCTTTGAAATTGCATTTATATCAGTCCTGAGTGTTTCTTGGTGTGTTGACTCCCTGATCTCTTGTTTTATATGTAGTTATTTTGAAAGATTTCTGTTTCTCTTTTTACTCTTGGATTTTGATATAGTTATATAAAAAAAACTGTTAACTACCACAATTGCTGATTCTCTGGGTTTTTCTAACTAATCCAGTATGTTATCAACAAATAATGATAACCTTGTCTCCTCCACATGTTTTATTGCATTTGTAGACTAGATTTATTGCAAAATCTTCTAGCTTTCCCCATTGCAAATAATGATATTTTTGGTTTTAGGATTGTACATCTATAATGTTAAAATGGACTTTCTATGCCTTTGTTTTGTAGGATTTTTAGCATAAGTGAGTGTTGTGTTTGGTCAAAGTCATTTTCTGTATCTATTAATATAATCATATGATTTGCAAGGTACCACTTACAAAGAAAGTAGCATCATTCATGAACTAGTCCTGGGATTTCATTGGTATAGGGAATTCTTCAATTAGGAAACTCCCTCTATCAAGGCAAGTTGGCACCTTCTTTGCAAATTGTAGTCTAAAAAAGTTGCCTAGAGAACTGACAGGTAAGAGATTTGCCCATCGTCATGTAGCCAGTCTGTCAGATAAGGCAGGCACAGTGTATAGAGTTCCTGGACCTGGAGTCAGGAATACCTGAGTTCAAATACAGCCTCAAACACTAGCTATGTGATCCTGAGTAAGTCACTTAAACTCTGCCTCAGTTTCCTCAACTGTAAAATAAGAATAATAATTACATCTACCTCGGAGCATCATTGCATAAAATACAATAATATTTATAATAATAAATTTACTTAGTAATAAATTTAGTAAATAATAATAGTAATAAAATAAAGCATTTAGCACAGTTTGCATATATCTGTGTATGTGTGTGTGTGTATGTATGTATGTATTTAAAAACTGAAATGATGCTTGTCTCTCTCATTATTTCCAAAGCCTATAAGCATTGTTTTGCTGTGTGATATTAGGAGACCTCTTGTTGGAGGTAGCAGTGTCCCTGGAACATGCCCTGATCTCATTTTCATTCATCTGCAGGCTGTTTATCAATATAATAATAAGATGGATTTTTAAAAATTAGATGCGAGTGCAGTATCATAGATAATTTTAGAAATCTCAAACCTTCCCCTCCTCAAAATACTTTTACATGCTATATAGTTGTTGTTGTTGTTGTTGTTTTAAGGTAGTATGAGTGCTCATGCAAGGCCATCGGGAGGGTGCCTTGTAGAGAAGGAAGTGTAAGAAAATAGTCAGGGTTTGCATGCAGAGCAATGGATAGACATTCAGTAGCCTATTAATAAGGAAAAGAAGACGTAAGAGGAAGCAACAATGAAACTCAGCTTCTAGGGCTTGTTCTACTTGATGACATTAGAATTTTCATGATAAAGTCAGCGGTAACCTTTATCGTTTTATATTTAATTTAATGGCTTGGAAGCTAGAGAAGCCAGTAGGGCCTCATTTATCATCTGGCAAATATCATTCTCTTTTGATAATATTTTATTGTGCTAACTAAAGGAGACATGAAATTAAAAATAGGTCAGAAAGATTTGACATTCCAGTTTTGTTGATTTAAGTAGAGGGAGAGGAGGTAACTTCACCCCCCACACCTCCCTCTTAGAACCTAGCTGCCTTTGAGTGATATTATGATGAAAACAGTACGCAAATGAGAGCTCAAAAAAAATAGAATACATAAAGTTAAAGATTATGCTTTTAGGAAATAATTCCACCTTGAAGCATCAGTGAAAAGCACACAATTACAAGAATTATCTCAAGTTAATGTTCAGTTTTATTTTTACTATAAGGAAATGTATTTATTCGGAGTGTTTCACTTTACTAAAAAAAAAAGAGAGAGAGAGAATTGATCAAGGGGTTGAATTTATGTTGTGTCTCAGTTATTTTCTTTCTACTACCTCTCCACACTCTCTTCCACTACCACTCTTCTGTCCCAAAAATTCTCCATTACCTGTTGAGCTACTAAGAAAATTCCATGTGTTGAACTCCAACTCTCTTTAATTAACTCACCTCCCTGAATTAATATCCCCTTCATGAGCCCAAGAACTAATAATAATTTTTTTACAGTATGCACTCAGCTTGTACTCATACACACTTATGTCTCCAGCATAAAAGAAGTATTTTGAGAATTAGGCATATTATGTGAAGATGGGGACGGAGACTAGAGACTAGACCTTTGATCTCATCAGTGTAGTAAGTAATTGATAAGGAACTTGGTTCACCAAACTGGGTGGAAACCTTCTTTGCTTCTTATATTCCTAGAGAGTGCATAGGGACCTGAAAAGTTAAGTGACTTGCCCGGCTTCATATAGTTAGTGTTTGTCAGAAGCAAAACTGGAATCCAGATGTTCCTGGCTATGGGGCCAGTGCCCTATCTACAAAATCACATTGCTTCTCTTTATAAAGATAGTGGTTTTAATTTGGCAAGTCTCTATAGAGTAAGATAGTGGACAAGAAATAAAGCAGTTATCCCTCTCTTCATGAATTAAGACACCAAGAACTTTAATGAGGCAACAACCCAAGGAATTAAATAGAGAAGGCTAACTCCTAATCCCTAATGCACTGACTCAGCATCATACCCCCCTCCTCCCCAGGCCCTACATACACCCCAGCTTTGCTGCTTTGGCTGGGCTACTCAGTAAGACCCACAGTCTTGTGATCTGGGTTCTACTCAGCCATTCCCTTCTGCTGTAGTCACGGCCAACACAACTCCTCTGCCTCTGCTTTCACCCTACCATTTTGTGGCAACAAGCATCATAATTCAAATCTTTCTCCTCTACTCCTTGTAACCTGTAAGGAGGCAGAGTGAACTTCACATTAGCCAACAGCATGTGAGGTACTCTGTTATAGTGCTCAGCCAGGGAATTAAGGAACAGAGAGAACTGGGGCCAGTATGTATGGTGTAGACAGGGCTCTGTAATAGCCTGAAGGAAAGGGGACTGTTACCCAGCTGAGTCAAATGTCTCTAGAAATCACTTGAGACAAAGATTGAGATGAAAAGTGAATTCCACAGCACGGGAGGAGGCTGAGACAACTTTATGATCCAGACATCAGAGTAACCACCATCAAAGGAGAAGTCAGAAAATGAGTGATAGAGGAATATGGGAGGGGGTACTGAAATTAGGGAGAAAATTCTGTTAAAAACCTTGAGCACAATCAGATAAACCTACAAGGATGACATTAATAACAAAGGAAGATGGCCTCCAGAACAACTAAATGAGTCAAAACAACGATTATTGAAAGAACAAGGAAAATGAATCTCCGCCAGATGAGGCAGGAGACCCTGTGGATTCCTAAGAGAGTGTGGAGCTGGATGTTGCTGAATGGTTAAAGAGAGAAATAAGAATTCAAGAAGAATTTATACCCTTCATCACACAGCTGCTTCCTCTGTTCTCACTCAGCTCTGTATCCTCAGGCATCATTGGTTTTCTTCAAGCCACATTCAAGCCATTACCTTTGCATACCAGTGCCAGCAGGTCATTCATAGCTTTCTACCTACCACTGCTGCTGACTCATTTGACCAGAATGATATGGATCTAAGTTTTTCTCCTTGTTCTGGGAAATTATAAAATATGAACGAATGATTCTCTCTTTCTAATCAGAGCCATCAGGCCAGGGAATGTCTTCCCCACAAGCCCAGCAATGAAAAGAAGAATCTTACTTTGTGGTGCATATATAGAGCAGTTAAAAAACAACAACTTTTACTCTCTCACAGGTGTTCCCACTCTATTGTATTTCTTAGTTGAATTTAAATAATGAAACAGAGATCAGTAATGTAATGGTTAATCATATTTTATTTTAAAGAAACAGCAGTGAAACAGAAAGCAAAATAAAATTTAAGACATAATTATTCAAGTGAGATAGAGACAGATAAAAGGAGAGAGAGGGAGAGGGAGAGAGAGAGAGAGAGAGAGAGAGAGAGAGAGAGAGAGAGAGAGAGAGAGAGAGAGAAGGGAGGGAGAAAGAGGGGAGAGATGGAGAAGAAAGTGAGGGGGAAGAAAGAGAGAAGTCACCATTGCTCTTCCCAATAGTATGAATGGTTCCAGCTACTCTGAATCTGTTCCTCCTAGTTTCCACATAATCTAGTTGTCCTAACATTCACTCCTGTGGTCCTGGGCTGAAACCTCTCACTCTATTCCGATTATTGCACTGAGGACTCTGCTTTCAGTTCTCTTAGCCCCTCTGTGCTGGTTCCTGCTTACTATAGGCCAGCAGAGCTCACTCCTGATGCTGCTTCCACTTCAGGCAGCTAGGTAGTACACTGGATAGGGCTGGACCTGAAGTTCAAATTTGGCCTCAGATACTTATTAGGTGTATAACCCCAGGCAAGTCACCTCTGTTTGACTCAGTTTTCTGGATTGTAAAATGAGGATAATAGCATTTAACTCACAGTTATGAGTTGTGAGGCTCAGATGAGATAGTATTTGTAAAACACTCACAGTGCCTGGCACATAGTAGGCACCATATGAATGCTTATTCTCCTTGCTTTCCTCCCTTCTCTCCCTCCCCCCTTCCCAAGGTAAGACAAACATTTGAAGCCCCAAGGAGGGAAGTGCTTTTGGGCAGGGAGGGGAAGATTTCTATCATGATGTATGTCTTTCTAGCAAATCTAAGGGATGTTGTATTCTGTTTGAGGGGGTGGAAGAAATAATAAAACTGGTAAGTGATAAGGTTAAGAAAGTTCTGATAACTTTTATTAAAGTAGTGTGTTGTTAGAGTCATACAGTCAATATTGTTATTATAACTTTCATTCTTAACATGGAATTTAAAGTTTTAGCACTTTATTTTGAGTCATGCAGTTTTAAAAGTTGAAACAGATTTACTGTGGTAATAGCAAACAATAGATCTTTCACAAGAAATACACATTCATGCACACAAACAAACATGACCCAATTTTCAGACAGAGGAACATGTCAGAAAGTTCTTTGCTTTCTTGATGTTTATTAGCTTCTGACAGTGTCAATGATAAGATTAGATCATTCTTTGAGATATTCCATTTCCATTTCATTATTTATAGCTATTAATATTTATATAACATAATGTAAGGAAAATCACAATGTAAGAAATTGGAATAATGGTAAATATGTATTTAATTTTCCATGGACTTTAATAAGTTACTAAATTGTTTCAGAGGAGGCATTTTAATTTTCCTCTATTTTCCGCCAAAGTTTATAGAAACACTAAGGATAAATCAAGATCATTGATTGGAAAATTTAGATATTTCCTTTAATGTTTCAATAATGTGTTTTGAAAGCTTCCGGTGATGTATGGAATCAGTGCAATGATTTTGGCGATAGATTTTGTGTGTGTGTATGTTGAACAGAGAATATTGATTGCCAAAATTAAGGCCACTTTTTAGTTGTGGGTTATTTGAAGACTTTCAGCTTTTTTACCCTTCAGATCTATACTAGCAAAGCTACTTCTATTAAACCATTATTTTTTATTTGTGTGTATTGCTTGTTATATCATCTATATTGTATTCAATAGCTAGAGTAAAGCAAATTGATTTCTGTCATTCCTGCCGTGAGGTGGCTCCTAATGAAAGGTAGGTGACTCAGCTAATTTGCACAGTAGCATTGGGTTTATAATGAGTTGGTACAGTATAACAACATATTTGATTTTAGGGATTTCTTTTTCATTAACACAGAAAAATTGCTGTTTAGGTAATGGCAATAATAGTTGTAAGTAGCCTGGAAGCCTCCATGTAGCTATGAAGATATTCTGAGGACAGCAGCCTTCCTTTGGAGCTCTTACAAATTCTCACTAACGTGGTAATTTTGGTAATTCATACAAGTTTTTTTTTCTTTTCTGTCTTCTCCTCTGTCTCTGAGTTATATACATCTAGAATCCTCAAGTATTTCAACAAGAGACAAATCATACTGCTAAAAGTAGAACTCACCTCATTAAACTAATCCTACTCTTCTTTGGGGCATAGGTTGACCTAAAAATGAAATTCATTTCTTAGAATATCCTGACTGTGAATGTTCTGTTTCTTCCCATTCATCTTACCCTTCAGAAAGTTGGTAATAAATGAAATAGAGAAGATCAGAACTGTTTATGGGAATGAGCAGGACCTCCCTGACAAAACGTGTTTAATGCTTTTCTGACATGTCATCTGGTTTCATGCTTTTACTTTTCAAAATGTTTTCCAACCTGTTCGTTTCTATGATCTTACAACAACCCAGTTAAGTAAGTAGAGGAAGACATTATTATCTTAAAATAACACTAAGAATAATAGTTATTATTAATAATAGTAAGTGGTTTTATTAGTGAAAATATCATTTAAAAAGATCCATTACCATTTACTTCGTTGTTGTGTCCTAAGATCCTTGGGACCTTTCCATCAGACTTGATCTGACTGCATTGTCTGTCCAATTATAATGTGATCTCCTTGAGAGCAAGGACTGCCTCCCCTTTTCCATTTGTGTGTCCAATTCGTAGGAGAGAGCTTTGAAAATAGCAAGTGTTTCGTCATCCTTTCATTCACCTGTCTTATGCTTCAAGAGCTTGTGAACTCATTTCTTAACAGATGTAGAATCACAGAGTTTCAGATATGGAAAAAAACCTCAGAAGCCATCTGGTCAATACCATACCTGAAAAGAATCCATCCTACAAAACACCTGACAAATGCCCATCGAATCTTTGCTCAATGACACATTTCTAAGGAAAAACTGTGACCTTCCAAGATAGTCAATCCATTCTGCTTTTAGATAGTTCCAATTGCTAGGAAGGTTTTACTTACATTTAGACTAAATCTGCCTTTTAAAACATTTCACCCATTACTCCTACTTCTCACCAAGACAAAGCAGAATAAATCTCACTTTCATGTGCCAGTCCTTCAAATCTTTGATGACAACCATCATGTTGCCCCTAAATCTTCTGTCATCTAGGCTAAACATCCTTACTTCCACTGACCAATTCTCATTCACATGATCTTGAGACTCTTCACCTTCCTCATTGCTAGCCTTGGGATATGCCCTAGTTTGCCAATGCCCTACTAAAACTGTGGTTCCCAGAAATAAATATGATCTGACTAGGGTAAGGAATTTCATCTACCTTCCTGGATACTATGCATCTGAGTACAGCCTAAGATCACATTAACTTTCTTACTTTTGCCAAGTCACAATATTTATTCCTCTTTTACTTAAAATCTGTCAAAATTGAAGTATTTGAGCTATAGAAGAGGGAGGAACTTGGAGTCATTTGGAGGGTTTGGAAGTTTGAAGAGGTTCATGGATTGAAATGGGGAAGGGAAATTGGAAAGGACATGATGGAACGGAGGACTTGAGTGTTAGGATCCAAGGAAAAGGATAGGGGCGAAAAGGAGAAAAAGATGGTCCATTAAAATGCAAGAGAGACAGTCTGGTAAGACAATATAAGAAGTTTATAAGAGAAAGGAAGTTGAGCTTTACATGTGGCTAACAATATACTAACAAGATATAAAAGAATGACAACTTTAGTATTGGAGACTGCATTCTCTCCCTCTCTCTCTCTCTCTCTCTCTCTCTCTCTCTCTCTCTCTCTCTCTCTCTCTCTCTCTCTCTCTCTTTCTCTCTCTCCTTTCCCCTCTTCCCCCCGTCTCTCTGTCTCTCTGTCTCTGTCACACACACACACACACACACACACACACACACACACACACGTGCACACAGCCCATAACACTTCTCCAAGGGATCTTCTTACAAAAATCTTACTTCCAAGCAAACATGGAAAGCATGCAGAATATCGAGTGAACTATATAAAATACATCTTGTTTGTATTTCTTCCATGGTCAAGTGACAATGCTCAAAGTATAGGTTGGTCTCCCTCCTTGTAGAAAAGATAGAAAGGCTTGAGGAATATGTCTCAACTCTCTAGGTACAATGAAATTCTCTAAAAATGGAAGCAGGCCTTCGATAATGGTGTTAAGGGGGGAGGACAAGGGAGGAAAAAAGGGAAGAACAGTTGAACCCCTGAAGCTAAGACAAGTTCTGATGTTCTTCTGAAAAAGTAGGAAGCTGAATTTTCCAAAGAAACAGTCACTTATGCTTCAAATAAAGATGATATGTTTCCATAGGTATTGTCAAATGAGAGAATATCCAGTAAGGATCAAAGAAAGAAGAGATGAGTAGTTGTTGACATCCTGCTGAGGGTACTGGAGTATCTGTTTGTCATCTTGATTAACAATAGAAGTTTGCCGTCTGCCTAGGGCATGTACCCAAGATGGAGGAGAGAACCACCTGACATTTATCAGACTGATGGGCTACTATTCACTTATGGTGATTCCCATGGGCACAAATAATACTTCCAGAAAAAATCCACAAAACATTGCTCAAGATTTAAAGCCTTAGTGGCATAGATAGTTGAAAACAAGCTCAGCTGCCCAGGGAAGATAAGAGAAGCAGCAAAGAAATAGATTCAAGTAGTGATTATCTATTTAAGAAAATGGAAACTGAGAAAGAAAAGGGAAGGTCAACAAGCCTTTATTAGGTACCTGCCATGTGCCAGGCATTATGCTAAGTGCTTTAACATTATTTCATTTCATCCTCACAACTGGACAAAGTAGGGGCCCTTAGTGATCTCCTTTTTGCAGTTGAGGAAACAAATGGATGAAAGGTGAATTTCCCAGAGTCACACAGTTTAAAAGTAAATGTTTGAGGTTGGATTTGAACCCAGGTCTTTCTGTCTCCAAGTCCAGCACTCTATCCACTACAATAACTAGCTGCCTCTAAGAGGATTTGGATTTCTGACCCATGGCTTACATATAGGAATGGCAGGTTGCTGGACAGGGATGGAGTTCACCTAACAAGAACTGGTTTGAATGGATTTGCCTAAAGTCCTGCAAACTAAAAATAGAGGAGGGAAATAATCACCAAGCTAGAAGGTACAGAGGACAATGGGGACAAATAGGAAGAGACACCTAGAAGGTCCCACAAGACAGAATTCAAAAAAGAAAATAATAGAACCCATGACCCTGTGTGTGTGTGTGTGTGTGTGTGTGTGTTGTATGTATGTAAAAAGTAAGTCAAATGTTATTAAGACCCAAGCACTATACTAAGCACTGGGGATATAAAGAAAGGTTTAAAAAAAAACTAGTTCCTGCTATTAAGCTTACAGTCTATTGAATAAAGATAACAAGTAAGATGAACTGGAGATCTTAATAGGAGTAAAAATAGATTTCATAGGTATGAATAAAAATTATTGGGATGGGACCTCTAACTACAATATGCTTCTGAAAGATGCTACTTTATTCAAAAGGAAGAGGTTGGGCAAAATGGGAAGTTATATCTAGTCATTTGGATCTTTGAGTTCATCAATATGGGTGTTCTCTCTGTCTTCCTATCATATGTTACACTCATCCAAGTCCTTCTACAAATCTACCAAAGGGATTCCACCCTGTGGGATTCATATCATATGGGCATTCCTCACTTTCTTTTGGCATCATAAAGGATACATATGCATGGAGTATCCAGCCTGTTCATCAGTTACCCTCCATCCTCACCATGTGACCAGTCCATCCTCTCTTTTGCTCATATGTTTCTTTGAGATACTTCATTCTTTGCTTTTCTTTATGTAATTTCTCATTTATAATATCCAATGACACTGGAAGACTATTGGTATAAGGAAGAGGAGACATTGAAGACAGTGATGGTGAGTATGGAGATGATGGTAATTATAATGATAATGATGGTCCTAGGCCTTTTCTTCCCCCTTTGGAAAGACCAAATGTCAACAGTCTGGTCAATGTCATGGGTGATGCCAAATCTTTGCAGTTTACTATGAGTCTCAGCGCAGGATGGTGATGATGAACCAGAGCAGCACCAGGAACATCGTATCTACGTTATGGATAATAACACTGCCAATATAGTCACAAATTTCTTCTCCCAATGTGGAGTACTGACAGTGAGCAGGAGCAGTCCCAGAACATCTCAGCCATAACATGGATGCATCTGGCATAGTCAACAGTTTATCACATGTCAGGATCATCTCTAATATAAAGTGTCTAAGAGGTCACAAGACATACACAACCTGTCCCAGTAACTAAGATGATACCAAGGCTCTCCCAGTATTCTGCAACCAACTCAGTATTCCCTGTCCCACCTGCCAAAATTTACTCTTCCCTGAAAGCCACATGGGGAATGATACAAAATATTTGCCCTCTTAAAGGCCTGTGGACAGACTACCCTCTTCTTCCACAGGGGCTAAAAAAGGGCTCTCCCTCTCCCTTATTCAGGTACTCAGAATTATTATGAAGTTGGCTAAGGGATCCCCCTTCTTCAAAATAAATATCTACCATTGTTATCTAGCAACACTTTTACCCCTTTATGCTATTAAAAAGTAAGGTGCCACCCAATAATACCACTTCTTGGTCCCCCAAACCCTTTATGGGAAGGAGTTTCTTGAAATATCTCAGAGGAAAGGAAGCCTGTTGATGAAGGGAGACCAGCACTACTTCTCCAGGGTATATAAGCTCTTGGCAAGGGGGAGAGGTTGGAGGGAGGGAGGGAGAGAGGGAAGAGGGGAAAGGAGGAGGGGGAGAGAGAGAGCAAGAACGTGCATGGGTGAGAGAGAGAGAGGAGAGAGAGAGAGAGAGAGAGAGAGAGAGAGAGAGAGAGAGAGAGAGAGGGAATTTGAGGCACTTTTTTCTTCAGCACAAAATTCCGTTGGCCTAATAGGTTGGACACTTGGCCTGGGCAGTCAGATGTCACACTATTTTGTTTATTGTTTTGGTGGTGAAGAATGAAATGGCAAACCCCTCCAGTATCTCTGCCAAGAAAACCCCAAGGATAGCATTGGCATGCTATGGTCCATGGGATCACAAAGAGTTGGACATGACTGAATGACTGAACAACAGCAGCTGTTAGTTAGGATTCCTCAGTTGTAAAATGGGAATAGTAATAGCACCTGTGTTATTGTGAGGATCAAATGAGATAATATTTGCAAAGCACTTAGCACAGTGCCTGGCACATAGTAGGTATTTATAAATGCTTGTTTCCTTATTTCCTAATGCTGGCCACTTCTTAATACCTGCCACATGCTCCAGTTAGTCTGGCATTTATGGATAGACCTGCAGAAATATGGTCATAAGGGCCAAGAGGAGAGATTGCTGGACTACCTACTTTGTGTCTTTCAGGGCTATGGTATGTTCTGGGCCCCACTTGAATGAGACACACTTGCAAATGACATAATAAGTGAGGACTATAGGGATACCCAGGTGGGGCATATCAGATATGGTCGTTGCATTGGTAGTTTCTGCTGATGTATTTTTAATCTGATACAAGGTAGAGTTCTATGATGTGGGTAGGAAGTTTAAAAACATTATGAAATGACTGTGGTTTAAAGAACAAAAAACAGTAATAAGAGTTTTGTTTGAAAACTCGGCATATCATACCAGAATAATCTTATTTCCATTTTTTGCTAAGGTAACTAGACTGGTAGATCAGGGAAATACCATGAGATGCAGTTTACCTAGCTTTTAGCATTTGACAAAGCTTCTCATGCTGTTCTTGTGGAAAAGATGGAAAGCAGATGATAGTACAATTAGGTAGATTTGGAACTGGTTGAATGGTCAGACCAAGGTGTAGTAATTAGTGGTTTGATGTCAACCTGGATAGAGGTTTCCAGTGGAGTGTCCTAGGGATCTGTCATTGGCCCTGTGCTCTATAATATTCTTGTCCATGACTCGGATAATGGCATAGATCGTATACTTATCAAATATGCAGGTGAAGCCAAGCTGGGAGAGATAGCTAACCCCACTGGATGATAAAGCTGAGATTCTAAAAGGTCTTGATAGGTTAGCAGTGTATTTGGTCCAATCTAATAAGATGAAGGGCAGCCAGGTGGCACAGTAGATAGAGTACTAAGTGGAGTTAGAAAGATTAATCTGAGTTCAAATCTGGTTGTGTGACCCTGGGCAAGTTGTTTAATCCTGTTTGCCTCAGTTTCATCATCTGTAAATTGAACTGGAGAAGAAAGTGGCAAATCACTCCAGTTTCTTTGCCAAGAAAATCCCAAATGGGATCACAGAGTCAGACACAACTGAAACAACTGAACAGAACAATATAATTAAATTTAATAGAGATGAATACAGTTTGCATTTGTGCTAGAAAATGAACTTCACCAATGCAAGATTGGAGGGTTGGGGCATGGCTAGATAGTATTTCATCAGAAAAAAAATATCTGAGAGATAATGAAACATACCTTTCTTTCCTGTACTAGAGAGGCAGGGACTTTGGAGATAGAATGTTACATATGTTTTTGGATACAGTCATTGTGTTTGTTTGACTTTATTTCTTTGTTATAAAGGAGAATTCAGATCCAGGAGTTAAGTCACAATATCTATGACTGTGATGTAAAAATAAAAGGCACCAACAAAAGTATTTTTTGAAGGAAAAAACAATCTTGTAGTTCAATTGTTGACTCTCAATGAGTCAACAATGTTATATGACAGCCAAGGAAGCTAATGAAGTCTTAAGTGACATTGAAATTGGCAGAGTGCATAGGTCCAGGGAAGTGATAGCCCCATTTTGTTCTGCCCTGATGAGACCACATAAATAATTATAGTAAAAAAAATAGTAATAATAGCTAAAAATTTATATAGCACCTACTTCTGCCAGGCACTATGCTAAATGCTTAACAAATATTCTTATTTGATCCTCACAACAACCCTGGGAAGTAGGCACTATTATCATCTTCATTTTACAAATGAGGAAACTGAAACAAACAGACATGAACTCCTTGCCAAGGATCACACAGCCAGTAAGTGCATGAATCTGGATTTGAACTCAGGTCTTCTTGCCTCCAGGATACACCTCACATATTGTATTTAGTTCCTGGAGCTACATTTTAGGAAGAATACTTTTGAGCTAGAGAACATGCCAAGGTGGATGTTTAGGATGAAGTGCGGCTTTGGAGAATGAATTCAGGGCTTCTAAAGGCTACTTGTTGGCCCTAGTTGAGATTATAGACCCATTAGTGCTCCCCCTCTTCTTCCCCCTGGAGGCTTACAGCAAACCTTTATTTGATCACCACCAGGAAAGAGAGATAGATTTAGTCGGTCAGTGCCTTTTGTAGGCATGCTCAATTGTGGCTCAGCAGCCAATCAAAAGGCTTTTCTTCACCACCAAGTAAGTGGAAGAGAACCAGTCATAGATAACCAATTACTTAATTCATTGTCATCATGTATTTCCAGAAGCAAGCTCACCAACCCCCTCTCCCCAGCCCCATGGACTGCTAGCAGGCAGAGCCTGTCACTCATACTCCTAGCACTGGGTTCTCATTGTCCCACCACCCATTACATAAGATAAAACTTATGAACAAAGATATATAAAAGTAGAATGAACTGCCTGAAAAAGTAGTGAGGAAAGAAAGGTAAGGAAACAAGCATTTATTTAGCACAGCATTTATTTATTTAAATGTCTTATTTGATCTTTGCAGTATAGGTGCTATAATTATTCCTGCTTTACGATTAAGGAAACTGAGGCAAACAGGGGTTAAGTGACTTGCCCAAGGTCACACAGCTGGTAAGTGTCTGAGTTCAGATTTGAACTGAGGTCTGTTGCTTAATTCATTCTGCCACCTGTCTCTATTAACAAGGTTTATACCATCACTTTTCAAGTATGTTGTAGTGGGGATTCTGATTCACTACTTTGGGTCTCACTCCTCTCATCTGTAAAATGCTGAAATTGGATTAGACAACTTCTTCCAGCTCTAAGTCTGTGAACTTTTTCAGATCCACTAGTATTTAGACTTCCTTATCTTAATAGTTGTAAAATTGATTGTTCCAGATGCTGTATACTCTTTTTTTGACCTTTTTCTGATTCTACTTCTTTTGCCTTGAATTAATTTGACTTTCAAATTTCTTTATAATCTTATTTATCATTTTAATGACATTATAGAATCCCATTATATTATATACCATAGTTTATCAATTCACTGTCTGTTGGACATGTAGGTTACTTCCATGTCGTTGCAATTAAAATATGTATGATACACACACATTTATGTATGTATTTTTAGGTAGGCAGATAGATGTGTACATTTTTTTGTATACATATTTACCTTAAATTATTAGAATAAATTCCTTATAACAGTATATTATTGGGTCAAAGGATATTTTTAAACTGCTATCTGCCCCAGATTTTCCCCCACAAAGATTCTAATGATTTTCAATTACCCAAGCTGTTGCTTTATACCTCTTCTAGCATTTTTCACCTTCCATCTTTGTATAGAGAAGAGGTTTAAAATAGTTCCCTTTTTACAACTTTCTTTGTCTCCATTCACCTCCCTTTCTGCCAGACCATCCAGAGTAGTGCAGTAATAAGCCGTGGTTCCCTTTCTAGCAGTTTGTTGACCCCACTGATAACACCAATCTTGCAACTAGTTTTAGGGGGACAGTTTAGATGAAGAACAATCAGAAACACATTAACAGTGAAGCCTTGCTTAGATAGATGGCTAGAATTCAATGAGTAAGATAAATTAAATGAAGATTTTTTTTAAAAAATTTATTAATTTTCCTTATTTTTTAAGAATCATTCCATTCATAAATAGGCTTTATATACAAAATTCATAAGACATTACCAATACTCTTTCTGTCTTGTGTGTATATATAAATTTTTTAAAATCTTAAAGCCAGGGGGAAATTGTCATTTCATACTGTTCCTCTGATCATCTTAAGGCATATTTCATTGGGAAACAGCGGTTACCAACTAGACACCCAGAGCAGAATTCACATTCCTATTCTGTCCCTCCTGTATGTATTTATCTCACCATAGGATGATGACAGTTGATTCCATTAATATATTTTTTAACCGTGATGTGATTATGGAAAATCATGCCAAAATTGCTAGAGCTAAGACTTGACCTGCCCTGAGGGAATGATGAAAACTCCATACCATTCTCTCTGACCTACCCCACCCCCCACACTCTCCAAATAGTCTTGGCTCTTAATGAGTAAGAGTAGTTTAAGCTGCAATTATTTCCTCTTATACTGACTGTCCTTTTCACCCTGATTACTCTTTGGATGTATAATGGAGAGATAGCTGCTTACAGGCTACCGAGGAGGTCCAGTGAATGGCAGCAATACATACATGGAAAGAGTGCATTCCACTCTCAGAACAACCTGCCTCAAATGAATGCTGCCTTCACAAGTGAAGTGGGCAGGGCTTTCCCCTATTTTTATCTGAAATACCACTTTCCTAGTCTCTGACTTAAAACAGTAAATAATTTTGGGAGGTGGGGAGGGGAGGTTTAGCCATTCATAGCTTGACGTTCATTTCTGCAGAACAAAATGACCATTTGTGTCATTGGGGCCAGTGTTCCCTTTTAGCTGACCCTTCAGTTCATTGAGCCTTCAGCATGAGTAGATCTCCTGTTCATCTGAAGGTAGCATCATATCTGTGATGGGAAGGTCAGTCTAGGGAAACAAGGGAAAATGTTAATATGCCAATATTTACAAAGTTACAAAATGAGAAATTTTAAGCTGATTTATATAGGACTCTAAATAACCAATTCAGTTTAACAAATTTTAAGCCCAACTTTCTATTTTAATTGATTTTCACCATCTATCCTAAGGATGGCTTATCTTTATGGAACATTTTCTAGTTTACAAGCACTCTATATACATTATCTTCTTTGATCCTCAAACAACCATGTGAAGTAGGTTGTACAAATTTTTTCTTCTCATTTTACAGATGGGATAAACTGAGATTGAAAGAAGCTGAATGATTTGCCAATGTTCTTATTGCTAGAAAATGAAAGGTCTAAGACTCGAAGTCAGGGCCCTTAGGCTGTATGCTCTTTTTTATTTACTGTTATCCTCTAAAACAGTAATTGATATTGAGGAGATAGTGTGGTATAGTAGAAGTACACAAAATAATTTGCATTCAAATCTGGTCTCTGTTGCTTACTGTCTCTATGACCTCCTTGGGCCTCAGTTTCTTCATTTGTGAAATGAAGGAGTGGGATGATATGGCCTCTGAGGTCCTTCTAGTGTATGCCTGTGAATCATATCAACAATGAACTACAATAATGATGTAAATAAAGTGAGATAGTAAATAGGGTGCTGGGTTCGGAATTCAGATGACCTGGATTCAGATCCTTCCTCTTCTTCTAACCCTACCTGTATGAACCTGGAAAAGTCACTTTCCTTTTTGGTAGGACTCTGTAGAACTTATCTGCTAAACCATAGATGGTTTACAGTCCACATTAGTACAACATGTTCCTGCACCAAGAGTTCTCCACCCTGACAAAATCATGGATCCTTTATGAATTCACATTAACAATAAAAGCCCAAGGCACAGCAAGATTCTGAGATACCTTCTGACTCAGCCTAGCACTGTTAAAATTTGTTTGATGTAATTTTTGTGTTAAGATAAGTTTATTTCTCTTGTCATATTTTTATAATTATACTGGTAATTCATATGTGGTGTCTATGATTGGTCTTCCTGATTCCAGACCCACTGCTCTATTCATTATGCCACCTAACTATCTCTGTTAAAGAGGTGTGTATGATCACTTGTCAAGTACGTTGTAGTTGGGATCCTGATTCACTGCTTTGGGTCTCACTCCTCTCATCTGTAAAATGGTGTGTGTTGGTTTAGACAACCTCTTCCAGCTCCAAGTCTGTGAACTTTTTCCAGATCATCTAGTATTTAGACTCTCTTATCTTAATAGTTGTAAAATTGATTATTCTAGATCCTATGTGCTCTTTTTTGACCTTTTTCTGATTCTACTTCCTTTGCCTTGAATTAATTTTACTTTAAAATTTCTTCATAATTTTCTTATTAATCACTCTAATGGCATTTTAAAATCCCATTATATTTATATACCATAGATTATTGATTTGTCACCTGTTGGACATTTAGGTTGCTTCCATATCTTTGCACTTAAAGAATGCATCATATACATACACTTATGTGTGTATTTATAGATAAGTAGATAGATGTATATATTCATGTGACTATATATAGCTTTCATTTCTTTATCTGAAAACCTCCTATTTCTATGGTTTGACCATTTATCAATGGGATAATGATGTGTATTCTTATAATTTGACTCAGTTCTCTATATATTTGAGAAATGAGGCCTCTATTGGAGGAACTTGCTATAGATTTTTTTCACAGCTATGATTATTAACTATGTATTTCCATCCATCCTATTTTACCCTATTTATCTTTCTCTCTCTTTTCACCCTGTCCCTCCTCAAAAGAGCTTTGCTTCTGACCATTGTCTCCCCTTTATGCCACCCTTTTATCTGCCCCCACTTTCTCTTATCCCCTTCCCTTCCTTACTGCCCTGTAGGGTAATATAGATTTCTATACTCAGTTGAATGTGTATAATATTCCCTCTTTGAGCCAGTTCAATTGAGAGTAAAGTTCAAGCATTGTCTACTCCCTACCCCACATCTTTTATGTGAAGTATTTCATCCAATTCTACCTCTCCCTTCCCCTATCTCCTAGTGCATCCTTCTTTCTCACCCCTTACTTTTATTTTTTTTTTTAGATATTATCCCATCATAGTCACTGACACCCATGTCCTCTGTCTGTGTATATTCTTTCTACCTTCCCCAGTACTGATAAAGTTCTTAGAAGTTCTAAGTATCACCTTCCCATGTGGGAATGTAAATAGTTCAACCTTATTGAATCCTTTATTATTTTATTTTCCTGTTTACCTTGTTATGTTTCCCTTGAGTATTATATATGAAAGTCAGATTTTTATTCAGCTTTGGTCTTTTTATACTCAATTTTGCTAGGTAGGTGATTCTTGGTTGTAATCTGAGCCCTTTTGCCCTTTGGAAAATCATATTAAAACTCCTCTGATCCCTTAATGTAGAAGCTGATAAATCTTATGTTATCCTGACTGTGGCTTCACAGTATTTGAATTGTTTCTTTCTGGCTGCTTGCAATATTTTCTCCTTGACCAGGGAGCTCTGAAATTTAGCTATAATATTCCTGACAGTTTTCATTGTGGGATCTCTTTTAGGAGATGATAGTGGATTCTTTGAATTTCTATTTTATTCTCTGGTCTAGGATACCAGGAGAATTCCCCTTGATAATTTCTTGAAATATGATGTCTAGGCTCATTTTTAAAATTATGGCTTTCAGGTAGTCTAATAATTCTTAAATTCACTCTTCTCAGTCTATTTTCCTAGTCGGTTGTTTTTCCAATGAGATATTCTACACTTTATTCTATTTTTTCATTCTTTTGATTTTGTTTTATTGTTTCTTGATGTCTCATGGCTTGCTTAGCTTCCACTTGGCCAATTCTAATTTTTAAGGAATTATTTTCTTCAGTGAGCTTTTGTACCTCCTCTTCCATTTGGTCATTTCTACTTTTTAAAGAGTTATTTTCTTTAGTGGATTTTTGTATATCCTTTTCCATTTGGGCAATTCTGCTTTTTAAGGAGTTCTTTTCTTCAGTGGATTTTTGTGCCTCTTTTACTATTTGGCCTATTTTGTTTTTTAAGGTGTTTTTTTTTTCCAGTGGATTTTTGTGCCTCCTCTACTAAGCTGCTGTCTCTTCATTCATGATTTTCTTGCCTCACTCTCATTTCCCCCAATTTTTCCTCTACCTCTCTTATTTAATTTTTTAAAAATCCTTTTTGAGCTTTTCTAGGAATTTTTCTTGGGGGGGGGGCCTGAGATCAATTCACATTTTTCTTTGAGGCATTGGATATAGCTGTTTTGACTTTGTTTCTTCTCCAGAGTTTGTGTTTTGGTCTTCCCTGTCACCATAGTAACTTTTTATGATCATGTTCTTTTTTTTGTGTTATGTGCTCATTTTCCAGCCTATTTCTTCACTTTTAACTTTATGTTAAAGTTGGACCCTGCTCTTGAGGTAAAGTGGGTACTGTGCCAAGCTTCAGGTTATTTGTGTGACTACTTTCAGAGCTAGTTCTGTTGATCTGTAAGTTTTCAGTTCTTCCAAGGTTGTGTGATCTAAGTGGAGGTGTGGTCACTGCTATCCTGACCTGTACTCTGGTCTGTGAGCAGCCATAAGCACTCTTCTGCCCTGGAACTGTGACCAGCATCCTCGTTCATGCTAGTGCTCCTACTTGCCTTGGGATTGTGATTGAGAACCGTGAATGAACAATGTAACAGAGTCCTGCTTCCACTACCAGCAAAAGGACCCCTGTTACTGCCTTCTTCCAACCCTTTTACTGTCTATGAGCTGAAAATTCTAGAAGCTACCGCCACCAATTCAGTTATCCCCCAGGCCTGCTTGCTTGCTTGCCAGGGCATAGCCTGTGCTGGACTGCACTCCACTCTCACTGCAGTGAGACAGATATTTCCTGCTGACCTTCTAAGTTGTCTTAGGCTGGAAAATTGTTTCACCCTGTCCTTTTGTTGGTTCTGCCATTCTAGAATTCATTTTGAGGAGTCATTTTAATGTTCTTTGGAGGGGAGTTTGGGAGAGCTCAAGTGAGTTTCTGCCTCTACTCTGGCATCTTAGCTCCACCCCTCTGGATAGTTTCTTTTGACCTCAATTTGCTTAACTATAAAATTAATCAGTTGGGCTAAATTATTCCTAGGTTTTATTTTAGCTGTAATAGTCTGTGATTCTCTGATTCCATGTTTATAGAATGTATACTTTTAAATACATATACTTATAGATTCATAGATCATAGTATCATAGATATTGAGGTAGAAGGGACATTAGAAGCCATCTAGTTTCCATCTTCATTTTACAGATGAGGAAACTTAAGCCTAATCATGTTTACTCAAGGTCATACTCATAGCAACTAGCAGATAAACGTTCTCAATTCAGGTTTTCTGATATCAAATCCAGTGCTCTTTCCACTATACCTCTTACAAAATATTTATTAAGTACCTACTATGTGAAAGGCATTATGTTCATAAAGAAGCATTATAAATGGTTCTCTACACTAAATGTAGGTGAGAAAGTAAGATCTGCATATAGGTGACATCTGGGCAAGTAGAAGGCCCATATGTAATTCGTCACTTATAGCAGATCACCTTCTCTCCTCCTTTACTAATAAAATTGTGGCCATCTTATGTGAGATTTCTGTGTCTTTTCTCCCTTTTCTTTTTTTGGCTAGGCAATGGGGTTAAGTGACTTGCCCAGGTCACTCAGCTAGTGAGTGTTATGTGTCTGAGGCCAGATTTGAACTCAGATTCTCCTGACTCCAGGGCCAGTGCTCTATCCACTGCACCACCTAGCTGCCCCTCTTCTCTCCTCTTTCCCTGATCTCAAAGGAAGAAGGCTTTCCCTGTACTCCTTTCCAAATCTAAAGATTTTACCTGTAACCAATACCCAATGCCTTTCTGCTTCTCCCTGGACCTTGTTTCAGAAATCACCCCCTTTCTCATGTGTTTTTAGTCTTTTATTTGTCATTGGCTTCCTCCCCTTTACCTACAAATATGCTCAGTTCTTCTGTATTTTAAAAATAACTTCCTCTGACTCTGCTACTCCCTCAAATGACTGTCCTCTCTATTTTTCACTACTAAACTTCTCAAAAGTTATGCTGATTCATAGGTTCTGCTTTTTCAGCCACATATTCTTTAACTCATTGTAATATGGCTCTTACTTCTGCCACTCTACTTAAACTATATTCTCTAAAGTCACAAATGACTTCCTGAATCCCTAATCCAATTGTATATTTTCAAGTTTTCATCCTCTTTGACCTCAGTTTTACATATGACACTGTTTAAATTTCACCACCTTCAGGACCCATATGTACAAAAATATACATAGCAGCTCTTTTTGTGGTGGCAAAGAATTGGAAATTGAGAGGATGCCCATCAATTGGGGAATGGCTGAGCAAGTTGTGGTATATGAATGTAATGGAATACTATTGTGCTGTAAGAAATGATGAACAGGCTGACTTCAGAAAAACCTGGAAAGACTTATATGGTCTGATGCTGAGTGAAGTGAGCAGAACCAAGAGGACTTTGTACACAATAACAGCCACATTATGCAATGACTAAGATTGTTAAACTGAACCTTTCTCAGCATTATGAGGATCTAAGACATTTCCAGAGGCCTCTGGATGGATAATGCTGTTCACATTCAAAGAAAGAACTATGGAAGTCGAATCGCTATCACTTATTTTTGCCTTCTTTTGAGTTTTGTTTCCTCTTTCTTAGGGTTCCTTGTATTGGTTTTAATTTTTACTTTCAACTTCACTAATGTGAAAATATGTTTAAGGGGTATGTAAATGTAAAGCCTATATCAGATTGTGTGCCGTCTTGGGGAAGGTGGGGGGGAGGAAAAGGGAGAAAAATTTTCAACTCAAAAGCATATGGAAAAAAGAAAAAAAATTAAATAAAAAAAAGAAAAAAAAATAAATTTCACCATCTTCTTATTGCTTTTTCCTCCTTTGTCCTCTGTAACACTGGACTATCCAGACTGTCCTACCTCTATGACCAATGCTTTTCTATCTCCCTTCTTGGTTCCTCCTCATCCCACAAATAGAAGCATTTTTTAAGGTTCAGTTTTTAGACCTCTTCTCTTTTTTATTTTAGCTTCAACTATTATCTCCGTGCAGATGAATCCCAAATCTATATCCTTAGGCTTGACCTTTCTTTAAATCCCAGATCTATGTTTATAATTACTTTCTAGACATTTCTACCTGTATATCTCACTAGTGCGTCAAACTCAACATGTCTAAAAGCAAGCTTATCATCTTCTCCCTCAAACCAACTCTTTCATACTTCTGTACCTATGTTAATTGTACCATCATTCTTCCAGTCACTTGGGATCAAAAATCTTGTACTTGGTTTTGGCTCTTTCCTTTTCCTTACTTTCCATATCTAATCAATTTCCAAATCTTGTGGATTCTGCTACCTCCATAATAGTATACATAATTCATCTTTTCTCCTTCCCACTGCTACCCACTAATTCAAGCCCTTATTACCCTTTTCTTGTACTAGTACCATAACTTCACAACATCTTCTCTCTCCGATCCAGCCCATATTAATCTTCTTAAGGCACATGCAATTCTGATCATGTTTCACCCATTTACTTTCTTATTGATTTCTCATTATGTACATAATAAAGTCCAGACTTCTTAGCTTAACTTTCCAAGTCTTTCACAGTCTGACCACCCTCCTCCCACTTTGCTGGTGATACTTCATCAAATTCCCACACATATTCTAGCCAAACTAAACTTTATGATTCCCTAAATATACCTTTGTCCATGCCATTTTCTTTACTTAGAATTCCTTTCACCACTCACACATACTTCTTCATCTCTTCTGATCAAAATCTTACTTATACTAAAGGCTATAGTCAAATACCATCTACTTCATAAAGTCTTCCCTTGATCCCTTGCTTCTCCCATCCCAGATAAAAATAAATCCTTCTCTCCTTAATCACATACATAGATCATGTTTAAAATCATTGGCAAATATATCATAGAATTTTAGAACTGGAAGGGATCTTAGACATCATCCAGACCAACCACCTTATTTTAAACTGCCAAAGAGAGATTTAAGATCACGTGGCTAAAGAGTAGCATATCTGGAACCACAGTATAGATCTTCTAATTCCTGATGTATTAGATTTTGTTACACTACCGTAACTTTCAGTTATTATGAGACTTATCCTGTTCTTCTCTGTTGTAGTATGTTGGAAAGAAGGCAGAACTTGTAATAGTCAATAAACATTTCTTAAGCATATGCCATGTTCTGTGCTAAGCCATGGGAGTACAAATAAGTAAAAAAAAAAAGGAGATGGTCCCTGCCTTCAAAGAAAGTCAGGGGGAAGGAAACATAAGTGGTACAGCTAGATAGGAAATAAGATGTTTGTGTTGAATCTCTTCATTAAATGGAGGTTTGGGAGTTCATGGCTCCACCTTCCAATCAGAAGGGCAGAGAGCAGTGAAGAGGTATGAGTCCAAGGCTGATGTAATCTTACAGGATGATGAGGCTTTCTCGATGCTAAGCTTCCCAATGGATGATCCAGGTTTCAGTCACAGCTCTTGATGCTCACTAGTTTATGATAGTTGGAAAATCAGTTTCCCTCCCAGATCCTCAGTTTCTTTATTTGTGAAATAAGGAAAATAATGCTGACAGTATCTTCTTTACAGACTTGTGAGGGAATCACTTTATAAACTTTAAAACTGCAACATAAATGTGAACTTTTATTATTATAATGTTCATAGTTCTTGGAGTATATATTTGAATGTCTCTCACTAAACATCAAGCTGTTTGAGGGCAGGGATCACATCTTTTACTTCTTTCCATCTACCATAGCTCTCAATATGAGAAATTATACATAATAGTCACTCAATGTTTGTTAAATGACTGTATGATTAGATTTTAACTGGAAAGCAGTCAAGACAGCTTGTAGGCTTGTCACCAATTCAATTAATAGTATTGACTTACTATGGAGTATTTTCCTCCACAAATCCCGATTCTATTACCTCATGACATGGAGATGACCCTGGGTTTTCAAAGGCTGGACAATGGAGCATGACCTCTGTCAGGTTCTACCATTTTGGAAAGGTTTTGTAATTCACACCTATTTTCTGAGGACCAACATAGATAACAGTGGAGCAGCATGTCAAAAATAGGCTGGACACCTGATGATAACTTTCTTTGGTCATGGCAACTCATGAAACAAAGAAAAAAAGTGCCGCTCAGCCACCTCCAACTCCTTTGGTGATGTGGCAGACTTGTGGGAAATGAAACAGAGGATGTTAAGAACCACATAGTTTTTAGACCATCAGTAAACTTTAACTTGATTATCAGTACCCTAAATGAGAGGTAGTTGTGAGATACCGACAAATGCATTTATTTCTTAGAGGAGCTGAACAATCTTCCTAAGTCAGAAGTACAATGAGAGAAATATATGGAGAGAAAAAAAAATGAATAAACTCTGAATTATTCAGAAAAGTAACCAAGGGATGGGGGGGTGGGGCGGAGCCAAGATGGTGAAGTAAAAGCAGCAAGTTGCTTGAGCTCTCCCCCAAACCCCTCCAAATACCTATAAAAAATGGCTCTAAACAAATTCTAAGGCAGCAGAACCCACAAAAAGACAGAGTGAAACAAATTTCTAGCCCAAGACAACCTGGATGATTGATCAGAAAGATATATCATACAAAGCTGGGAGCGGAGCGCAGTGCAGCATGGGCACGCAGGCCCCAGTGAACCTGGAGCAGGCCTCAGAGGACTGAATCATGGGTAGCTGTGGAGGTTTCCAGACTCCTCAATTCAGGAATGCCAAAGACAACTTAGAAGGTCAGTGGAAAAAGTCTGTTTCTGCAATGCTGAGAGAGGAAGGCGGGGTCTCAGCTCCAGTTCCCTAAGAACACGGCCCTGGGGTGGGCATCTGCTTCCTGAGCTTCTGGCCCACAGACTGAGGGGGAATTGATCAGAAGGGATTGCAGGGATCTCTCTGCTGGTGCTGAGGCAGGAATCTCTTGCTTTCCCTGTGCCCATCACAGTTCTGGACGGGGGTCCTGGGGTGAGAAGGAGTACTGGCATGGTGGAGCTCGTAGAGGCTGTGTACAGGAAACCTTCCTCACAGTCCAAGACAGAAAGGAGTACTTGTGGTCACTAATAGACCACAGCACAGGCCAGGAAAGGAGTAAACACCTTGCCCCTTATCATACCACCTTGCAAGAACTGAAAATTTATGGGTCTCTACGAGTATCTCTGAAAACAGCTGTACAAACCCCTGAAGCTTGGGACAGTATATTCTCCACATTGGAATCAGACTCTTACCTTAACAAAGAATTTAAAACTCGTAATTGGCCAGGATCATGAGCAAACAGCGCAAAAAGAGTCAGACTACATTATCTTACTTTGGTGACAAAGAAGATCAAAATATACAACCAGAAGAAGACAACAAAGTCAAAGCTCCTACATCCAAAGCCTCCAAGAAAAATATGAATCAGTCCAGGCCTTGGAAGAGCTCAAAAGGGATTTTGAGAAGCAAGTAAGAGAAGTAGAGGAAAAACTGGGAAGAGAAATGAGAGTGATGCAAGAAAATCATGAAAAACAAGTCAACAGCTTGCTAAAGGAGACCCAAAAAAATACTGAAGAAAATAACACCTTAAAAATAGCCTAACCCAAATGGCAAAAGAGGTCCAAAAAGCCAATGAGGAGAAGAATGCCCTAAAAAGAAAATTGGCCAAATGGAAAAGGAAGTCCAAAAGCTTACTGAAGAAAATACTTCCTTAAAAATTAGAATAGAGCAATTGGAGTAGTGACTTTATGAGAAATCAAGACACTGTAAAACAAATCCAAAAGAATGAAAAATAGAAGAAATGTGAAATATCTCATTGGAAAAACAACTGACCTGGAAAAGATCCAGGAGAGAGAATTTAAAAATTATTGGACTATCTGAAAGCCATGATCAAAAAAAGAGCCTAGACATCATCTTTCAAGAAATTATCAAGGAAAACTGCCCTGATATAGTAGAACCAGAGGGCAAAATAGAAATTGAAAGAATCCACTGATCTCCTCCTGAAAGAGATCCCCAAAGGAAAACTCCTAGGAATATTGTAGCCAAATTCCAGAGTTCCCAGGTCAAGGAGAAAATATTACAAGCTGCCAGAAAGAAACAATTCAAGTACTGTGGAAACACAATCAGGATAACACAAGATTTAGCAGCTTCTACATTAAAGGACCACAGGGCATGGAATATAATATTCCGGAGGGCAAAGGAGATAGGATTACAACCAAGAATCACCTACCCAGCAAAACTGAGTATAATCCTTCAGGGGAAAAAATGGTCATTCAGTGAAATAGAGGACTTTCAAGCATTCTTGATGAAAAGACCAGAGCTGAATAGAAAATTTGACTTTCAAATACAGACTCAGTGGAACATGAAGAGGTAAACAGGAAAGAGAAATCATAAGAGACTTATTAAGATTGAACTGTTTACATTCCTGCATGGAAAGATGATATTTATAACTCATGAGACCTTTGTCAGTATTAGGGTAGTTGGAGGAAAAAAATTATATGTATGTATAGATAGATAGATAGATAGATAGATAGATAGATAGATAGATAGATAGATAGATAGAGGGCACAGGGTGAACTGAAGATTAAGGGGTCATATCTGGAGAATAAAATTAAGGGATGAGAGAGGATTATACTGGAGAAGAAGAAAGGGAGAGGTAGAATGGGGTAAATTATCTCACAAAAAAAAACCAGAAAAGAAAAGTCTCTTACAGTGGAGGGAAAATGGGGGAAGGTGAGAAGGAATGAGTGAATCTTATTCTCATAGGATTTGGCTTACAGAGGGAATAACATACACACTCATTGGGTATGGAAATCTGTCTTACCCTACAGGAAAATAGGGGGAGAAGGGGACAAGAGAGGGGGATGATAGAGAGGAGGGCAAATTGGGAAAGGGGTAATCAGAAGCAAATACTTCTGAGGAGGGACAGGGTCAAAAGAAAGAATAGAATAAATGGGAGGGCAGGATAGGATTAAGGGAAATAGAGTTAGTTTTTCACAACATGTCTATTGTGGAAGTGTTTTGCATAACTGCACATGTATAACCTATATTGAGTTGCTTGCCTTTTCAGTGAGGGTGAGTGGAGAGGGAGGAAGGAGAAAATTTGGAACCCAAAGTTTTAAAAATACATGTTTAAAAAAAAGTTTTCTCATGCTACTGGGAAATAAGAAATACAGGAAATGGGGTACAGAAGTCTGTCCTGGCCTACAGGAAAATAGAAGGGGAAGGGGATAAGAGAAGAGGGGAGAGAGAGAAGAGAGGACAGACTAGGGGAAGGGATATTCAGAATGCATGCCATCTTGGGGTGGGGGGAGGGGTGAGATGGGGTGAAAATTTGGAACTGGAAATCTTGTGGAGGTAGATATTGAAAACTGAAAATAAATAAATTTATATTTTAAAAATTAAAATAAATTAATAGATAAAAATTAAAACAAAAAAGTAATCAAAATGTTAGGTGGACATTACCTCAACATCAACTATAATAATTTCATCCAGCAGCTTAACTAGTATAATTAATTGCTAGAAAAAAGAAACCAGAAGCATCAGAGAAAGCCTTAGTCAGCAAACATCCAACTTATTTGTCAAACAGAAAGAGATGGCTGTCAAAAACAACCACAGGTTAAATATAAGTTCATCTGTAAAATTTAATGAAGGATGATTTTGAGCAGTATTGTCTCATAAAGCAAAGAGAAGCAGTGTAGAATAAAACCAGTTCAAAGAAAGCATGGTAAGACATCTAATTAAGCTAAGTTATCTCTAGGGCGTTCAAAAAAAATGGAAAGAGGATTTCCAATAGAAAAAAAAGGAAAAGATTTGCAAAAACCATAATAATTTTTCCATCAAGCACAATAGAACCATCATACTTGGTCTCAGCAGTACATGTAGAAGTAGAAATGACACTGAAAGGAACAGAGAGGAAAAAAGCAGCCAGATTGGCTTGTCCTCCATCTGTTCTAGAGGCAGCACATTTGTAAGGATATTGAGGGACTCTTATGCAAGGTATTTGAAGGAGAGAAAAATAACAAAGATATGGGAAAATTTCAACTTTATTAGTGTACTTATAATGCCACATTAATATTTTAAAAGGTGACTGGGAAAATGTAAATTATTACCTACCTATAGGCTTATACTCCTGTCTATACAAAATTTTTATGAGTCATCAATACTTGAAACAGGTATCCTCAGTGAGCAAATGAACAACTTTCAAAAGTCATATTCATCAGTGGACCACATGTTTACCATTTCACAATTAATTTAAAGATGTAGAGAATATGTGATGCCAATTAGCTGATTTGTTTGCTGATTGTGGAAAAGCATTTGGTTCAATGAAACAAAACACCACCTTACCATCTCTTTATAAAATGGTGTCTCCCATCCATATATGAACATCATTTAAGATTCTTTGGAGATATAACAACAGAAGTAACCCTGTTCAGTGAACCTCTGAAATGTGTGTGTGTATGTGTATGTATATGTATGCATATATGTGCACATATATGTGTATTATACACACAAAATCTGTGTGTATGTTCTCTTTCACAGTAGAAGATAAGATTTTTTTTAGAGCAATGAGTTTTTTAAAAAATCTTTGTCTTCATTTCCCTAATGCCTAGTACATGGTGGGTTAGTAGAGGTCAGATTGACAGAACATTGCAATGCCCAAATAATTGTTTTTGTTACCAGAAGGCCCTGGTCATAGTATATACATACAGTCTCGGAACTGGAGGCAGAAGAAATGCATAACGAGTTTTTTTTCCCATTTGCATGTAAACATAATAATTTATATCAAATTAGCTAATGGTCAACTTGGAAAGTAGGGAGAATCTGGTCCTAAACAGATTCAATACAATTCAGTTAGAATTTATCAAGTACCTACTGTGTGCTAAGTACTGTTCTCTGTTGGGGAAGCAAAGATAAAAAAGAAACCAACCACTGCCCTCTCTATTGGGAGAAATAACACAGATAAATGAAATAAAATCTGTACAAAATGAATTCAAAGTAATGGAGAGTGCATTTACAACTAGGAGAATCTTGAAAAGCTTCATATAGTGGTAGCACTTGAGTTGAGCCTTGAAGGGAGCTAGAGATCCCAAGAGATAGTAGTAAAGAAAGAACATTCCGGGTATAGTATACAGCAGAGCTGTCAAGCAGTTGCTCCCACAATAGCCCCAAATGCGTGGAACAAAGTTAAAATTTAATTGATAAATAATTGCCAAAATAAATAAAAACATAATGGAACATGGATAATGCTAATATGTGGTTTTCTAAGTCAATATACTGGTAGCAGGGATCCTTCCATATGGTTTAATGACCTCCCCTTTCCTTTGACTTTGATACCACTGGTATACAGCCTGTAGAGAGGCTCAGAAGTGTAAGTCCATCTTGGCAGGAAGGTAGACTAGCAAATGGAACAATCTATATGTTTCCAAAGGAATTCTATAATAAATTACGTAACTAAATAAAGTTTTGCCTAGGCTATGGCCCTGTGCTGCTCCACATCCCCTCTCCCTAATTTAGATCTTCTGGATCCTCTGCTTTACAGACACACCCAGTTACATCTCCTCTATCTTGCTCCTATAGGGTAAAGGAGAAGGTTCTCACTGAAGCCTGAGAGGTGATGGGGAATCTACTCTCGTTGTTCCTTACCCTACCAGGGGCCTGTTTAGCAAACTTGGTCAACTATCCCAGAAGGCAGTGTGTGTGTGTATGTGCGTGTGTGTGTGTGTGCGTGCACACACATAGCATGCACACACGTGTGTTTAGCATGCATACACATATGTGTCTGTGTTCGTGTTGTGGGTTGTAGGTGAGCTATAAAATCAACCTGGAAAAATTGGTCAGAACCAGATTGTAAAGGCTGACCAGATGAGTTTGTATTTTATTTTAGATGCAATGAGAAGCTACTGAATCTCAAGCAGCATAGTGACATGGTCAGACCTGTGCTTAGGAACGTCACTGAGATAGATGCGGAATAAGAGGAAATGAGGAGCAGTAGGAAAGCACGGCATGTCAAGTGTGGGGTTAGAGATGGTGGAGAGTGGAGAACAGCTGCAGAAAAGATTCAGTGTCTGAGAGGAGGAGTAGCAAGTGGGACTTAGCAGTGAGATTTCTGGTCTGGGGTAGTGAAAGTAGAGGGAAATGAGAGCCTGGTTATAAACTATATGCTACTAAAGCCAGTAATTCATTGTTCATAGTAGAGAACAAATACACAAGAACACACAAGTACAGACTCATTCATTTATTTTGGGCAAAAACACTTTTTGCAGGGGTTACTCAGCCCTGTCCTGTTATGCTGAAAGATCTGCCATATCATCAGGGAAACTGCTAAAACACTGTCAGTGAGAGAGATGGGGCAAGAGTGCAGCAGTTGACCATGATTTGTTAATTCCTGGAAAAATTCTAGAATACAATATTAAATAGACGATTGATAAATAGTAGGAAAAGAAACAATGAATGTTACAAACAACATAGGTTAATTAAGAGCCTTAATTCTAGGCTAAAGTTCTTTCTTTCTTTTTTTTTTTTAAACAGAGTTGCCAGATGGATTTCAGTAAGGTATATAACAAAGTTTCTCATGATATTCTAGTTAAAAAGACGGAGAGATGCAAATTTTGGAACTGGCTTAAAGAGATTAAAGTCAACCTTGAAAAGAGATCTCTAAGAATGGAACAAAGAGATTGGTACTTAGAATTGGTATTCTATCTAACATTTTTTTTTATCAATGATTTGTCCTCGATGTTATGTTAACAAGGTTCAGATTAGAAAGCTGAATAACTAACACATTGGATAAAAGAAATGAAATTTTAAAAGGTCTCAGTGGACTGGAATGATGGAACAAATCAAATCAGACAAAGTTTAATAGGGATAAATATATATTTTTCCACTTATGGCAATCAATATAATAAGTATAGGATAATAAAAACATAGCTAGATAGCATTTCATGGCAAAAACATACCTTGAGGTTTTCCCATCATTGCTGGTGTTCAAGCAGAGGCTGAATGACCATTCTTCAGGGGATTCATGCTTAAGGTAGGCATTAAACAAGATGATATCTGCTGTTCCCAAGACTCTATGGTTCTATATAGATTTTACCTATTTTTAACCCTGGGAAAATGCAAATTTCTTATTCCAAATAGTGATTCTCCCCCCCTCCAAAGATTCAGTCACTTTGAGAAAGTATAAATACTTTCTAAAGAAATTGATAAAGAGGCAAAGTGGGAAGAGCTTAGAATCTGGATCATAAGAGCTAGGTTTGAGTTCAAGCTTTGAATATTTATTGCCTATGTGATTGTGGGCCAGTCACTTTATTCCTCTGGGTCTCATTTACCAATCTATAAAATGAAGGGAGTGGCCCGGATGACCTCTAAGTTCTCTTCTAGCACAGTCTTTAGTTCCCTGGCTTTGAAAATGTTTTTAAAATTCCTCAGTTCTGTTTATAACGTACTAATCAAGGGACAGCTATTGTTTCCTTCTAAGTGGTCTTTTCATTTCTACCCTTTTCTTATTCTTGGTGATTTTATTCAATTTAAATTTTTGTCTCCTTTCTAAATTCTTGAGGGAGAGTTCCATTTCAAAAAAGTAATGCTTAAAAATGCCTGTGAAGAAGCATTTGTTAAATGCAGGTTTCATTATGTTTAATCTAGTTTAATAAAAAAGAGCCATAAGGTCAACCAAATTTCATTTTCATGATCTAATGTAGTAATAAAGGAGCTTGAATGAGCTTCATGTTAACTTTTTTTTTGTATGTTGAGTCAAGAATGATATATGGGCTAAGGATAGTACATACTCCCATACTCATTCCCCAGAGTGCTGGTTGGAAAGAAAAATGTCTGAACTTCTGAATTTTAAACTGATCTGGCACCCTATAGAAGATTAACTCTAGTTCATGGAGGAAGTGCATACAACCAAATTAAATCTTAACTTTTCAACCTGTGATCTGCACACCAGGGAGCTGTCCAGGGTAGATAGTTTAAGTTCCTTTTCCTTAGAGATAAAAATCTCTTTTGTGAATCCTAAACTAAACATTATTCTCTTTGTAGTTGTTAGTGTCCTATGCATGGTAGATGATTTTTAAAAAATTGCTTAGTGATTAACTATTTGTGAAGGTGGAGTCAGACCTGCAAATCTAAATACCCTTTGTTTTTTTTCTTTTTAATTCTTGAAGAAATAATAACAAAAATAATAAATATGTAGCACCTTAAGTTTTTCAAAACACTTTAAAAATGTGATCTCATATTATCCTTACAACATGGGAGGTAGGTGCTATTATTATCCCCATTTTACAGATAAGGAAAATGAGTAGAAAGAAGTTAAGTGACTTTGTTTTTTATTTATTTATTTTAAATTTTTCCCCCCAATTACATGTAAAAACACTTTATGACATTCATTTTTAAAACTTTGAGTTCCAAATTCTCTCCTTTCCTCTCCCCCACATTGAGAAGGCAAGCAGTTTGATATAGGTTATACACGTGTAGTCATGCAAAATTTATCTGTAAAAGTCATGCTGTGAAAGAAAACATAAAAAAAATCAAGAAAAATAAAGAAAGTAAAAAAAACAAGTATGCTCCAATCTGTATTCAGACACCATTAGTTCCTTCTCTGGGAATGGGTGGCATTTTTCATCATAAGTCCTTCAAAGTTGTCTTGGATCATTGTACTGCTGAGGAATAACTGAGTCATTTACAGCTGATCATCTTACAATATTGCTGTTACTTGTATAGAATACATTTCACTTTGTATCAGCTCATGCAAGTCTTTCCAGGTTTTTCTGAGAGCATCCTGCCCTACCTTTGTATCACTCACTCCCCTTCTCTTATCCTCTTCACCTCCTACTTTCCTGTAGAATAAGATAGATTTCTATACACATTTCTCTTACCCCTCCATTGTAAAAGCTTTTTCTTGCCTCTTTTATGTGAGATAATTTACCCCATTCTACCTCTCCCTTTCTCTTTCTCCCAGTATATTCCTTTCTCACCCCTTAATTTTATTTTTTAGATGTCTTCCCTTCATATTCAACTCATCCTTGTACCTCTGCCTATATATACTCCTTCTAACTACCCTAATAATGAGAAAGTTCTTACAAGTTACAAATATCATCTTCTCATGTAGGAATGTAAACAATTTAACTTTAGTAAGCCCCTTATGATTTCCCTTTCCTGTTTACCTTTTTATGCTTCTCTTGAGTCCTGCATTTGAAAGTCAAATTTTTATTCAGCTCTTATCTTTTCATCAAGAATGCTTTGAAAGTCCTCTATCTCATTGAATTTCCATTTTTTCCCCTGAAGGATTATACTCAGTCTTGCTGGGTAGGTGATTCTTAGTTGTAATTCTAGCTTTTTTGCCCTCTAGAATATCATATTCCAAGCCCTCTGATCCTTTAATGTAGGAGCTGCTAAATCTTGTGTTATCCTGACTATGGCTCCACCATACTTGAATTGTTTCTTTCTGGCTGCTTCCAATAGTTTTTCCTTGACCTGGGAACTCTGGTATTTGGCTATAATATTCCTGGGAGTTTTCATTTTGGTATCTCAGGAAGTAGTCAGTGGATTTTTTCAATTTCTGTTTTATCCTCTGGTTCTAGACTATCAGGGCAGTTTTCTTTGATAACTTCTTGAAAGATGATATCTAGGCTCTTTTTTTAAATCATGATTTTCAGGTAGTCCAATAATTTTTAAATTATCTTTTCTGGATTTATTTTCTGGGCCAGTTTTTTTTTTATTTTTTATTTATTTATTTTTAGTTTCCAACATTCATTTCCATAAGATTTTGAGTTTTAAATTTTCTCCCCGTCCCTCCCCACTTTCCTCCCCAAGGTGGCATGCAATCTGACATAGGCTCTACATATACATTCCTATTAAACATATTTTCACATTAGTCATGTTGTAAAGAAGAATTAGAACCAATAGGAGGAACCACACGAAAGAAGAAACAAAACAAAACAGAGGAGAAGAGAAGAAAAGAGCTAATAAGTGTGCTTCAATCTGCATTTAAACTCCATGGTTCTTTCTCTGGATGTGGATAATATATTCCATCACGAGACTTTTGGAGATGTCTTAGATCCGTGCATTGCTAAGAAGAGCTGAGTCTATCAAAGTTAGTCATCGTACAGTGTGGCTATAACTATGTACAACATTCTCCTGGCTCTGCTCACTTCACTCAGCATCAGTCCATACAAATCTTTTTTAGGTTTTTCTGAAATCCACTTGCTCCTCATTTCTTACAACACAATAGTATTCCATTACATTCATATACCACAACTTGTTCAGCCATTCCCCAATTGATGGGCATCCCCTCAATTTCCGATTCTTTGCCACCACATATGGAGTTTCTATAAATATTTTTGTACATGTGAGTCCTTTTCCCATTTGTATGATCTCTTTGGCATACAGTTCTAGAAGTGCTATTGCTGGGTCAAAGGGTATGCACATTTTTATAGCCCTTTGGGCATAATTCCAAATTGCTCTCAAAAATGGCTGGATCAATTCACAACTCCATCAACAATGGATTAACATTCCAATTTTCCCACATCTTCTCCAACATTTATCATTTTCCAGTTTTGTCATGTTGGCCAACCTGCTAGCTGCGATGTGGTACCTCAAAGTTGTTTTGATTTGCATTTCTCTAATCAATAGTGAGTCAGCACATTTTTTCACATGATTATAGATAGCTTTAATTTCTTCATCTGACAACTGCCTGTTCATATCTGTTGACCATTTCTCAATTGGGTAATGACTTGTATTCTTATAAATTTGACTTAGTTCTCTGTATATTTTAGAAATGAGTCCCTTATTGGAGACACTGGTTGTAAAAATTCTTTCCCAGTTTTCTGCTTTCCTCCTAATCTTGGTTGCATTGGCTTTGTTTGTGCAAAATCTTTTCAGTTTAATGTAATCAAAATTATCCATTTTGCATTTCATAATGTTCTCCATCTCCTGTTTGGTAATACATTCTTCTGTTTTCCATAAATCTGACAGGTAAACTGTTCCTTGCTCTCCCAGTTTACTTACAGTATCAGCCTTTATATCTAAATCGTGAACCCATTTTGACTTTATTTTGGTATAGGGTATGCGATTTTGGTCTATGCCTACTTTCTGCCATACTCTTTTCTAGTTTTCCCAGCAGTTTTTGTCAGATAGTGAGTTCTTATCCCAGAAGCTGAGATCTTTGGGTTTATCAAACAATAGATTACTATAGTCATTGACTACTGTGTCTTGTGTACCTAACCTATTTCACTGATCTACCACTCTATTTCTTAGCCAGTACTGATGATTGCTGCTTTCTAATATAATTTAAGATCTGGTATGGCTAGGCCACCTTCCTTAGCATTTCTTTTCATTAGTTCCCTTGATATTCTGGACCTCTTGTTTTTCCAGATGAATCTTGTTATTATTTTTTCCAGCTCTGTAACATAATGTTTTGGTAGTTTGGTTGGTGGGCATTGAATAAGTAAATTAATTTATGTAGAATTGTCATTTTTATTATATTAGCTTTAAAGGTATTTGGAGGGTTTGGGGAGAGAGCTCAGCTGAGTCTCTGCCTTTACTCTGCCGTCTTGGCTCTGCCTCTCAGTTAAGTAACTTTCCCGGAGTCACACAACTAATAAGTGTCTGAGGCTGGATTTGAACTCACATTTCCCTGACGTGAGGTTTAGTGCTCTATCCAGTGTAAGCAAGTAAAACTGTATGTCTAGTGTGAGACCAGCATTTGGCCATCTTTTAAATTATGTAAACATTACTGAATAGTCCATGAAAATGATACAGTATCTGCCTCTGATCATGAAGCTGATTGCTCTTCCAAGAAACATGATTGCATTTGGTGCAGTTAGCTTCCTAGCTAATAGTTCAGGCAGCTCTAAAATGGTCCACATATACAAACAGTGTGGTTGGATTCAATACTTTGTCTAATTCCTAAAGATTGTAATCAAATTCCAAGGAGTGACTGCTTGCATTTTCTCATTTTTCTCACCCTCAGCTTCTTTGACACAGCTAAAACAGATAGTGTTACTCAATGGGTCACTTAGAAGTGTTACTACAAGCTGTTTTCTAATATTTTGTGTTTTTCTTTTTTCTGTCCTCAGCACAGCCATATGTGAATGTTTATATTACATATGTCATACTCATTTTTCTCTCATGGTATCTTCACCCATCCCTTCATCTCAACTCTCTCCTTCTGAGACCAGTCTAGCAAATGAAAGTGACTTATTCTGTGGTTGTGTTTATGGAAATACCATATCCTGTGAACTATTTTCTCGTACTCATTATTCGATTTGTCCAAAATTCTACCTTGTCACTTAAAGTTAATCCTTGATAATTAATCAACCAAAGGACTCGAACAACAATTTTCTGAAGAAATGCAAACTATAAACATTAAACAATATTATATAATGTTCCAAATTAATAATAATAAAAAGAGAGAAGCAAATTAAAACAATACTGAGGTGCCTTCTTGCACTTGTCAAACTAGCACAGATGAAGAAAGATGGAAGTACTTAAGTTTGGAGGGGCTATGGGAGCACAGGCACACTAATATATGGTTGGGGGGGCACTATGAATTGATCCAACCATAATTCGGAGTTGTATGTAAAAAAATAATGAACTCTACTATCCTTTCACCTAACTAGCCCAGTACTATACTCGCTCCCAGGATATCAATGACAGGAAATAATACTCTGTGTTTACTAAAATATACATGACAACATTTCTTGTAATAACAAAAAGCTGGAAATAAAATCTATGTCTGTCAGTTCAGAAATGGCTAAACAAATTGTGGTACATTGATAATTTCATATTATTATGTCATAAGGAGTAATGAATATGAGGAATTCAGAGAAACCTGGAAGGACTTACATTAACTTATGTATTATAGTAACTTATATTAATACAAAACAAAGAAACAACATATGCAGTATAATGAGGCAAATGAAGACAGCACTAATAGACAACAGAATATAGATTAAATATAACTATGGGGTAAAACAAGAGTATCTCCATCTCACTATTATTTGACATAATTATAGAAAAGCTATTGCAATAATATCAGGCAATAAAATTAGAGGCATAATAATTGGCAAAGAGGAGACAAAATTATCTCAATTTTCAGATGACAAGATAGTATATTTAGAAAACCCTAGAGAATCAGTGAAGAAATTAATTTTAAAAATTAATAGTTTCAATAAGGTAGGAGTTCATAAAATAAATGAAGAAATCATACCATGGTACCAAAAAAAAAATTAAAACATGATAAGAGAAATTCCATTCAAAACAACTACAAAGTACATATCTTAAATTTAACCTATCACCATAATACAAGATTTGTATAATTGCAATCACAAAGTACACTTTACAGAAATAAAAAGAGACTTATAAAGTAGGAGAAAATAAGGTGAGAAGTAGTGATAGTGATGTCATACCTCAAAAAAAATGGAAGAAAAAAAGTGCATCATTGAAACACGTACAAAAACAAAGCAGAGAAAGTTCAGAAGGTAACACAGACAAGTAGGACAGTGTTGACACTACTGGGTTAAATTTAATATATACTTATAAATGATCTATACATCATAGAGACTCATGGTTGCATATAAAGTCCTCTTTTCTGTTTTTTGTATATATTTATGTCCACGTTTGTTGATGTTCATCAAGTTCACAATAAAATTTTTCTTAAAATCTGGTACTATTTTAAAAATAGAAAAATAAATTAGCAGACTCAGTGAGCAAGGGAGTAATTAAAAATGGTAGGAAGCCTCCTTCTGAGGGAAGGCACTAGCAATACAGGGGTAGAGATGAGGAAAGGCCTCTTGTAAAAAGTAGAATTTAAGCTGAGTCGTAAAGGAAGCCAGGGAAGTTAGGAGAACATGATGAGGAGGAAAAACATTCCAAGTATGATGGGAAGACAGTCTAAATCCATGGAGTCAGGAGATATTATACATATATTATATGGAACAGCAAATACATATACATATATTATATGGAACAGCAAATGGGCCAGTATGGCTGGATCATCGAGTGTATGGAGGGAAGTAAAATGTAAGAAGACTGGAAAAAGGTGGGAAGAGGCCAGGTTGTGAAAGGCTTTAAAGGCCAAAGAGGATTTTACATACTAAAAGTAATAGGGAGCTACTGGAGGTTATTGAGTAGGGTAGTAACATCATCAGACCTGCCCTTTCAGAAATTTATTTTGGACAGTTCTAAAGAACTCATGATAAAAAATGCTATCCACTTCCAGGGAGAGAACTAATGAACTCTAAGTGCAGTTTGAAGCATGTTGTTTTTCACTTCCTTTATTTTTCTTGCTTTTGTTTTATTTTGGTTTTTTTGTAACATGGAAATATATGACTTCACCTGTATAATAGGTATCATGTTGCTTGCCTTCTCAATGAGTGGGGGAGAGGCTGGAGGGAGGAAGAGAATCTGGGACTCAAAAAATGAATGTTAAAAATAAATTTTTGAAAGAAGCTTAATTTGGCTGTTAAGTGGAAGATGGATTGGAATGGGAAGACATTTGAGACAAGAGACTAATTAGAAGGCTATTCAATTTTCTAGGTAAGAGATGATGAGGGCCTGGCCCATGTATGAGGGAAAAGAAGAGGTATACAAGAGAAATGCTGTAAAGGTAGAAATGACAAGATTTGGCAATGGATTTGTATATACAGAATGAATGAGAGTGAGGAGTCAAAGATGATGTTGTGGTTGGGAACTTGAGTAACTGAGAAGATAGTGGTGCCTCTTACGGTGATAGGAAATTTGGGAAGAGAGTGATTTAGGGGGGAATAAATAATGAGTTCTGTTTTTTGAAATGTTGGGTTTGATATGTCCTATGAAACATCCAATTCAAATGTAAAAAGGTAGTTGGTGAGGTGGGAAAGAGATTAGGTCTGGATACGTAAAGAAGTTATCTCGTATCTGTTTTGTATATACCTATATGTGTGCATATTGTCTCCTCTGTTAGACTGCAAGATCTTTGAGGGCAGGCACTGTTTTTCTCTTTTATCTTTCTGTTTTTGTCTTTGTATCTTCACCACTTAGCAGTGTCTGGCATATAGTAGATATTTAATAAATATTTGTTGAATGATTCATTGGAAAAAATTCTTAACTAAATAAGGCATAGAGGTAAAAAATACAAAAGACCTTTTCAAGTCAATGACTTGATTGAAGAATGGGCAAGTGGGACAAATATTTGCATGAAAGTTTTAATACTGAAAATCTAGTGTTCAAGATATAGAAGAAATTGACATGAAAGACAACACTAAGAGTTTTTCTCTGATACCAATGTAGTCAAATAATATGAACAGAGAATTGGAGAGCATTTCAAGAGAATTCAAGAAAATGAATGTCCATTTATAGGCATATTCCCAATGGCTAATTATGGAGAAATGAAAATGACACTGATATTCTACCCCTTCATTAAAATCAACAAAGATAACCCAAAAATGACCACAGTTGATGTCAGAGAGTTTGTGGGAAGATAGTTATCACAAACACACCTTTAATTGAGCTGTGACTTGCTCCAACCACTTTTAATGTCAGTTTGGAATTAGTTTAAAAAAGTAACTAAACTGCCCATACTTTTTGAACTAGTGATCTTGCTCTCTGTCATATCCCTGAAGGAAATGAAGGACAGAGCAAAAAAGAGGTCCCTTATGTGCTGAAATTGTCATAGTAGCACTCTTTGTGATAGTAAGAAATAAAAACAAACTGGATGTCCACTAATCCAAAAATGACTGAAAAATGAATATGAATGTGAATATAACATACTATTGTATAGTAAGAAATGATGAGTATTAGGAATTCAGAGGAACATGGGGAAAATTCAGAAAAACATGAGGAGCAGCATGATACAGTAGAACAGACTGGCTTTGGCAGTAGAGTACCTAGATAAGTGAGTCTCTTAGCCTCCCACGGCTCCGTTGCCCCATCTTTAGAATGAGGATATGGGATTAGTTGGCTGCAGAGGTCTCTTTCAGCTCTGCATCTGTGACTCTGTGATTTTTATGAAGATGCAGAGTGAAACAAGCAGAACCAAAAAAAAAATAGTGAGGACTACGATAAAAAAGGAAAGCTCCCCTAAAAGATGCCAAAACGACAAAGTAAATGACAAAACAGTCATGGTCCCAGAGAACAGGTGATGCACCATGTCTCCTTCCTTCAACATGTCACAGAGGCAGGAGACTCTTAGGGCTGAAAGTTGTATACACATCAGATATAGTTACCATATCAGGTATTTTTATTTGATTGTTTTTCTTTATTACAACAGTGTGCATAAACTGGAAAAGATGAGAATTCTTTTCAGAAAAGACTGTAATAATGAAGAAAGAAACATCAATAAAATAAATTTACAAATACAGTGATCATTGTGGGCCCAGGTGTCTGGTGTTAAAATGTATGTCTTCATTTTATCTTGAGAAATAGTAAAATATGAGTGTAATATTACATGTTCTATCAGATGCATTAACTATGCTAGTTGCAAGGGAACCTACTATAGGGTTGGGTAGTTGAAACATGACATATCAAAGCAAAATAAATCAATAAGACATGTATTTTAAAAATCCACCTCATCTCATTTGGGCTGACAGCACAATATAGTATAGGGAGCACCCCCTCCCATCCAACTTGTAGTAAAGACCCCCAAACAAACCATTGATCATAATTCATATATGTAATAGGTTTAACACAAATAGAGGGGAATCAAGGGAGGTCCACTTGCAGCCTTATGCGAACATTGATATAATAGCAGCTAACATTTGGATAGCTCTTACAATGTGCCTGGCACTGTGCTAAGCTCTTTACAGTTATCTCGTTTGATCCTTACAACAATCCTGGGAGGTAGGTGCTATCATTATCCCCATTCTACAGGTGAGAAAACTGAGGCAAACAAGGGTTCCACAACTTACCCAAGGACGTCGCTCATAAATGTCTGAGGCTAGATTTGAATTCAGGTCTTCATCGCTTCAGACCTGGCACTGTGCCACTTAGCTGCTTGCCCTTCTAAATGACACCTTGCCCGACTCCTTTTTTGAAAGAGTGGCGTTCCCTAACCCTTTTGTACTTATTCCATTCCCTGTTGTGCACAAGACTGAAGTCATGTAGCTCAATACAATTACTTACAGTTCAGTGTATTGAGGTTTCATTATTTAAAAACATTTTTGAAAAGTTTAGGAGCCAATTCTTTAAACAGTAGTACCACAAAAATATTTTGTGACTGCCCATCTTTGTTTTCCATCTCCCTACCCTTTTTCCCTAAAGAACTAGAATATGTATATAAATGTGTGTCAGAATCAGATAATTTATGTGTTTGGAAGCACACAGCCTTTACTCATTTTTCCTCTCTCATTAATATCTTCTTCACATTGATTTAGAAAATAGGGGAGCAAACAGGAATAAACCATAAAACTAAATACTTTGACCAAGATGAACAGTGACTAAGAGTGTGATGATGAACATTTTGGTCAGACTATTAGATGATTTATTAATGAATCATTGAATTAGCCACCAAGGAAAAGAATTACTGTTAGTGTTACATGCCAAAAGACCACTTTTAAGGAAAAGTAAATGCAGAGCATTGCACCACGTCAGAAAACTAATTTTAATGGTAACAATGGATTGAGGCTTCTTGGCTCTAAGAGGAAATATTCCCGCCGTCACTGCCTTCCACAAATAAGTTGTGGGAAGTAAACGAGGTTTGCTATTTCAGGACGAATTTAGCAATACCTCTGCTCTATTATCAGCATCATGCACAGTTGGTTCATAGCAGAATGCAAGCCTCTCTTGTCTGTGAATAAGCATCAGGCTGACTGTGCAGGATGATAATTGCTCTGCCTGCACTTCCTTTGGCACCTCCTGATCTCTGCTAAGTGGTTAGTAAAACACATTTTTGTACGAATGTCAAGTACTTCTAAAATTTTGAAGGACTCAGTTTTTGATTGTTATTTTTCTCATTATTAAGTTTGAGGAAAGTTCAGGCAAAGCCATTTCCTGGTTCTCGGTGTTGCTAGTCAACATCTTAAATGGTAGGGCTCCCATTTGTCTGTACTTGGTATCTTTTAATCAGATTTTTTTTCCTTTTTGCATTATGGTGTGACACCAACCAGTATGTGTTAGGATATCAAGTGACTGACTTCAAACAGAAGGCAAATTCACTAAAGTGAAAATGACCGTGATAGCTCTCTCATTCCCCCCACAGTGTATGTAAAACTGACTTTTAAAGTGTTTAGGGGATAATGGATCATGTAAGGTCAGTACTAGCCATAGCTGTTATGGCTCTTATTTTCCCTTTTCATGGGAGGGTGCTCAGCAAAATGAGATTGTCACACTCTTTTTTTGAGAGGACAGCGACAGACAGTTAAAAGCCTCTTCATGTAAGGATGTTATTTCATAAAGACACCAGCACTGGATTATCCCCTTCACTTTAAACTTCTGCCAGCTTGTACAAAAAGATAAAACAAAATAGCCCTAGTCCCAGGGGTGGGGAAGTGCTGGCCAGATCTGCCTGGGTCCATAAGCTTTCATTCTGATTAGTCACATGTGAGGAAAATTCACTTAGTCTGAGAGGTACATTTAATACCAGTTATGCCCATGCTGTTCATATCACAACCATTTTCACATGATGCCACTTAATTCCCTAAGAAGCAGAAAGGTAAATCGTTGGCTGGCCAGCTAAGGTGTCACAATGCATTAAGACCAGGGTTCGCTGCAGGGGATAATGGTTCTGATTGCTGTTGACTCATGTCTCCACCAACTGCCTCATGTAAAATAAGTGACATTTAAAAGACATCAAGATGTGAGAAGAGGTAAAAAAAAAAAGAAGAAGAAGATGTAGGAGGAAGGAAGAGAATGATAAAAAAAAAAGTGAGCACTATGAAAGTTGCCACCTGAACATAAAGTCCCTTTTTCACCCTAAGTGGTAAGAAATGATAACTTAACATGCCATGGGTGACCTGCACTAAGCTTTTAACTTCCTGTCTTGTGTTTTTAGAGAAAATCTGTAAAATTGCTTCTGGGAACTGCTCCAACATGTTATCATTTATTTCCAATTTAATTTTTTTTTAACTTTTATTCTTTTGCCCTCAGATATCAGTCTATTCATCTCTTTAAAAGCTTTAGGCTGAATCAAGTTAGGCAGTGGTGTACAACAAGAGGCAGCCTCCTTTCTGGAGGCCCATTTACGTCTGTTTTTATAAAGAGAATCAAATTCCAGTTTACAGTAAGCATATGCTTCAGTTGACATCTGTTTCTAAGACTTGGATGCTTTGTTTGCATAACAGGCACCAATAAATGGCCTTGTTTTAAGTCTGCTCACTGAGTTGTATTTGGGTTGTTCAGCTGGGGATTTTAGCTGCAGCTGATCCCCTACCGCTCATAGCTGATAGGAAAGAGAAAAAATCTGAGAAGCCCAGTCCTATTTATTAATGCAGATTTTAACATTCTCAATGAACCACTTATCTAGTGTTATTCGGCAACCAAATCCTTATTTGCTCAGGTGGGGGAGGGGTGGCATTATTCTTCAAAGTATTGAATTAAAGCTTACCAATTCTTTGAGGGGGGGACATGGAGGTATAGAGGTTCTGATGCTTTCTTTAGTCAATTTCCAGTGAAAATTCGTAGTACAATCAGATAGAATCATTAAGGAAGAGATCATGAACCAAGCTTATAGGGAATGACTTTACTGTGAAACATGAATATCTGATGTTTATATAGATAGAAATGCAAGACTTTTTCATGCAGAAAATTTGACCATTTCTATTAAAAATTTGCATTTTTTGGAGTGATAGCATAGGGTTGTATTTCATTCATAGGGCTGGCTTTGTGCCGTGAACAGCATACCTGATTCAAAGCACATAAGAAACAAACAGTGTTACCATAACATAATAAGATATTTTAAAAATGTATGCATTGCAGATTTCACAATTACTCCTGCTAATTTCAGAATTTTCTGCCTCTGTTAAGGCAATTTCAAAAGCAATCCACAGGAGCTGTAAGCATTTTCTTCCTCCCTTTGCCATCTTGAATACATTCTGGTAGCTCCCGAGATAATAGGAAATAGAACCCTAAAATAATTCTCTTCATTTGGTTCTACTACCTATTACATGTGTGACCTTGGGCAAGTCATTGGGCAGTGCCTTTCTGGTTCTGTTTTGTCATCTCTACATTGAAAGGAGTGGTCTAAATCCTTTTATATCCTGTTATCTTAGGATGTAAACTTTATTAGAAGAATTTCTGTTAATTTTTTAAAAATATAGATACAGCTAGCCTTAGAGTGTTTAAAGAGATAGTGTAAAGTGACTTCATCATGCTGAATATTACTGAATAATATCTGTAATAGGTTATGGAAAGTGTAGCATTTTTCTAGGGGATTTACATATCAACTTTTTCTAGTGGAACCAACAACAGTAGTATGAAATATATCTACTCCATTTACTCTTATCCATTGCACCTATTTCTTTTTTCCCTTTAATTTTTATATATGGTAAAAATTTCATTGAAGAGAGATTTTAGATGACAGGGCTGTAATTTTAAACCCAATAGAAGAGGTGTAAGCAATTTGAGCTTAGCTGAAGCATAATCTTAGGTTGTCAAGAAGAAACCCATTCTCCCTATGCTAATCAATCAGTATATCAACCGACCAATCATCTCCTCAGCTTAGCATATATCCTAAGGTTTGATATATCTATTAACTGCCCATCATGCAGCTGGTCTCTGGATGATGAGATTCCCCCTATCTTGGCATTTGGAGGCAGACAACTGAGCTATCACAGCCTCAGATAAATACCAAAGTGGAGATTTCAATCCTGTTCCTGAGTGCAAAGACAATCCAGGAACATTGAAAATATTCTCAGAAGAGAATACACAGAAAATTACATTTTTCAGCACCATGGTGTGTGTGAAAATTGTATATATTATATAATTTTTTTTCCTCCAGCCACAACAATGTGAAGGAAAATGACTATTTTATGATGATTGGAATTCTGGCAACCAAACAAGGTATTGGAATCTGTTATGAACTGTTAATTACAATAGAAATTATGTATAGATATGTGGATAAATGAAAATAATGACCTTTTGAAGTAACTATTTATTAAAACAAACAAAAACCAAATAAAACACAAAAACAAAGTAAATTTAATCCTGAGGAAAAGGGCTATTTTTCTCAGACAATTGTATATTTGCTTCATGACTTCCTCTCAAGGGTATGATCTTAAATATTCAGAAACTGAATACATCTCCTACAAAACCAATATTCTGGTTTTTAACATGTATGGCACAGATGTTATACATTGTCTCCTAAAACCTGTAATTGCGAAGTAGAAATCAAAGACTTCTTGAGTTTTTAATTTAACAAACATTTATTAAGTGCCCACTATATATAGAACCGTGTGCTAGATGCAGGGGAGGTGGTTTCTGCTGCCAAACAAATTAATTCTTTGAAATTCTAACAATTAATTAAAAAAAAAAAGATGATGCCCCCAACATACATATACTCTCCTCAGAGCATTTTTGTTCTGCATTTCTCTGTTGCACTTATCGTGAGAAGGCAGGGTGATATAATAGAGCCCTGGGCTTGGAGTAAGAAGAAGGCCTCAGTTTGTGTCTTACCTCAGATGCTTAGTAGTGATGTGACCCTGTGTAAAGAAATCCCTTTGACATCTCTCAGCCTAAGCTAAGAAGAGAGCTCAGCTCTCATGGACCTTATAGTCCAGCAGTAGACTATGACACAAATACAAGTGATTAAAATACAAAACATTAATAATAGCTTACATTTATGTATTGCCTTTATGTTCGCAAAGCACTTTATATACATTCCTTTATTTGACTAAAAGTTAGGCGCTATTATTATTCCCCTTTATAGATGAAGAAAACTGAGGCTGAGAGATGCCAAGGGGATTTACCAAGGTTACATAACTAGGAAGTGTCGGAGGCAAGAGTCAGACTGAGGCCTTTTTCTTCCTCCAAGCCCAGGGCTCTTTCTACTACACCAGGAGTGGGGAACCTGTGACCTTGAGACCACACGTGGCCTTCTAGATTCTTAAGTGTGGGCTTTTGACTGAATCCAGATTTGATAAATTTTATTAAAAGGATTTGTTCTGTAAAATTTGGATTCAGTCAGAAGGATACACTCAAGGATCTGGAAGAGCACATGTGGCCTCAAGGCCACAGGTTCCCTACCCCTGTACTACACCATCCTGCCTTCTCATGATAAGTGCATTAAAGAGGTACAGAACAAAATTCTATATGAAGTGTGTATCTGTGTGTGTGTGTGTGTGTATGTGCTTGCGTGTGCATGCTCATGTGTGTGTTTTGGGCAGCAGAGGAAGGGCTGTGGTTTTTTTTATTAATTGTTAGAATTTCAAAGAATTAATTTGATTTGTTATTTCAAACATTTAATTCCAGAAATAAAGATGCAAACTTCAATTATGATCATACCTACCTTACTCATGTGCAAAGAGGGTCAAAGGAGATACTTGTAAAAGGCTTTACAGACTTTAGAGTGCTCTCTGGTAGGTAAATGCCTCTGAGGAAGAGGAGGAAGAGAAAGATGGTGATGATGATGATATGGTTTTTCAGATGAATAGAATGGGAAGAGCTCTGAGTAACTGAGTTCTAGTCCCAGAACTACTGCTACCCCTTGACCAAATTTCAGTTACCTTCTCTATAAAAATGAGAAATTTAATTCTATTGCTTCTAAGGATCCTTCTAGCTCTAAAATTATTTTTGCTAATAACATTGAGAGACAACATGGCATCATGGGTAAAGAACAGGCCTAGGAGTTGGGAAGACCGGGTTCAAGTCTTCCCTTTGGCACATAATTGATATCATGACCCCTGGACAAGTCTGCAGAATTGTTGCTAATCTATATTTGTGGAGGGAGTTTCCTCACTGGGAGTTCCCTATACCAGTAGTGTCAAACTCAAATAGAAATGGATCCCTATGTCCACATATTGATGTAAAAACCACAAGTTAACATTATCTATGTTAAATTGTAGGGCAGCTAAGTGGGACAGTGGATAAAGTCCAGGGCCTGAAATTAGGAAGATTCATCTTCATGAGTTCAAATGTGACCTCAGATACTTCCTAGCTGTGTGACCCTGGGCAAGTCACTTAACCCTGTTTGCCTCAGTTTCCTCATCTGTAAAATGAGCTGGAGGAGGAAATGGCAAACCCCTCCAGTATCTCTGCCAAGAAAATCCCAAATGGGGTTCCGAAGAGTCAGCTACAGCTGAAATGACTCAACAACAACAACAGCTTCTTTGTTATAATGTAATAATATTGTAATGTAAATGTAATAATAACATTTGCCAATTAAATTTTAATCTCGTTCGTGCTCCACTCAGAAGTTTGGCTCTGCTCCCTCAAAGGTGATACCTCTACCTCAAATCCATGAAATCCAGATCTGATTTAGAAAAACAACAACAACAACAACACTAGCTCACATTTATATTGCATTTCACAGTTCATAAAGTGTGGCTAGGCAAACAAAAGCAACAATGGTAGGTTACTAATAAAGATATACTCTACAAACTGTACATCATTGTCTTTCTCAGGTTTGTTTGTCTCATCATTTCATGGTATCTTCAGTGGGCATTCAGTCTCCTGTAGCAGCCGATTAGCTACAGTGTTGTAGTGCAGCATCCAGCATAAGTAGAGGAAAAATATAACCATTCAGCATTTTGCATTTCTAGGCATTGTTTCACACAGTAGTTACGATGGGCCAAGAGAGGGGGGAAGGATGAAGTTCATGATAGCATGAATTCCGTATTGGCTGCTGAGCGGAAGCAGAAATGGGTTTTCTCACCAGAGAGGTACAACAGAGTCCAAAGGGATGGTTGTAACATCTCCATTCTGAACATCACAGCAAGTGCCCTTTGATCTTGATCTAAGAATGCTTGTATGTCCTGGTGTGAAAGGGCTGCTAACTATGTAACAGCTCTAGAATTTTTGTATTTTTCCCAAAGAAAGATAATTGTGATATCAAGTTTAGAGCAGGAGTTTGGTTTAAATAGTGTATTTTGTAAGCTCTTCTCAGAGAATTGTGATTCTGGGAGAAAACACATTGTTAGGTGTGTTAAGTTTACAAATTTTATCACAGAAAATTAGGGGCAAAATGGAAGTAGTCCCAAGGAGGCTCATTTTCTCTGTCTCAACTCATTCAAAAGGCCCACTCTGGGACTCCTTCCAGGCTCCTATGATTGGAAGATCTGCCTATTTGTTTGATATTCACAAATAAGCTATAGTTGCCAACACCTGTGATAGCTGAGATTGATTTGGAGATGGATTTCCTTTTGAATGTGACTAAATGCCTGGTAAATGTGAATGTTCTGTCAACTGTCTGTGGACCTACAACACATGGACCTTTTGGTACCAGGCATTCCCATTCCCAGAATCTCTTCTTTCCTGATCCTGATTGTCACTTCCAGCATTGCAGATTATAGACACAGATAGAAAGCCTCTGGTGGAGATGTGGATTGGCTATCATTAGAAACTCATCCACCTGCGATTTTATGACATTCCTTGTTAGGATCAGGCCTTAGGTTAATGCTTCCTGACTCTCATAAACTTCACAATATAAATCTTTTCATTATTCTTTATTATGTATTGTGTTTAGGATATGTCAGATTAGCAATATCTAGGAATTTAAGAATATCAGTCATGTTTTGCACATGCCTTAATATGCATTCTGCAAAAATTCTATTTGGTATTCAAGAGCTAAGTAGCTTGGTGTTTAAGAGATGGGAGCAGTCAAATCAGTTTATTAGACATTCAGTCAACAAGCATTTAGCAAGTTCTGACTCTGTGCTAAGCGATGGGGATAAAAGACAAAATAGTTCCTGTTCTCAAAAAGCCACATTTTAATGGGAAAGACAATCATGAAAATATCTAGGTATGTACAAGATATATACAAAGGAAATGGGAGGTAATTTATATTTTACTTATTTTTACTTTGTAAAAAATTTGAATTTGATTTTTAAGTGATATATCTTTCTGCGAATTGCATCTTCTGCGTATCTGCTCTTCATCTTCATCAGCGAAAGAATATTAATGTTAAAAAAGGTGGAGTTTTGTTTCAGGGAGAAGCTTAGGATCATTAAAAGTAGAACACAACCCCCCAATCTATCTTGCTCTCTTCCTCTCATTCAGTTTTCAGCCCAGTCGATGGTCCATCTGCAGTGTCTATCCAAGATATATGTACTGTTGGACCAGCTCAGTGACATGCCCATCAAACTGTAAATCATAGCTGGCCAAAAATATATCACCTACTTGCTTTTTCCTGTGTGCCTTATTAGGGCAAACACTTAAATCTCATTTAGAATTCTCTGTAAGTGTTCTGAGGCTTGACAAAACCAATTCACTGTCACTTGTGTAAATAGGAGCATCTAGAGAACCTTGCCATCAGAGAGGAGGATAAGATGGGGGAAGATCAAAGTGAAAAATTGCAGAAAAGAGGAGATGGGGATAGAAATGGGAGGAGGATAGGAAAGAAGATGAGGCATATATGGGAGAAAAAAAATTTGTGTGTATAACCCATAATTTGACAACTATCACTGACATTTCTCTGACTCTGGTTGACCTTATCTGTTCTTATCCAGAAGCCCCCACACATATATTCTAGACAGTGTAAGTCAATCAGCATATGATATTTGGGTTCTAGTGGAGAAAATAAAGAGGAAGTGGAATTCAGTAGTAGAGACGGGTTGGTTTGCCCACAAGACTTGGCCTCCATTTTTACTTCCATATTGTTCTTACTGTTGTAGTATTCCTGAAATAAAATGAAGGAATGGGAACTATAAAGGAGGATCCTGTTTATAGCACAAGAATGAGAATGCCCAAATGACTCCTCTGCCAAAACATCCTTGAAGAGACCAGCATTATCAACAAATATTTGTTAATTCAATTTTGATTCAACAGATATTCATTAAATTCCTGTTATGGATACAGCCATTCACTGTGCTAGATGCTAGAGAGCCTATAAAATCCATAGATATACTGTTATGGACAGGAGGAGTTACTGGACAGAAGAAAGGAATAGGGAAACAAGCATAGAGATAAGAAGGTGCCTGGAGAGTTCATTAGACATAGTCTTGGAGGCTTCTGGTCACCTAGTTGGTCCTCATCTCATGCTGTTCTTTTATACTTCAATGGATCTTTGATGGGGATACTCTTTCCAGCCATGCAGATTGTACCATCCATGCCCATGAAACAAAATGTTATGATTTTAAAATATTAAGGAGAATATTAATTCCTAGATGAGTAATAGCAATCAAAAGATATTCTGCCCATTTCAACAGAGAAATTGAATACCACATAAAGTAGTATGTTTCTCCATCATCCTGGATAATATGTTGATTTGTTTTAGTTTCAGAGGATTTCTTTTTTTTTTTAACTAAGGGATATGTGTTGTATATGTGTGTGTATTTTGTGCAACATCCCCTAGTGTGATTTAAGATTATACTAGAGAAAGGCAGAATATCAGAGATTCAAGTATCATTATGTAGGCAGCTGTTTAATTTATGTTCCTGCCTTTACCAAATCTCATTTTAAATAATGCCCTTACTTTAAGGGGAAAAAACCCCCCTCAAATATATATATACTGGAAAGCTCATGCTACTTGGTGGGGAAAAGCTATCAGTTGAGCTATTATGGAATTTGTGCTCAATATTTTTGCAAATTACTATTCATTCAAATTTCATATTCTAAAAAACCAGTGACTAATCCTGAATTCAGGTATACTACCACACTGGCTAGGCGGATTGCTAGTTGATCATGCTAAGATGGTTCCTTATCCATTATTGGATCAGAAAAAGAGGAGGATTAAGAATTATCTGACTCCTCAGTTAATGTACAAATCATCTAAAAAGCTCAGCTTAGGAAAACCTTGCATGCTACCCAGTACTAAAATAATAATAATGTCTTGGGATGTCTAATAGCTGAAACACAGTGTTAACTTACCTTAAAGTTAACTATTTCCTGTTGAGATAGCTATGGGATATGTGAACAAGCATTTAATGGACTTGTGAAATTACAGGCTGGCCAATTAAAATTTACTATCCAAAAAGTTTATCCTTAATGTGAGATTATTTTCACTAAATGCTGTACTATCAAACACCTGATGCATTCAAATATAATTCAATTTTATATCAAATCTTTTCTTAAAGGGGTGGTATTTGTGTTTATACTCACATACAAAAGAACATGTCTAATAAAGTGTGACTGTGTCACAGAAGTGATAGTATTTTATTTTTAATTTTCATGTCAGATTCTAGTTATTTTATAGCCCTGGTTTTTTTTAAATCAAAAGGTAACCTCATCTTTCTCTCATTTTAAAAACCAAAATGACAACTTCTTCATTTTTTTTGTCCTTACATTTTGAGGATGGCCCCACTGCATGTGTTGGTTTTATCATTTCTATCATTCAGCTATGTGTGCTAACTTTTCAAATCTGTGAAAAGTATTTAAAAAAGAAAGAGAGATTGTTAGTGTTTCAAAACCTATTATAATGCATTTTCAAATATGTCAGACACATCTTTGTTAAAATTAAACCAGGGATTGGTTTTGAGCGAATAGCCCTATATCCTTACAGATGCTGTGGATGGATGCATCTAAGCTGCTTATTATATTGATGGGTTTTGCTGCTCTGCAGCAAATGAAAACAGGCAGCTGCTTCCTCCATCAAAGCAAAAAGCAGCCCGAGTTTTTATTAACCGAGTGTTCATTTCTTCTATTGCCAAAATTCTTACACAAAACAAAAGAGCAGTTTTTAGCACATTATTGCTTAACTAGACATGAACAACTGACAGCAACTGATAAGCCTGTCTGCTTTTCACAACTGGTAATCATTTTTGGAATAGATGTTTTAATATAGTTGAATATAAAATTTTGTAATTTCCATCTACAATAGTACGTAAATTTATAGATCCAGTTTGTTGCAGGAGAATGAAGGTTATAATCACAAAAGGCTTTTCCCAGTGTTGTTTAATTTTTAATGACTATTTGAAAACTGGGTAAGGAAAATGAAATCAAATTCATTCCTTTGAAAGACGGTGTTAAAAACAATCACACAAAGTTGGTTGGCACCATTTGGGGATGGTACTTACAGAGCAGACCTCTGTGTTTATGGCTCGGACTTTCCTGGCATTCCATTTCCATCTTAGTGGCACTGAGATGCCCAAGTTTGTCCAGCAGAAGAAATTTCTGGAGTACAGACTTTCAGGTTGCCTTTATATCCATGAATAATGATGAGGAAGGGGGGATGGGGAGGACTACGGTGATGTGGCCATTTTGCACAACCAAGATTTTCAGTTAGCTCCTACACATATTGTTCAGTGATCTAAATACCAGAAATTTTGTTTTAGACAGGATGGCAAACAGGAGGTTTGCTTAAAGCATACGTGGAAGAACACAGTAAGATGTTGCCTTATTTATAGCTTATGTTCTCTTAGTAGTATTTTACGTTGTGGAACTTGTTAATGGCAGTTCTTACTTGGAAGATGAAACACTTCTCCTTTCTTCCCTTGGGCAGAAACAACTCTTCTCCCTAAGACTCAAAGGAAGTAGCTAGCATTGTAGGCAGCATTGAAGTGGGAAGTGCATCTTCTAAATGACAGTGCCAAATTAATTATGTTGTACAATACCTTGGCTGTTTAAGAAATGAACTCTAATTTTACATCAGTAACACCCACCTCTCCTATGCCATCTTCTTTCCATGGAAGCATTCATACAAGTACGGAGCATGTACTCTACATATAGCATACATCCTTCCAAACAGGTTGGAACAGAGCTAGTTTTTTTTTTTAACAGATCTGTGATCTCACTTTTGTGCGTATTACCCCAATAAAACAGATTGCCTGCCATCCACCCATCCATTGATGTCCACAAAAAAGAGATCAGTCTGACCTCTAAGGTGAGGAATCTCTCTAACAAGCCTAAATAAGCAGATGAGTAATGTACCCTGGAGAAGAACCTCGTATTTTTGTGTGATATTTTAGAAACAGGTAGACTTCTCTACTTTGTCCTGAGTGTTTTTATTCAAAAATATTTTGATAGCAGTTGCTTCTTTCCTCATATCACTGCTCTTCTGATTAGACTTCTGGCTTTAGGGTTGTCATAAGGGTGAACAGATTTATAAAATGGGAAAGAGGGAGACACGTTGCTGCTCCAGCAGGATTTTGAGGGCGTAGCTCAAAAGTCCTGTAAAACAAGATAATCTCAGAAAAGGGGGGAGGCACTGCCTGATCACTCAAGCCCTAATACGGTTCAAGCAAAAGAAGGTGTTCAGGGAGAGTGTGAGCTGGATTAAAATTGACAACATAGAGCTATTTTTCCCGTTTAATTATGTTGGAGGAAATATACTTTAGTACCAGGGAAATCCAGGTTATATTTTGCTTTGGCAGGTTAAGATTTTCTGCAACATATTTTTCCCAGCCTTGATAGGCCCACTGGCTAACGTGAGGGAAGATTTTCTCAAACTAGGCTCACAAAGGTTAGTTTTGATAAAGAGGCACTGAAGTTTTTTTTAATCTGTACTTATTCTTAAAGAGTTGCGAGAAAGAGAGTTTGTTTCTAGAACACTTTTAGTCATCTGGGGATCAACTGTTTAGGGGTGGGGTGGAGGAGGGAGGCCATAGAATTGTCTATTTTGAAACTTTCTCTTTAAAAAAGCAAATATTTTGGGGAGAAAGGATGACAGTGAGGGGTTTCCCATTATTAATAATTAACTTAAGAAACACCATAATGAATAACATATACAGATTCTAGAAGGAATTCTTTTGTAGAATCTATATAGTTCAATTATCTTAGATAAATTTCGGTTAAATAACAATATTAGCTGATATTTATATAAGAAGGGAAGGGAATGAGCTGTTTTGTTGTTCAGCCATTTTTAGTCATGTCTGACTCTTCAATTACACAATTTGGGATTTTCTTGACAATGATACTGGAATGGTTTGCCATTTCCTTCTCTAGCTCATTTTACAGATGAGGTAACTGAGGCAAACAGGGCTAAGAGACTTGCCCAGGGTCACAGAGCTAGTAAGTGTCTGAGGCCAGATTTGAACTCAGAAAATAACTCTTCCTGACTCCAAGCCTGATACTGTATATAGTATGCCACCTAGCTTCCCAAAGCCATTGTATAGCACTTAATATTATGTACCAGGCACTGTACTAAGTGTTTTTTTTTAAGGTTTACAAAAATGCTTTATATCAACTATCTTATTACATAGCAGTTGTTCGAGGTAGATATTAAAGGTATTGCCATGCTTATTTTATACAGATGAATTTTTAAAAAACAGGCCTTAAGAGAATAACTGACGTGCCCAAGGTCACACAACTGGTGACCTTGTCAGAAGTGAGATCCAAGACAAGGTTTCTCTTGACATTAGGTCCAACTAGGCCTGCAATACCATATTGCCTTTCTTGTAATACAATGAAGTAAAGACTTGCCATTATTTTGGGGAAAAAATTTGGAATGGCTCAAGTCACTAAACTCTTCATACCCTTTGGATATACCCTGAGGATGTCAATGAAGACAGAAAGAAAAATCCCAGATGAGAGAGGGATAGGAACCGTCCCTGGGATTTCATCAAAATAAGGAAGTGTCTGGTGAGGGAGCTTACTCTATCAAGGTAAATCACCACCTTCTCCACAACGTATATTCCTAGATTACAGTTATCCCTTCCACATCGCAACTTTCCCCATTGTGGTATGCAGGCAAGTTAACTCAGGCAATGACCACTCTTGGATACAGTGCTAGATTTGGAGGCAGGAAGACCTGGTTTAATGACATCATGCATAGAGTGCTGCGTTTATAGATAAGAAGACATGGGTTTAAATCATGCCTCTACACACTTAATGGCAGTGTCAGCATAGGTAAACCTCTGATAGGTAAACCTGCCTGTGGGACTTTGGGCAGGTCCCTTAGCCTCCCCAGGGACCAGTGTCCTTGTTATTTGGTAATTTCAGTTGTGTCTGACTCTTCATGACTCCATTTGGAGGTTTCTTGATAAAGATACTAGAGTGTTTTGCCATTTCCTTCTCTGGCTCATTTTACAGATAAGGAAACTGAGACAAACAGGGTTAAGTGACCTGCCCAGGGTCATGGTTAGTAACTGTCTGAAGCCAGATTTGAACTCATGAAGATGAATCTTCCTAACTTCAGACCTGGCACTCTTTCCACTGTGCCACCTAGATGCCCCTATTAGTATCCTTACTTGTAAAAATAAAAAAAGGATTGAATCTACTGGTATTTAAGGTTCTTTCCATCTCTAGGTCTATAATCCCTTTCTTAGCCCCAGTTTCTTCATCTACAAATAGGGATGAAAATACCTGTAGTACCTACCTCATAGGGTTGTTGTGCATATCAAATGAGATAATATATGTTAAGTGCTTTACAAACTTTTGAGTACTATATAGTTGGATATTATCATATCACTATCAGTGTCAATGTCACTGTTGTTGTTGTTGTTATGAGGCAACATGACGTAATGAAAGGAGGGCTGCCTTGGGGTCAAGAAGATCCCATTTACTGTTCCATCTCTACCACATACTATCTATATGATCCTGGGCAAGTAATTTCATTTACTGGAGCTACTTCTATAAAATGGGCATCAATTTCAAAGGGTTATCATAAGGATCAAATTAGATGATGTCTTTAAAGTACTTTACAAACCTTAATGAGCTAGGTAGTGATGGGGATAGGAGCAAGACCTATGATGTTATTGCTTTGGGAACTTCCAGATGATGAAACTCCTCCCACTGCAAGCTGGCATGTCCTCTGCAACTTGTAGACTTAGAGAGATGCCTAGACCTTTAAAGTGAAATGATTTATCCAGGATCAAAAAGCTCATATAGGACAGAGGCAGCAGGCCTTCCTGGTTCCAAAGCCAGCTCTTTATTCACTATTCTATTAAAAAATGCTAGTTATCATTATTGTTACTTCTCTGTGTGATTCTCAATATTTTGAGATTAGAGACAATGATAGTTGGGGGGGGTTTTGCTTTTTTTTTTTAAGGCAGTTGAGGCTAAGTGACTTGCCCAGGGTCATATATAGACAGTATGTGGTAGAGATGGAACAGTAAATGGGATCTTCTTGACCCCAAGGGTCACACAGCTAGTAAGTGGCAAGTGTTTGGTCTGAGGCCGGATTTGAACTCAGGTCCTCCTGACTTCAGGGCCGATGCTCTATCCACTGTGCCACCTAGTTTCCCCTCCAATGATAGTTTTTAAAGCAATAATTTAGGAACTCTTGATGCCAATATTTTATATATTATCATAGACACCTTTTTTTTAACTGAAAAGTAGCCTTAGAGATTATTTCAACCGACTTCTACAGATGAGAAAGCAGGCCTACAGAAGAACAAGCAATTGTTGAGGCTCATGAAGCTCATTAGTCATAGGTGGAACTTGAACCCCAATGTTTTGAATCCTAAGTCAGAAGTTCTCTTTCCACTGTACCACACTGATATACCTAGCCTTAATCACTGAGTGGGCATTGCCATAGTCAAACTGAGTCCTGGGAAAGACCTTAGCTTAAAAAGGCCAAGATCTCCCAGTGAATCCAGAGCCATCTGCAGTCATCCTGATCTATATCTTGGTACTTGACCAAGATGGCTACAGAGGGGAGAGTGAGGCTGGTGATGTTGCACAGCCTTGCCTCACTTAAATCCAATTCACTTGCAAGTCATAACATCACCTTTCTGATGTCATAATCCTCTTTGAGAAAGAAGGCCAAACAATGATCTGTGAGTAATAATAGCTGCCCTACTGGGGACCCAGCTGGACAGCTCCAGTTGGGCAATGCAGCTTCTTCCCTCCCTCCCTCCCTCCCTCCCTCCCTTCCTTCCTTCCTTCCTTCCTTCCTTCCTTCCTTCCTTCCTTCCTTCCTTCCTTCCTTCCTTCCTTCCTTCCTTCCTTCCTTCCTTCCTTCCTTCTTTCCATCCTTCCTTCCATCTTTCTTTCTTTCCTTCCCTCCTTCCCTCTGTCCACATAGGGAATCATACCCTTACTGGCAGGTGCTCTGCCCAAAAGAATATAAATTTAGATCGCTGAAACCTTGAAAGATATCTTGGGGTTTACAGGCTAGATTTCTTTTTTAAGGACTATGCCTAAACCCAAATCATTCTGGCTGTCTTTGATTGGCCTACAACAGGTCCCAGCCTAAGCCTCCCTTGTTTGGGCTATGATGGCTCAGAATGAGTATATATAGCAATTGTTTCTGTTTTAACCAGAAATTCTGAGGGTCTTCCCCTCCCACATTGATTTTTTTTGCATTCTTTGCCTCATTTCTTATGTAGCCTTAATCATTGAATCAAACTGAGACCTGGGGAAGACCTTAGCAAAGGGGACTTCCAGGAACCCAGATGATGGAGTAAGTGGTAAATCAACATAATTCTCCTATATTTACCTCCAAACAACCATAAAATAGCACCCCCAAACAAATCCTGGAATGGCATAACCAGCAGAAGATGGGATGAAACAATCTTTGAGCCCAAGAAACTTGGAAGATTGTCAGGAAAGGTCTGTCTCACTTAGGTAAAAGGGGAGCACAGTCTAGGAAACATCCCAAGCAAGCCAGCAACAAGCCCCAGTTCAACAAGCCAGCAGTAGATCCTGAGCTCCAGTGTGGTGGAGCAGGCAGATACCAACACCAGGATACCTGTGGGCAAAACCCCAAAGAAAAATCCCAGAGATAACTTAAGAAAGAGCTTAAAAAGGAGCTTAAAAATCACGTAAGAAAAATTTGGAAAAGAAATGAGAATGATGCAAGAGAATTATGAAAAAAGAGTCAACTGCTTATAAAAAGTAAATAACTGCTTAAAAAAGTAGAATTGGCCAAATGGAAAAGGAGATGCAAAAATCCACTGAAGAAAACAACTCCTTAAAAAGTACAATTGGCCAAATAGAAAAAAAAATACAAAAGTTTACTTAGGAAGACAACTCCTTAAAAGTTAGAATTGGGCAAATGGGAGCTAATGACTCTATGAAACATAAAGAATCAATCAAACAAATTCAAAAGAATGAAAAATAGAAGAAAATATAAAATATCTCATGGGAGAAACAACTGACCTGGAAAATAGATCCAAGAGAGAAAATGTCAGAATCATTGGACTACCTGAAAGCCATAATCAAAAGGAGGACCTGGTCTTTCAAGAAGTTATCAAGGAAAACTGCCATGATATCCTGGAACCAGAGGGCAAAACAGTCATTGAAAGAATCCACTGATCACCTAAGGAAAGAGATCTCAAAATAAAAACCCCAACAAACATTGTAGCCAAACTTCGTAACTATCAGGTCATGGAAAAAATACTGCAGGTGGACTGAAAGGAACAATCCAAATATTGGGAAGACACAATCAGGATTACACAGGACTTAGCAGCTGCAACATTACAAGATAGGAGGTCATGGAACATGATATTATGGAAGGCAAAGGAGGTAGGACTACAACCAATAATCACTTACCCGGTGAAATTAAGCATAATACATGAAGGGAAAAAATGGTCACTCAATGAAGTAGAAGGATTTCAGGCTTTTAAAGACCAGAAGTAAACCAAAAATTTGATCTCTAATATCAGGACCCAAGCATAAACAGGGAAAAATGGAAAAGAAAGCATAAGGGATTCAATAGAACTAAACTGTTTACAAGGAAAAATGATACCTGTAATTTTTTTAAAAGTGTATCATTTATGGTACAGCTAGAAGGAATATACATAGACAGAGGGTACAGATATAAGGTGAATTTGAGGGAATGACATAAAAATAATGAAAGGATGAGAAAAAAGTATACTGGGTGCAGAAGGAAGGGAGAGATAGAATGGGGTAGATTGTTTCACGTGAAGAGGCACAAAACACCTATTACAGTGGAGGGGAAGGTGAGAGGGTGAGTGGTGGGCATTGCTTGAACTTTTCTTTCATCAGTATTGGCTGAAAGGGAATAATATACACAATCAATCTAATATAGAAATCTATGTTACCTTACTGGGAAGTAGGAGGAGAGGAGATTAAGTAAGGGGTGGGGCGAGTAAAGTGACAGAAGGGAAGGCAAATAGGGGGAGGTGGTAGACAGAAGCAAAACACTGGTTAGGAAGGAAAGGGTAAAAGGAGAGAGAAGATAAACAGGAGGAAAAATAGGATGGAGGGAAATACACTGTTAGTAATCCTAACTATAATGTGATGGGATGAATTGTCCCATAAAATGGAAGTGGATAGAAGAGTGGGTCAAAAACCAGAATCCTACAATGTGTTGTTTACAAGAAATACATTTGAAGCAGAGAGAGACACACACACAGAGTAAAGGTAAGGGGCTGGAGCAGAATCTATTATGCTTCAGCTGAAGTAAAAAAAAAAAAAGCAATTCCATGAGCAAAAAAAGAAAAAAAGGTAGCAATCCTTATCTCAAAGTAAAAGCAAAAATAGATCTAATTAAAAGAGATAAGGAAGAAAATTACATCTTGCTAAAAGGTACCATAGACAATGAAGTAATATCAATACTAAACATATATAGAACAAGTGGTATATCATACAGATTCTTAAAGGAGAAGTTAAGTGAATTACAGGAAGAAATAGACAGCAAAACTGTACTAGTGGGGGACCTCAACTGTCCCATCTCAGAACTCGATAAATCCAACCAAAAATAAACAAGAAAGAAAATATGGGTGTAAATAGAATATTAGAAAAGTTAGATATGACAGACCTTTGGAGAAAACTGAATGAGAACAGAAAAGAATATGCCATTTTCTTAGCAGCACATGGCAGCTACACAAAAATTGACCCTTTATTAGGGCATAAAAATCGCAAAATCAAATGTAGAGAAGCAGAAATATTAAATGTATTCTATCCAGAACAGAATGTAATAAAATTAGATTCAACAAATAGATTAAAAATAAATTGGAAGGGGCAGCTAGGTGACGCAGTGGATAGAGCACTGGCCCTGGAGTCAGGAGTACCTGAGTTCCAATCTGGCCTCACACACTAAATACTTCCTAGCTGTGTGACCATGGGCAAGTCACTTAACCCCAATTGCCTCACTATAAATAAATGAATGAATAGGAAACTAAATAATCTAATCCTAAAGAATAAGTGAGTCAAAGAATAAATCATAGAAACAATAATTTCATTAAAGAGAGTGATCATAATGAGACAGCATACCAAAATTTATGAGATGTATCCAAGCAGTACTTAGGGGAAAATTTGTTTCCTCTAAATTCTTAAATCAACAAAATAGAAAAAGAACAGATCAATGAATTTGGCATACAACTGAAACAAAAATTTAGAAAATGAACAAATTTAAAATCTTCAATTAATCATCAAATTGGAAATCTTGAAAATCAAAGTATGAAATTAATAAGATTAAATGTTTTTTTTAAAAAAACTATTGAGCTAATATATAAATCTAGGAGCTGGTTTTATGAAAGAAAAAAAAAACAAATTAGATAAGCCATTGGTTAATTTGATTAAAAATAAGAAAGAAGAAAACCAAATATCCAGTATCAAAAATGAAAAGGTGAAAGCACCACCAATGAAAAAGAAATTAAAGCAATCATTAGGAAATATTTTGCCCAATTATATGCCAATAAATCTGACAATCTGAGAGAAATAAATGAATATTTATAAAAATATAAATTACCCAGATTAACAGATCAGGAAATAGAATGTCTAAATGACCCCATATTAGAAAAGAAATTGAACAAATCCCCAGAGCCAGATGGGTTCACAAGTAAATTCTACCAAACATTTAAAGAACAACTAATTCCAATACTATATAAATATTCAGAAAAACAGGTGAAGGAGGCCTACCAAATTCTTTCTGTGATACTAATATGGTGCTGATACCTAAACTGGTGAGAGCCAAAACAGAGAAAGAAAATTATAGACCAATTTCCCTAATGAATATAGATGCAAAAATTTAAATAAAATATTAGCCAAGAGAGTACAGCAACTTACATGAGGATAATATACTATGACCAGGTGGGATTTATAACAGGAATGCAGAGCTGGTTCAGTATTAGGAAGACTATCAGCATAATTGGCCATATCAATAGCAAAATTAACAGAAATCATATGATTATCTCAATAGATGCAAAAAAAAGCTTTTAACAAAATACAGCACTCATTCCTATTAAAAACACTAGAGAGCATAGGAATAAATGGAGTTTTCCTTAAAATGATAAGTAGCATCTATCTAAAACCATCAGCAAGCATTATATGTAATGAGGATAAGCTAGAAGCATTTCCAATCAGATCAGGGGTGAAACAAAGATGCCTGTTATCACCAGTGTTATTCAATATTTTACTAGAAATGTTCACTTTGGCAATAAAAGAATTTGAAAGAATTAGAATAGGCAATGAGGAAACAAAGCTATCACTCTTTGCAGATGATATGATGGTATACTTAGAGAATCCTAAAGAATCAACTAAAAACTACTTGAAATAATTAATAACTTTAGCAAAGTTGTAGGATATAAAATAACCCGCATAAATCATCAGCATTGCTATATATTACCAACAAAGTCCAGAAGCAAGAGATAGGAAGAGAAATTCCATTTGAAGTAACTGTAGACAACATAAAATATTTGGGAGTCTACTTGCCAAGACAAATCCAGGATCTATATGAACACAATTACAAAATACTTTTCACACAAATAAAGTCAGATCTAAATAATTGGAAAAATATCAGTTGCTCAGGGGTAGGCTGAATTAATATAATAAAAATGACAATTCTACCTAAATTAATTTACTTATTTAGTGCCATACCAATGAAACTACGAAAAATTATTTTATAGAGCTAGAAAAGATAATAACAAAATTAATCTGGAAGAACCAAAGGTCCAGAATATCAAGGGAAGTAATGAAAAGAAATGCAAGGGAAGGTGGCCTAGCCATACCAGATCTAAAACTGTGTTATAAAGCAGCAATCATCAGAACTTCTTGGTGCTGGCTAAGAAATAGAGTGGTGGATCAGTGGAATAGATTAAGTACACAAGACACAGTAGTCAATGACTATAGTAATCTACTGTTTGATAAACCCAAAGACTAGCATCTGGGATAAGAACTCATTATTTAATAAAAACTTTTGGGAAAACTAAAAAATAGTATGGCAGAAACTAGGCATAAGCCAACATCTTATACTGTATACCAAGATAAGGTCAAAATGGGTATGTGATTTAAACAGAAAGGGTGGGATTATAAACAAATTAGGAGAGCAAGGAATAGTTTACATGTCAGATCTATAGAGAATAGAAGAATGTATGACCAAACAAGAGAAGGAGAACATTATGCAATGCAAAATGGATAATTTTGATTACATTAAATTGAAAGGTTTTTGCACAAACAAAACCAATGCAACCAAGATTAGAAAGGAAGCAGAAAACTGGGAAAGAATTTTTATAGCCAGTGTCTCTGATGAAAGCCTCATTTCTAAAATATATAGAGAACTGACTCAAATCCATAAGAATATAAATCATTCACCAACTGATAAATGGTCAAAGGATATAAACAGGCAGTTTTCAGATGAAGAAATTAAAGCTATCTGTAGTCATGAAAAAATGCTGTAAACCACTGTTGATCACAGAAATGCAAATTAAAACAAGTCAGAGGTACCACATCACACCCATCAGCTTGGCTAATGTGACAAAACAAGAAAATGATAAATGTTGGAGAAGATATGGGAAATTGAGACACTGATGCACTGTTGGGGGAGTTGTGAACTGAACCAACCATTCTGGAGAGCACTTTGGAACTATGCCAAAAGGACAATCCAACTGTGCATACCTTTTGATCCAGCAATACCACTACTAAGTCTGTGTCCCAAAGAGATCATAGAAAAGGGAAAAGGACCTACATGTACAAAAATATTTATAGCAGCCCTTTTTGTGGTGACAAAATATTGGGAATTGAAGAGATACCTATCAGTTGGGGAATGGCTGAAAAAGCTGTGGTATATGAATGTAATGGAATACTATTGCACAATAAGAAATGATGAACAAGCAGATTTCAGAAAAACTTGGAAAGACATGTACGAATTGATGCAAAGTGAAATGAGCAGAACTAGGAAAACATTGTATGCAGTATCAGCAACAGTGTGTGATGGTCAAGTATGAATGACTCAGCTCTTCTTAGCAACGTAATGATCCAAGACAAGTACAAAGGATTCAAGGGGCAGCTAGGTGGTGCAGTAGATAGAGCACCAGCCCTGAAGTCAGGAGGACCTGAGTTCAAATCTGGCCTCAGACCAAACACTTGACACTTACTAGCTGTGTGACCCTGGGTAAGTCACTTAACCCCAGTTGCCTTAAAAAGAAAAAGACAAAGGAAAATGCTATCCACAGACAGATAAAGAACTGATGGATTTTAAATGAAGATTGAAGCATATTTTTTACTCACTTTATTCTTTATTGTGTTTTTTTTTCCTTTTGAACTGTTTCTTCTTTCACAACTGTGACTAATATGGAAATGTGTTTTACATGATGGCCCATATATAACCTATATAAAATTCCCTACCCTTTTCAGAAGAGGAGGAGGGAAAGAGGGAGAAAAATTTGTAACTCAAAATCTTATAAAAATAAATGCTAAAAATTGTCTTGACATGTAATTGGGGAAAAAATACTGGTTGTTTTTTTTTTAAATAAAGACAGAAGGAAGAATCAGAAAAAAAAAAAAGAGGCCAAGAGATCTTACTGTACCCAGGGCCTTCTCTAGTCATCCTTATGTATACCTTGCCACTGTGTTCAGATGGTTTTGGAAGAGAGAGTGAGGCTGGTGGCTTTGCATAGCTCTCCATCCCTTAAATCCAATTCACTTGCATGTAATGGTGTCACCTTCCTGATGTCATGGTCCCGTTTGAGAATGAAGGACAAATAAGGAATGATACCACACTACTCAGGGCATTTCGTTTCAACTTCCAGTCTTGGCAGCTACATTGGCGTGTGTGTGTGTTTGTGTGTGTGTGTGTGTGTATACTAGGATACATACATACATATATATGCATACATACATACATATATATGCATACATACATATACATATGCACAATATGTGTTTGATATATAGTGTGTATATGTAAAATACATGTATACATAAGCATATTCGTGTATATATCAAATACATTTATGTCAATGTGTATGTATATATACATATGTATGTATATATATATGCTCTGTAAAGAGCTTTCTAAACCTTGAGGTGCCACAGACATGTTAGCTGCTATTATTATTATTATCATCATCATTATTGTTACTGCGTCTCATTGTTCAGTTGTTTCAGTCATGTCTGATTCTTCATGACCCCATTTGGGGTTTTCTTGGCAAAGGTACTAGAGCAGTTTGCCATTTCCTTCTCCAGCTCATTTTACATTTGAGGAAACTGAGGTGAACAGGGTTAAGTGACTTGTCCAGGGTCACACAGCTAATAAGTGTCTGAGGCCGGATTTGAATTCATAAAAATGAGTCTTCATGACCCCAGGCCCACTGCTTTATCTACTGCGCCACCTAGCTGTCCCCTCTCCTTATTACCTTCAGTTTATTTGTATAGTTTCTATCTATATCTGTATCTATCTATCTATCTATCTATCTATCTATCTATGTACATGTGTATGTGTATATGATTTCTTCTAATAGAATATAAGCTTCTTGAAGGCAAAGACAGTTTCACTTTTTTCTTTGTATCTCTAGCAATTAACCAAGTGCCTAACATAGAATGAGCACGTAATAAATGCTTTGGTGATTTTTTTTGGTGCAGGGTGGGGGAATGCTTTCTTCATTTTGCATTGCTCCATGAAAATCTAGAGTTTTTTTATCTCATGTTTATAATTTTTAATGTCATTACATTCCATTACACTCATACATATGTGTATATATGTATTAGATAGATAGATGGATGGATAGATAGAGAGACGAGAGAGAGAGAGACTTGTAGATCACTGATTTTTAGGGCTGAAAGGAACCTAAATTATGGGTGCATGATTTAGACAAAGTAAGTAACAGGGCAGGGTTTGAACCCAGATCCTCTGACTCCAAAGCTGGTTTACTTTTTCCATATACAACACTGCCTCAATTATTCAGGAGCTTGTTATTCAATCTCTGGGTTACCTAATAACCTCTTCGCTTTTCTGTCTTTCTCCTGCTAGGCCATTTTTTTCCTTAGTTTGTACCTCAGAAGATAAGTTTATAGCATAAAAAGGAGAGCCAAGCCCCCAAAAGATTAATGTAGTTATTTGTTGGTAATTCTAGATAAATTTTGGTTGCTCAGAAAGATGAATCCAATATTTTTATTTCCTTCCCTTCTCTTCCATCCTTTCTTCCAGTACCCACTACATACTCATCACACAGTAACACAAACACACATATACACACATCATGACTGTGGGTAACGGAGAGGTACATTGTATTTGGACATTATTATGGTTTGTTTCCTCCATTAGAATGCAAACTCCATGAGGTAAAGAATTGGTTTTTTTGGTTGGGGTTTTTTGTTCATTGTTTTTGTTTTGTTTCATGTCTTTCTTGTTTCCTGGGACTTAGCTTGGTGCCTGGCACATAGTAAGTATAGTAAGTGCTTGTCACATGATTCTCTGGATCACCTTGGAAGATTCCCGTCATTCAAACTGAGCTATCGAAACTCAGTGATCAGGGGCCTGGAGGCATTGGAGACAATTGAGGTTAGCAACCCTGTGAGTTCAAAGCAGATCTGGTTTTTAGAATGGAGTGTGAAAAAGGGCAAGGGAGGCTAATGATGCCATCAGAACCATGTGTTACTTAGATATTTATTATCTTTTTGTGTCTTTTTTTTTTCACTGTCTCTAGTCATGGTATAGATTTCCCCCTTTCAGTGTGTTGGGTTTTGTAAGACTAGACAGAAATAGCGACCACTCAGATGTTATCATTAAAATGTACCAACATTGGCAAAATTTCTTCCATTGGAAACACATCAAAACTGCTTTTTTATATGTACATATTGAATTGAAATAAGATCCTGGATGTGTCTGTTAGCATGGGAATGTTTCTGAAAACTTTTCAAGAAGTCCTTCTGCAGGTATTTTTTAAAGGCCTCATGACATTATTGTCAAATAACTTCCTTTCATTCTGTCAGCCTTTAAATGCTTTTAAAAGCATTTCCTGTTCACTGCCATGGAAATGCCACTGTTAATGTTCAGTAATGTGGGCTGGAGCATTTTGTATTTTTTGAGAGACCCTCACCTTCTGGAAGCAGCACAATGTCTAGGTCAGCTATGTCAATGACATGCCGAAATGCAGTCAGCTTGCAGGAATATGAGTCAGAGTGCATATTCTATCTTGGGGATCCTTGAGCTTATCCCATTCTAAAAGCAAGCCAAGAGGCTTACCTACCTGTCCAAGCCAAAGATGCTTTTCTTTTCATTAAGTTCACAAAAGCCTTCCCTGCTGTCAACTCAGTGGCTTAGGTGGGAGTGTATGGGGGCTTTCCCAGTTGAGCAGCAAATTTAAGAGAGATCCTCTGACTCCTCTTGATCTGCTGTGGCCTGTGATCCCCAGAGAGGTGAGCATTTAGTCTGAAGTGGGGGAGAGAAAGGTGTTGCCTGCTCAGGGAGCAGCTGGTTATGGAGGAAATGGTTTTACTAGTGACTGAACAGGCTGCTAGCTACCTTATCTCTGGGTAAATGTGCCACATTAAAACAACTAGTAGATTAGGTGATGGCTGTTGAAAATTCTGATGTAGCTTAGGCCTCTTCTGTAATGAAGGGCCATGGGAAAGGGAGAAGTGCTGGAATTCAAGATAATTAGAAGCCCCCATTCTTCCCCGAAGGCTTCTGTCCCTATTCTCCTCCTTGTCCCACTCCCCCTCTCCAGATCAGGTAATTGTAGGATCTACTTGGCATCAGACTTGGCAATAGCCATGATTGTTTTTATGTAGGCCACAAAGCCCAGCCTTTAAAATAACTTTAAAATAAAATAAGTTAGCCATTTCACTAATCAGCAATTTTGTTGCAAATAGACCAGATCACCAACTTTTCTCCTCCTCTCAGTAACCAATTAATGTGCCACTAAAAATCAACTTTCAGTGCTTCCCCTACCTCTCATTTGTGTGTTGTGAATTATTAGAAAGTGAATCTTTGGTGGCTGAAACAGTCTTTTTGTTTGTATTTTTTATCTCTAGCACTTAACATGGCATCTGGCATATAGTAAGCACTTAATAAATGCTTGTTTTCATCCTTATTTCCTTCTTCCTTCTTTCTCCCTCTCCTTTCCTTCCCTCCTTCCCTCTTTACTTCTTTGTTTCTTTTTTCTTTTCTTCCTTTCCTCCTTCCTTCCCTCTTTCCTTCCTTCCTTCCTCCCTCCTCCTTTCCTTCCCTTCTTCATCCTTCCCTCTTTCTTTCCCTCCTTCCTTCTCTTAGATGGGGGCTATATTTACTTGCTATTGCATATCAGGAGTCCAGCAAGCTTATTTGGTCCCACAACAATAATGGAATCTATAGCAAACCTGGCACTTTATTTGAAAGAAAATAGAAAACGAAAACAAATGTCCATGGAAACACTAGTAGAATATGCTGTTCTTTTCCTCAATAGGATATGTATTTAACTAATGCTTTTATGGGGCCCAAGGACTTGAAGAGCACTCTCTCTCTCTCTCTCTCTCTCTCTCTCTCTCTCCTCTCTCTCTCTCTCTCTCTCTCTCTCTCTCTCTCTCTCTCTCTCTCTCTCTCTTTCTCCTTCCTCTCTCCCTCCCTTCATTAAATAAACTCATTTAATTTATACAGGAAACCAAGGAAAGGGAAGCCACATATCACAGAACAACTTTTAGAAGTGTCCAAATTCGTTCCATGTGTTTTTAAGAATAAGTTCTATCCAGAATAAGCCATTAATTACCATGTTCTGTGAGGCTTTTGTTGGATCGATAGTGTAGCTACTCTAAATGCCACTCTATGTATTCCCTCTCCACATCTCCCATTCTTTTCTTTCTGTGGTGGTGAGAACATAACAGGAGTGCCTGGATTGATTGGTGGAGGCCCTGCTACATTTCAGATGGGGTATGAAAATTGAAGGAGCTCGCTACATGCCCTTGTTAAGGGCTATCCATCCACCCTCCCAGTGTGGTTCCAGCTACCCTGTTGATTTCCCTCTGCCCCGAGCAGTCCCAGGGGATTGCTTTGCTCCACGTGTGTCTACTAATGCCTGGGGCACCTCATTCTAAGCAGCACTCTGTGATGTGATAGATATATGTGGATAATACATGTCACAGATTCTAGAAAGTATTCCATGTTGTAACCCTTGCTAAAAACTTCATTTAAGACGGCACACTGGGACACTTAATTCAAACTTGGATTTTGGATAATTGCAAGCATCACCTCTCCCTACCGCAATAAATTTTTTTTAATTACTAGAAGCTTGTGGAGTTAGATAATCTGAGTTCAGATTTTAAGTCTGGCACTTACTACCTAGGTGACCTTGGGCAAATATTCAACTTCTTTGGGTTCCTTTTTCCTCATCTGTAAAATAAAGTGGTTGGACTAGATGACCTCTAAAGTCCCTTCTATCTCTAGATCTATAATCCTATGATACTGTAATCATTACACCTTTTCTGTCTATAGCATTATGCTATCCTATGCGCATCTGCAGTAAAAGGAAGTAAAATACATTGTTGCTGTCCCTAGAATCTGATAATGTGAATGTATTATTTGGGTACTTTATATACTTAGATTTCAGTGAGGCATTTAACAGAATCTCTCATGTTATCTTAGTGGACCAGATGGATAAATGAAGGCTAGATGATAGTACAGTTAGGTAGAGTTGGAATTGATTACGTGGCTGGACCCCAAAATAGTCCTTGATGGATCAATGTCGTCCTGGAAGAAGATCTCTAGCAAAGTACCCAGAGATCTATTCTTGCCTCTGCATTGTTCAACATTTTTATCAATGACTTAGATAAAAGTATAGATGGCATACTCATCAGATTTTCGGATGAAATGAAACTCGGTGAGATAGCTGATATGGTGAACAATCAAATCAGGAAACAAAAGTACCATAAAGGATAAATTGATTGCCCAAATCTAATAAAATGTAATTTAATAGTGATAAATCAAAGTGCTATACTTGAGTCAAAAAAAATCAGCATTAGAATACAAGATGGGGAGGTGTGGCTGAATAAGTTTATATGAAAAAAAAAACCCTAGGATTTTAGTGAACACATTACTCATGCTCAGCATGAATCAGTTCTTCAGTTAATAAACATTTGATAAGTACCTACTCTTAAGCACTAGAGATACAAAGAAAGGCAAAAGGTGGTCCCTGCCCTTGAGGAGCTCACAATCTAATGAGAAGAAAACATGTAAGCAACAACACACACAAACTACACAACTACATATAGGATAAATAGGAAATAATCAATAGAGGGAAGATACTAGAATTAAGAGAGATTAGGAAACACAACAGTACAATAGCACAACAATCGCAGCAATATAAAGGTCATTTTCATTATGAGAGAAGTGATAGTCCCATTTTTGCTGCTCTGGTGGGACCACATCTAGAGTATTGTGTTCCATGATGAGCTGGTCTCATCTAGGATGGGCAGGGAACTGCAAACCCATGAGTTCAAATATTGTTTGAAGGAATCGTAGATGCTTAGTCAGGAGAGTGTGGGAAGGGCAGTGCACAATATGTCTCTTCAAGTATTTATTTGAAGGACCGTCATGTGGAAGATGTAGTATTAGATTTGTTTTGCCTAGCCCCAGAAGGCTTAACTAGTAGTAGTGGTCAGAAGTTGTGGAGACTCAAAAGGAAGAAAAATTTCCTGAAAATTAGAATTGTTCCTATGTGGAATAAATAGGTTGCCTCATGAAATAATGAGTACCTTTTCCTGACGATATTCCCACCAGGTGTACTGTAGAGCAGATTCTGTTTAGGTATGAGTTGGTTTAAGCCAAGTGATCTTTGAGGACCCCCTTCTAATTCTAAGATTCTTGATGATTTGGTCGTATAGTTGTAAACTAAGTGTTCTTCCCCTGCCCCTACAGTTTTGTAACTAGATGTTATTCACCCTGCCTCATTTTCCCCCAGATCTTTCTTGAAAGGTCTTTTACTTGTATCACTTTCACTATAGGTCATTGGCACTTGGGCCACCGAATTCACTGGCATCACCACTCCCCCTCCCAACCAGAAGTGGAGCACTAGTTTCTAGTCCCAACTCTGCCACTAATTAGTTGTTCACCATTCTGGGCTTCCATTCCTTTAGCTGTTAGATCAACTAGGGAAGTTAGATTAATGGTCTCTAAGATATCTTCTAGCTCTAATGTGCCATGATTCTGAGTACTACTTACTAAGTCTTCCTTGCTCTTCCCTTGAGCTCCCATAAACCTTCTTATCTAAATTACCTTAAGAATAATTTATGCCATAACAAAAATACTTGTCAGTTGAATCCCCTGGACTTTTGTTCCCTTTTTTCCCCTCTGTCATCTTGTTCTTTGAAGCAGCCTGTTTTCTCAGTGGTAACAGCTGGGAATGTATCCAGAAAGAAAAATAATCTTATTGTGTGTGCCCCAATGCCGGAGAAGTCAACAGAGTACCTTGTATTCTCATCTCTGCCATGGCATAACATTTTTACCTTCAGGACATAGGAAGAACTTGGCTCTGAAGTTGGCTGCCCTTCATTTTTGGTGGGGTCACTTGTGAAGACTACCTGCTGATCAGAGAATTATGGTGTCTAGAAAAAAGGAGGCAGTAAGCCCTTGTCACAGCACGGAGCCTGGTCTAGAGTAATCACTCAATGAACGTTTGTGGATTACTTTGAATTAGACCACAACTAGAGCATTATGTTGAGTTCTGGGTTCCACCTTTTAAGCAGGACATTGCCAAGTTGTATCGTATTCGAAGGGGGGCAGTCAGGATAGTGAGGGGACTTGAAACAACAAAAGATTTGTGGGAGATAGAATAGCCACCTTCAGGGTAATTGAAGGTCTATTTCATATATATACATATATATATGTATATATATGTATACACATATGTGTCTATATTTAGGGTTAGACTTGTTCTGCATATATGTTTATATACATGTATGTATGTGTATATACATGTACATATATGTTATACATACAGCCATATAGATATATGGTTAGATTCATTCTGCTTGGTTCCAGAAGGAAGAAGTAGGCACAATAGGAAAAAGTTGCAGAATCGTATTTAAGGTTGCTATAAAATCAAACCTATTAAAAATAAAAGCTATACAGAAGTAGAATGGGTTACTTACAGAGTTAGTGGGAATTCTTCTTCACTGGAGGTCTTCAAGTAAAGTCCAAATGGCCACATGCTGAATATTTTGTAGCTGCTCTAGAGGGTAAGGGGATTCTTAACTTGGGGTCTACAGAGCCCTTGATTTCAGGGTGAAGGGCTATGAACTTGGATGGGGAAAATGTATACTTTTATTTCAACCTAGTTTCCTTTCTAATTCTATATATTTTATTTCATGTATTTGAAAGCATAAGAAGGGGTCCATGACACAAAAAAGGCTAAGAACCCCAGAGCTAAAAAATCTCTGAGTTCCTGTCCAACCCCAAGATTCAGTGATTCTGTAACATATTGACATGCGTTAGCTCAGATGCATCCTCCTCCATGACACCTTTCTTCATATTGCCTACCCCAATGGAGGGGAATCTCTCCTTCCTCAGATCTTTCACAGGACCTTGTCTGGACCTGTACATTCTAGTTTGCATAGTAGTTGCTTCCCTTCTTTATTTCCTCCTACTGAATTGTAAGCTCCTCAAAGACAGGCCCCTTGCCTTGTTCATTATCAGATACAGTGGCTTCTAGCACACTGCCTTACACAGAATGAGGTGTATATACGTGATATGTGTTTGATGAATTGATGAATATTTTTCATATGCACAGTTAATTGTGTAAACACAAGGTTAATCCAATTCAGCATCGAGGTTAAGTGCTCAAACCCTAACTAAAATACAGACTTCTACAGGAAACTTTTCCTAGCACCTTAATTCTAGTGACTCCCCTCTTTTAATCATTTCATGTTTTTATTGTATATAGCTTGTTTGTATATATTTCTTTGCTCCCCCCCATTAGATTATGAGCTCCTTTCGAGCAGAGATGATCTTTTCCCTCTTTTTGTATCTCTAGTGCCTAGCACAGTACCTGACAGTAAATGCTCATTAAATGTTATTGAGTACCTGACTGACTGAACAAATAAGCTGAAAATCCACAATGGCGGGGGGGGGGGGGTGTCTTTTAGTTGAATTGCTCAATAGGAATAGTCCCTGAGATTTAAGCAAGCCAGTGCTACAGACTTTGGCATAGGGTTGAACAAGGAATTTAACTGGAGGTCTCTCAAGAATTAATTTACCTTGTGAATGGTTTTTAATTTGTTTTTGCTTAGTATAGCCTTTGCACAAATGGTCACCCACATCTAGAATGCTCTCCCTTCTCACCTCCACCTTGTAGAATCTTGAGCTAACTTTTGTTAAAGCACAGAGCAGGCTTCTTTCTCTAAATAAAGCCTCTCCTTGATCTCCCTACCCTACAATTGTTAGCACTCTCTCATTTCAAAGAATTTTGGTTTTATTTCAGATTTACTTATCGGTGTACATATTATATCCCCCATGCCTCTATCCCCAATAGAATCTGGCCTCCTTCAGGGCAAAGTGCTATTTCTGTTGTATCCGTTGTGCCTAGCTTAGCCCCTTGCAGTTTGTGGCTTATTAATAAATGTGTTGTTTATCTTGTTGTGGTTGTTGAATTGCACGCAGAATTTAGTACATAGTAGGTGATCATAAAAACATGTTAATTAACTGAAAAATAGGTTCCCATATATGCAAAATAGCAATCTACGTGGAATTTAACTCTTGCTGTTTGTAATTTGTTGTCATTTAAAATAAAAACCTATCTAGAATATATTGTTATTTTTCTGGGAAGTAATGGTAACCACATTCCCATTTCTCAGCAAAAAAAAAAATGTACATGCTGTGTGGTTTCAAATAGTAAGAATAGTAAATAATAAGTTTGGCTCAAGTTGAAAATGGCTTTTAAAATAATGGCCAAGTCTAAAAATGAGGACTTTTCTATTCAAAATGTGCCCTGTCTTTGTGTTTTATAGGTATCTGGCCTTCTGAAGAGGTTCTGGCCTACTACTGCCTCAAGCACAATCAGATGTTCAGGTACCAAGCTGCACTTTAAAAGACACTTTGCAGGCCATTAGGTGCATTGTATCTGCATGCATGGTTTAAAGATTTCCATGATTAAAGTCTTCAGATTAAATTGTAAGAAAAAGTTCAAGGTGAAAACATGTAGCTCTTGACAAAGAAATCTGGACGGCCTTTGGCTACTAATATCGCACAGAGAGCTTTTTGCTACTTGTCAAAGATTTTTGATTTCCACTCGAGGCATTTTATTTCACTTTGATTTGGGAAATAAAAGTGAAGCTCCAATCGATCAGTTCTGATTGTGAAGGTCAGAAAAAATATACATTGTTCAACTTCTACTGAGGAATCCATTAAAGAATATTTGATAAATTGCACTACTATTTTTTAAATGCCATCCCACCCCAAGATTTAAAGATATTTTACATAATTAATAATATGTGTTTGTAAAGCATAAATATTATTATCAACTCATGCCACAGAAATGTTTTTATCTATGGCTGTGCATATCATATTGAACTAGTTGGTGGGGTTTTTAAAATATCTGTTCCTTTCAGATTTCCTTAAGATGCCTGGTGGAGCTAGAGAATATAGGGTTGGGTTTTTTTCATTTTAATTCCCATTTTTTCAAAGTCATCAACTGTGCGCTTGCTTAGCTGTCCATTACACTTCTAAAAGAGCAATTAGGAATCATGGTGCATGTTTTTCAAAATATGTATTTATTAGACTGATTCAATAATATACATTTTTGAAACTCCTTAGGTCCGTATTTACCAACTAGTCCATAATTACTGTGAACAACTAGATGGTGATTAAGTCCATTAAAAAAAAAGTCCTTTCCCTCTATCCTTCCTCCTTTTCTTTTTTTTTAGTCCTGCTTTTTTTTTCACCCTAAGGCAAGAAATTGCCCCCTAAAATGTGAAGAAGAAATGATTCTGAGGGTTTGAATGTACCAAAGAAAAGCAGGGCAGTTGAGACTTGGGGCTGCAAATCTGCCCTGAAAGTCCAGCATTTGCTCGTCTCCCTGAGCTTAAGCTTTTCTGTGGAGCTCCAATCAGGGAGCATCCCATCCTGGGTGAGAATGTCACCGGTAGAGGAGAGATACTTAGGCACAAAGGAGAAGGTAAGTGCAGAGTGCCACATCAGATTTCCAGTCTTAACTCGAAACAGCCTTACTTTTGTGAGGCCGAGTCAAACCTTGTAGCATTACTTTAGCTTTGGGTTGGATGGTAAGCCATAATATGCTCCTCCTTGTTTAATCACTGTGTTCTGTTGGGGTCACTTGTAATGTAAGTGTTACTTACTAAATGCTCTTTGTATAATTGTTCTTTGTGGAGCTGTTTGCCTTTCCAAAATGATTATGTTTGCTTCAGAATTAAAAAAAAAAAACAACCCACCATACCGAAGTGCATTTATTTGTGTGGGTTGTGTGTGTATGCGGCTAGATATAGGTACACACGCATATATTCACCATTTACTTGTCTAACTGTTTTTGAAGGAATGAATGTGGATTAACAGTGTTATCCTTTCCTGACAATTATCTTTCGCTACTCTAGCCAGTTTAGTTCTAAAAGACAGCGCCATTGACAAGGGAAAAAAGGGAACCTTCTCAGATTTTTCAGCTCAGCGGTGGTAATGTTGCAGTGAACACTAATGAGGGAACCCCCACTGATTTGCCTGCTTTGTGACTTTTCTATTTCATAATTATTTTTAAAACGCAAAACGACATGAGGTAGCCTAGTCATGTCTCTACAACTTCCTGGTAGTGCCGTTCTTACTGCAGATGGCAATTTGTTCTTGTAACATATATGTCTCTCTGGCCATTTTCATCTAATTTGTATGGGTTCTACCATTTCTTTTCTCTCTTTCAGGGACCTTGCTGTGTGTGAGCTAGGGGGTGGCATGACATGCTTGGCTGGGCTCATGGTAGGTCTTTTCTCAATTCCAATCCCATTCATAGGGAGGAACAAAAGAAAAAATGTTCCAGTGCCTCCAACTGCTGGGTCAGAGAACCGTCAACAGCATCAGCTGCGGTCAAGCTGCCGAGTCTTGAGAGACCTTCTAGATTGACTTGCTTTCGGATCATATTGATTTTATGGTTGCCTCGATGAGCAGAAACATTTTACCTCCGTATAGTCAATATCTCTTGTTGTGACATTCCAGGCCACGCACGGTCTTTCATTGCCATAGCTAAAGCATTTTTTTTTTCAGATTATAGTCCCATTTGCTAAGATACAGGAATAGCCTGGCGAATCACAGTTGGAGCACCATGATATAGCTGCTAATGTTTTGCCTGCATTATTACACCAACAAACATGATCCAGAGCTCTCAGTAATTAGATTCTTTTGAATTAGATTGGCCATTCAGGAACGTCGTTCACCATTCTCTGGGTTCTGAGTCATGTATTCAGGAGATATTATGTAGCAGCACAGTGCATTAGACAAGTTTTTATGTCTCTACAAATAAAAGCATATTGTTACACTGATTGGCATTTGACAAACCTGTCGCTCTCATACAATGTGTCGAGGTTACAGCCCAATGTGTGAGCATGTCAAAGCTCACAAAAAAATTACCCTTACAAAGCCATCTGCCTGCAATGCAAAGTTATATGAAGGGCATCAGGCAGTCAGACAGAAGCCGAGTGAAAGGCAGAGTGACAGCCTCGTATGATGGCTCTACTAGATAAACAGAAGCCCGCAAATGAAAGCCTCTCAGAATACCATCATCCGCTGTCACAATGCAATTACTGAACAGAATGATAGCAAGATAGAGGCTCCCGCAAATGGAATGATAAAAGTATTGACTGATTTGATTGAATGATTAAAATAATGCAGACATAAAATGAAAAAAGATTGAAGATTGTTACAGAGAAATAGGTGAGGAAGCATGATACTGAAGGCTTGTCACTGCTGTCTTCACTTCCACACAGACAAGCATATTTGCTCATTGTTTGCTGTGCTCCTTTTTTTTTTTTCAGGTTGCTATTTCTGCAGATGTCAAAGAAGTTCTGTTAACTGATGGGAATGAAAAGGCCATCAAAAGTATCCTTATTCAGATAGAAAACGCCGTTTGTTGTGCTCATTCCTTTTTCCTGGCCGAGGAACATTTGATAGAAAGAAAGACAGCATGGGGTATATATGTTTTTTTTAAAAAAAGTTTCCCCTCATAAGTCATTAAAAAAGTAGAAATATATGGAATTCAGTGAACAAAAGTACATTGTTTTGCTATTGAAATATTCTTCACATCACTTCTTATCAAAGGGATGCATATTTATGGGCAGCAGAAGAATATATAAAATTTCATTGTTACTTTTCAGATATTCTCTTTCTAATTTTTTGTAACAGAATCCTTTGGAGAAAATCTGCCATTATATGAAATTATTCATTCATTTAGTATTTATTACTCTGGGTGAGACTAGGGAAAATTTACTTCCAGTTTTCTTTCAGGTATTAATCTTTTATATTATTATGTGAGGTGTATGCTATAATATTGTTACTCCCCTATAATGCTGTTAGCACTATAATTGCCTTGAAGTTATCTACATCCTTCCACTTAAAATGGCTATCAGTTTTCCATTTATTGCCTTTTATTTAGGATTACGAAAACCTATCTCCCTTTTTTCTAATAGGTTATTACAGTGCATACCCTATTATATTAGATTATACTTTACTAATATGTACACAGAGTTGGTGAAAATTAAACTGTACTTTAAGAAAGCAAGCATAATTTGTGGCCACTGCAACCATGGAACTGGTTTGTTCAGGGAAGGTTAATGGCCATTAGAAATTGAGAGGAAAAATGAAAGATATGTTTGCTTTGAATTTTTCAGTTTGTGTAACATTTGCATCCCATAAAGACAGACAGTTTATTTGATTCTTAGGCCACTGAGATGTTAGAAGGGTTTTGATTTTTTTGAATTGTATTTGAAATGGCCATGTGTGTGCTTTGGATTTCCATTTTGGGAACTTGACTACCAATTATTATTTCTCTTTCCATGGAATTCGCAGCAGCTCTATCAGGCTGCTCATGCTGAAGAATGGTGACACACAAACATCCGCTAATATTGTTCACTTCTACTTGTCTGTCCCCTTGGGAGAGCCCCACCCAGCTAATTGTCTGACAGACTTAAAAAAAAATTCAGAGAGGAAAACATGACCGATCAAATCTCGGCCTCTCTGGACTTATATCATGATCTAGAGGGACTAATTGAAAATGTTTTTCCAAAATTTATTTTTAGGATAAGCTGATGCTATTATAATCTAACTGAATTTTATATCAAAGCACAGTTATATTCCTTAACATGTCAGTGGAAAACCAGGGATGAAGAAGGAATTAGGTATTCTCGTTCAGCCCAATTTGATGATCTGAGGAAAATTGGGGTGGGGAGGAGGTATTATTGGTCAAGAAAAGAGAGAGATTTTAGCCTCAAAAACTTTCAGGCCTCAGTAACAAGTGTAATTTGCAAGGTGGCAGCTACCTCTTTTAACAGGCCCACAAACCAAATTGAACTTTTACCAAAGTGAGGAAATGTCTGTAGTCAGAATGTAAATTCAAATGCATTGAAAATACCCTCTCATTGAACTCAGCTACAAAGCTTCCCTCAAAGGGTAAAAATGTTAATGTCATTTAATTAATACACCTATGCTTTATAGGCTCCATTTTGAAGCTACTATCCCAGGTCTTGAAATCATAGAGTAAATCTCAGATTCTGCATTCACTCTGCTGGCCTTTCAAAGAAATGATTGGTGCAGCCCCCTCCCAAGAAAATGGATTTTTAACATTTGGTCTTCAGAAGCTCAGCATTCAGAGCACTTTATTGTGCTGGGTTTTACAATGGGTTTAATATAGCGGGGGGCCGTAGGGCAAGAGGCAAAAAAAAACTTTATAATGTAGATAGAGTGAGCCCTTTCAAGAGCATATGCCAAAATGGGTATTGTGTTTTATTTTACTGTCTTCCAGTCTCTCCTGATGTACTTATTTTTATCTTGTGGTTGTTCACTATTAACATACCCTTTCCTATAAGAACTAGACCTAATTTTCTTTTTTCTTAAGTATAAAAAAGCAGATATAAAGCCATCAAAACTAGTGATGATTTCTTGCCAGCTTTTAATACTAATGTTACTTTACTAACAGAGTTTATGGTTAGCTGGCATTTATCATAATCTGTTTTAATGAATGAAATTAGTATGAATGAAATATTGTTTTCTAGTCCTCTGCCCACCTTTTGTAGGAATCAGTAATACCTTAAATTATGCATATTATTAATGTTCTAGGACTGAAACTCTCCTTAAAATTACTGTTTACACTTTCCCTATAAAATTTGGAAAGCTTAAATCATGTACCAGTTATAGTATACTATCCAAAAATTACTTTCTACAAAAGTAAAAATGAATGTCAACAAAAAATGTGGAAACACTGCCAGGAGCCAGGAAATCTCTAAGCAAAGCTGCTAATTATTCTTAATGGGCAAGATGAGCACATTAAGAAACAAATGAATACATCAGTGAAATGTAATTGAAAATCAACCTGGCAAGAGTGCACTGCATCTGAGTATCTGCCTGTGTATTATTATCATCATTATAAAAATTGTTTTTGTTGTTGTTGTTATCTCTGTTTAATGAGTGCAACTGGGTCTGATTTCTCTCTCTCTTAAGCTGATGAGGTCCGAGTTTTATCTTTATTTGGAACACTATTTGTGACATTTGCCCCCCTTTTTCCCTTTTTCATATCTGCCTTTTACATATAAGATGATGAGTGGTCATTTAGGTTTGAATCTCAGGATTGCAGCAGTTTATGAGGGCACGCTGTTTTGTTTTGTTTTGTTTTGTATTAGAATAAAAACATTGCCAGCATTTCTTCCAAATCTCTCCACGTTGAGTCTCAAATTAAAAATGTTTATCTGGAAAAATGTCCTTCCTAGTTCAAAATTCTATGATTCTTTAATATGTGGTCATACATGCCTCAAGATATTTAGTTTGGGATTAAGGGTGTGTCTAAAAGCCTAAATGTTTTCTGAAAGTGAGCAAGTCAATTTTTCCTCTGTTTCACCTAGATAGCTGGGTCAGAGTCAGTCAGTCAGTCGACAAATACTTACAATGTGTTGGGTACTGTTGGGAATAAAAAGAAGGGCAAGAACAGTCCTTGCCCTCAACGACCTTATATTCTAATGGGGAGACAACATGAAATTAAATAGGTGCGTACATACAAGTAAGAGAAGCTTAAGGGAAAGATACTAGCAACTGAGAAGAGCAGGAAAGTGCTCATGCAGAAGATGGCATTTGAGAGGAGTCTTGAAGGAAGCCGGGGAAGCTAAGAGCTAGAGGTGAAGAAGGAAAACCTTGCAGGCATGAGGATGGTCAATTCAGAGGCACAGAAATGGGAGATGGAGCGATGATGCATGGGCCAGTGTAGTTGAATGGCAGAGTGCATGGAGAGGAGTAAAGTCTAAGAAAACTAGGAAAGTTGAGAAGGGGCCAGTTTGCAAAGGGATTAAAATGCTAATCAAAGGACTTTGCATTTGATCTTGGAGCTTGCTGTGAGCCACTGAAGTTTACTGAGTAGGGGAATGAGATGTTCAGATGTATGACTTAGGAAAATCCCTTTGGTGGAGTATAAATAGGGACTTGAGAAAGACTTGAGGCACAGAGACCAATTAGAAGGCTGTTTCAGTTGCCTGGACAAGAGGTGTTCAGGGTCTGAACCATGGTAGTGGCTGTATGAGTGAAGAGCAAGGGGTAGAAAAGAGAGATGTTGTAAAGGTAAAAATGCAAGATTTGGTAACAGATTGAATATGTGGTGTGAAATGAAGAGTTAAGAATCACACCAAAGCTGCAAATCTGGGTGCCTGGGAGGTTGTTGGTGTCCTCAACAGTAATAGGGATATTTAAAATAGGGAACGCTTTGAGAAAAAAATGAGTTCTGATTTAGACATGTTAAGTTTTACCTAAGAGACATCCAGTTAAAATATGCATTAGGCAGTTGGTGATGTGGGACTGGAGCTTAGGAGAGAGACTAAGGCTAGATTACATAGATTGGAGATTCATCTGAATAGAGATGATAAGTGAACCATACCTAAAAGAATCCCAGAACTGCGTAAACAGAATCAGGAATTTGGAAGTCAACTTAATTCAGCAAACATTTATTGTTGCTACTATGGACAAGGCACTGTGCTTGTTGCTATGGATACAAGGATAAAAACAAAACAGTTATGGTCCTCAAGGTACTTCCATCCTATTGGGGTTGGGATGGGGACAGGAGGATACAATATCTACATGGATAAAATGGAGATAGGGATACCAACAAGACCTGTTGACGTTGACATTGACAAAAGCAATTCCTAGAGAAGGAAACTCCCCCCACCAATGGAAATTGTCACCTTCTCAGTAACTGATAATTGTATGAGTGACCTGGGATGCTGAGAGGTTAAGTCACTTTCCCAGGGTCACATAGACAGTATGTGTCAGAGTTAGGACTTGAACCAGTCTCCCTGATGAATGATGATGATGATGACTGTCTACACCATCTTCTCCATTTGGAATTTAATTCTCAATCTGTTGTAGCACTCGCTTCCCCATCTTTGGATTTGCAGTCTTACTATAGGTAAAGTCCTATGCCACTGCTTTTTCTGGGTATACCTTGGTTCTCAAAGACCCTGCCAATGGAACACAAGCTGTTAAGTTTTTAAATATGGATCCCACGAAGTGTCTTGGAGATGGATCACCAGTGATGATTTGGGGGGGGTGGGGCTACAGCAGCTTGTTAAGCTCTCTGCTAAGGCATGAAGGGATTAAAATGTGAATAGGTCAGAAGAGTAACCATATGAATGGAACCTGGCATCTCAAAATAAAGAGAAAATCAAGTACCCATTACTAGCTTAGTACCATCTACTTATTAGGCGTTCAATAAATGTTTGTATTACTCAGGTATTACTACCTACACAAGACTTTTCTTGATCTATCCCAGTTGTTAGTTCTCTCTCTCTCTCTCTCTCTCTCTCTCTCTCTCTCTCTCTCTCTTTCTCTCTCTCTCTCTCTCTCTCTCTCTCTCTCTCTCTCTCTTTCTCTCTCTCTCTCTCTCTCTCTCTCTCTCTCTCTGTCTCTCCCCCCCTTCTCTCTGTCTCTCTCTGTCTCTCTCTCTCTCTCTCTCTGTCTCTCCCCCCCTTCTCTCTCTCTCTCTCTCTCTCTCTCTCTCTCTCTCTCTCTCTCTCTCTCATTTTTATGTACTTAATACATATCTATCTATGTTTATTTGTGTGTATACTATATTAGCAGTTAGGTGGCTCAGTGAATAGAGTACTGGGCCTGGAGTCAGGAAAACTTGAATTAAAATCCAGCCTCAGGCACTTACTGGCTCTGTGACCCTGGGCAAGCCACTTACTTCTGTTGGCCTCATTTTTCTCAACTGTAAAATGGGGATAACAATAGCACCTATCTCACAGGGTTGTTGTGAGGATCAAATGAGATAATATTTATTAAGTGCTTAGAATGGTGCCGGGCATATTGCAGGTGCTGGATAAATGTTCTCTTCCTTCCCCTTCCATCTGAAGTTTATAAGCTTCTTACAGGGACTTTTATTTCTTTATATTCTTAATATCTAGGGCACTGTTTTACATTCAGTCAGCATCTAACAAATGTTTGTTGAATAGAATCCTTGGTAGCATTTATAAATGAGAGAAGCCAAGCAGTGAGCATCTGGGAAATTGCTGGTGTTGTTCCTCTGCTGTCTTGGCTTTCACGAATTAGAGGTTATGAGTATCTTCTTTTTTCCATAAGTGATTAAGGGCCTCTGAAAGTTTTTGAGAAAGAATAACAGAAGAGCACCTAGTACAACAGTTTCTAGAATAACTGAGCCCTCCATAAGCATGAGCATCAGCCCTGGAGTCCTGGCTCCAGTGCCAGGGATCACCCTGAGATTGGACAGAACCAAATTTGTTATCCAAATGACATACCATACATATCACACTTGTAGATCGATTGTAATCCAAGCATTCACTAACATATGTAACTTCTAGATAATGAATCTTGTGGTCTGTAAGAATCAGCATATTTCATTCACTTCTTGTAGGAGACAGTGCCTAGATTTAAATTCTAGTATCGCTTGCCTAACATTATTTAAACTAACACAATGCTGAATTTAAAGGATTAATGAATTTTTATAGATTCATGATATCCACCAGAACTTCTGATTCTTTGAGAATCTGGGATCATCATTTTCTGCTTAATCCCACTTACGTGATGCTACTGCCAGCTAACATAGTTGACTTTCTATTAAATGTATTATAGATGAACTCGATATATCTTATACATAGTATGTAATCAATAAATATTTGTTGAATGAATAAGTGGTAGCCACTGGCTAATAACTGACAATGATGAGTGCTCTGCAAAATGTAATAAGGTATGATAGAAAGAACACTTAGTTTGGAGGTGGAGGACCTAGAATCTAATCCCAGCTCAGATAATTATTATTTATATGACTTTACACAAGCTACAACATCTCTGTGCCTCTCTTTCCTCATCTATATAATGAGGGTTTGAACCAGATGATAGTTAGTCAACTCTAAATCTTATGGCCTAAATCTTACATATGAATATATATGGTATCATATATATATATATATATATATATATATATATATATATATATATATATACACACACACACACACATATATATATATATATATATATATATATATATATATATATATATATATATATATGGTACTAAGAAGGTGTGAACAACCCCAAATGAAAAAATCATTCTGTTAAATAAATCAGTTGGGTAGGCAGTATTATAGTCTTATTGGCTGTTCATTGTTGGCCATCAGTCAGTTGTAATGCAACTACATGACCCAGAAGACTTGTTCTAGCAAGGATATCAGAAGAGAACATGTAGGCAAAAATGTCCAAAGAGGAGCCAGGAAGTTCAAGAAACAGAAGTGTGCAGATTCATCAATTCAGCAAACATTTATTAATGTGCACAGTTCTAGGAAGAGCAGGTGCATTGGTGCTGGTGAACAACTGCTAAAGCATTAGAGATTTTCATCGCCATGGTAGGAACAATGTGTAAGGCAGACGCCTGTCCTGCCGCAGTTTCTGACATTGTATGCTATCTTTTCATTTTGAGCAATTTCTTTATCTATAGCTTCTTTTAGAATCATGGAATCTTAGACCTGGGACCTCAAAGCCATAGAGTCCAACATCCCACTCTATACTGGACTTCTTTCTATAATACCAAAGGCATGTGGTCGTGCCACCTCTTTTTGAGCATTTCTGGGCATAAGAATTTGACCCTTCTGTGAAGGAACACATTTTATGTTGGACATTTCTAATTGAAAGACTCTTTCCTGATAACAAGCCAAAAATTTGCTAATGTATAAAACAAACCTACTTATTCTTCCTTGTGTCAGCCCTTCAGTTATGTAAAGACCATTATTGTGTCCACCTCCCCCCAAGTCCTCTCTTATCCATGCCAAACATCCCTAATTTTTAGTTATTACTTACATTAGTGAATTGTTAGGTTCAGGGCACAATAGTTCAGCATTATCAGTTTGTTCAACAGCAGCTCATTCAATTCCACCAACATCCATTGAGGACCTTCTGTGGGCAATGGGATTTGCTTGGCATGGGAGACAGATTAAAAGGCAGTATTGAGACCCTGCTCTTGAAGAGCTTTTAATTTAATGAGTAGGGAAGGCAAAGTGCTATGATTATTGACAAAGCATTTTCTTAATATTTTGAATATTATTGTTAGTATTTTATCAGTGTGATCTTTTTTTTTCTTTAGATGTGTGATGTTTGGTTTTTCATGTTGGTTATGATTTTATTACATCAAGGAGGTATTAAATCAAGGAAACCAACATGCTTTATTGAAAAAAATCCTTATTTCTCTAATAGAAGGCAGCGGGAAGATGGGCTGCATTTAGCAGAAATATCCTTAACAGCATATTTTGCAGGAACATATCTCTGCAATTTGGTGAGACACAATGATAAACAAAAAGGGGAAATATCCCCAGAAATTAAATGAAAAGATATACTCAAAGTAAATTAGGAAAGTCAACTTTTAAAAACCAAATAAGTGTGCACTATGTACACTTGTGTTTAATGGGTAGTCCAGCAGGTATTGCAATACGAAGAAATGTAAAATACAGCTGTTGCCTTCAAGGAGGTTATAAGGTTGTAAAGTATATAGAGAGAAATGTCCTCACAAAACTTCTTTTATTTGTCTAGGAACAGGGATACAGAGTTGATGAAACCATGATCCATCTCTTTTTTTCATTCAACAATAAGCACACAAAAAATATCTCCCAGAATTAAACTATTAAATTGTTCCAAAGCAGACTAATCACTTAACCTTCAGATTGAAATGAATGACATATTATAGTTTCATAGTTACATAATTTTGTCTGTTTTGAAAATAACTCAAGAAATTATTACATTGTGAAGTTATTGCTCTGTGATTATTAATGAGGAAAGTGGGATCATATTTTAGTTAAGTCAGAGTTGCCGAATGTTAAAATATGTAATACTAAACCTTAATGTATCAGACATTAACTTGGTCTAAAAATGCTGTCTTACCTGATATTTAATCTTAATGGATATTTTAAAATGACCTTATAGAATTTTATGTTTACATTGCTATCATTATTTGGAAAAAGAAATCTGTCTTGAAGGAAGAATCACCAGCGGCAAAATTAAAATTGAAATCCTATATTGTGGGCTTGTCTCTATCAGGTGTTTTATTCAAGAGGAGCATCTAAAGATAGAATTCCTGTTTCCTTTTAGCTTTAAGCATATATTCTATAACCCTAGAATTCCATACTACCTAGACAAGGGAGATCAGAAGTGATTGCACGATGTTCAGTTAATTGAAAATCACCTTAAGCCCTCAGTCTAACCCACAGTGTAGTGGAAAGACCCCTGGATTTGGAGTCAAGGGGACTTGCATTCAAATTCCGATTCTGCTACTTATTAACAATGTGTCCTTAATTTCTATGACTTTTGTTTCCTTATCTGTTAAATGAGAAGTTTAGAATAAATTATCCCTTGAGTCCTTTAAAACTCAAAATCCTTTAGTTCTATGAATCCTTCAAAAGCCTGGGTTCAAGTTTAGTGGACAATATTTGGCCCCACTTGTTATACATTATTCCCCCTATGTTAACTGTGCTTATCAAATTTGCAGATGAGACAATATTATGATAGCTAACATATTGTATAACAAATGAGATAATGTATTGTATGTATTTGTACATGCATATATGCATGTATACACATACATTATTTTGCACCCCTTTAAGTGCTATGTAAATATGAACAATTATTACATGTAGTAGATTCAGGATCAAAAGTATCTCAACCATGTGAAATGCTGGTATGAATCTAATAAAATGAAATTTAATAGAGACAAATGTGAATCTCCCGTGAACCTTATAAAGATAAGATGGGGCAGGCAGGGCTAAATAGACTATAGGTCATCTGAGAAAGAGCCCAGTTTCCTCATCTAGAAAATGGCAATAATAACAGCTAGTATTATTGTGGTGGTTGTTGTCAATATTATCATCACCATCATCATCATCATCATCATCATCATCATTATTATTATTATTATTATTATTATTATTATTATTATTATTATCATTATCATTATTATTATTATCTGAGTTCTCTTCACTGCCCTGCCTTTCTGGTCATTCAGGGAATACCACTTGGGCCCTCTTTTGCTTTAGCTTCCTTAATTTATATCAAAAGGGGCCTGCAATAGCCTTCACTGGAGTTCTAACTTTCTCTAGCAACTATGATTCTGTGTTGAAATGTAGGAAATCCTTTACTACCTCATTCAGAGTTAACTATTGCACTGATAGGCCACAATAGTGTATATATGTATGTATATGTGTGTACATGTGTATACACACACATACTTACATATATGCCATTGCAATGAGAGACCAAAAAACTCCGTGATGTAAAGGAGAGTAACATATGGAAATAAGAAGTCTAGGCAAAGTGCTGTGATCATTGACTATAGCAAAGATGTTCTTAATATTTTAAATATTTTTAGTAGTATTTTATCAGAACATGATCTTTTTTTTCTTTAGATGCATGTTAGGTTTTTTACATTGACTATGATTTTATTAAATCAAGGAGAGATCTAGAAATATACATACATGTATGTGTGCACCAAGAGGCGTAGAGTCCAGCATTACAGAGAGAGCTGATAGTCTTACTCTATTCTAGTCTGGTCTCATTGACGATATTGTGTTCTATTCTGCATGCTGCATTACAGAAAGGACGTTGATTGCATTGACAAAGCTGAAGACTATCCAGAGAGCAAAGCTGCACAGTGGTAAAAGGGCCTCATGGTCATGCCATCTGAATCAAGTGAAGGAACTGGGGGTGTTTAGCTTGGATGAGAGCAGCCTTAAGAAGAACATGGTGTCGGTCTTCAAATTTGAATGTGGAAGAGGGGTCAGACTTGCCTGGCTTGGCCCCAGGGGACAGAATTTAGGAGTTAGAGATGCAGATGCAGGCTGGACATCAGGGGAAGATTCCTAACAACTAAACCTTTTGAGGAAAATGGCTGCAGAAGGTCATGGGCTCCAGCAAAAGGTAGATGGCCACATGTTGGCTTTGTTATAGAGATTTTTGTTCCAGTATGTTTTGGCCTTGAAAAAATAACCCCTGAGGTCCCTTCTGACTTCAAGATCCTGTGATTTTTGTGGCCATCTGAGTCCCTTTCCTTTATAACTTAAGGAGAATAAGAACCCATTAGTGATATTGACTCACTAAGAGCTACCTCAAAATCTGTGCTAATTTACCTAAGTAGAGCAGGGGTGGGGAAAAGAATGTATCCATTCAGGCAATGTTTTAAAACAGTTGTGCCATTTTTTTTCACTAGCATTCACTTGAAATAAAATGCTCCTAAACCACAAAAGACATTCCCTCTAGTTCTAAAAATAACATAGCCTAAACATTGCTATGAAAAAAATTTTATTAAAAAAAGAAATTTGCTTTTATGATATATGTTCATATACTTGCTGTAGCTTGAACTCCCAGAGTGATGGATTTATACATTGTATAAAAATATGTAGTGTTAAGATGTTTACTGAAAAATATTAATAGGTTTCTGAGTTATATAATTTAACTTCACTGTGACTATTTTGTAACAAAATAATATGTTTTGCTTGCTAGATTAGTCATGCACTCATACGGCTCTACAGGTATATGCTGCGCATTGTAACATGCTGTTGAATTCCATGGAAACCCCGAGTAGGGTGTGGTCTGAGTGTGGGGGAGGTTGATCAGGAATAGTCGTTGACTCTTTAGTAATTTTCTTTTTTGAAAAATAAAGATGTCAGCTGTCCCTTTTTGCAAGACATTTAATTTAGAAGATTTTCCTGAAATACTTTATTCCTGAAATAGACAGAACTGTAGGCCGATTGTGTCATTTCAGTTAATCAAAACAAGTAGTCAAATTAGTCTCTTTTATTTTTTTTAATGAATGTAATTTAACGGCATTTAATTTGCATACAGGAAAGTTCACCCTGAGAAAAAAAATCTGCATTATAGCACTTTTGTAAACCTCAACAAAGCCCTTCATTAGGAGACCTAATTACTTTTCTCTACCTACTCCTAAGGAGAAAAGCTATCACAGTACCTGGTCATTCATTCAGACAAGAAAGCGTGCCTGGTGATTCAAGCAGAGACATGGGTGTGAGATTCCTGTGGCTCTCTTCTTGCTGGGTGATTGTAACAAGTTTAGAGCAGCTCAGGTAATCTGAGTTCTCTTCACTGCCCTGCCTTTCTGGGTATTCAGGGAATACCACTTGGGCCCTCTTTTGCTTTAGCTTTCTTAATTTATATCAAAAGGGGCCTGCAATAGCCTTCACTGGAGTTCTAACTTCCTCTAGCAACTACGATTCTGTGTTGAAATATAGGAAATCCTTTATCTGCTTAGAGGAATTAGGCCTGGCTCCCTGGAAACCAAGAAGCAAGCTTTGAAGAAGTCTATATACCTATGCCCCACCTCTTCAGAGAGGCAGCAGTTACCCCAGGAGCACCCATCAGGATCTTTGGTTTCTGTATGAGGCCTGCCCTGACTGTATTGGAGTCTCCACTTGGGCTCATTGCTCTTATAAGTGAGTAGGAGATGCATTAATTGCTAGGGTAAGAACAGAGGGAAAACATACCAGCAGTGACCAAAGTCCTTTTGCCATGTTGTAGCCCTTGTGTGATAGGTGTGCTGGGATATGTCTGCGACGATCTCCTTTAAGCCTCTAGAAGTTGTGGGACAAGTAGAATGATTTTCAACTCGTAGTTTATAGCTACTAGCAATACCAGAATAGAAGAAGGAAAAAGAAAAAGGAATAAAAACTTTTGGAGGACAACCATGTAGATGTACCTGGGCTCCCAAGAATTCTGTGCACACAGTATGAGAGATGAATTAAGAGAAATAAGGTAATCATAGAATATTAGAAAAGGGAGCAATCAGTATAACTCCCTCATTTTACGGATGAGGAAACTGGGGGCCAGAGACAAGAAGCAACTTGGCCAAAGTCATATGCAATTAGCAGGAGATCTATGTCAACTATAATTCAGGCCTTTTGGTTTCTACTCCATTATTCTCCCTCCTATCTCATGTTAACACTGAGAAGACACCATAAGATTTGCATTTTATTTAGATCATTGTGTTTTTGTCTTTACAAATATACATACTTATATGTGTGTATATGTATATGCATGTATACATGTGTGTATATATATATATATATATAGATACACACATATACATATATACACGTGTGTGTGTGTGTGTATGAGTATATACACCTCAGAGGCTTGGCCATGCAGCAATTAATATTTTTTAGTCAAAGAAACTCATGAAGATCATCTACTAAAGTTTGAAAAGAGTTTCATTCTCCTCATGGCATGGAGGCAACCCTAGATTCTCAAAGGCTTTACTAGTGGTTCACAAGCTCTGATAATTTCTATCAACTTATACAAACTTTGATTAATGGACTAATGGTGTAATATCATCCCAAGTCTAGTCTAACTAAGGGTAGAAAGACTTATCACTGAAAAGTTGGCCCAGTGATTTATTTTTTAATCATAATAACTCTACTAAGTTATGGAAAAGTTACAATCGATGTTGGTGAAGGGAGCACCCACGTTGTTGAAATCATAGCTCCTTTGAAGTAAAAAAAAGATATAAATATGTAAATTGACCAATATTCCACAGATTATTCTTAACTGTATCCTGTAGATGTGAATGACATCATCACAAGGAACCGGAAGGAAGGTGTGTTTAAGACTCAAGCAATATCAAGCTGGTAAGCATTTTTCAGTGCGAAAAGATTTTGGGTATTCACAAGTGTGTTCTGATGCTTTTAGTGTTCTGGATTGGTGAATGTAACTGTAATGAGAAATATTTGTGGTCTGAAATAGGAAATTTACTTCCTACCTCAAATGATAGGAAATTCAATTAGTTTTTTTTTAATGAATGATGTTTAAGAAGACAAGATAGAATTCTTTCAAATTCTGTCAATTCTGACCTGAATAAATAATGGTATTCATCCTTAATCAGCATCCATATGTATATATATATATATATATATGCATGTGTGTATGTATATATGTGTGTGTGTATACATATATGTATATGTGTATTTTGTGTGTGTGTGTGTGTATACAGAGAGAGAGAAATATATCTTTGTACATTATTTCTCTGATCATAGAAACAATCAGTTATGGAACCCAAGATAGACAAGTTTTATGTAAAAATGTGTGTTTATGCATTTTACCATAGGCATTACTTCCAATATTTGCTGGTTTTTTGGCCGCATATGATTTTTCCATCATTTGATATTTTAAGTTTCCTCTATGTCTGGAATACTTTCCTTTCTTCAGTAGAAAATGGGTGAATAGTCAACAGTACTTAAAAGGTGAAGTGATTGACAATATCAGACCTATGGGAAGTAGCAATGACTCTTACTTATAAGTGGGTAAATACAGTCTGTGGCTTTAAAAATGTCTCTTCTGTTATGATACTTAGAACAAGTTGACTGGAATGTGCAGTATTTCTCATTATTCTATATAAGACTGAAAAAGACCAATAATGTATCTATGTAGCCTTAAGCTTGGACTAGAGAAAAAAAAGGAAGGTCAGCCCTTAGCTATGTACTACCTTCATTTATAGGACAGTGCTGACTACAGAATGGAGATTACCATCCACTTTTTTTGTATGGGACTTCATCTTTTGTCATGATTTCAAACCTGGTCTTTTAGTTATCAATCAAAAGCACATTTTCTACATTGTCCTCATTTACATCTATCTAATGCTTAAGGTCATTTGTGACCATTTGAGTGAATTTCAGCATATGGAATCAGTGAATAATAGATTTCAGCTCCATGCTGTGAAGAAAGATTGTGTTTTTACAAGGCATAATGTTGTTTACTGGGTGTTAATAATCACTAATTAATAAACATATCTAGACTTCTAAAATGTTGCATTTTAAGGGATAAAAATGTCAAGTGTTTAACTTAGAGCAAGAGCATTTTCTGCATAAAATAATTAAATCACATAAAGGAATGGAATGTGGTGACTCAACCCAGAACACATCTAAAATGCTCAAAAAATGAACTTTTCTGTTCTTTAGCATGCCATCTCTGAAGACACGCTTCTGAAATAGAAGGAAGTATAAACCTATGTATACATATTGTGCTTCCTAGGGCCCTCCATGATGATGTCTTTCCTCCTTTCTCCCATATTAATCATGGTCAGTTTCTTCTCTCTTAACCCCTGAAAGCATTTTGTCCAGATTCTCTGTGGCACTTGCCCAGAAAATAGATGGATGAATCAGGCCCTCAAGTGCCCTGATCTTATATTAAGATGATACTTGACCACTTAACCTTCAAGAAGCTAAGAGGAAGCTGCCTACTGTTGCTGTAATGTCTGCCTTACCCTTATAACCACTGCTTTCCCACCCATATCCAGGATGATAAGATGAAAGCATTAGCTCTGTGAGAGAAGAATGAAAGGAAACATTTTACAAAAAAGCTAAGATATAGTGTAGTATTCTTTTTTAATGCCTCAACACATCTGTAGAATTCCTCCTCCAAATTGGAGGTGTGAAATAACAGGAGCTACAAATTACTAATAGGTATTTACCATAGCTACAAAGCCTACATGTGAGCCAAATATTTCTGCTATTAAGAAGTACTTCAAAGCTTTGACATGGGAGGTTTGTAATGGCAAAACGTCTCTTATAACTCCACCTATGGAAGAAAAAGTACAAGAGGAAAGTAAAGTTGTGATGCCAGAAACATAAGAAATACTATTTTTACCATAGAATGAATGAACTTCTTCATACAGCACATTTTTGTTCATATTATACTCATTGTATAGAGAAGGATTCCTACCTTAACTATTAGCATCTCTCACAACTTCCCACTTCTTCCGTGTGTCATAGCAGGTCCCTTCTCTAATAACCATCCTTTTCTAAAGTAACTTTCTTGCCCTTCACTGCAAACTCTAGATGCCTTACCCCATTTTAACCTCATGTCATCTTCCAATGTGTATATACAATCTTAAACATGAAGGCTGTTGATGAGATGGGCTCATTTATTCATTTAGCCAGTATTATAGCATACCTACTATGTGCAAGGCATTTTGCCTTAGGAGATGATAAGCAAGAAATTATTGAAGATAAATGCCAGACAAGGAGGTAACTTATGCAGGGATAGCTAACCATTTACCAAGTAGAAAGTCATGTACTCAGCCTATCTTAATTGTTGGATTTGCCTTAAAATGTCTCCAAGAGTGTGAGCGCTTCTTCAGGAGCCCCAAGCTTCTTGCATTTGTGTATCACCAGGTCTTTCCAGTGAATATTTTTGCTAGATGATACACTAATTATTTGCTACCTTTTTCTCCTTTCATCAAATTAATCTGACTCAATGCCTATTTAAAGTACTTAAAATGGTATTTTTTTTACTTTTAAATGCATATAAGTTTATTTTACATTATTAACATTTTTCTCTGTCACTTTTTTTTAAATAATATGTGCCAGGCACTTTATTAAGTGCTTTATAGATATTATTTCATTTTCCCCACTTAATAGTATTTCATTTTTTCCAGTTCCACGTAAAGATAGTTTTCAACATTCACTTTTGTAAGATTTTGAGTTCCAAATTTTTTTTCTCCCTCTCTCCCCTCCTCTCCCTCCTCCCCAAGACTGCAGTCAATCTGATATCGGCTATACATATACAATCATATTAAACATATTTTAAAGTGGTATTTAAGAAATGAAGTGATCTTTCTATAAAACTTGCACATGAAATGTAAGAAATGTGATGTGAGATGAACCATTCCAAACTGAATGAATATGGAGTTCATTGCCACTTTCCAGCTTTCTTCGTAATATAATCTTCAAACCCAAATAAACAATCTGGGATTGCTCCTTGGTCTCCATTGTCAGTCTAGAGTATGTCATTCTCTTTTAGTAAAGAACTGGTTTTCAGGAGTGCTTCAACAGGCATGCTGTGAAATGATTGGAAAATATATATAGTCAAATAAAGTAGAATATATAGGATTGAGTAGCTGGCTTTTGAGGTCCAATAGCCTCTGACCACACCCTGTTGATTTAACCTTACTGCCTTGGGAATAGTCATGGTGGTGTTGTTATTGTTGTATAGTTTACCTAGATTTTAGTGAAACAGTTGGAAAAAACCTCTTTCAATTGTTAGGGACAAAATGACCCAAAGAGTAGTAGTCATTAATACGTCCATGTCCAAATAGAAGTTCTTAAATGGGGCACCACAGGAATCTATGTTTGGCCTTGTGCTATTTAAAATGTTTGCCAGTTATTGGATAAAAGATGGCATGGTTATCAAGTGAGGTGAGACAGCTGACATGTTGGATGGCAAAGTTAAGGCCCCCAAAATATCTCAGTTGGCTAAAATGATTGACTCTAATAACACTAAGTTAATAGGAAGAAATATAAAGTCTTGTACTTGAATTTTTGAAAACAATATAAATTTATAAGATAGGCAAGACATGGCTAAATAGCAATTTATCTAAAGAAGATCTAGGGATTTGCGGTAGACTACAAGCTCACTATGAGTCATGAGTACGATATGGCAGCCAAAAATTGAGCATAACATGCTCTTACACTGCATTATGAGAAGCCTAGTATTAAGAAAGCCTTAAAAGATTCTGTAAATTGATTTTCTACAACAGATTACATCTTCATAGAGATACATTTTACTAACATGTATAGATAATTCCACTGTCTTTGCTGATTATTAAAAAGCATTTAACCACAATAGAGCAAAATAGTAACATCAACTAATTAAAGTTACGTAAGTGCATTTAAGGAGAGAAATGGAAGACATCAATAAACATTTGTTATTAAAAAGAAAAAAAGAAGAAGAAAAAGGAGAAGAGCTCCAAAATTTTTTTTTTAAAATAGCAAACTATTTTAAAAATAGCCATCAAAGACAGTAGAGACATCATATCAAAAGTGTGCTGGTAAATGTTTAATAATGTGCTCTCCAGGGGGAAAATATATACACAGAACACACTTTTATGTTTACTCTTCATTCTTAACATTTTCTATACCAGCATTACTTTCTTAAGTCTAGCCAGTCAACAAAATAATAATCAAGCCTTTTTTTGTTGTATTTGCAAATTTCTAAAGTGTAAATGCTCACACTGAAAATTTAGCCATTGGCTCTTGTGAGCCAGTTGGAAAGGGCTCCACTGCACCCCCTACAAAGGAAATCTATGCTAAGGGGAGCACATTTGTAAGAAAATTGAGAGACTGATTCCCTAAGTATTTGAAGGAGGGGGAGATACTAAAGGTCTTGGGGGGGAAACCTTACTCATACTGAAAAAAGGCAACTGGAGAGATCAACAATTACCAACTTATAGGCCTACTCTCCCATGTAAACAATATTTGGATGAAACCCATAACAAGTGAATTGAGGGCATTCTCAATGAGTTTCTTTGTAAAGAACAGGCAAGCTTTTGCAAATAATATTCTGCAGTGAACCGTGTCACTATTTAAGAACGGACAGATCTATATGAGAAAGCATTTGATTTAATAGAGCAAAACACTGCCTTAAAACCTTTCTTCCAATAAGGTGTCTCCCATCCAGATTCCAGAATCATTCAAGATTCTTTGAGAGATATAACAATATAATATCTGTGTTGAGTGATCCTCTGATACTTATGTATCAGATGAGGCATAAAATAGGGAGATTTATGTTCACCAAAGGTGTTCACTACTGTGATCATTCATGATAGAGTCCAAATTAAAGGACTCCCTGTAAATGGTTGGATGGCCAAGACACTTCCATTTGCTGATGGCATTGTTCTAGTTGCATTAAGCCAAAGAGCATTGTACAATCTCCTGGAAGAGATCTGTAATCCCTTAAACGAATTTGCTCTGATCATCTACCCGGTAAAGACCACGTGGATGAAGGATGCCTGTCAGTGCTTCTTAAACTGTGGGTTACAACACCATATGGGTTTGTGAAACATTTGGCAACAGCAAAAGGTTTCTGAACACACAATGGCCACAAGTTAATTAAAAAGCAGACACGTAAAGGAATCCAACATGTTTCTGGCAGCACTTGTGCAACTTCACTGCAATCTTGTTTTGAACACAGAGCATGCTCACTTTACACTGCACATGCCCTCAGGCCATGCAATGCCAATGAATGCTGCAAAACTTGAAAAGGGATCACAAGTGGCTAAAGTTTAAAAAGCCCTGGCATAGATCATTACATGCAATTGAATGGACAATCTATAGAGCTTGACCATCAATATGTACATCTGGGCAAATAGTATGAATGGATAGACTCAGGATTAAAAGGGAAGAGAACATGTTAGATTGCCTTTAAGAAATTGCAAAGCTTCTTTAATGACATCAAATTTCTTCTGGAAACAAAAGCCTATGTTTTTTTTAAAAAATAAATATTATTTTTCCCTAATTGCATGTTAAAGCAATTTTTTAACATTTGATTTTTTTGAGTTTTGATTTTTTTTAGTTTTGTTCTATCCTTCCCTTCATCCCTGCCCCCCACCCTGAAGGTAAGCAATCAGATATAGGTTATACATCTTTTAAGTGCAATATTCTAGTCATGTTCTATATCTACAAGAGAGGAGCACTATAGTCCTCAAAATTGCTGAAAATGACTGTCACCGAGGGGAAACAAGAAGAAGTATGGTGAATATGACCAAGTTGCAATTACGTAATTAATGAAGAACTTCAAAGAACAGTCAAGTCAGCTAGCATTTATTAAGGGTCTTCAATGTGTCAGGTGCTCTTCTAAGTGCTAGATACAAAGTAAGGAAAAACACAGTCCCTATCATACATACATACATACATACATATATATCTATATCTATATAGATAGATAGATAGATAGATATATACACATAATGAACCAATGTTAATTTTACCAATGTGGTTCATAGTTTTAAAATCCAAATGTGAACTGTATTGTGTGAATTGTAAGGAACTCTGAGTATTAAACAATTCCTCTTTTTTTTTTTTTGCTAGGCACTGGAGTTAAGTGACTTGCCCAGGGTCACACAGTTAGTGAGTGTTATGTGTCTGAGGCTGGATTTGAACTGAGGTCCTCCTGACTCCAGGGCTGGTGCTCTATCCACTGCACCACTAGCTGCCCCCTGTGATTCCTCTTCTTTCAGTTGCTGCCTTGCATATGGGATACAAAACAACTGTGTGTACTTTCCTCACTAACAATGGTGATTAAATCACCAAGTTTATAGGTAAAAGGGCAGGGTAAATAACATCTCCTATTCAGTCTTCTTTTATACAGAAAAGTTCCCACAAGGATGTTATTCAGTTTCTTCTATCTTAATGTCTCTACTTTTCTTTTTCTGTTTTAAAAGAGATACAAGTATCTGTTTTGAATGGATCTCAAGCTTTGGGTAGTAATAATTACTGATATATGGTTAATATTTGCAAAGTGCTTTTTTATCACAGCCTTGTGAAATAGGTGTTATTACTGCCATTTTACACATGAGGAAACTGAAGCTTGGAGAGGTTACTTATCTAGGTTCAAACATCTGGTATATATTTAAAACTAGTGTCTTCTGATGCTCCTTCTTCTTGCCTTCTCCTAGAAGAGGCTATGTAGGGGCAGCTAGGTGGCACAGTGGGTAGAGCTCCGGCCTTGGAGTCAGGATGACACTTGACACTTACTAGCTGTGTGACTTTGGGCAAGTCACATAACCCTGATTGCCTAGCAAAAAAAAAAAAAAGAAAAAGAAAACAAAGAGGCTATGTGGTATAGTGAGAAGAGAACTTGAGTTGAAGCCAGAAGACCTGAGTTCAGATTCAGCCCTTGCTACTTGTTACCAGTATGACCTAAGGCTTGAACTCTCTGGACCTCAGATTCCTAATTTGTAAAGGGGCAACTTTGTGATTCAGGAACGCCTGAGTTCAAATCCATCCTCAGACACATACTAGCAGTGTGACCTTGGGTAACTCACTTAACCTGTTTCTGCCGTGGTTCCCTCAACTGTAAAAAGGAGATAATAACGGGGATGTTAGGAGATTCAAAGGAGATGATAATTGTAAGTTCCTTAGCATAGTGCCTGGCACATAGTAGGTGCTAAATAAATAATAGCTATTATGTTAGTATAACTGGTGGATTAAGCTAGATGACATCTAAAGTCTCATAGTGATATAGATGGTAACTGAATTGTGATCTTGGCATAGGAAACTCCTTCTACTGATGCAGGTCAACACCCTCTCTTCAACTTTTAGAGTTTGAGAGATTTGCCTGGAGAAATTAGAGTTTAAGTGACTTGCCCAAGGACACATTTGAACCCATTTCTTCCTTGATTCAAGGCTAGTTTCCTATACCTTGTACCCTGCCTGTATATGAGCTTCCTCATAGCTCATAATCTAGACTTCTAAGTGCCAATATCAAGCAACTAAAATGGTTTGTTTCTACAATCATTAATCCATTTTTTTCACCCTATGAATATATTTCACCCCATGTCCTGGGTACTCTCTCCTTTATGGTTCCCTTTACCCATAGTGAATAGAAGGATCTTTTCCTCAAAAATTCAGTCATAGTGGACCTATTGACATGCTGATCCTTGTGCTCCTAGCATGCTTCTTCCTGGTGCAGGCTTCACACTCACCCAGAATAGGGCAGAAGCTATAATAGACAGCCAAGTATGACCATCAGCACTTTGAAGCCTGGTAAAATCAGCAAACAACTGTCTTTAACTGTGAGGAAAGTCCTACATTTGGGCATTTGAACAAAAACAAAAACAAAAAAACTACTCCGAATCCAATGATGAATTACTTTCAAAAGAAATCTCTTAATATGCGGCATAGCCCACTGAAAACTAAAATAGAAATTCATATCTTATAGCTGAACTACCTTGGAGAGAAATCACCCTAAACTTCCATCCCAGCTTGAGCTCAGTACACCTTTCCTTTTCTTAATCTGGGAAAGGTGCTTCAGACTTGGTAGGAAATAAAAGAACTGCCAGTTCGCCAGGCATTGTACATAAATGTACCTTAAGTATAAAGAATGAAAACATTTGTTAATTCCCTGATTTAGTATCCAAATGGTACATGGCTACAATTTACAATCCATTAGTTCTGATTTTTGTTATTACTTTGTTTTTGTACCATGTAAGTTAATCAGCTGTCATGATCATAGAATCAGAGAAATCTGAGATGGAAAATATAATTAGTAAAATAATTAGTACCTTTCATTCAAGGATCTCAAAATTCTTTACCAATCCTCCTTACCCAGGGTAGAGTATGTAGGTCACTAAGACAAGGTGGTCCAAATGTCAGGCAACATTTCAATTTCACTTTTGAACTCCAAATCACTTTTCCTTTACAGTTTCATGACAGTTGTCAAAGTCATAAAGGGTCAAAGGGTAGAGTTAGTCTCAAGGTCAAGCCAGGAACATACAATTGATAAACTAGAATACTCTCTGGGAATTTTTCATTAAACTCACTAGCACTTAATTGATTTAAAAGGCCCAGACTTCCATCCATTAAACCAATTCTGCCTACTTATTCTGTTTATTTTGCAGTCGTCCTAAACCTCCAAAAAAGGAAAGCAAATTATACACAGTCAATTAATTGTATGTATGCAGTTTATCTAATTTGCAATTATCTATAGTGAATTTTTCCTTTAGACCTGGCCCTTCTTCATCCTCCCTGCACTCCCTCCCCACCTAGATAGCTTCCAGTTTACAAGTTAATTTTAATGTCAGCTTAAATATATGAGAAAGGTAAATCTGGTGCAAGAAAATCAGATACATGAAACTTTTGTTTTTCTGTCTTAGATAACCTCTGCTACTATTCACCTTCATTCATCTGCATAATAAAATCCCAAAATGTGTTCTTGCTAATTCAAGAATTTGGAATCCACTCTATATTTTTGTTCCCATTTTACAGATAAACCAAATTCAACCCTGAGAAAGGCTGTCATTTCCCCATGGTGACCCATTGAATTTGTGGTTAAAGGATGAATTAAAATCAGGATCTCCTATTGTACTAAAATGTTAAAGCTTCTCTTTCTTTAACAATGAACATTCTTAATATTTTATTAACCCATTTTTTTTGTCATTTGCTTTTTTGGTGAGGCAGTCGGGGTTAAGTGACTTGCCCATTGTCACACTGCTAAGTGTCAATTGTCTGAGGCCAGATTTGAACTCAGGTACTCCTGACTCCAAGGCTGGAGTTCTATCCACTGCACCACCTAGCTGCCCCTTATTAACCCATTATTAAGCCTCATGGTACCACAGGCTACAAACTACTTATTATGTTATCAAAATGCACTCAAGAAACCCCCAAAAATTATTCTCAAAGTGCCTTCCTTATGGGATAGTGGCACACATGTATAATCCCAACTATTATATGTGTGTGTGTGTGTGTGTGTGTGTGTGTATATATGTACATATATATATATATATGTGCACACACACACGTGTGTGTGTATGTGTGTGTGTGTGTGTGTGTGTGTGCCAGATGTTGTGTGAGGTGCTGGGAACATAAATGGTCCCTGCTCTCAGGGAGGGAACATGCATCAGTAAAGTACTCACAGAATAAGTACAAGGTAGGTTAGGGAGGGAGGGTACTAGCAGTTGGGGGATGGAAGGAATCAGGAAATATTTCATGTAAAACCTGGCCCTTAAGCTAAGCTTTGAAGGAAGTAAAGGATTCACAAGGCAGAGTGAGGAGGGAATGTGTTCTAGAGATGGGGAATGGACAGTGCAAAGATGGAGATGGGTAATGGGGTGTCATAGTGTGTTGATAGGTGAATTGGAATGTAGAATGCAGGCAAGAACAATGGATAGTGAGACTGAAAAGGTAGGATAGGGCCAGGTAAATGGAGGAGCTCATATTTAACCCTAGAGGTAACAGGAAGCCACTGAAGTCATTTAATAGGGGAATGACATGGTCAGATCTGCACTTAAGGAAAATCACTTCTGCAGACTTGTGGAAGATGGATTGGAGTGGGGAGAAATTTAAGGGAAAGAGGCCAGTTGGGAGGGCATTGCAATATCCTAGGCAAGAGGTGATGAGGCCCTGAAGTAAGGTAGTAGCCTTATGAGTAGTGAGAAGGAGACATGCAAGAGTTATTGTAGAGGTAGAAATGAGAGATTTACAAATCTAATTAGTTGGATAGAGGCCAGAGTAACAGTAGCACCAGTTCAGGATATCTGAAACCCAAGCCCATCACGATCCTGACCTTACTCTTTACCACTGTCTGTATCTCTACTCCCTACACACACACACACACACACACACATCTGGCTGCACCAATACTCCTATCCACTCCCCTACCCCACTTCTCTCCCATTCAGATTAGAGAAGGAATAGCAGGCCATAGCTGACCCAAACCTAGCGCACTCTGCTAGATGGATGGGAACAAACTTCAGCATCACCCATTTTCCCCCTATTGCATAATCAGTCAAGAGTGACTAAGACTGTATATCACTGACCTTTGCCCTGCAACAATACTCCTTAAAGAGCTGTGAGATTTAATTTTCATCTCTCACCTACTTACTGCTCCTATAGCTAACAATTTCCTACTATCTATTTCACTCCCTATCTCTGAATTAATTAATCACCTGCAACATAGGAGAAAATGATACCCAACTCTTACTTCCTCTTCTCTCATCCCCTTTTCTTCAACCCTACCCTACACTCATCCTAGTCTAGCCCTGCCCACCCCTTTCACTATGCCCTCTGGTTTTCCTATTTCATAGTAAAAACATTTCCCTTATCTCAGACCTTTTTCTCTCATACTCCTATCTTCTCTGAGATCAGCTCCTACCTCATGACACTGTATCCTCAGCCCTCATCTTTACCATTGGCTGTACTTCCAATAACCCTCACCCCCTCCACCATACACACTGGTCATAAAGGGAGAGTCACACTCTCCATTTATCACCTTCACTCAGCAACCTCTCTTCCTTTGAAATTCACAGTATCAACACTTTTCACCGTGGCTGTTGGATGATGGCCCTAAGGAAATTTTCATGATGCTGAAAGAAGATGAAGGAAGTCACATGACTGTGCTGACTGGGTATACTATATATTCATACTATCCAACTTCAACTGGGCCCTCATTGCAGCCAGGCAATCACTTTTTTGTTCCTTAATTGATCCCCTATCTCATTCCCCAGAAAAAAATTTTCCAAACCTTTCATTCCCTCCTGAAGCCTCTCATCTTTCTCCTTACCTCCTTCCTTCCCCAAGGATGTTATCTCTTTCTTTATTGAGAAAGGTCATTTGACATTAGCTCCCTCTTCTCTTATCTTCATCTCAAAAAACCCTTTACCTTATTCCTCACTCTCTTCTTCTTTCTGCCAGTCCTGGACAATGAAGTGATCCTCCTTGTTGAGGCCAGCCCCTGTACATATGCCCTTGATGTCATCCTCTCTCATCTTTAGCAGATTGCAACTTTACCCATCTTCCTCTCTCCCAATCTCAGACTTCTCTTCCTGGATACTCCCTTTGGGCTTACGTGACACTACTCTCTCCTGGTTCTCTTCCTACCTATCTATATCTTCCTTCTCAGTCTGCTTTACTGGTTCATTATCCATAAAATGCCTCCTAACTAAGTGTACCCTACGGTTCTTTCTTAGGCCACCTTCCCTAGAAAGAAAAAGTAGAGAAACACTCTCTCTCCTTACCTTCTTAGCTCCCATGTGTTTAATTACAGTAGCTAATGAGGTAGTGAAGAGTAGGAAGCAGTTGCTGGTGCAGTGGGCAGTGTGCCGAACCTGTGTGAGTAAGCAGTTTCAGGAAGAACCTGAATTCAAATCTGGCCTCAGACTGTTACTAGCTGTGTGACCCAGGACAGGTCATTTGACTTCTGATTGCCTCAATTTATTCAACTGTAAAATGGGGACAATAATAGCACCTATCTCATACAGTTGTGAAGATCAAATGAGATAATGCTTGAAAAAATGTTTAGTGTGATATCTGGCACATAGTAGGCTCTATATAAAGGCTTATTGCCTTCCCTCCTAATTATCATCCCAATGCTGATGATTCCCAGCTCTGCATATAAATCAATCAGCAGTGCTTTAGGGAAATCATTTTGGTAGCTAAGTGGAGGACAGACTGGAATGGAGAGAAGGGTAAGAGATTGTGAGAGTTTGAACCAGGGAAGTCTTTGTGAGAGTGGAGAAAAGGGGCTGTATATGAGAGTTTGTGAAGGTAAAAATGACAAGGTAGATCAATGGATTGGATTGGTGAGGTGAGAGCAAGTAAAAAGTTAAGGATTGAAGAATGCAGAGCCCTCAATAACAGTAGCAAAGTTGGGAAGAGGAAAAGGCTTGGGGTAAAGATGATGAATTCTATTTTGGACATGTTGAATTTGAAATGCCTGTGAGACATCCAGTTGGTGATATGAAACTCACACTCAGGAGAGAAACTAAAACTAGATAAACTAATGTTGGAATCATCTATGTAGAGAAGATAATTGAACCTATGGGAGAACCCAATGAGATCACTAAGCAAGCCAGTATGGAAAGAAAAGAGAAGAGGACTTCTATGGAGTTAATGGGGATGACATGGAGGAGGAATTACTAAAGGAGTCAATAAGGAGTTGTGCAACAGGTAGAAGAGACAAGAAAAAGCAGAGCCATGAAAACCCTGGGAGCAGAGAGAATCCAAGAGAAAAAGATGGTAAAAAGTGTCAAATATTGCAGAGAGGTCAAAAAGGGTGACAATCTGGAGAGATAATTAGATTTGGCAATTAAGAAATCATTGATAACTTTTGAAAAGAAGTATCAATTAAATGATAACATCAGAAGCCATTTTGCAGGGGATTTAGAAGAGAATGAGAGGAGAGGAAGCAGAAGCACCAATTGTAGAGAGCTTTCAAGAAGCTAAATTGAGAAGGGGAAGAGAAATATAGGATGATAAATGATTGGTGTAGTAGGATCTAGTGGTAGTTTTTTTGTTTGTTTGTTTGTTTTTAAGGATGAAGAGGGCTTGGACATGATTATAGGCAGCCAGAAAGGTGCCACTAGCTAAGGAGAGGTTGATGATTAGAGAGAGTAGGGATGATAGAGGAAGCAATATACTGGAAAAGACACCAGGAGATCAAGGTTCACATAGAGGTGTTGGTATTGGCAACAAAACAATCACCTCTTCCTCACTCTCTTTCCCCTGCGCTTTGTCTTCCATCATTAATTGGCTATTAGACACTTCAAACTAGGTGTTTTGGAGACGCCTCAAACTCAGCATATTTAAAACAGAACTGTCTCTTTCCCCTCAAACCCATCCCTCTATCAAACATCCATATTTCTGTTGAAGGCCCCACCATTCTTCTAGTCTCTCAGGTTCATAACCTTAATGTCTCATTCTTCCTCTCCCCACACATCCAGTCAGTTGCCAGATCTTGCTCTTTCTACCAATATCTTTTGCATCCAATACCTTGTCTTCACTCACACAGCTACTGCCTTAGTTCAAGCCCTCATCACCTCTTGCCTAAATTATTAGTCTCCTAATTGGCCTCCCTACCTCAAGTGTCTTCTTAGTTCAACCCATTCTCCACATTAATGGCAAAGTTATTTTTGATAAGTGCACCTCTCACTATGCAAAATGCCTTTGTTTAGTTTTTCAAGACCTTCAGAACTTTGTCCCAACCTATCTTCTCAGCCTCACTGTATTTTCGCCCTCCCCTCCACTTTGTGATCTGGATAAGCTGGCCTCTTTATTCCTCATACACAGTACTCTTTATCCTATCTCTATGGCTTTGAGGTAGTTATCCCTCATACATGGAGTAATGTCTTTTCACCTGTCTCAAAGAATGCTTCTCTTCCTTCAATATGCACCTCAAGTACTACTTATCTTGCTATACAGTATGAGATGTTGGTCCATATCTAATTTCTGCCTTATTGCTTTCAAGCTTTCCCAACAGTTTTTGTCAAATAGTGAGTTCTTACCCCCATAACTGGGGTCTTTGGATTTAACACTATACTATTATGTTTGTTTGCTTCTAGTTCTCTAATTGATCTCTCTATTTTTTAACCAGTATACCATAGTTTTGGGTGTTTTTTTTTAAAAGAATTATTGCTTTGTACTATAGTTTGAGGTATGCTTCTATGAGACCCTTTTCCTTCCACTTAAAAAAAAATTCCCTTGAGACTCTTGATCTGTTGTTTCTCCAGATGACTTTTATTATTTTTTTCCTGCCTCTATAGTATAATCCTTTCTTTGACTGGTATGGCACTAAATAAGCATTGGTAACTTTGGAGAGAGAAGTTTCAGTCATAATCCAGATTGCAAGTGGTCGAGATATGACTGACAGGAAAAGCAATGAAGGTAGACAGATTTTTCTAGGAGTTTGACTGAGAAAAGGAGGAGAGATATTGGATAATATCTTGAGGGTATGGTGAAGGTTGTTGTTTTTTTTTTTAATGGGGAAAACTTGGTCATATTTGCAGGCACCAGGGAAAGAAATAATAGGTATGAAAAGACTGAAGATTAGAGAGAGAAGGGAATGATTTAGGGGACAGTGCTAGAGAATAGAGTGGTATGTGGGATCAAGGACACATATGGAGAGGAGTTGACCATGGCAAGAGGGCCCACCTCTTTGTCAGAGAGTGGAGTAAAGGAGGAGAGAGAGGGTTTTGAGTTGAAGAGAAGGGGAGAAAGTAAGTTCACTGTAGTTAGCTTTATTTTCCCAGTAAAGTATAAGGCAAGGGCTTGGGGAGAAGGGAAAAGTGTGAGAGGATTGAGAGAAGAGAAACTTTGGAATAGCATCTGGGTTTAGCAGGATAGAAAACCTATTAAGGAAGAGTAAAGGTATTGCCTTGTTTCATTTAAGATCTAGTTGAGGTTAGATAGCAGAAATTTTTCATGGCTTCCATCAGCATTAGAGTTTTGGCTTCCTCCTTTTCAATTCAGTAACACTTAGGAGTAGAAGAAGGAGATGGCAGAAGCAATTTAGAATTGGATTTTGCAAATGTTTACATAATTTAAATATTATATTACTTAGGCAACTGTCTTAAGAGTTACACTTGTTAAGCTAGCTTCTCATTCTTTGCTGCATCTTCATCCAAGTTATATCTGCTAGACATGGATATCCCCCAATACTTAGTCCTAGGCCCTCTTCTCTTCTCCCTTTATAGAATTTTCCTTTGTGATCTTATCAGCTCCTATGAATTCAGTTATTATCTCTATACAGATGATTGACAGCTATATTTTTCCAGCCCTAATCTTCTCTCCTCGCCTCCAGTCTCACATCTCCAACTGCCTTGTGGACCTATTTGAACTAACTGTATGTCTTTTAGACACCTTAAACTCAGCATGTCCAAAACAGCTCCAAATGTTTCCCCCAACCCCCTTTCTAACTTCCCTGTTACTAAGAGCACCGTCATCCTCCCAGTCATCCACCTCTCATAGCCAATCTGTCTTGTCACTTTTACCTTTGCAACATCTCTTATAAATGCCCCCTTCTCTCTCTGACACAGTCATCATCCTGATTCAGGCCCTCATCACCTCACACCTGCACTACAGCCTGCTGTTTGTTCTTTCTGCCTCAGTTCTCTCCCCACTCTAATCCATCCTCCTCTCAACTGCTGAAATGATCTTCCCAAAATACAGATCTGACCTCCACACCCACCCCATTCCCCTTAGTAAACTTCAGTGGCAACCTGTTACCTCTAAGAGCAAATATAAAATCCTCTATTTGGCTTTTAAAGTTTTCACAATCTGGTCCCTTCCCATCTTTCCAGTATTCTTACACTTGACCATACTCCCCCAACTTCTGACTCCACATAGGTTTCCAGGACTCTCTCTCTCTCTCTATGTTTCTCTCTCTCACTCTCTCTCTCTGTGTTTCTCTCTTTCTTTCTGTCTCTGTCTCTCCCTGTCTCTGTCTCTGTCTCTCTCTGGGTCTGTCTCTCTCTGTGTCTCTCTGTCTCTTTCTCTCTCTCTGTCTCTCCCCCTCTTTCCTTCTCTGTCTCTCTCTCTCTGTCTCTCTCTCTGTCTCTCTCTCTCTCACTCTCTCTCTCTGTTTCTCTCTTTCTTTCTGTCTCTCTCTGGGTCTGTCTCTCTCTCTGTCTCTGTCTCTCTCACTCTCTCTCTCTCTCTCTCTCTCTCTCTCTCTCTCTCTCTCTCTCTCTCTCTCTCTCTCTCTCTGTCTCTCTTTCTCCCTTCCTCCCTCCCTATCAGACAGTTCCTCAGGCTGCTTTGCTGGATCTACATCCAGGTCACATCCACATCCCACAGGGCTCTGCCTTGGCTCCCCTTCTCTTCTCCTTCTATATGACTTCACTTGGACATCAGCTCCTATGGATTTAATTATCGTCTCTAGACTGTTGATTCTCAAATCTACTTATCCTGCCCTAACCTCTCGGCTGACCTCCAATCTTACATCTCCAACTGCCTTTCAGACATCTCATACTTGATTTCCAGTAGACATCTTAAACTGAACGTGTCCAAAACTGAACTCATTATCCTTTCCCCAGACCCTCTGCCCCTCCTACCTTCCCTGTTACTATAGAGTCCTCCAGACTTGCAACCCAAGTGTCATCCTCAACCCCCATATCCAAGCCATTGTCAAGGCCTGTGGATTTTCACCTTTGCAAGATCTCTCCTCTGACACTGCCCCCACTCTAGTGCAGGGCCCCCATCTCACACTCTGATTACTGCTGCTGCCTGCTTCAAGTCTTTCCCCACTCCAACCCATCTTCCATTCAGCCACTAAAGTGATTTTCCTAAGGCACAGGTCCGACCATGCTTTGGAGTCGACTCCAGTGGCTCCCTATCACCTCCAGGATCAAACACAAAATCCCCTGTTTGGCATTCAAAGCCTTTCGTAACCCACCTCCCAGCCCCCCACCCCTGTCTACCTTTCCAATCTTCTAATGTCTTACTCCCTGCCACACACTCTGATCCAGTGACGCTGACCTCCTTTCTGTTCCATAAACAAAACACTCCATCTCTCACTCCTGGCATTTTCTCTGGCTGTTCCTCACGCCATTTCCCTCCTCATCTCCACCTCCTGGCTTCCTTCAAGTCTCAGCTAAAATCCTATCTTCTGCAGGCAGCCTTTCCTTGTTCCCCTTAAAGCTAATGCTTTTCCTCTCAGATTAGCTCCTAGTTACTCTGTATATATTTTCTGTGCACATAGTTGTTTGCATGTTGTCTTCCCCATTAGAATATTAGTTCCTTGAATTCGGGGATTATTTTTGCATTTCTTTATGTGCACTTAGCACAGTGCCCTAAGCATGTATTAAGTGCTTAATAAATGCTTATTGGGGCAGCTAGGTGGTGCAGTGGATAGAGTGCTGGACCTGGAGTCAGGAGGACCTGGGTTCAAGTCTGGCCTCAGACAGTTACTATCTGTGTGAACCTGAGCAGGACACTTAATCTCACATGCCTCAGTTTCCCCATCTGTAAAATGAGCTGGAGAAAGAAATGGCAAACTGCTCTAATATCTCTGTGAAGAAAACCCCAAATGGGGTCACAAAGAATCGGACATGGTTGAAAAATGACTGAATAAAATGCTTGCTGCCTTGACTTGAAAAATTATCTACCTATTGGGCAAGTGCCTTTCTGTCTCACTAAGACTGACTAGCCATGTAATCACTCCCAATATAGTGGTAAAGCAAGTGATAATGGTATAGCATATCACAAATAACAGACAGCTCTGATCCATTTCTTTGTGTCGTTCCTACAACCACCATTTGTAAATGTGAATCCATGTTTGCCTCTTTTACATTGTTATGTTTTATTTCAGTATTTTTCCTTTGCCTGTATTTCTCTGATACCGAATATATTTTGTGTTCTTCTTTAGATAGTTGTAAATTGTCTTGTGTTAATTGGACTTATATTGTAGTATATACTACACCACTCCTTCTCCCTCTCGCCCATTGCCCAAATTTAATATGAAGTTGTGGCAGTGGTGGAGTGGGAGGAAAGGAATGTCATAGTATACATTAAAATTTGAGTTCTAATAATAAAATCAAATTTATTATGCAAGTGTAGGATTAGCATTCTTTTCCCACAGTGTTCAACTCTAGCCCACTAACATAATCTAGTTTAATACAGTTGTAATTAATAAATTTTTCCTAAAATACATGGGATGGAAAGGAATATACAAAGTGACTATTTGTTGACAGTTTCTATATCTCTCTCATAATCTGATTTCTCTGAGTTGGCAAAGTACTCCTGGGTAGAAATATGTGAGAATGCTAGGGATTTTCTTTTTCCTCTTTATTATGTATAATAGACATAGTGTGGTATAATTAATAGAATGCTTAGAGGAAGAAAATCTGGGTTCATGGCCTGCCTCTGATACGTGACTCCAGGCAGATCACAACTGTGGTCAATTCTCTAAGATTTATCAACTAAGCCATACATGGCTGGGATCTGTACCTTGCCCCCAATCCCCAAACCTTACCACCACATGCCAGACTACCTTCTCAGTGTTTCCACTGCACACACTAGAGCTTTGGTCATGCTGTTCCCTCCAACATGAAAATATCCTTTTGTTCCACCTGGTCAATTCCTCTCTTGTTCAGGCCCCAACTCATATTCTTCCTTTGCCATAGAGCCCTATCCCAACTAATCCAGGCCACATTGATCCTCCCATCCTGAACTCCTATATCACAGTATAGGAACTTAATTATATACCGTATCATAGTTTTCTCTGATTGTTTCATATGAAGGTCTAACCTTTCCAACAAGATTGTAAGTCCTTTGAGGGTAGCAGAAAATCTTCTGCTTCCCTTTTAAAACCTAGCATGTTATTCAGCATATGATAGGCATACTAAATGCTTGGTTGGCTAACATATGCATTTAAGTTACAGTTATGCTTTTAAGTCGAGCCAATAAATAATAAATGAAGGACCCTTCAATAACCAAGCAACTGTTTAGTCTATAAATTTAGCTGTAAGTTTAAATCATGGCAATTCTCTAAAGAGTCCAAGACACTACGTACTGACCCCTTTAAAACAGCACTTTTCAAAACCTACAAAGGATTAGAAGATATTGGAGAATGAAGAGCTAGAGGAAAGAAGCAATACAGTGGGGAAGGGTATGAAAGGAGGGAGAGAAGTAGTTCCAAAATCTGGTTAATACAGTAAATGACCTGAATGTGTACTGTGAAATTGTTTTCAATGCAGACTTAAACACTGAGGCATAAAATGAAAGGAACTGGTGTAGACACTGATGGATTTCTCTGCAAAAACAAATGCTTTTGATAAATATGAAAGAAAAGCAACTGTCTCCTTTATACCAGTCACAGAATTACTTGTCTTTTGATAGTTCCAAGTTTGTTTGGTTTTTTGCATTTGGCAAATATGATCAAGAATTATGTCAACACATTTATTTCACTACTAGAAAAGCAACGCCTTTTAGATAGTAGAGTTACCAAATAGATTCATCTTCCCTACAACTAGGGGCCCACAATTATTACAGTAAAATAGATGGAGATGAATTTTTACATTGAGACTATCAGAAAAAACATCCTTCAAAACTCTCTTTAAAGTGAGTTGTCTGTGATCTCTACAATTAAGATCCAAATCAGGTTGAACCTGTCAGGTTTCAGATTTTATTACAAATTGGAAACACATTTGGACACATTTTAATGCATCTGGCTTGGGGTTTTTGTTTGTTTTGTTGTTTTTGATGTTATTATTGTTTCTGTTGTTGTTTTGAGATGAAAGGTACAAAATAGCTTAGAGATGAATTTGGCTTTCAGTGTCAGGTTGAAGCCCAAACTCAAATGCAGTATGAAAAGTCTTGAGTTAGGATGACATAATTACTTTCCTGTTACCACAATATTGAATTCTAACCTACTAAAGCCACCAAGTTTGATACAACTGTGATTTCCTTAAAATTTCTTTAAAATATGATATGGGCCAGGAATGGTGGTATATGCCTATATTATCTGCTAGTGGGAGGCTGAGGCTGTTGAATCACTTGAGTTCAAGAGTTTTGAGATGCAATAGGGGTGGAGCCACTTGGACGTCTACACTAAGTCCAGCAAATCAGTATGATTTGCTAACCAGGAGTAGGAGGGGCCACCAGAACACCAGCCCTTCCTAAGGAGGGTTGGATCAGTCAAGGTAGGAAGCAAAAGAAGTCAAAACTTCCATGCCAACTGATAGGTTGGGTCTGTGAGTGGCATTTCCAGCCTAGAGATGATAGGTAGACCCAGTCTCCAAAAAAAAAAAAAGGGGGGGGCATGGAAGAGAATATAACATGGCTATTTGTTGATAATGATTTCTCTTAGAATCTGATTTCTGTAGATTAGCAGGGCACGCTTTGGGGGAAATATATGGAGACATCAGTTTTTTTTTACATTAGTATTAATACACATACTTTGTATCCACATTAGTGTTAATATGTATAAGCAGACAGAGGCAGTTGTGGGGTATTGGACAGAGTGCTGGGCTTAGACTTTGGAAAACCTCGATTCAAATTCTTCTTCTGACACTTGAGCCCAGGCAAGTTACCTAAACTTTATGTGCCTCAGACGCTTGTTAGTTATAGGTGGTTTTCCCAACCCCTCTTAATTCTAGTGCCCTCTCTCTCTTCAGTGTTTGTATTTCCTTTTTTTCCTGTATGTGGCTTGTTTGCACATATTTGTTTGCTCATTATCTCTTCCATTAGATTGTGAGCTTCTTGAGGGCAGAAACTGCCTTTTGCCTGTTTTTGTATCCCCAGCTCTTAGCATAATGCCTGCTCATAGTAGGTGCTTAATAGATGTTTATTGACAGACTGATTGTTGCAATCTGTATGATCTGTGTTCATAGAGAGTTAACAAGTCAGGTCATAACTTGTCTTTTGTGGGGCAGCTAGGTGGCATAGTGGATAGAGCACCAGCCCTGGAGTCCGGAGGCCCTGAGTTCAAATCCAGCCTCAAACACATAACACTCACTAGCTCTGTGACTGTGGACAAATCACTTAGCCCGGATTGCCTCACAAAAAAAAAATAATAATAATGAAAACTTGTCTTGCAAAATTTTGTTATGTATGTTTCTAATCATCTGTAGGTCTTTCATGTATCTAGATACTTCAGCATTATCTGCCTTAGATTGCAATACTGCAATACTTTGGATTAATTTGCACAGTGTCATTTGCAAATGTTGATAACAATGACTCACTGTGACAAAGCCATTGTGGGTCTGATGACCCAACTCAGCATTTGAATTTCACTTTTGGAATGGTAGTGAGCCTATGCAATATTAAACCAAGCTACAGATCATTAGATAGGGTGAGCTGATACTTACACACAGTGCCCTGGGGGTTGTTTATGAGCCAGGAGGCCAAATCTCTTCAGAAATTCAAATATTACAACCACTTTCTTCGCAGCACTTTTTTTAAAAAGGAGAATTATTTTGCTTTAAAAAAAAAAGACATTCTCATCTGGTTCAAAGTCTGTTTATGCAGCTAAACTATTGCAGAGCTAGAGCAAGTTCCACTAAATGAAATTGCTTAAGGCTCAATCAGTCCCCATGCACTGGATGTGGAGAGAGTTTGTTCTCCCTTTATGGCACTGCTGGTGCTCAGATCAGTGAGTTGGTAGACATGCATTTCCCAAAAAATCACAGCCTTTAAAGGCTCATATGATTGTCTTCTATTGGATTATAGAGCCTGTGGAATTAGCAGTTGAGATCCAGAGTTCTAGTTTTCTCTGCTTCCTGGATATATGTAACTTTCATTAGCTCCAGAGGACTTTAGGAAAGTATAAGGATTTTAAATTTTATCTACAAAGCTTGTTTATGTGGCTTCCAGGCAGGAGGGCTAAATATCTCTCATAGGCACTTTCAAGATTGCATTTTTATCTGCTATACCTTAGGAAATTTGCATGTCTCTCTCATGTCTGAGTGTACTTTGAAGGAATTTTGGGGTTTATTAGAAAAATGACTGATGCTCTATTTAAGCTTTTGGAGGTAAAGGTCTCTTTTCTTCCAAAGTAGATTAGAAAACTAGAAACCTCACACAAAGAAAGATAAGGAAGCATAGCTGTACAAGATCAAAGAAAAGCTGTCAGTTTGTTTTAAGTTACCATCAAACTGAAACAGGGAACAGGATGTTTCTCTGCAAATCAGACTTTGCTTAGAGGTAGGCGGGGGTCGGGGGTGGAGTATCTTCGCAATATTTTAATAAATTGCAATGATGATCATAGTTACTAAGAGTATCTTCACAACCATCTAGTTGACTTCATGAACACTGAAGTTTTCAAATTCACATTATTCATTATTGTGATTGGTTTATAATTTAAAACTTGATCCTTCATTTCAGATTTGGTGTGAGAACTAGTGATTTTTGAAAATTTCTTAAAGCCACACACTGCCAAATAAAAGTTGAATATTCTTTTATCCTTTCTTCTTAAACCTTGAAAAATGGGACATTCCATCAATAAAAAAAATGCAATTGACATGCTATAAACCCACATCATTTTATTTTTGTAAATTTATATTCTGGTCAGACTGGCAAAACTGCAGTTCCAACACGCAGGTACAAAGGTCTGGAACATCCAGAGAGATTCCAGTGACTGTGGTAACAAATACTCCCTTTCTCCCTGATTCACCTACAGAAGCCTGGCAGCAGCTTAATTGTTATGTCTAAATAAAGCTGGAACTCTTCCTCGTTGAGGGTTCAGTCTGAACAAAATATAGAATACACAGTTATGTTCCGAGATTTTTGTCATATACCCCTTGAAGTAATATGTATATACCTTTTAAATAATTTCAGTGCCATGAAAAAATAATGTTAATAGCGTAGAATCAAAAAGATGAAAAAATCTAAGTCTAATTTTTTTTAGTCTTTTTTTTTTCCTCTAGCGTTTTACGATGGGATAATGAGACAGATGTCTCTCAACTGGAAGGACATTTTGACATTGTTATGTGTGCTGACTGGTAAGTACATAAAAATCATAAAACTCATGTTGGGGGGAAAAAAGAAGCTTTGCTGGAGTAATTGTGCTGTGCCGATTTGCTGATGGCTAAGCAAAGTCAACAAATGAAGCACAAAGCCACCTTCACCTCGACAAATTAATATTCATCTCCATGTGACAGTCCTAAGGTAGTCTTCTATCACACAGTAACTTCTACCACATTATTTCCCAAAGATTGATTTTGAGAAGCATTTCCATTTTCTGGAATTGCCTCTGTTTCATGCTTGACGTATCAGTAAATGGACGACTTAGGCAAATTGCAAATAATTATGGCTCAGTGAGGAATAGTCTGGAGAAAAGGGAGTTTATCAACACAAACAGCTCAATTAGCTTACTTCTTAGGAAAGATCTGACTATTGATATAAGAGGATATATGCACACATAACATCTATATGTATTGTATCTATATATGTATAGATGTGAGAATATATAATCTTGGTATATTCATAACCATATCCTGAATATATTTTATATATGTATTGTATGTGTATATATATATATATATATATTCATACATATATATATATATATGTATGTATTCATAACAACTCCAGAAAAAATATTTCTGCAGTGTTTGTGTTTGCTATATAGTCATTTCAGTTTTATCCAGTGGCCATTGTTTTTAATATATTCTAAAAACAAAAACTGATCATAAAATTAAATTTTATTAATAAATGGGAAATTAATACTTGAGATATGGGAATTTTTGAAAGACTGGCTTTCAAAAAAATATACATTGGGTGTTTTATTTATTGGTTTTATTTAGCCAGACTTTGTTCTTGAAAGGCTGCTTCTTTCTGAGTTACAGGGTAAACAAGCCTTAGCCCTTTAATAACTACTGCAACTGATCTCACATAATTTCTTTAGATAAGTGGAATAATATTTTAATTTATGGAAAACTTTGGCAATTATTGCATATTTTTTCCATTAAATTTCAGTCTCTTTGACTTTGTAGTGGCATTTCAGATTTCTAAAACCCAAGTTCAGAGGTAATGAACAAGGTCTCATTTTGATGAGCACAATCTGGAGGTCCAGAACACTGGAACAGACAGGGCAGTAGTTGAACAATGTATTTCTGGCTCTCACCAAGAAATGCGGCATTTTTTAAATGAAAAGAAATATATTTCTTTTCAATCAAAAACCCTTTTTACTTTCAAAACATTTTCAGCTGGTCGTTTTCCTATTTAAGTCAACTAAATTATCTTTTCAGGAGAACCTGCTTCAATGAAAAACATTTTTCAAGCTTGTGACTTTTACTTCTTCCTCCTCCTTTCCTTACACTGTATGGTACCAGCACTTCATTCTCTTATCATTTCATTTCAGAAAACGTCTTTGTTCCCAAAAAGGACAGACCCAGGTTTCTGACTAATCACCGATAATGTCTTAGAGATGCATCATATGATTAAAATAAGAAGCTAAACATGGCCATATGATTTCAGCAAGTAATTTTGTAAATGCCTTCCTCACCAAATAGGAGAATGGATTCTCCAGGTTTCATTGCACAGATGAAGTTAATGCTGGCAGGATTAGATCAGATTAAGTATGAAAGTCAGATCAGAGTGCTGGTGGACAAGAGCAGGAGGGCAGCAGTCTTCTCCGGGGCTTAGACAAGGGTCGCATGTGGATGTTCTCCAGATTATGTGGGTGAGGCAAGGTCTGGCCAAGAGATTTAGAGTTAAATTTGTTCTTCACACGAATATCAAAACAACCTGGCTTTGTCATATCTTGTTCTATGGACACTCACACCATGTCATCCTATTTGTATTGGAGAGACTGGCAGAGAGAACAAGACTTAAGCTGTTTTCTGATTAATGACCTCAGGTTAAAAATAGTCTCTCTAACATTTTTGAAAATTGTATTTTCACTAGAAAACAACGTGGATGTGCATACTCAATAAATACACAATGCATATTCAGTTTAAACTCCTTAGTACAATCACACACATATAGACAATGAGCAGGCATGTTGGCATTTGTGCATTTAAGTGATAATAAACAAACCAAGTTTAGTTTTTAAAAATTTTTTTTTAGCTGACAGAGTGGTTATCCTCCTTCCTGCCTCGCCCCCTAGTTTTAAGTGCCAGAATACTCATCATTTTCTTTAGTAAACATGAAAATCTAGATTGCTCTCACAGTAGTCCTGATTGTTCTATTCCAAAGATAAATATTTTAGTATCCAACCTATCTGTCATTGATGAAAAATGGTTAAACTACTTAAAAACCTAATTTAAACAGCCATTGTTTATGACTTATACCTGGCACATAGGGCCAGGATGGGCACTGAATTCTTTGAACTTTTTCCCTCTTGGTATTGCATAGGGTCAAAGTCACTGTATGGATGTTGATTCTGGGAGCAGGCAAGCCATATTGCATGTTTAGAATGTGACACAGTAAGGGGAAAGGAAAGCTTTCTTCAGATACGGCCTCAGATGAAGATGAAGTCTAAAGTGCCCAGTGTCAAAAACAGGTGTTGCACACAAATGGGTCACGTTGAGTCTCACACTGTCCTATCGTTATTGTCAGGCCATCAGATCTGGGATTAGAGGCCCAGAATATGAAGCAAGAATCTGAGTTCAAATATTAGGTCCATGGATTAAATTCTTGTTGAAGCCTTTCCAGCAAGGGTGGTATTGTCTGATTTCTTGAATAGCTAACCCGTGGTACTGCTTGATCCCATTTACATGAAAACAAGCTCTATTCACAAACCTATTCTAAACCCACATTGAGGTTCAAGTAAAAATGCACATGATTAAAACAAGCGGTGATATGTTTATGTTCCCAAATCATTCATATATTCATATATTTACATTCAAACATTCACAAACCTCGTGTGCAGTGGTGGGAATAACTTATTTCCCAGAACAGACAGACTCTTAGTTCACAACTAAATTTAGTAGCTCCACTAGATTTTAAAATAAAGAGGCAAACTGTGAAAGCTTGTCATTATTTCCCCATTCAGCATTTTTGACAATAAAAAATAGTTTCATGGTTCAACAGCTCCTAAATAACTTGGAAAGTGTCAACTTTGAGATAAATAGAAGGAAAAAAAAATCTAGGTGAGGCCATACCTGCAAAAAGATATTGTTGACAAACATCAAAATACTGGAATGTTTAACCACAGGGACAGAAAAACTGCTTATTATGGCTCCTCAGATGACTTGTTTTTGGGTTGAATATAATGTAAGGATTCTTTTCTGCTGGAATGCAGGCCAACCCCGTCCTTGCTGAGTTTAGAATAGCCAGTGATTGTTAATTTTAAGCCTGCCTTTCCAGACTCCTGTTCAATCACAATGAAATCTAAGGGTCTGGAAGTAAGATGTTTTTTACCCAATGAACGCTTTCATTCAGTGGTTGACGGCTCTCTAGTTTATTGGAACGCTGCGAAAAGAGAAGTGACTGTGTACATTTGGATCCTCTAAAGGCTTGGAAAGCATGTCTGAAATGCCACCCATAACCTGGCCTGTTGTACCTAGGTATGCCAGGACAATTGCAGTATAAACTCACCCGCAGTCAGAGACTTTTAGGGACAAAATTGGGAGTGTGGAGGAAGAACAGTGGCTGTTAACTCCAATTCTTTTTTCTTTTCTTTTTTGCTTCTAACCTTCTTAACACTGATTGCGCTTCATTTTTTTCTCTACTTTTCCCCTTTGATACTGAAGGAATATTTAATTTTAAACTGGTTTTTTTTTGAGGGGATGATATTTTTTCCTAAACTAGACATAACATAGATTCTAGAATCCCTTCTCACTCAACTGTGAGTTGAGATATTACAAGTATCAATCTAGGTCATAATATCATAGGATTTAGAGTTAGAAAGGATAATAGATAATCTAGTTCTGCCCCCTTATTTGACAGATGAAGGGGAGCAAATAGTATAAGCAGTATTCAAACCCAGAGGTTACTCAAAACATTGTTCTTTTTACTGTATCATGAAATTCATAATTAAAATAACTCTTCAGTCTTAGGTGAATGTTGAATCTAAAGAAAGTTAATTAAATGTGATAATCTTACCTTTAAAGTCCAGTGAGAGTATTAATTTCTGCCAGATTACCCAAAGGACATTCTCCAGTCTGGGAGCTCACCCATTTCCTTCTTAGCCAATATTGCATTGGATGTACTCATTTTCTACATAGAACTATATTCTATATAGACCATAGAATATTATTGCTAATGAGTAGAATGAACACAGATCATCCAGCATCTTTCCCTTTAATTAGATCCAGAATGTTAATAAGAAGAGTAATAACAATAATAATAATATTATGTTAGCAATATGCCTTGGTTACGAAACATTTTACATTTGCTGCTTACAACACTTTGAGGTTAGCAGAGTAAGTGTTAATATCTCCCCCTATTACAGATGAGAAAAGTAAGGCTCAAGCAAATGTGGTCTTGAGGCTTGATGAGTCTAGTTAGAAACAGGAATGAAAAACCCAAAGCCAGCTCTTCTGACTCAGGTGAAAGTACTTTTTTCTTCTACATGGCATCTTCCTCTTTGACTCAAGGACCAATAGTAGGGTTAGCCCCATAGACAAATTGCACAGAATCTTTGGTTTGGAGGTCAAACTAGATTAACCATCAATCTTTCTTGCTCAGTAACTGAAGATAAATTTGAAACTGTATCTTCCTCTCAACAGAGTGACTCACTGAGCTGTGGATCCACTTAAGTTAACAGCTATTCTTCTAGCCCATTAGGATTTATTTAAAGGGTCGATTTTTTTTTTCAGGGGATTGTGCAGGCAGATACCTTCCATTAAAGGATATTGAAATTGCTCATCTGACATTTTCTGCAAAGTCTTGTCAAACTTGTGCTGAAGCTGAGGCTTGATTGGAGAACAGAACTACTAGATAACTAGAAAAATTTCCTCGGGTATTTTAGCCAGCTAACTGTTGAGGGATAGATACAGAAGACAGAAGACAAATGGTCAAAAGTTGAAAAAAAAAATTGGTGTCCTATGTATAGATATATGTCAACTCTTCTTTGTATCTGACACATTTTAAATGTGGTTGTGATTATGCTGTCAATGCATCAGTATCTGAATCAGTATCTCAAATATTAACTGCCTACTGTCTTCTGGATATTTAATAGGGTACAGTTCATAAGAGGCAGTTTATTTTCTCTTTGATGCTTTACCTGCCCTGTGTTTAAATCCTGCTTCTGATATATACTAGCTGTGTGTCCATAGGTGAGTCACTTAACTTCTCAGTGCCCTAAGACTTTAAGCTACAGAATAATTGCTGATCAGCGGTGAACATTCCCCCAAGGCAATGAAATCATAGTTCCATAATAAAACACAACAAAATTACTCGACATTAAAATACACTTAGCCATAAGAGACAGAATGTCACTTGGTAATTACATCATAGGCCAGCCAACCAAGCCTCCTGTAGGCATAGTTAACTAAAGAGAAAATTATCTAATTTTCCCCACATTTTCTCTGTGCAAGTTAAACTTTAAAAAAAATAATAATTACAAAAATTAAAGAGTGAAGTAGATCAAAATTTTTAAAGAAATAAATATTGAGGTACAATTCCTTAACCTTTCCATTAACCCTTACCTGTTATTAATCACTATTCAATATGAAATTATTTCATTTTTATTGATCAGTTCTGTTTTTACATAGCCAAACACATAAAGAAAAACAGAAACCCAAAAGCCCATTAATCCAAAAACCGCAAAAGACTATTTATGGATGAGCAAATGTAAATGTCATTGTACATTTTTATGATTTGCCATTTAAAAAAATTTATAGTTATATGCCTTAACAGTGTAGTACCAACAGCTTCCATTCTATTTAATCTGATCCTGCACTTTTTCCCTAATTCTCCTCCACATTTGCAAAATATCTTAACATTTCTCTTCAAACATTGACTCCAGTCATTAGATAAATTCATCAGTTTTACATTGGACATGTTCTCACCCGTAAGAATGAATAGACTGCCTCTGCAGAGATTAAAATTTTCACATGAACTAAATATCAACCTATCCTGATCAATAATTCTCTCATCATAGGGCCTTATATTTTGATTTCTTGTTCATCTAACATTCTACTGCATAGAAGCCTTTGTCTAGCAAAAAAGACATAACTACTTTTTCTCCACTCCATTCACGTAAACCCAGATACTGGTGCTAGCATGAGTCTGCTTCCCTAACCTTGCTACATATTCCCCACACATCTTCCCCAAACCATAGATTCATAGAGGCAAAAGGGAACCCAGAAAATCGCTTTCTTCATTCTTTTCTCTCTATATTATAGAATAATCCCAACCAAATAGTAGGTTATTATAAGGAGGGAGACGCCATAACTTCCTTTGGCAGCCTACTTAAACCCTGGAAGTTTACCTTGGCAGATCAAGTTCCTCCCAAAGCCTATCATACATAGTGTCTTTCACATGGTAGGTGTTTCATCGTTGCCTGTGGAATTGAATTATTGAGTTATATCCAAATGAAAATTCCCATTATTTCCCCATTTTGGGACATGTGGAAAACACCTGATCACTCTCTGAATAATAACCTTTCATGTTCTTAAAGTTCTATATTGTTCTCCCTAGCCTTCTTTCCTTTGCTTTTACCATAGGACCCATTTTCTCTTCTCTTCCTCATTTGTGTTGTTCTCTGAAGCCGTCCTCAATTCTCTATGTTCCTTTCACTTCGGAGAAACCCAGAGAGATGCAATACGTGAACGAAAGTCTGGCTGTAGCTGAATACTGGGCCAAGGGTTATTTCTCATCACTTCCCTATCATCTGCTTGTTAATCCAGGACATTATCTTCTTGACTTTGTAAAGAAAACCACTGCAATACTGTCCTTCCCCTTCCCATTGTAGTTAGTACTTGCTTCCCCCAAGAATCAATCTGTCAATCAACAAATCTTTATTGAACACTTTATTCAATTAAATTCAACAAACATTTATTAAGAGTCTTCTATGTGCAGGGCATTGTGTAGAGCTACAAAGGTAGATTCAACTCAGATGCATTTCTCAGGGACTGTTCAATATAATAGGAAGAGTTGAGCATCTAATGGCTTTCTGTTTGACCACTGTTGCACTAAACATTGTAGGGGATACGAAAAAGTAGTCCTTGTCCTCATGGAGCTTAAAACCAATACATAACAAAGCCTAAAGAACAATTAAGTATGGGAGGAATTCAGAGAAGGACAAAAAATGTCAGAGTAGTTTTGGCAGTAGGTTTGGTATCAGAGAACCTGGTCGCAAATCCCATTTCTGTCACTTACTACTTGTATGGTCTGAAGCAAGTCCTATTCCTTCTCTGGTCTTCAGTTTCCTCATCTGTAAAATTGAGGAATTGAACTTGATGACCTTTGTGGTCCCTTCCAGCTGTAGATATATCTCCTGTTGTCTAAAATCAGTATGTGGTAGAATAACCAATCAAGCAATAAATCAACCAACATTTATGAAATATCTACTGTATGTGAGGCACTGTGTTAGGCACTAGAGATACAAAGAAGAGAAATGAAACAATCCCTACTTGAGAGGAGTTTGTAGTCTAATGAAGAAGACAAGTACATATATGTGTATGTATGTACATATGTATATGTGTGTGTATAAAATAAATAGAAGGAGAATAGAAATAAATTAGCTAAAGACAGGGCAATTTGAGAGGGAGGCCACTAGGATTTGAGAGAGTCAGGAATGATATAGAACTTGGTGCTCAAGTTGCAGCTTGCAGAAACAGTCATATGCTCTGAAGCAGAGCTGAACAGAGAGAACTCCTAGGCATAGGGCATGGCCAGTACAAATTCACAGAGGCAGAAGATTAAATGCCATGTGCTCCAGTCACTCCAGTCATTCAGTCAGCCTCATCCTCTCCCCTTCTCAATCTCTTATTCTTCCCTCTTCCTTGATTCCTTGTTTATAAATTATTTAAGTGTAATAGTTCATATATATATATATATATATATATATATACATACATATATATATATATATGTATGTATATATATATATATATGTATACACACACACACACACATACACATATTTTTTCTTGTTGATATTTATGTACCTAGTACCCCCTCTGAAGGCTACATCCTCAACTTCTTCACATGGGAAGGTTGAGTCTCCCCACGTGCCACCCCCCACCAAAGGCAGTTGCTACCTCCAGGTTCAAAGGTACTCTGTGAGTCCATATTCCTAAAAGTATAGCTTATGAACCCCCACCAATCAGTACCTTTTAATAGTTAGCTATTATACAAAATTATCTCAAAGGTATTTATACTATATATGTATATTTATATATATGTATACATGTATGTATATATGTGTGTGTATATATCTATATCTATCTGTCTCTATATAGATAGATAGATATAGATATAGATGTAGATGTAAATATAGATATAGATATAGATATATCCGTGCTTAATTGTAGACTTCTTGGGGGAGAGGGAGGGAGGAAGGGGGAAAAAAACAAAGTAAAAAGTGCACAGAAGAGAACAAAAGAAAACTTACAAGGAAGCAAAGAGAAAATGGACAGCTTGAAACACAATGTGTGGTATTTATTGTATAGGCTTTCTTAAAATGGAAATTATTGTTGTATATTTTGAATCCTCTCTTACATTCTGCTATGGCACATGGCAATGCTTTTTAAAATTTTCTTATTTTATATTTAAGTTTTAATATTTACATTTATGTTTCTTTTTCTTTTCTTATTGTGGATTTGTTTTAGTATTTATATTTAAAATAAAATAATAAAAAAGGTTATTTATAAAGATAATATAATAAGAACTGTAGTCACAAAGTATCCTTCCCCCAAATAAACCTAGGGCATACTCTCCCACAAATCCACACAGCATCAGTGGGAAAGGGTGGGCACATACTTAGAATACACTAGTGGTGAGTCACAGATGAAAGAAACGGGATGCCAAGGGTCCTCATGCCTCCAGTGCTTCAGGGCCCTGATGTCCTTCCTCTTCTTGTGTTGTCCTCCCGTTGCTTCCCCTGTGGTCAGTCTCTGCTGGGTGGGTCACTCCTCTGGGCTCCTTGGGTCTTCCCTCCATGATGCAATTTTTGTCCTCCAGGGTTGGTTCTTTCTTGAATCCATGGTCGGGTCTCTTCTCTGTGAACAAAGCTGCTTCCTGCTCCTCTCTCTATACATCTGTCTCTGTCTGTCTCCTATTGGGCAGATGGCTTTGTTACAAAATTCTGTAGCTGATATTGAGGGTTGAGGAGGAAGAAGTCCCCTCCTCCCTGATGCCCTTTGGTAGAGATGCAGGGGTCACACTCCATAAAGCTTCTCCTTTCCTCTAAAGTGCTTCATTTCTCACACGTCTAATGGCCAGGTTCCTCTTCCAATTCAATCAGAGAATTTTTCAAACTTTGTAAAGACATGACAGAACTTAGAGTTTTGTTGTTGTTGTTGTTTTTAACTTTGTTAACATGTAATAGCTCTGATTTCTGCTCCTTCATTTCTGTGATTGCATCAAACAGCTGGAGGAGGAGGAGAGCCAAATTCCAGCGCACTCATCCACTCTCAAATCTCCTCCCCAGTTAAACATTTGTTTTCCCCAGCAAATCAACCAAAGTGCTTTTCAGTTTTGAATAGTTCTCTGGTGACTTGGGGAGGCCCAAGCATTATTCTTTGGAGAGCCTTCCTCAGTGTCATGTGCTAAAGAGACTTAATGCGGCACAGTTCTTTAACAGACTAGGAATTAACATTCTTCCATGAGGATTCGGGCCCACCATAGCTAGAGGGCCTGGAGATTATACCCACCTCAACAAATATATGTTGATACAGTTCTACATATAGAGACCATTTAACAAAATTCTAATAGGTTACTGCTTGCTTATCTTGTGCTTGCTCCAATACAAAGACATTTAAAAAAAAGAAAAGAAAAGAAAAAAAGATAATCAGATTTCCCACCTCAGAGGGAAAGGCTGGTCCAAACAGAACTCCTAACAAGGATAGAGAACCTGGGGTTGTCTGGAAGTCGTCTCCCCTCACCATCTTTCAGTAAGAAACCTAATTGTCATGGGTGAAAATTCCTCTGCATCCCTCTAACACAGAGGACACTCAGAATTTCTCCAGGATCTCTGCAGCACAGAGTGCATTCCAACTAGAGGTCTAGACAAACCTTTTTAATAGGTCCCTGCAGCACATGGGTACTAGAAATTTCCACAGTGAACCCCTATAACATCTACAGTAATCTTAACGGAGGTCCAGACTTACCCCTCACTAGAAAAATAGGCTAGCTTAAAAAAAGAAATCAAAATCAGATAAGTACCTAAGAGTTGTGGGGTTCCCAAAAAGGGATTAAGCCCTTGGAGGTGATCACCTTAGGCTTTTAGGCCATCAGACAAACCTTATCCTTTGGACCCACAGTCCATAAGGATCTTGGATTAGCTGTCCACTCTCATCTCTCAATAAGGCAAGCGGCATAAATATGCTCAAAAGTAAAATTAAAAAAAAATACATGAATGAGCTCCTACATTGTGCTCTAGATGAATTACTAGGCACCAGTATTCTAAGAATGTAACATCTAAAATACTCATATCAGCTTCTGTACTTGTAATGGATACACAAATACACTGAACATCAGTACACATGCATTCAGCAATGTGAAAGTTTTCTCAAAAGGTAGAGGACTCAGAGCACAGACTAGGGCATTTTTAGATACAACCAATGTGGGAATTTGTTTTGCTTGATTTTGCATATTTGTTATAAGAATTTAGTTTTTCTTTTTTTTTTTAATGGGGGAAAGTGAGAAGTGAAAAGGAGTTAGTGATAAGGTTATCAAAAAGAAAAAAAAAGTAGAAAAAGGATCATTGAAGCATTTTTTTAAATACACAGAAGGGAACAGAGGGAAGCCCAGAAGGAAACACAGACAAGTAGGACAGCTTTGAAAGTTATGTTTTGAATTTATTACAAAATTAAAAGGAAAAGCAAGCTATTCATAAAAGATAAGCAGTTTTCACTTATAACCTTTTTTTCTGATCTACTCTGTATATGGAAACACTCATTGTATGTGGTGTTTTTAAGTTCAGAATAAGTTTTTTTAATTTTAAGTTACCTTGGAAAAACTAGTCAGACTGGTAAACACACTAGAAAATTGACTGTGCAATTGCAGTCTCAAACAAAAGAAGAAAAAACTAGTCATTTTTTCTCCAGTAAATCCCTCCAGCACTAGGACATCCTAGAAAGAGAATCCTGGGTGGAGAATCTCTCCTGTGAGTCCTTGCACATGCACAGAGCACCTAAATATATCCAAGCAAAGATTCAACAGTATGTGTCTATATGTCCACAAAGATAACATGGCTTCCTGGACTCAGAACCCAGAGGCCTAGGTTCAATCCCAAGTAATTTCATCTCTCTGACCCCAGCTTTCTTCATCAGTAGTAGAGGAATGGTGATTCTTCCACCTAATTTCCTCATAGTGTCATGAGAAAAGTGATTTGGAAACTTTAAATCACTATAGATATATGAGAGTATTATTTGGGTTTTTTGGCTCTTTCGTCTCCCCCATTAAGCTCCTCAAGGGCAGAGACTTCGTCATCTTCTAACCAAACTACTAACAGAAACACCATGGCATCCTTGGGGAGAGACAAGAGACAGAATGTGCCAAGAGAGTCCAATCCCCACCACCACCTTGACTGCCATCTCCCCTCTGACCCTAATAGGGACAGCCAAGGACCCTAAGCCCAAGAGCTTTGGGAACCATAGTGCCCCTTCAGTCTACCAGACCTGCTTCCCACCCATCCTTCACAGCCATTATTAGGGGAGAAATCTTTATGGCGAAGTATTATACCTTCATCACCACCACCAGCATCTGCTGACCAATTTCAACCTACCGGCAGAGAGGCACAGGAACCCTGGGAGTGGTGGCAAGCCCCTTCCTTTATTCCAGCTTCCAGTCCAGCCCTTACAACCATCACCTGAGGAAGCATCTCCTGGGAAGAAGGGTTTAGCCATCCCCACCAGCTATCAACCACTTGTCACACGTGGGGCAATCAAGCCAGGCTAGCTGAAGCAACAAGGCATGCTGAGACAGAAACAGGAGATAGAACGTGCCAGGCCAGTCACCCCTATTACCACTTGACCACCATCTCCCCTCCGACCCTGAACTCAAGAGCCTGGGGAATCAAAGTGCTTCCCAGCCTAGTGCCTCAGCCATTGTCCAGGAAAGCAGTCCCTGTATTTTATTGAGTAGCCTGGCTACTGCTCACAGCAACTCAAGACTTCTGGCCACCACTGCCCTAGGCAATGTCAACATCAGAATGTCCAACGTCAGAAACTGATAGGATGCTATCAGTGGAAATAACATTAAAGAAGAAAGCATCAATATCTGCTTTGCCCCTGTATCCTGGGGACCGTGGGACTTGTCCATCTGACTTACTGCTGAAACCTTCCGTATGTGTTGTCTCCTCCATTAAAACGTGAGCTCCTTGAGAGCAGGGCCTATCTTACTCTTCTCCTTGTACCCCCAACACTTAGAACAGTGCTTTGCACATAGTAAATGCTTAATATATGTTTCACTCTTTCATTCATGTTCTATTTAACTCCTCATGGCACCTTTTACTATAAAAGTAAGAATAGAGGCAGAAAGTGCCCTATGAATGTGATTGACCTATTATAACAGCTTTATTTTACTGAGACACACTCCAAAAGGGGAGACTGGAGAATCATTCCTCGGGATACCGCACAAACGTTGCTCTTGGTAAAATAGTTCATCCATACAACAGTATGGTTTCAGCTGAGGAAGCATTCATCAGGAAACTTTTCCTCTGCTACAGTAAAAAACTGCAGGCTCAGCCTAAGCTTGTGAATATCCCATCTGGTTACAACTGGCTCAAGTCTGGGGATCCATGAGGAGTTTCTAACTCCAGAGAAAGATGTTATACTCCAGGTCTCCAAGGCAAAGCCTAATGAAGACAAGGCCAGACAAGAGCAATTTGGAGAGTGACAGACCAACAACAGATGCTATTAAGAGGTCAGAAGAGAAAAATGAAAGATCACGTTGAACTAGATATCAACATGGAGGTCAAGGCAAAAAAGCAAGCGTTTCTATGACCTCTGTCACAGCATGACTAGACTGGATCCTTTGTTATGGAGCCTTTTACTTCTAGGTCACTGGTTTGAGTCCAACCTCAATGGCATTTATAGTCATAGAAATTCATTACCATTTCACTGCTATTCATTGATTTGTATAAGATAGGTTGCTGGAGGATCCCATTGTTTTGGTAGGCAGCCTCAGAAATCTCCTGAGACTTGAGAGCTTGAGAGACAGTAGACCTGAAAAGGGGAGATTTTCTCCCTGCCTTTCTAAGGGAAGCAAAAGATCTGCAGTTCTGAGAATATTTAGGAGTACTAGGAAGTAGCCAGCCTCAACGTTGCTATATGTTGATTGGCCATTTAGGAGATTGGGCTAAGAGCTACACGACATGGTAGGGAGACAGTATTATAGAATCAGAAACTGAGATGTGGACAAGGATCTTGTACATTTCAGTGAGCTGGGGGAGTTGAGTAGAGGTAGGAGAGAGAGAGTAGTTGCAGTGGTTGAACATTTGGGATTGGAAAGAGGGTGTGAGAGTGTGTGCAGAGGTCAGGAGCACTGTGTTCAGAACATGGTGTGAGAGCAAAGGGACTCAAGAAAGAGAGGGGCAGTTAAGAGCAACCATGGTCCATTGTGGACATGGTCTGAAAGCAAATTGGTTGAGGCTATATACAGGTATAGGGATGAAACCTAGTTGCTGGCACACACCCACACATACACAGGAGTACATACATACATACACACATACATACATACATATACATACATATATTGTACCAGTCTGGAGTGGACTGTGATGAAGTTTGAAACAGCAGATTCTATTCAATCCATTTTGTCCTGTTTCAGAAAATGAGTGCCCGAGGAAGGAGTGGGTAGGATAAGGTGACCTAGGGTATTGGGTGATATGGTATCACCCAATAGGTGGGTAGAAGAGCTAAGTCTACAAGGATCTAAGCTATGATGAACTTAAACCCTGGGTGACATGAATAGTATACTCAGAACCCCACTAGCCCACCTTCTCCCTACCACCCTAGCTAGCCCAGTCAGATGTGAATCCAACACCAATGCCTATTGGTGTTTTGACTTGATTTGGTTGACATTCGTTATGATATCTTTCCCCTCCCCCTTTTCTATAACAGCATATGAATAGAAGGAAATTCAGACTTCAATTTCTCCTTTTTAGCCTTGTGTCAACATGGGTAATTAGCCTTGTACTTATCTGCATTAGTATCATTAGAATTGAAAACCCATTTTAATCTGGATTCTGTTCTCTTCTCAATGTCAGCCTGTTTCTGGACCAGTACAGAGCTAGCCTTGTTGATGCAATAAAGAGATTACTCCAGCCCAGTGTAAGTATGTTTCTATTTTCTCCTGAACACTGGCTTCAGAATAATTAGTCTGTGCACAATGATTGAGAGAGTAATGGAATGGCAGGATTAATGTCATGTAATACTTTAATACTTATTATGTCCAACTTCAATTGAGTCTTCTAATCTATCAGATTCTTTCCTAATCATAAACCAGGAAACTTCTTACACTTGGCCTTCTGATAAGGAACACAGTGGGTAGCAAAAGAAATGAAAGCACTTCAAAGATAGGGTGAGATCATTTGTTATCAAAGTGTTTGTGGAGTATGTGTTTTTGATAACAATGTCTTCATATTAAAGGAAAAGTGAAAGTTTTTACTTTGGTTCCTATCATACATAATCCCTTCAATGGTAACCTTTGCCACTGTGTTCTTATTTATTGTGAAAGAACATTATTTCTCCTCTCTTCGTTTCTGTTTATGTCAAAGGGAAAGAACTTTAGATGAATCTGTATATTAAAACTTCTTTTCTTTCCAAAGTAAGCCCCATATTTACATATTACAGACATTAGGTCACAATGAAGCCAGGCATGGCATCAAGCTTTGTGCACATTTTTTATATTTATACATCCATTTATGCCTGTGAGTAAATTACATAGTTTATATCTACCCTTATTTTGTTGGGCTGTTATGCTAAGCTAGGAGGTCCTGTAACCAAGATGGAAAGTGAATGAACGTCTATTTAAAGCAGGGAAACATGTTTAAAGCCCAAGCGTAAAAAAATTATATAAGTATGTGAGACACTTGCTGTGCCCTAAGAATTTAAAACAGGTTAATGATGTTAACCTAGGTCTGACCTACTCACTATAAGGCAGAAACTTACATTTCCATAGGAAATGAGACTATTGGTGAAGAAAAGAATTTCCAAATTTTTGTTTTAAAAGTCTTTAAAGAAAAGAATTTACATTTCGGTCTCTAACCTCAGCCAGACTACTAATACCTTTTAATCTTGTGTTTATGTCTTTTTCTTGCTGAAAGTCCTAAGGCATTTTGATAACCATCCTCTGCTTTACACTGTTGTTGGGGTTTTTATTTTTTAATTTTGTTATCTCTGGGTAGCTCCCAAATGTATAAATAGCTTCCTCTGAAGAACTCCAAAAGCTTTGCAAGTGTTAATCAATTAAATTAGATTGGCCTTTGTAATCCCCACTGTGAGGTAGGTAGATACTCCTGAGGTGAGGAAGAGCCATACTCCAAGCTATTGAAGGCTGCCTCCATGGTTGACTGACCATTCTAACTTGGGGGTGGAGGAAGGAATGTCTGAGAACTTGGTCCTCCTGGCTAGCCTTGGGGGCTGGGAGTCACAGCTGAGAGGAAAGCATTTAAAATAAGGTGATGTTAAAGAAGAATGGCATTGAGATTCTGGAACGGGGAGGTCTGTAGAAAAATGTCACCAATCAATGCGTCATTTTCAATATCCCCTGGATCTTGCCTGGTACAAACAGTCCTTCCCTAATCACCGACATTCCTTCAAAGCAGATTTGTGGCAAATACAACTAATTCCATTTTGCTGAGGATTTGCCTGCTCTACCTGGGATCACAGTAGAAGAGTACTAGGGTAAAGAGTAGGTCAAAGGGCAGATTAGACTGGGATCTTAAGCAGTTCTCCTGCCCCCTCCATTAAAAATTGAACCATTGGTCCATGCACCTATTCATACAGTAAACCCTCACTGAAGGAAGGCAGTCAACAATCCAAGGGCACAGAACTGTGGGAAGAAGGCAGCAAATGCCAGATTGTAGTTGGTATTTATCCACAGTATTAGAAAGATCCAAATCTCTGAGTTGGGAACTAAAATCAAATGAAATGACACCAGTTAAGACTTATTTATGGTAGAAGATAACCCCCTCTTAGTGAGTGCATAGCACAGTAGACAGAGTATTGACTCCAAGCCGGGAAAATCCAACTTCAAATTCCATCATCTAGCTGTGTGCCCTTGGGCACGTCATGACTTCCCTGTTCTCTAATTTCCTCATCAGTAAATTGGAGATAATAATACCTATAATACCCACCTTATTGGGCTATGATGAAGCATAAATGAGGCAAAGTGTGTGCAGTGCTTTCCAAACAGTCAAGGGCTAAGTAAAATGTCAGTTGTTATTGTTGAGACTAACACTCATGTCACATTCCATGGGACCAAGGCCCAGGTCTCAGGTATCTTTTTGACATGTGGAGGTTCTAGTATTATTGAGAGAAAGAAGAAGGAGGAGGAGGAAGAGGAGAAGGAGAAGGAAAAGCAGAAGGAGAAGGAGAAGAAGGAGTAAAATAAGATGATGATGATGATGATGAAGAGAAGGAGGAGGAGGAAGATGATGAAGAAGAGGAAGAGGAGGAGAAATAGTGGGAGACAGATCCACTGAGAGGGGGAGATGGAGAGCATGCTTTAGTCTAGCAATGATAAAATATAAGATTTCTTTAAAAATTAAAAAACCCAAACTTTTCTTTGTTACATGGGATAATGGGAACTTGCCTTACTGGTGGCTAAATTGTCTGAAGGTGGCTCAGTAGATAGAGCACTGGGCCAGGAATCAGAAAGGCCTAAGTTCAGTTATAGCATCAGTGACTTGCTAGCTGTGTGATCCTGGGCTAGTCACTTAAGCTCTAGTTTCCTCAGTATCCTCAAGTAGTATTCCTCAGTAACCTCCTAGGGTTGTTTTGAAAATTAAATGAGATAATATTTGTTAAAAGTACTTAGCACAGACCCTGTCCCGTGGTAGGCATTTTATAAATGTTTATTCCCTTCCCTCTATCTACAATTTAACCAACACGTTCAAGGTTTGAAGGCACAAATGCTGTAGGGATTCTAATAGATCAGTAAGGAAGAAAAATATGGTTCTGTAAGACTTACAGATTCACAAAGCATTTTCCTCACTCCACTCCTGTGAAATGGGTGGGCAAGTGCTATGATCCTTATCATCCATTCCCTCATTCTCAGAGAAGGGATGACAGTAACAAGCAGGAACCTGAGATGACCAGGGGCTTCCAGGGACAAGCATACTGCTCTTTCCTCTGTGCCCCACTGTCTGCATTTGGAAGCAGCATCCATAGTCCCCTACTAATAGTTCAAGGTTCTGACAATTCAACATGAGATATTTAGAGGGAATTCTTAGGACTCTCTGTAGCTACATCACCAAGTTATTTATATACAACACCAGTGTTAGCTAAATCCTCCCCCCTTGCAGGAAATACCCACTTGCTGAAGATCAGTGAATCAGCTTATTGAGGGCTAATTACTCATGGAACTCTAGTGTGCAGGGTGAAAGTGCGAAAGTCTTCCTTTATCTCTCTCCATAGGTACAATGCCACCCAAGTAGCCCCCATGTTTGGGGGTGGGGAAATGCCTGGAGATGCATTTGTTCTGCAGTGAACAAAGGCTTAAGGGGCCCATTCTAAAATTTGTGCTTAGAAAGTGTTGGGCAAAATTTTCTCCACTTCAGACATTGATCACTTGTGAATGGCGTTCCCTGAAAAAAATGATTTGACTTCTAGGGAAATTTCAAACCCTAGATTTCTAGCTAAAGCAAAACCAGCTGCTGGTTCCCAACGTGTCCAGAGGCAAAGAATGGCAAATGGAGGGGATTGGGGTGGAGGAGGAGGGCTGCTACTCAGCCCTTCAGAAGATTATAAATAGGGATGTGGCTGAGGGGAGGAAGGGTCCCTGGAGAGAGCTTAATGAGCAAGGCAGGTTTCCAGTTTGGTCCAGAAGCAATGGAGAAATCTCAGGGTTGTGTCCCAGCCCTGCTGCTAATCTGACATCTGTTCCTGGGTGGGCAATTATAGACAACCTCCCAACAAGGAGCAGTAGGATTCACCAGCAGAGACTTGAGTTTGGGCAGGAAATGTTTGTCACTTGCTAAGAATGAAAACTTTCCCAAATTCCCTGGTTTGGGAGAAACTACAAAGACAGTAGATGTCACTTGTGCCAGTATTCAACAATGCTGTGTGCGAGAAGATTCTGCAGCAAAACTGCACGAAGACAGCAATGTGAATGATAGTACCGAAAAAAAAAAGTTGAAATCAGCAAATTGTATTCAATGAAGCAACACTTCCCTTTTTTGGTGACTGGCGTCTTGTCACTGATGATTGATAGAGCGAGATGCACTGAAGTCTATGCTACTGCAAGTCTCCAGCAATCCCAGTGTCTGAGATCGGAAGCCCCAAATGTAATTTAAAATAAGGCAACAGCCTGCAAGTTGAACTATGGACCAGAAGTGACAACTAACAAACTCTATCTGCTAATTCTCCTCAGAAATGGCTTTGGAGTATTCAGAGAGGGCATTCAGGGAAGCTAGGAAATAGCAGTTTACCTAGGACCAGGAGGAGATTTGGGGGACAGCAGTATTGACAGGTCTCCTGCTTGTTATCACTGTTACCAAATTGTCAAGAATTCAAAAATATCACTGCAGACTTCATTTAACCTTCTCTAGAAACTAGCCTTAGCCTAACTGCCAAATTCCAGGAGCCCTGACTCTATCTGAGAAATGCTGTAAATGTAAATGATGGGCTCCCTCTTTAGAAGAGCAATTTCTTTTTACTGACAGATTTTCTCCTTTTTTTTGGTATCTAACATCTCTAATCTACTTTATTTCACTGACATTTAGTACAAACTGTTTTTGCTTGTCTCACGGAAATTGGTTTGTAAGGGCTGAGTGCTGTGAGAAGACAGTGCCAGGAAACTTAGGTTCTTGTCAATTTTTCTACTGCCTCTTTGGCCTATAACATTTTTTTGGTCTATTCCTGGGTGAAAATGACAACTTACCAAGCAATGGTGAGGACCTGCAATGGGTTGTTTTGAGAAGAGCTAAGTCGGTTCAGTTTCTTTTATAACTCAAAGAAGAGCCTAAGAGAAAATACCTAGCCTCCATCCTAGAGAGGAGCTATTATTGAGAGGACATAGAAAAGAAAAAGTAACAAGATGTATAAAATCTTTCCTCACTATGAACTATAAACTATATTAATAAGGCTAAAGATTAAAGGCCAACTAGCTATCTCTAAAATAGAGGTTTTTAACATTTGTGTGTGTATGTCATGGAATCTCCTGGCAGCCTAGTAAAGTCAATGCCCACTTTCACTTACCTCTTCTCAGAATAATGTTTTTAAGTGTATAAAAGATTGTATAAACATATAAAAATCCATTACAAAAGAAATCAACTATATTGAACTAGTTATAAAAAATATTTTTAAAACAAGTTCATGGACCCCAGGTTAAGAACCTTCCCTGCTCTAAGAAGGCTTAGGTCTTTCTCCAGCTCACACTTTTACTACCTACATCCTAACAGATCATTTCTAAAAAGTGCAATACGAAGTGTAGAAATGGCTAAATAAATGTTACTTATTGTTATTATAATCTCACACCTGAGAAAGAGTGCTCAGTTTCTTCATCTGTGAAATGAGAAGATTGGCCTGCATGTCCAAGTCTGGACCCCTTAGCCTGGCTTCTTCACTACTTGGCCTGAGCTCATTGAGCAGCTTTAGTGCCACCTCTTGCCCAGCACTGACTCCCCCTCAATTAATCTAGTCCCCTTCCTGTCCTTCACCTCCATTCCTTTGCCTTACCTCACCTGGAATTCCTCTCCCCTCCCCCATTCCAAAACCGAATTTTCCTTGAAAGCAAAATTTAAGACCTACATCTTTTATACTTTATCATGAAATTTAGTGTTTGATCACATACTGCTTTGTATTATTCTCTAGTTTCATCAATGTAAATCTTATCTTCCCAGCTACAGAGTAAATTCCTTGAGAGTTGGGTCAACGTCCTCTATTTTTTTTGGTAATCCCACCATACTGTGTTGCACCAAATTGGACAAATAGATGTTAGTAGATGTAGTTCAGAGGTATCAAAACAGGGCCACTAAACTTTATATAAGGATCCCTGCTGGCCTCACATTGACTTAGAAAACCATTTGTTGACATGATCTATGTTCTACTGTATTTTTATTTATTTTGTTAGGTATTTCCCAATTACATTTTAATCTGGTTCCAGGGGACTTGACTTAGAGTTAGGAGACCTGAGTCCAGGACCATAGGTAAATAACCTCTGTAAGTGTGGCTCTCAAAACATGGTCCAGGATATAACCCCTTTCATAGGGTCTGGAAAGTCAAAACTATTTAAATAATCCTATTAAGAAGTTTTAATTTCTAATACAATAAATATCAGTTGATATTACTCCACATGAAAAATGCTCTTTGGATCCTCCGTAGTTTTTGAGTGCAAAGGGGTTCTGAAACCAAAAAGTTTGAGAGCTAATGCGTTAAACCTTAGTTTTTTCATCTGTAAAATGTAGACAATGATACTTTGCACAACCTACCTTATAGAGTTATTATGAGGAAAGCATTTTGAAAATGTTTATGTAAGTGTGGGCCTGCTAAGTAGTACAGTAGATAGAGTGTTGGGCCTGGAGTCAGGAAGACTTAGACACTTATTAGCTGCGTGACCCTGGGCAAGTCACTTAACGCTATTTACCTCAGCTTCTCATCTGTAAAATAAGCCAGAGAAGGAAATGGCAAACCACTCTAGTATCTTTGCCAAGAAACCCCAACGAAGGTCTTGAAAAGTTGGACACAACTGAGAAACAATTAAACAACCAATATAATTGTAAGTTCTTATTTTTTAGGGAATTACTAAAATATTTATCATAAAAGGGGAAAAAAATTTTATAAGCCTAAAACACTTCTCTTAAAAAGTTTAAATCATACTAATTAAGTAAATGCAGAGCAAAGCATCATGCTGTAGTGGATAGAGAATCTAGGTTCAAATCCCATTGAGGTATTGGGCAAGTCACTTAATTTTCCTGGGCCTCAGATTCTTTCCTCATTTCTAAAATTAAGGGATTAGACTAGATGGATAGCCTCTAAGGTCCCTTCCACTCTAAACCGATAATTCTATGAATAAGTCCCACTTTTGACACATACTGGCCATATGACCCTGCCGAAGTCACTTAGCCTCTCACTGGCCCCAAGAAACACTCTTAGACTCTTAAGTTGCAGAATAGTTGCTGATATGCATTTATAGGGAGAGTTTCTTCACTGGGGACTTTCCTACTCCAATGAAATCACAAGTTAGGACCCCCCAAAAAAGAAAGTGAATACATGTAACTCCAGCAAAATGTCTACAGATTCATTCAAGATATATATAAGACCAATACATGGAATTTCTGCCATCTCTAGGGAGACAAATGAGCAAAAAAGCAAAAAAAAAAATTATCATAAGCAAAGATTTGCATTTGATTTAGTGATCTTTCTGAATTTTAAAAATATTTTGTAAAAGTAAGTATATAAGAAGTTAAACTTTGATTAATTGAAAGTCACCTCTTTAAAGTCATGATAACTTGACATTCATAGAATTCTTACATTTTTAATTTTTAGAAAACAAAAAGTGCAGTTGATCTGCCCAGATCCTACTAGGTGGATTATTGTGCTCTGCTGGTATTGTTGAAGACCCTTAAAACAACGATGATTATAATAATCCCATCTTTCCTCCAAGATATTTGAGTGTGATGAAAGAAGGAAATGTCACATTCTCTCTAGGGCCATGGTTCCCAGATGACAGCTGATCTTCACTATCCTCAGGTTCTAGGGGTATCCCTGCAGGTTGTGGTTTCTAACCCTATTGTTCCTGAGCCCTCACTGATGCCCTATTAATAATTAGAATCAGGTGAACTCCCATTAACTTTTAGAAAAGAGATTAACTGAAGAGGGTATGGCATGACTAATGGGTACACAATGTTCAGCCTTGGGAGAACAGGCTGAAACATAAAGTACAGTGGTAGTGAGGCATACGTGTAGCAAAGGGTATCTCCCAACTCCTGGTCCCAGCCCCTCCACCCCTTTTTTTTCCTCTGTGGAGCCTTCATGAAGTTCTCCTTAGGTATCTTCAGTTATCTCTCTGCTAGGCTGCAGGTATCGGTGCCTTTCTAAAGTCCATAGCTAGCCCTTCTTTCTTCAAGTCTCATATTCCCTAAGACCATAGCCATCATCATCCTAGGTCTTTCCACATTTGTCTGCAAAGGCTTCCACTGTCATTTGTCACTACTTCTCTGGTAGCCACTACTACTGACTCTGGTTGCTGGTGGGGCTTCTGATGGAACCTCTGTGGATCTCCTGAATTCATGCAATCCCCTGGGCACTCCCCATCTCAGTCTAGTAATTCACTTAAGATCAGGAAAGAATAAGCACAAAAGAATCAAAGGTACTATGTGTTCATGGATACATGTTGACCAGATTGGGGAGTGTGGCCAGCTTGACCCTTCCCCACACTGCAGCTCAAAGTATCTCTTCTCATTCAAAGCCTCCAAAGGAAAGAGAATTAAATTGGAGTGGCACACACCTTTTTTTGTGCACTTAGTTCAGGGTTAGCACCTTCTGCATCACTGGTTTTTCCACAGCCAATTAGAAGACGTTTTGTCAACAGATAGCACCATCCTTTGAATCATCATGGCCAGAAACTTACTCTCATGGTGGCTTGGACTGAAACTATTTTGAGCACATGCTGAAGGGACTAGGCACTCTTTGATCTGTCCCTTTGTTAATTGCTTATTTTCATTATTATTAATTATTAATTTTCAGTCCCAACTGGGATGCATTTGGAACTCATTGTCCATATCCCCAATCCAGAACAATTCTCTGGGGTGCCAGGGAGATTCAAATATTACCCTTTTTGAATACTTTACCCAGTGCCTTTTACTAAAAAATTTCAGAAAAGTACCTGTCATAGATCTTATAACATCCCAAACTTACAGGCAGAAGTTATAATCACACCCCACCCCTCCCAAAACAGAATTATGCAGATTCAACAAATAACATTTTATAAAACTTATCAGAAGTTATTTCTTACCTTATATCTATGAGGCACCTGTCTTAGTGCTTGCAAAGGCTTGCACCTCCATAGCATAGCACCACTCGAGGACTATTTCCCCAGCTCCCATTAACATTGGTGGGTGAGGTCCCCAGAAGGCAGCATGTGACTATCCTCAGGCTTTAGAGGTAACCTTGAGGGGCTGTGTTTCTACTGTTGCTTATGAGCCCTCACTGGTGTGCATCCCATTGATTATCAGCCAGTCACCTCAATTAGCTGTTAGAAAAGGGTATTTACTAAGGTAATACTATAAGAGTATTCAGTATAAAACATCCCCCCACCCCAAACTATAGGTACATTCTTGCTGTGGACACATCCTAGGGAAAATGGGCTCAAATTTAAAGTACAAAGGTAGAGAGACTGTATAAATAATGCATGTTATAAAAGGGCATCTCACAACTACTGGTTATTGGAAGTCCTTTTCTTCCTTTGGAGAGCCTTCGGAGGCTCCTTTTAAATGCAGTTGTCCTCTGGTGCCTTTGTAAAGTTGACAGCTGGCAATTTCACTGTTACAAGGGGTCCACAGTTCCAGAAGTTGCCACTGTTCTTAGGTGAATTTTATTGCAACCACTTTTGTCATGGAATGAATGAATGAATGGGTCATTTATTAAGCACTTACAATGTGCAAATCACTGTGCTAAGCACTGGGAATACAAATAGAAGAGTAAGACAGTCCCTGCTCTCAGGGAGTTCACATTCTAATTGGGGAGAAACACATAGGGAAAATTTCCACTGCAAGCAAAATGGAAAGATCCCATGGTCCTTAGGGTGCCAGGATAAAGTAGATAATAACTCCTCTTCCTTAAGGTCATTTCTACGGATAAAATCTTCTAAGTTTCTGATATTGAACCACTTACAGTAAAAGGACCTTAGTGAAAACTTTGTTTTCTGGGTCTTCAATAGTTGTGGCTGTAGGAACAGTTAGTCACTGTATCTCCACAGGAGTTGCTTCCCAGGTTGAAAGATTGTATTCTTCATTCACTGCTACTGGCTCCAGTAGATTGGAGCAACCCTCCTCACCAGAGTCCCTTTCTGATATATCATCAGAATCTCCTGAACTGGGATGGGAGAGACAGAGGCAGAAATAGGCTCTCTCCACCCCACCGTCAAGTGATTCCCTCATAGACTTGACTGGCAATCTTCCACCACTGCATTTGTTTGACAAGAGACTTTACTGTGCTGACCTGGCTTGCTTTGTTTTGTACCTAGGCGGAGAAGTGTGTCTTATTCTTTCATCCAATCACGGGCTATTTTCTGAGTGGCATCAGCTGCGTATCCAGTGGTCAAAAGACTTTATTTCTTTCAGATTGATTGACACTCCCCCACCCCATCCAGTTTACTCATTGAATCATTTTACTGAGCTGCCTTCTTTAATTATATTAATTGGGTTGGAGATAGAAGTCCCCAGTCAGAAGGAAGGATGGGAAAGAAGGAAGGAAGAAATGGAGGGAGGAAGGGAAGAAGGGAAGGTAAATTTAAAAGTAAATAAATAATAGGCTCAAATAATTACTCTCTGCCATTATTTCTCTTCTTACTAGATATAATGCCATCCCAGATTGAACATTATGACATCACAATAAGCTGAAAATAGAGCTTATTAGAGAGGCGACTTTACTTCATATATGGATATCTTAAAATGAAATAGACCTCTAAGTCTCCCAAGGGCTTTAGTTTTTAGATCATTCAGGATATGGATTTGGTCATCAAAATTTTACATGCTATTCAACTCAATTTTTAAATTGTTTGTTAAGCGCCTATCATGGGCAAGGCTCTGGCCCCCAGGCCCTAAAGAAACAAAAAGATGATGTAAGACAAAGACCCTGCCCTTAAGGTGGGAAAGACCTCTATGCAAACAACTACAGTATGGGCAGAATGTAAGTGAAGTTCAGAGGCAATGTCAAAAAGGTTATGAGCAATGGGTGAGATCACTTCCAGCCATCCTTTAGCTTTCCTGCAAGATTTAAAAGGCCAGGTGACTTGCCCAAGGTCACCCGGCAAGCTAGTGACAGAATATGGACTGGTTTTGTGAAACTGAATGTCGACTTAACCCAAGAAGCCCATGGCAGTGATTTAAATGTATAACATAGATAATAGCTTTAAAAATTTGACTCTCTCATTGTGACCGTAAAACAATTCTGGAAGGCAGCTTTAAATGAAACAGTTTTCATTGTTCAGACATCTAAAAAGCCAACCAGCTTTCAGAAATGACTAAATGACCTACTAGGATTCTTTATTCTTTTTTCCTTTTTAATGGAGGCTTTTGCTCCCCTGCTGAGACCACGTATTATATCCAGTTTCACATCAGAATGAATTTTTGTGGCTAAGTTTGAAAACCTCCTGAAAATAGCAATTAATAATGGAAAAGCTGACAGACCCATAAGTGTAGTGGCATGAATGGCGCTGCTATAATTATGTGCCTTGGTGTGCTTATATACATGTAAACACATTATAAAAATATAGTGTGTGTGTGTGTGTGTGTGTGTGTGTGTGACAGTGTATCCTCATACAGGTAGTTGAGGAAGTGAGTGCATATGCATCCAATTCAATTCAATAAATATTTATTGAATATAAAATATGTGTAGCCTTGGATTAGATGCTATTAAAAATAAAATTTCAGTTTTACATTTGGGTAACCCTCCTTGTTTCTCAAAGTGCTTTACATAAGTGATGTCATTTGATCCTCAAAACAACCCCTTACTTGAAGATGTTGTTACACAATTTGACAGATGAAGAAACTGAGACAGTGAGGTTAAGTGACTTTCCATCAGAGCCGGCACTAGAATTGGGGTCTGATGGCTCTAATTTCAGTGTTGTTTCCACTGTTCTGTGCTATATTCTTCTACCACTCTAAATGACAATCTGTTCTTCAGGAGCAAATATGGTATGTTTTTATGATTGCAAAATCTCCCCAAAGTGATGCTTGACTGTAGTAGTGTGCCAGCAGCCAATGTTGATAGCTGCTTTGAAAATAATTAGGAGCTTGTAGACTTCTTTAGAAAGACAAAGATAGTTTGATGATTTGAACACCTAAAAATTTCAGGAGAACAAAATACCTGTGTGACACCCTAGTAGTTGTCATCATTCAGAGGAACTTTATGTCAGAGGTTCCTCTGAAATCAAGGAAATACCTTGTTGAAGAAGAAAAAAGAATGTCTTAATGCTATGTGGTACTGAGTGAAGTCTATGTTTATATTGATTTTCTCTGTTAAATTAGTGTCATTGAAATTCAGATGTTGGAATGCTAGAAGGAGTTGCTTTGCTCAAATCATGGCCATTTTGACGGATTTCAATGAATTTGGAAGCCAATAGATAGTAGCCTTGTACTACACATTAATGGAAAAGGCTGATGGTAGTAGTGAAATCTGAATACTCTACGTGTTTGTTAAAAAAAAAACACCTTGGTGATCATATGTGTTTTTATGGAGCATTGCTTGACATGAGGCTCTGATTATAAAGCATTTTCAAGGCATAACAAATGGAGGTTGTGTATCCCCATACCTACAAATATTATTGAGATGTTCTGCATTGTGTACATATCTTCAGCTGTTATTGAACAGCCCCTGGGTATTCAGTAACAGTGGGTACGTGCTACTGTTCTAGGCACTCTGTACAACCAAAAGGTTTCTGTGTTAGACTTTAGAGAGATGGTGTGTATTGTACCAAACACCAAGTTTCAGCATCATTCCATTTGTTATGTGTGTTGCTTGTGTGAGAGTGGTTCATTTTTGATGTGGAAAAAAAAACTTGTCAAAATACTTTATAATTTTTCTTTCACTAAAATCTAGTCTTATTTTGAATATCCAGTTTTATTGTTCCCTCTGTGGGAGCCTCATTAAGAACAATTGGGTCTTCCCTGCCCAAGAGCAGTTCTCTAAATGCTTGTGCTAATGTCTCTTATGTCTGGTCACTTTCCAGTTTGAAAATGCGTGAATTTCCTTTCTAATGTTCTAGGGGAAAGCGATGGTGTTTGCCCCACTCCGAGGGACTACTTTAAACCAGTTTTGCAATCTAGCTGAAAAAGCTGGTTTCTCTCTCCAAAGACATGAAAATTATGATGAACACATTTCAAACTTCCACTCCAAGGTTAGTTTTCTGCTTGTGTTAGATAACACTTTAATCCGCATTGCATTATGAAGAGATCATGGTCTTTTTGGCAGGTAACCTAAATATTTGATTAAAGTACTCCTTAGGTGTGTTGCTTCTGAACAGCTATTTGTATCTGATTATTTTTGTGTGGCAAAGTCATCTTTTATCTTTGCACGTCTAGGAGGATTTTTCAGAAACGGCGCCAGTTCACTCTTTTTTTCTGTAACAAACTAATCTTTCCATTCATAATAGACTAATTTGTGGGATGCAGGGTATGGAAATGAATAATAAACAAGCATTTATATTTTAATGAAAAAACCTCCCGCCTTTAAGTAGGTTAAATGCTTTGCTGTCCCAAAATAAATAGAAGGTGAATGTCTAATTGTATCATATCGGACTGTAAATCCTTATCTCCCCTAGCTTTATAGCTGGGTCAGTTGGCAGTTTCAGACCGCTAAATCTCATACAGAATTTCACAGTTGCGAGGTTATATGTCAGATCGAGGAGCTACAAGATTTAGGTCAAAAGCACTTATCTGAGAGTGATTTCTAAGCTTGCTTACATAAAGCAGTGTTATCAGCCTTTTTATTATTTATAGGAGAAGAGTAATGTAGGACATGAAGAGGCAAGTGTTCCACAGAAAACTTTTTAGGAATCCTACGTTTGTTAATACATGTCAGGCTTATCAGGATCACATTTATTACCTCTGATGATTTCAGGGCATTGCTCCACGCCTCACAGAAATCGCCTGTGCTGAGCTAATCTGACCTCAGCAAGATCCTTTGGCTCATCATGATTTTATAAGTTGTAGTTGCAAAAAAGTAAAGGCCTGACCTCGATTTCCTCCTGGGAAAATATTAATAGCCTTCTCAACACTCTTTATTACCCATTGGTATAGCAGGCAATGTCTTGTTTTTAGAAAAAATATGGATGCAGATTGAGATTGAGGAAGCCAGCCACTTCCTGGAAATTCATTGACTTCCTGGGGTCACCAGGGTCCCATTTTAGTCCGTGGAAGAAGGTTTACTAAAATGGGACCTTATGGACTGAAAGAGTTAAATACTTCTATAACTAGCAATTTATTCCTTCTGACAGAATCTGGTCCACCATTTATTATGGGGGGAGGGGAAGAAAATTACATGTAAGTCAGCTCTCATCCAGTTGCCTAGAAGCCTATTTTCCATCATTCACCCCACCCCCAGAACAGGAGGAATGGCTTTTAGGGTATTATGTGGTAGGCGGAATGTTCTCTCATACTCCCCCTTTTTTTCTCCATTCCTCATAACAGAGTGGTCTCCTCTCCAGCTATAGTTACTAGGGAAGAGATTAGAGGTACAGAGGTCACCTGATGATGAATTTTATCATGATGCCATGCACTTATATAAATGTGAATCATTATTATCATCTCCTGGAACATCAAATGTATTTTCTCATTGTCGGCTTGTAAAATCCAAGTTACCAGGTGATTATGAGGGGGCTCTGCACTGTGGGACATGTCCACCCTATCATCTTCAGTGACCGTTCTAAAAGTCAATGGTAGAGTCCTTGGCTTACCCCCCCACACACACACCTGTGTAAGTGCTCAATGAACAGTGACTTTCTCTTTAAACTCTGCCTGGTGCCTACCTCAGCATAGTGCACGCCCATAAATAAGCACCCTCAAAAATAATCATTGACTGATTGACTAGTTTCACAAAAGTAGCATTTATTGAATAAGTAGAATTGACAGAGGGCCTTAATTCATTATCTCAGCATAAATGTCTAAAAAATCAAAGTATGTGAGTTTTCCCCTATTCATTCACTTTACATATTACCTCAGGGATCTCTTTTGTCATCTTTTAAGCAGCAGAAATGTAATACAATATTGCCAGGAGGAGATGTTCAGGGAGAGCTTTAGGTAATTGGTATAACATGATGGCAACAGTATACCTAAGTTTTTTGGTGGTGTTTAGCCCAAAATGGGAAGGAGTGCTGGATTTAGAATCAGGAGACATGGATTTGAATCCTGGCTGCCTGGCCCTCAGTTTTCCTCATCTGTAAAATGAGAATATTGGGCTAGAAGATACCCATCCAGCTCAAAATCCTGAGATTGTATGACTATAAAAGGGTGCCTCTTGTCCCCCAAACAGACACATATAGCACCAGGCTTTCCAGCATCGAGGGCCTTGGATCACGTTAGAATAATTACTCTCAGAACAGATGCATACTAGCAAAGCTATAAGGGATACACTTGTAGTTGTCGTTTATAAAATGAGGGTGTACAGAAGGGATCCCCACTGTACTAGGGCCTTTGGAGGGGGAGTGTGGAGGTAGGTGTTGGTGAGCAGGGTGGGCAGAGCTGGTCTGGAGTGAATGCTGCCTCCTTACAGATTCAGAGAGCACCTTCCAAAGGACTGAATAGATATCAAAGCCACTGAGAGAGCTAGCTCCATTGTTTCTCTCTTACTACCATCCCATCCATCCTCAGGACAAAATAGGAAGCAGTGCTGCATGCTGGACAAGTGAGCCAAGCCCAGGAGTACTTGCTTGGGGATGTGAGCCTCCCCACAGTAGGATAGGGTAGGGTAGGGAGGGTAGGGGATGTTGACATCAGAAGCTTTCTTATATTTGCCTTATGCTAGTGAGCCCCAGCTTTAAAAAGTTTTCCTTCCTAGTGGGGAAAACCAGTTGTCTTCCCCTCCATCTCCTCGTAAACTTCTATCTTCCCTGGGATGAGACTGCTCCCAAATGAAGGAGAGGAGTTTTCCTTCAGGCTGCATGTTATCCTCTTAGCCCTACTGTTTTGGAATAGAGCGTAACCAGCTGGAGAACTGTAAGACGTCTGATAATACAGCTCTTTGCTGCTGTCCCGTCTTAATCTTGTTACACAAATGGTTGTGAAGAGATTCATGAATTTTAATTTTGCCCTCTGCATTAGTGCCTCGTGTCACTCATACACAGCTGCCTCCTATGTAGAGTTTTTCACCCCTCCTCCTACAACAGGGGGAAAAAATTAGTTACAATCTTGGCAGTAGTGCAAGTCTAAAAAAAAATCCACAGATTTAGGCAGCCACCCATGAAGCTGATTAACAGTCAGTGATCAGGAGGAACAGCTTTGCCTCTTAAACTTTTCACCTTTCATTGTTAGCTGTGAAATTTTATTTCCGTTAAAAAAGCAAGACTGTAATCAAATCTGTGCCATTCTAGACTTTCTGCCAGGGCTTTGGTTATACTGCACCCACCTTCTTCAGCCACCTTGCTTGGGAGCCAATCTTCACGAGGTGGTGGATGCTCTTAAAATATTGGCTTTGCATCTGTCCCAGGCATTGGGAGGAAAAACGCAACCCAGCTTGCCACTCCTACCCCTCGGTCCCTTTGCTAGCTAGCTATGGCAGACACTGCCCAGCTGGGTGGATCACACGTGTCCAGATGTGAGATTGGCAAATTGTTGAGGGGCATAGAGATCTCACTTAGGAAATGGAAGGAAATACTGTTAGCTTGGAATTTTGTTAATGAAAATCCCCTCATTCATAGAAATAGCCTTTAAAATGTCATTTCCTCCAAAGCATTATTTTCTTCTATCTCAAAACTACCTGTGTTGATTTATTTTCTCTGTGTGTGTGTGTATGTATGTATGTATGTATGTGCTCACACACACGTGTATGTATGTGCACTTAGTAATGAAAAATAGTCTCAGGCTCCGTGGTAAAGTCAGGACATTGTGTCAAAAGAACGGCCATATTGCATTTCTGCTTATCTATTCAGAATGCCACATTATAAGTGGCTGGTGCTCAGAATCTGTGTGGTGTGCTGTTGATAATTGTGGATACTGTAAAGGGTAAACAGTATGAACTCCACTCCTGCGGCAGCTATTCACAGGGTAAGGCTGAGTGTGTTACATCCAATTATGAAGTAAAGCATAATGCTACTAATAGCAGCTATGTAATTTAGTTCAGTCCTCAAAGACCTTGCTTTAACCTGCAAAATTGAAAAATTGTTTTATTCACAATTTGCTTTTTGTTCATGTTTTTAAAAAAGGTGCCTTTTCATTTCTTGAAATTATAATTATTAATTGGGCACAGAAATATAGCTTTGATACATGGAATTACTCTTAAGCCATATAACATTCCCCACCGAAGCAGGTATTTTTCTAACTGTTTTGTGTGTGTTTCAAGTACCCTGATGCTATAGTCTTGACACGTTCATGATCTGGTGACAGGTTATAATATTTTCTTGGAGGGTTCCCTCCTCCTCCATTGCTGGAAGGGCTCACAGATGGCATTGAACTGGACCTACCCCCTTCCAGGAATGAAGACTCTGTTTTGGCCTGCAGAGGTCAGCACAGAATCCAAGTTAAAAGTGGTTTCTAGCCCATATTTACAGAAGAATTATTTATCCCACATATTACCTCAGGGACTTTATAAAGAGCTCATTTGAGTCTCTCTCTATTAGTACATTGTGACTGAGTAGGTCAGCTGATTCAAGCTGAGTAATCAACTTTCCTTTATCCCCACTCCCTGAGGAAAGAATTCAGCTGCCTTTGCCTCTCTCCACCCAGTGTAAAGCATTTGGGGGGAATTCCCTCTGTCAGTCTCCCAGGTGGGGGGCAAGTAGGATCAGAGATGTTTGAACTTAGTAGGTCCTGACTGGTGGTTTTGCTATAGGAAATCTGTGAGGTCATTTATCCTGTATTCTTCTAAGAATGAAAAGAATGGGGAACTGTGATTTAAAAAAAAAAGATTTTTAAAAATCTTTGCTATGTTGGGGTGACAAGAATCTGTAAAGATCTTTCCATATTGACAATCTTCTAGGAAATAAATTGAAGTTACTTCAGTGTTTATGCAACATACACCTCAATAAAGTAGATTAGAATGAAAAGACCAAATCAGCTTTTTCTCCCTATGGAAGGAGAAAAGTATGTTAATTAATGAGGGGCCCAAGGCATCCAGAGCCACTTCCCAGCTAAGGACTATGCTCTAGAGAAGGCCTACGTTCCAATTACGTTTACAGTACCCTGTCCTAGACTAGCCCATATTTTGTTTCTGGCCATTCTGGGAAAGAAAGCAGAGCTGAGCTGCTTCATTTGTTTAGATTGGGGGTCGTATTTGGCCGATTTATATCAATCCCTAAATTGTTTCATTCTCCAGTTGGAAATAATATTCAGGATGTCCTTACCTCCAAATCATTTTTTAAAAAATAAAATATTTAACAAGTAGTAAAAAAAAAAAAAAGCAGCTGATCGAGGATCTCAGCATAATTGGACACTCAAAAAAATTTGAGTTTGGTATTTGTAACTAGCAAAATATCTTTTTACCATTCTGGCTAATTAAGGGAATGTTAATTTTAGATTTGTGAGTCTTTTTTTAAATTTTAATTCATTATTTTTCTCTGATAAAGAAATTTTTGAATTTCACATCATTAATGTAAAAAAAGAAAACAAATAACAGACTCTTCAGGAGCTGCTACAGGGCCTTTCTGATATCTAAGCCCAGGCAAACCTTGTCCTGTCGAGGTATTGTCGGGGTCTGCTAATGTCTGGCGATCTCTAACACAGTGGGGTGGGGAGGAGGATGGAGCTGCAGCGTCATTACACATAGCTTGGTCTAGGGATGGTAAGTTAACCTCCTGGTGAAAAACTTCACACTTTCTGGTGAAATCCTTGGGTAATGTCATTAACTTCCTGAGTCAGTAATTTGTTGTTCAGATTCTTTTTGTAAAATGCTGTTTGGTTTGTGTTCTGAAAAGTGCTGCTCATGAAAGTAACTTATGATTCGTATTTCCATAATGCTATCGTTGGGTTTCCATAGAGTGCTAAAATTTGTGTTTGCTTTTAAGTTGTGTATCAGTTTCTGGATGATGTTTCTCATAAATGGTTAAAGTAAGTTATTATCTATAAGTAAAAACTGATCCTCCCTTATTTTTTTTAATTTTCAGTTGAAAAATGAAGGATGGGATACATATGAAGAAAACATTCATTATCCACTTCTGCTAGTTTTAACCAAACACGGATAAAAGACTAAACAACTCAGAGAAGGCAAACATCAATATGTATAGTCATATATTTTTCCAAAAAAATCTGAACATGTAATTGATAAGATAAAAGAAAAGTGGTTGATTTTTTTGTTTGTTTGTTTTTGGCTTGTTGATATTGGAAAGTCTTAAGATTTCTGCCTCATCTCACCTCCAGAATATTGTAGGGTTTTGAGTTTCAGATTTTACCTTTTTTTAGATACAGTGATTCTTAAGCTCTCCAAAGCTGTTTTCCTCGTCCTCCCAGCCCAGCCAGCTTCATGCTCTTCCTGAACCAAACTGTTTTGTTTGTCCGTGAAAACTCACATATACTTGTGGTAAACCTAATGCTTTTCTGGTTAATTGGGAACAAAATTATTTTTAGTTAGAGTTTTTTGCAGAGGTTTTCTTGTTTAGGGGGAGACTTGTAAACAATACGCACATCATGATTCTTCTTTACGCCAAAAAAAGCCATTTCTTTGGAACCTCCCCCAAATATTAGCTATTTCTCTCTCTCTCTCTCTCTCTCTCTCTCTCTCTCTCTCTCTCTCTCTCTCTCTCACACACACACACACACACACACACACACACACACACACACACACACACACAATGCTTTTTTCCCCTATAGATGTACAAGAAATCACTGCATCAGACCAAAGCATCATAAACTGACCGTTTGTCCTTCGGACACAATAGTTTGCCCAGCCCTCTGCTCCTCCTCTCCAATTATGTGTGATTAGTCTCAGTGTGTTGTGTCAAGAAGGGGGAGTGTGCTGAGTGCTTATTATCTGTTTAGGTACAAGAAGAGCACATTTAGGCTCTGACTATGAATGAAAAGTGAGCCTTTATCGAGTCTAAAATCTAACTGCTGCTTGTCTCCAGGCCACTTTAAAAACAAGTCCTTCCCAGAAAAATTCTAAACAAATGGCTGATAAACTGGATTGCATGTATGGGATTTAAAAATATCTGACTGGTAATTATCTTATTTAAACCAAACATATATTGTTATTTGAAGTGCTTCCAGGGTATAGTAAACATTAAATGGGTGCTACCCAGAACTAACAGAGAATCACTTTTCTGCAGGGAATCTGAGTATATTCTTTCCTGGTGCTTCCTCAAAATGGTTTAAATGCTTTTGTAGAAATCCAGATGCTTATCTGTAAAGGATCATCTGTGCATACGGAGCTGTAATGTCATTAACAGGTCATCTTTGCATCCTCATTCAATACTAGAGGCAAAATAATGGGTATTTAATATAAGGACCTTTTTTTAAAAAAAAAATTAAAGGAAAGGGAAGATTTGTTGAGGGCCTTTTTGCACATTAAACAAACTTGGCTGTCATAAAAACACCCACTCCTAAAAGTCTTCCTCTGTTCAACGTCTATCATCAAACAAATATTTCACCACCATCGGTTTGCATGTCCTTATATTCACCACTTTTTCTGCTCCATTAGAGCACCTAGATGGTTCTCTGAAGGCATAGGTCAAGTCTCAGTTAGATCATACATTTCTTTCTTACAAAAACTTGAATTGCAATGCCAAGTGATGGGCTAACATCACAATAACAGCAATTTATTCCTCTTTGGACAAAACAGCAGTCTATTCTCAGTGTTAGATAAAGACCAGGGCAATGCAAACCAGCCATTTAGCTGAGTAGTTCACTAGTGGTAGCTCTCCTTTGGGGATTGTATGGGTTGCATACTGGCTGAATATTTTCTTGTTTAAAAATCAGAAGCATTTGGGATGTTTTAAATAACAGTGCACATAGCTGTCCTCCACTTTCTTCATACTGGGGGAAAAAGCATAGACTTTTTCCCTACCCAGACAGTCACAAAATCTGAGACAAAGAAAACTCCATCCATAGCACTGACACCCAAGCCTGCCCATTCTTTCTTTTGAGTGTGTGATATATACAAATATACACCTATCTTCACACATAAACAACAAAATAATTAGATCATCTCATGAAAATACAGAGATTGACAAGAATTTCATTTTCACTTGTGTGTTTAGGGTAGAGAAATTTCAATATTGCTCTGAGAAGAAAATGTATTTTTTTAATGAACTGCTAAGATTTTGTCTCTTATGTCTGCATCGGGTGTAATGTTAGCAGATCCTGGTAAAAGATTGTGAGTGGAAAACTTTGAAGGAGATACCTATGATATTCCCTACCTACAAATATACACAGTACAGGGGCCTGCTTATTATTTAGTTTAGTGTGTGAATAAAAACATATCAATTGTTAATTGTAAAAGGTTAATGGTTCCTTAGTTATTCTTTCTGCAAAGAACTTTTCTTGGGAATAGTCCTACTCCTTAGAGTCTTTGGAAATTTATAGGAGACTGGCATTGTAAACTATGGTTATGTTCAAAATGTCATCAAGATCTAGAAAGTTACATCAAATTTTAAGAGAATTCTAATCATGAGGTCAAAAATCCTTTGACCTTCAAAATTTGCATGTTGATATATCTGTTAAGCTTTATGATGAAAATTTATTTTTACATAATGCTGTTAGACCCCCATAACTGCCATTAAAATGTATGATCCATTTCATTACATGGGCACTGTGGAAGTAGCTATTTCAAAAGGAAGGCTTCTGTTTGATTAGGAATCCATAAGTATTATGTCCCTATACATTTTTCCTAGCTCCTGACAAAGCTGTACCATGTTTAGGATAAAACATAAATTCCTAGGGCACCTTTGCTAGACTAAGTTAATTTTGTCAGTGCAAAATTTTTTCTGATATTACCCGTGGTAGTTTATCGTGTGATGCTCTGAAAAGCCACATTCGAGTTGGTTATGAAAAATATATTTTATTTTAGCACAAGACATATGATGTGAATTGGGATATAAGTGCTAGAAAAGGCTACCTAAGAGGTTGATGCTATTTTGTATAAATCGTGTATTTTGTTGGCTTTTTGACTGAGCATGAAAATGTAACTTCCATTAGGGAAGGGTAATTTAGTTGCTTGGTATTCAGCAGAAAACTTGTCGGGGCCATAAAAGCTTTTCTGGCTGGTTCCTCGGGTGTTTTCAGAGAAGAGCCGCCCACCCCTTGCTGTTTTTCCCTTTGGCTTCAGTATGGGCCGAATTTGCCACTACATACCTGTTGAATCAATTTTGGGGATCCAGCAGTTAACTGAATGAATAGAAGGATTAGTGGCCCTCTAGAGCCCTATTTCAACAGCCAGGTGTCTGTCCTAAACTAGTTAACTGCTTTTGACAGTTGAAGAACCTGGTTTTAATGCTATAGGCAGTGGGGTTTGTTTCCCTCCCCCCAAAACCCCCCCTCGAGGAGCTGAACGGAGCATACCTTTTCCTAATAGTTTGGACTTTTTAGAAGGAATTGGTCATCCCCTTCCCGCCCACCCCCACCTCCACCTAGGAGGCCATTGTGCTTTGTCAGCACTTGACTTGCCATCGACCATACAGACACAGTACAGTGTCAGTCTTGTCCATTTTCCTGGGAAGGGCTTTGGAGGTTATGATGAGAGAAAATCAAAGCGCAAAGATGGCCCTCGACCTTGAGGGAGGAGAAACTGTTTAGACTACTGAAACTAGCCTCTCGTCTACAGACCCCAAGGGCTCCCAGAGCTTAGGATCTCCTGGGTCAAGGCCTTAGGAATTACATGAAATGAGTTAGCCCCCTTTGAAGAAAGGTGAATTTGGAATCCAGACCTGTTTTCCCTAAGGAGTGGATTTCAATGTAAGGCAAAAGCTATTTATGTTTTAAAATGAAGCAGGACATTCAAAATCGTCAGGAGATTTTTGGAAGCTGAAATGCCACTTGTGATTGACAAATTTTTCTTCTCCTCGATAGGTGACTGGCATAGGCCGTACTTATAGCTCAATGTGGTCTCTGCCTGGGAAGTCTGTATTTGGAATGTCTTAATCCTGTCCTTTCCTCCTCCTGACTTTTCAATTAATACACTTTTTAATAGATTAAACAGATCATACTATGACTTTTAAAATGTCAACAAGCTAGTAAACAGAAATGTAATAAAATGGCTAATGGGAGATTCAATCGTTAATAGAGGCCCTGAAGTATGAGCATATATAGTAGCTGTATATTGGAAACTGTGCAACTGAAGATGGCTTAGTATTGCAAACTGAGGAAGAAAATTGTTTTTAATTAGCACCTTCATAAGAACTGCTGATTAATACTGTTTTGTTTGGTGAAAGGCTTTCAGCTGAGTAATTTGTGCAGCCATTTCAACAGTTTTGTTAGAGCGGATCTCCTGTTGTTAAACACAAACAGCAGATGATAATGGTGGAAGATGAGTTTGTCATGTAACAATTTACCTTATTGAAAAAAAGCTTTATAGAAAACCCAATACAGTAGGTACCAGCAGAAATCACATATTTTAAATCCTTCCAAAATTGCAGTGTGCCATGCTTGTGGTGTTGGTGGTGGTGGTGGTGGTTTTGGGGTTTGGGTTTTTTTTTTTGGAGACTAGAAGCAGATTTTATATTGTTTATGAAATTATATACACAATTTAAAGGTGGTGTAGCATGGACAGACCACTTTCCCAGCCACAGTTTATATCAGAACAGTAAAGTGGTCTTGTATTCAAACACTTTCTAAACTCCACAAAGCAGGTTAGAAAAAGCCTAATCAAATAATATTACTTGCATGTAAATTTGCACTAGAGCTAGATGTAGGGAAAATAAAGATCACTGTTCTTGTACTAGATGGGTTTATCCCACATAAGATCTTAAAGGATCTCTCTCTTTTTCTCAAGGGAGGTTTAATTAATCACTTTTCCCCCTTCTGGGGGCTGTTTTTAACAGGCAAGTGAAAACAGCTCCATTCATTGGAACCTGACCAGAGAAGAAGGGGCTAATTTCAGTGAACTCTCATCAAATGGATATTGCCCAAGCCAGAAGCCTGGGAACTTTTTTTTTTCATCAAATGCAATGGCAAAGAATATTTGCATTAAAATATTACACTAGCCAAGGCTGGTAAGAACTGTAAATTATGGGAGTGCCATAAACGAGCATGAGAGTTTTCTTTTTTTTTCTTTTTTTTTTTTTGTAGACAGGCCTTTGGGGTAATAACAAGGGTTGAGGCTCAATAAGGTTTAGACAGCATAATAGTCTACAAAGAAAAGCCACAGAGCACTAATGTGAAGGAAGAGCTGTCCACCACATGCAGCAAAAATCACCAAAGGTCATTTTATGGTAGCAATTGTGACATAAAATTGGTGGTCATGCTACATGTCTAATACTCAGCAGAGCTTTATAAATGATGGGCCCCTAGCGATGGCTGTCATTAAGTGCTTTCATCATAATAAACTTTAAACTGTTGGCTTTATGAATCGCCAGCCAGCTTCAGCTGTTCGTTGGATGGAGCTTGCAGCGCCTTAAGTGTGACAAGACCTATTAGGAATTGCAACCATGTTTCAAGCGTACTTGGCTTTCCCACTCCTGGGGTGATTGCCGCCTATTAAACGGCATCTGGGAAGATTTTCCTCCAGCAATCTCTGATCAAGAGCTTTTTTGGGGGGCTTTGACCTGCATTTCCTTCAAGACTTTCTCTGAGGAGTTTTATAAGAGCAAAACTCCAGAGGATTTATAGCCACTTCTGATTAATACCTTTTCATTTTTTTTCTAGCAACTCTCCCAGTGCTGCATAGAGAAAAGCTTTCATTGTTCCTAAGGTGCTTATTTGTGACCTTTTCTCTGCTTCTGATTCCCTCTAACATGTTCTCAGTGAAATCCTTGGGGTGGAACCAAGACAGTTGTTGAAGTTGTTACAAGCTATAGAGAAAGAGAGAGGGAGGGAAGGAAGGGGGGAGAGGAAAGAGAGGGAGGGAGGGAGAAAAAGAAGGAGTTGGGGGGAGGGAGAGAGGGAGGAGAAAGAAGGAGAGAGAAAGAGGGTTGGAAGGAGAGAGAAGGAAAGAAGAAGGGAGGGGCAGGGGAGAGGAAGAGAGAGGGAGGGAGAAGAGAAAGAGGGAGGGAGAGGGAAGAGGAAAAAGGGGGAGGAAGGGAGAAAGGAAGAGAGGGAAGGAGAGAGAAGGAAAGAGGGAGGTACAGGGAGGGAAGAAGAGAGAGGGGGGAGGAAGATAGAGAGAGAGAGGGAGGAAGGGAGAATTTTATATTTTAAAGAAATATATGCACAAAAAGGGCCTAGCTCCACCCATTTCAGTGCCTAACCAGCAGTGACATCAGCGGCCACCCAGAGAACCGAAAGCATCCACAATGAGCCCTCCGTGTAAATGGAACACTACACATAAAGATTTCATGATTCAAATTACACTTTCATTAACCTTTCACACGGGAAGTCTTTTAGTTTCTATAAATCTTCCAGTGATTTGCCATCTGTCCTGCTGGTGTGAATAATAGATGTTTGGGGAATCACTACTATAAACCCAGAGCATTTAATTTACAAGGACAAAATACATTTTTCAGAGCCACTTAGAAAGGACTTTAATTACTTCTTGTCACCTTTCCAAAGTTTCTGTGTGGTGGTTGTTGTTGTTGTTATTACTTTACCCAGAACTTTCTGGGGCTGACTCAGATGTTTGGGCCTTGGTAAAAGCTTTAAACGTCTAAGACCCTGCCTTAATACTCTTATTAGTCTTTCTTTTAAGCCAGGTAATGTCCTAGGAGGTAGCTGGGTGAATGTCTCAGGTGTGGACCATTACACAATTAAATTACCAAACCTCAGAAGGGATTAGATTAGTGGCCAGCAGGGAGCACCTGGGAATTCTTGGGTAGAGAGGATTTCTAAGTAGCAGGGGCTCTGTCCATGAATAGCATCTTCCTGCTTTGGAGGCTATCACAAACTTGTTTTCCCAGCTAAAGCATTTTTCCTAGGAATGTGATGTCATGGTACTGAAAATCATATTTCAATGCTCCAAGTAAAATAAAAAACGAACAAGAAGAAAGATTCAGAAGTTTTTCTCCTATGGAAACATGTGTCTGTCCCAAATATCTCAGCCCATGAGCAAAGATGAACAACTGCATTTCAGGACTGTTGTCCAGGTGCAGTGGGTAGGGTCAGGCTGAAAAATTTCCCCTTCCCCAACAAAAGGTGTGTCTAAGAACTCCATATAGAAGTTACCTTGGTTTGTCCTGGAGACATTAAGGAGAAGGATCCATGGAAATGAGGCTGCATTTCCAAAGGAAATCCTTCTCTATCAACATTATTGCCAGATCAAATACTAACTCATTAGCAAGGTCATCTTTGACAAGGTAGTATCTTTCCCAGATCATTCTCATAAGCAGCTATTGTCATTCCAGAATTCCTTTACTCTTTCTTCAATGTTGTTCTCTACCCATACGCTTTTCTAGGCAGAAGGGGAAGGGGACAAAGGAGCAAAGGTAGAATTTCCCTCCAATCCTTTTTAAATTCTCTTTTCTCAAATTTCTTAGATTTCACTTTCCCTCTACTCACTTTTTGTTGATCTTAGTTAAGTTTCCTCTGTTTCTATTCTTGTACTGCTTACCCTTCTAGCATGCCTCAGGAACACTAGCCTTCCAGAATCTGACCTCTTTCCAACACATCAACCCCAGCCCACTCTACCTTGGAAAGCAAGGAGCTCCTGATGAATGAATGAATGAAAGGCCAGGAGGTTTTTAATTTGTCTGGTACTAACAAGACCTTGTAGCAGGGCTCCTCACTTACTTTGCTTGGCTTCTCCCTGGCTACATCCCCTCTGCCTTTATCTTCTCCTAATGATTCTTCATTTTCATTAAGGGAAAGCCCTGGTCTGGCTCGTCCTCCTTCCTTGGCACTGTAATAAATCTCACTGTCCTAGCTCTGTGACTGACAAACAACTGGCTAAGTAGTCTGAGAGTGTTCCTATTCTGGGTGGAAGTCTATTCAACTCTACATGCTATGAGGTCTTTGGTTTTTAGACTGTATTTATTTATTTAGTCTGTGGAACTTGCCAGTCAATGAAATGTGAAAGTTCTTCAGAATGTTTCTGTCAAGGTCAGTGAGCAAGCTCATCCTACTCCAGTCTTGTTTGGCAAACATGCAAATAGGCCAGAGTCCTAGTTATCTCCTTGGAGCTTGGAAGAAGGTCACCATGCTGCTTCCAACTCAGGATGGTTGCATTTAAAACCTTTAACTGAATGACCCTTTTTTCCACCTTCAAGTATATTATACTTCCTTTTTTTCCCCCACTGCCTTCACTTTCAGGAGCAGAGGTCGCAGCTTTGATCTGTTTACATTTAAATGGAAGGCTCTCATCTTATTTCTTCTTGGTCAACAGTGACCAAATTAATTTTGTGAGAGCACCCTGAGGTCCAGAGGGGGTGGAATAGAGAGGGAGGAGAGGATACGCATAAAGCATCCTGTAAATTCTTCAGTTTTCTGAGACCTTCTCTCCCACAGTGATACTTGTTCTTCATTCACCTTCATCAAGTGTGAGTGGGATCCAATCCAGAAAAACTACTCTGTGGTAGATGAAAGTGAAATTACTGTGTTTGGCTTGACCTCCTTCTTATTCTAAAGTTCTCCATTCACTTCTGCTTTCAAGGTATCTACAACTAATATCACAGGATGAGAGCTTTAGAGATAGGAGGGAACTTTAAGGTCCTCTAACCTCAACTCCAGCCATCTACCATGTAAACAGAGCTACCCAGGCACCTTGCCATCTTACCTATCACTGTCCCTCCCTTCTCTCTACCTGGAACAACAGACCTCTTGCTGAGATCCCCCCTGAGACCATTCCCCCTAAGCCTGGGGGATAGAATCCACTCAGCCATGAGGTTCTCCTGAACTGTCTCGATTGGTGGGTAAGTAGAAACTTACATTTCTTAATAATATCTAGCTAGAGAAGAGCAAGAGGATGAAGACCAGTGGGAAGATGGCAGGGGGAGGATAGCAGGGCAGATAGCAAGATGCATGGATAAGCCCTGGTTTTCTGGAGAATGGCATATGGAGCACATAGAAGTTAAATGACTTGCCTAGTGTTACATAGCCAGTATAAATAAAAGATAAGACTTAAACCCAGGCCTTCCTAGCTTCAAGGCCAGTCTTCTATCCGCTACACCATACTGCTTCTCAAAACACAGTAGATATTTAGTTAATATTTTTCCATTCATTCCTTTTTCAGTTGATAAAATGAAGGGGTGGCCAAAGTTACGGAGGCAATGGTCTAGCTGTGATTTGAACCCCAGTGCCTTTGACTCCAAAGTCAACCAACCTCTAGGCTTATTACTGTTCCTCTCCTGAGTTCTTCTCCCTTCCTTCCCATCTATCCCATGTTAGTCTGAATATTTGTCCATGACACTGAAAGGTTTCATGTGATTTTGCCTTTAATAGGCTATTTTTAAGTCTTTTATTGGCTTTTTAATGCCAATCTGGAATGTGAAGGAAAAGGAATTGTGAGATATTCTTTGGTATTGTCACCATTTAGAGACATAGGATGAGTACCAGTGGAAAGAACATTAGATCAAGTGGGATGTGGTGGACAGGACCTTGGACTTGATCAGGGGACCTGTATTCTAGTACTTGTTCTACTGCTAGCCCATTATGTGACCCTGGGAAAATTAGCTCACCTCTCTGAGTCTGAGTTTTCTTATCTTTAAAACTAAGCTAATAATACTTCACAAGGATATTGTGTGAATCAAATGAGAATACTTATAAATTACATCTTACATTGTAAAACACTAGGTTTTTGTTGTTGAGTCATTTCAGTCATGTCTGACTGTCCATGACCCCATGTGAGGTTTTCTTGGCAAAGACAGTGGAGTGGTTTGCCATTTCCTTCTCTAGCTCATTTTACAGATGAGGAAACTGAAGCAAACAAGATTAAGTGACTTATCCAGGGTCACATAGCTAGGAAGTGTTTGAGTTCAGATTTGAACTTGGGACCTCCTGACACAATGGCAATATTATCCTGCTGCTTTTTTAGACCGACAGGATGCATGCTACCTCTTCATATTCTGACATAAGGTAGTTGATGGCCAAGCAGGAATATTCTTAGAAGAAGAGGCATTCATAGATTTAGCACTAACCCTTTTACCATGTTGTTCCATGGAGCATAGTAACAATTTGAAAACAGACCCCTCCTGAAAATCCTTAGTGGTTAAGAGAGGCCAAAAAAACAGTTTTCCATAGATTGCAACCACTCAAGAAGATTCATCAGAGGACTTGGCACTGTCTATAGAGCCTTAGATGTAAGCAAAATAAACAGTCAAGGGCTTCTTAAACTTATCCTTCCTTGGTGGAACCATGAGAGCTTCATCCCTTCCAACTTAAGGCTTTCATCTGTGTTCAAATTCAAATTTTATTGTTTGTCATAGTAGATAGAGGGCCTATTTTAACCTCACATCAAGAAGACCTGGGGTTAAGTCTTGCCTCTGACACTTACTAGCTATGCAACACAGGGCAAGTCATTTGACTGTTTGGTAACCCAAGCAACTCTCTGAGACTATAAATTCGAAATGAATATAAACGCTGACATGCATTTATAGAGAGAGTTTCCTCACTGAAAGCTTCTCATGCAATGAAATTACAGGTCCAGTTAAAAAAGAAACACAAATAACCTCTTAGAGGGTTAATAGTTTTCCACCTCCCCTCCCCACCCACAACGTTGGACTCCAACCTTGGAATCAAACTGGGCTCAGACATTTGAAACAGAAATGCTTTTGCCTTATCTTGTGTCAGTTCACTTTCTAGCATTTCCATCGCATGCCCTCCCTGCCTTTCCAGTTCCCCTTTATGTATTGTTTTTACTAATTCCAATGTAAACTCCTTGAGGGCAGGGACTTATCCTGCTTGCATATACTTTTATCTGTGATGCTTAGGACAATGCCTGGCACATAGCACTTAAATTCTTTCTCCATCCATCTACTGTTACACTTTTGGTTAGCTAGATGGCACAGTGGATAGAGTGCCAGATCTGGAGTCAGACCTGAGTTAAAAAAACAAATAGGAAGGCACTGAGTGCCATGTTCCCTAGGCAGAGAAAGGGGTAGAAACAGAAGCTATGGGAGAGGAAAAAAAAAAAAAGAAGATGTAGAGATAGAAGATGTGGAAGAGAAGTTGGAGAAAAACTTGCCCAACTCCATAATTCCACATAGGGCCAGCTCTGACCTTCTTCAATTATTTATGAAGAGTCAAAAATGGAAATGCTTCATTGCTGAGGCAGGTCCATCTTTCTGAAAGGTGATCTCGTGGAAAAAGACTTGCCAGAGTCTCTTTAGCTGTACTTGCTACATTAAGGACACTTACTAAGTCTTTCATCTTGGCCTCTTTCCTCCTCATTTTGTTAAGACCACAAGGACTGTGCCAACAGATGAGAGGCGAGAGGATAAGGATGTGAGGAATGTTAACTCAGGACTTCTTGATACCATCTTTTTCCTTCTTCCCTCCTTCCTCCTTCCATATCTGCATTTCAGAGTTGGTGATTTGTGATGTCTTTGTCTTTCAGAGTAAATCCATTCTGCAATTTCCCCAACTAAAGTCAGCTTCTTCCAGAAGCAGAGAAAGCAAACAGTGAAGGGCTTTATTTTTTTTAATATCGAGGAGAGTGATACTAATTTGCATAAAGGGATGGAAAATACCTAATTTGAGAACTGAGGATTAGGAAGTTCCACAAGGAAAACCAAGTATGTTTCAAAATGCCCAACAGACTGATTGACTGAACTCTTTCCTTGAACTAATTCTGCCATGGAAAGTATATGGCCGGAGTAGCCATAATGTTAGTTTCCTGGGAAAATTGAAATCATTTTGGTCCCAGTGATAACTCCCAGTACTCATTATGTTATTATGATGCCTGGGATCAAATAATAACAATTCACATTCACCCTTGGGGTTTGGAAAGCACTTTCCTCACAACAATTATGTGGAGCTGAAAAACTTCAACTCCATCACCATTTACAGATGAGGAAACCGTGGCTCTGAGAGTTAAGTGATCTGTCGGTCATCACTCATCTAGTAAGTGCCTGCAGGAGGATATGAACCCAAGTCTTCTCATTCAAAGTCCAGAGTTCTTTTCACTCTGCTGATCCACCTTTCACATAGAAGAAAGAAGCCAACCAGTCTACTAGGATTTATAGGTTGACTTTAGAGGCTTTCTCAGTGACAGTATGGGAGTGAAATGGGAGGGAAAGAATGAGGATTAAAATTAAAATTACAAATACAATGAGTAGCATATGAAAAAGGAAAAAAAGAAATGATCAGCTGGAATCATTATTTGAGGAAATATAGTCTTATGCTCTTGCAACAATATAGTGACTGGCACATGGTAATCTTTTAATAAATGCTTGTTAATTGATTACATCATTGTAAACTGATCAGAAGACATGGGCCAAACAGTCAGGAGTCTTTTAGATGCACAGGAAACTGGGTTCTGCCTATAGCATGGATCAAATATTGGCAACCTGTCTGAAAGTCTCACACCATATTTTCATTCGTACCCTGGTTTGGGGGGGGGGGAGGGAGGAGTTCAATGAGACATCAACAACCTGCCCCCCACATCAGCACAGCCATAGTCTGGGGACCCTAAAGAAGAACAAATTCCCAAGTCTCAGTCTCCCAGCACTAAAGATGACTTGATTTTGGAGCTGAATGGGATAGTAGCGAGACTGGCTTCCTTCCACTACTACCCTGGTCACCAGTTCAGTAAAAGTCATCCCACATGCCACCATTGGTAGATAGGCCAGAGGTTGTCAACCCCTGGAGGAGATGCCTGGAGGTCATTGAGTCTGGTGCTCAGGGAGTTTCTACCTATGCCCCTAACAACAGAGGGGCAGCTTACCCTGCTTCTAATGTAACTAGAGCCAGAATCTGGCTAGTTGTACAGAAGACATGGGATGGTAGACATCCGACTCTGGCCAGGCCTGAAATTCAGGGAGGCCTACATTCCACATGTTTTTACTCCCCTCCTGCTCAGCAAGGCTGAAACGATGTGTTTGACAGAAAAATCAAATGTGTCTGTGTGATTCACTCCCATACAGTGTAATTAGGCTGCTTCTGATAATTTCTACTGTTTGCAAAGACTACAAAAATTAAGGCAAACAGAAAAGATGGGGAAATACAACAAGAATATAAACACACCAGGAGCAAATATTCTCTTCAGGAGGGACAACACAGACACTTACAGGCACACACAGGCATGCACCCACACGTGCACATGCATGCATGAACTCTGCAGAAGCAATGGTCTAGTTAAAGAATAGAGAAAAAAGGTGCTATCCATGAGGAATTCAATTTGACACATGTTTATTAAAAATACCTACTAAAGGTTAGAGAAATATGAATGATTTAAGACTCTATTTTATTAGAAGGAATTATACGATCTGTAATTGTCCAGTCATTTGTGGGGAAGGAAGGAAGTGATTATTCATAGTCTTGGGTGCTTGGAACTTCTAATCTGGGGGGCCCACACATAAATTCATCTGACGACTTCCTGTTACCTGCCTTGTTGTCATATAGAGGAGAAAATATCCAGAAAATTCTGTTTGCTTGCTGAGAAGTTGACACTTGCTGCAATATCCAGCTAAGGTCAGTTTTTGAATTGGATCCATATTCATTGTCCTCTGTTGAAAGAGGGGAAAAGGTCTGGAGGGTCAGAAAAGGATGCTAAGAAAGGGCACATTTAGACTTGGATCTGAACATTGATGATCCACTGACTTGCCCAAGCCCACAAAGCTAGGAAGTGATGGAGGAAGAGTTCAAACCCAAGTCTCTCCTGACTCTAAGTCCAGCACCTTTTTTTACTCCTATATCAGTCAATAACCATTTATTAAGCACTTACTATGTGCCAGGCACTATGCTAAATGCTAATTATAAATCCTGTCAAAAACATCGGTCAAATAGACCCTTTCTCAGCATTCCCAAACCCTATGAGTCATCTGTAAAATGAAGGGATTTAAATTCAGTTGACTTGCCCAAGGTCACAAAGCTAGGAAGTGATGGAGTCAAGGTTCAAACCCAAGTCTCTCTTCATTTTACAGATGAAGAAACTGAGGCTTAGAGAAATGGACTTGTCCAAGGTCATACACAAGTAAGTAGTAAATGATAGATCTAAGCTTTGAATTCAAATCTTATGACTAATAATTCAGAGTTATCTCTACTGCACCCAATCGTTTAATTTTTCTGGGTCTTAGTTTTCTCATATGTAAGCTATGAATAATAAAATCTGTCAGACCTACTTCTACCACAGAGTGGTTATGGGCCTCAAATAAAAGCATGTAGGTATTGATCATTATTATAATGCTTTAATATTTGCCAAGTACAATATATACATTCTCTCATTTGACCCTCACAACATCCTTTTAAGGTACATACTGTAGAAACTGAATAAAGAATACCAAGAGACAGTGAAATGACTTGACCAAGACCACACTGTAAGCGTGAAGGATCAAATCTGAATCCAGCTCTTCCTGCCTACAAGCCCAGCACACTGATCTACTAGCTACATTGCCTTTTGACTTTAGATTGTAAGCTCCTTGAGGTCAGGAGCTATTTTTTTTTGTCTGTATTCCCTGAGCACACAGTGGATACTCAATAAGTGCTTCCATGCTTCATAGTGTTTCACTTTTTAAAGTGAATACTGAGCCATTTTCTTTCCGTTGATTAAATATCAATGATTCAAATATCCCAACTCCAAGGCAGACAGCTAGAGCTGTTAATCTGGATTCTCTGACTAGGATTCCCTTCAGTTTTTCAGTGAGAGAGCTTCTGAGGGGACTGAGGCCGAGGTGTTTGGATTCAGCTTATTCTAGCCAAAATTAAATATTCAAATTGGATTTGTTTTGAACTTTGCTCAGGCCTAGAGGTTCAGTTTAATGTAAATGGCGATGTTCCTCCGAATAAAGGTTTCATCAGGCCAGCATGTAAACTTCTAGTGGAGTCTGTATTGTCCATTTAGAGGAAACAATTTGTGTGATAGCCTATCCATCATAATCCCCCTCTTCAGATTTGTGCTCACAAAAGACTCTTAATACAGGAGATGTTCTGAGGGAGGAGAAACATTTCTCAAACAAGGAGTCTTGCTCTTCTAGACCAGGTAACAAAAGGTCCAGAGGAATTTGGTGGGGGCCTCCCGACCACCTGCAGGTTAAGCCATTGGTCAGTAGATTAGCTACGGCTAAGTGTTGTTTTTTTTTTAAAAAGCAAGTTACCCATGAGAGCAAGCAAACAAAAAATCAGACTTAAGGTCACACATGGTAAACCAAAATTTAATCAGTCCACCACTGGTGAGCTCAAGCAAAAAGGTGCGAAGTCTCTGGGCATTTCTATTCTGAGCTCAGTCTGCTGTCACTGGTCAGCAGGTAGTTTCTGGGCCAACCTGCAAATAGGAGGAGCCCTCAGTGAAAAGAAATTCCTCACTTCTCCCTTGAGCAAGGCTTGGTTTATTTACTTTCGGGTCTTCAGTACACCAGCTCGGTGACAGAGTCAGCAAAGGGCCTTCCTACGGTGGTCATTTTTTTTTCCTGTCCCTGCAGGGGATTGGGGTGAACAGGAATCTGGGCTGTGGGTGGGTCTGCACAAGCCTTGGGGGCTGCTTCTCTTGACCCTGCTGAGGCTGTGGAACCTGCCTAGGCAGGAGGAAGGAGCATTCCTTTCTCTGGCCACTGTGTTCCCCCAGAGAAAGAGAAGTTCCACGAACACACTTCACTGTCGAGGCAGACCGCAAGACAGGACTGCTGTCCTCCCCAACACCTTTGGGTTGATACTAGCTTCTGTGCTGGGAGGAGTAAAAGGTCTTTCTAGACACTATCTTAACCTTTTTTTGTATTATAGACTCCTTTGGCAGTCTGGTAAAGCCTATGGACTCTTAGAATAATCTTCTTACATAAATAAAATATATTTAACCACAAAAGAAATTAATTACATTGAAATAAAGATCTATCTATCTATCTATCTATCTATCTATCTATCTATCTATCTGTCTGTCTGTCTGTCTGTCTGTCTATTTATCTAATCATATGATATATGGCTTCTTTGAATTCACCAAACCCTGACCCATTAGGTTAAGGATTCTAAGGGACTAAGAACTGAATGTTGGACCTGAGTTAGATGCTTCTCAAATAAGACTGAAGGAGCAGCAATTCCTTTGTGTTCATCTTTCTGATAGGAATTTTTTTCTGCCCCCTCTCAACTCTGGAACTTGGAGGAAAGAAATTCCTATAAAAACAGGTCTTGGTTCATATCCAGCATCAGAGGAGGCATGACAACTCTACATGAGGATATCATCAAATCAGATGCCAACCTCTTGGCCTTAGAGAGTATGAAACTGACAAAAGGGAAAAGGGAGCCCATGCAGCCAAAAGACCTAGGAGGAAGCAGGATTGGGTATAAAGTCAGAAGAAAGTTGACCAGGCTCCAGCACCTTTATGAGGAAGCCTAAGAAAGAAGACAACAGAGCCAAATGTACAGGGAACATTCCCTTTGTGTTTGAGGTATTTTGAAATTCCTTGGACAAGTTTGTCTAAGAACTCTGACCCATGCTTGCCTGTTCTTTCCATGCTGTATAAATATACTGTGTGTATTTACATATAAATGTATCTACATATGCATATATGTCTATATAAACATAGATATAAATGTCCATATTAATATAGATGTGTAATATATACATATACAATATGTAAGCATATGTCTATATTAATATAGACATATGTATATATAAATACATGTGTGTTATATCATATATATACACATGCATACACACACATATATGTGTCTTCTTTGGGTGAGCCATGCTCAACTGTGGTAGTCAGAATCTTCAGGTGATTAGAGGTTGTCATGGGAAAAATAATGGGAGTTTGGTAGAGAGCCTTTAGAAACCCAGGGAGATGAAGACCTCTGATGCCTACTAATTGGCTAAGGTTGAACATTTTGGAAACATGGTCTCCAATCCCCACTCTTAGTAGAAACAATTTGCATTTTATCATCTACATTTCCATTGCCCTTCCCCTCATCCTCCAAATCAATAGGATGAAGGTTAGAAATTTTTCAAAGACTATGGGCACTGGTGCCTCCTGTTAAATTTAATCTGAAGGAAAGGGATCTGAAATAGAAAACTGAACAAATCCACCTCCTTCCCCATAGGTATAGTTGGCTTTATCCCCAGTCTCCTGAGAACTATACAAAAGAAAGGGGAAAGAAAGTGAATAGACACTTATGTAGCACCTACTATGTGCCAGGTACTGTTCTAAGTGCTTTTCACAGATATCTTATTTGATCCTTACAACAGTCCTAAGAGGTAGGTGATATTATTAGCATTATTTCACAGTTGAGAAAACAGACAGAAATTAACTAACTTGCCCAGGGTCACACAGCTAAGTGTCTGAGGCCATATTTGAACTCAGATCTTCCTGACCCTAGGTTCTAACCAATGGCTCTTTTCACTTTGTCGCTCCTACTTAAAAAAAAAAAGTCCTCAGGGACTGTTTCCTTGGGTTTCAGAAACATCTATGCTCCAAATGAGATAATATTTGTAAAGCTCTTAGCACAGTGCCCAGCACATAGTAGACCCTATATAAATGCTTATCCCTTTACATCCCACCTCCATAGTCAATAAGAACACCTTCTCACTTAAGTCTTGGGAAATACATGAGTATTTCTGATCTCCAATTGGTCAGTGCCCTGCATTAAGGTAATGACCTAATGGTCACGTAAGTCATCTGACTAATCCAATGTCAAAACTCCAAGGACAAGGTAAGTCACAGATTCTAGTTTGTGCTTCCATTTTCAGCCTGTGTGGTGGTCTACCAATGCACGATCACATGTCGCAATGCTTTTCGCCTTGTTTCTGCTAGGATCCCTCCTGCACCCTTTCCACCTTGTTTCCTAAGGAGTTGACAGGCACATGAGCCTTGGTGAGTTTTCAAGTGGGGACCTGCTACCAGTTACCCTCCACTTATATTTCCTGCAAAGTTGAAGGAACTTTTGCCAATGATTCTGGGTCCTACCTAGGAGGTGGCACAAACCTGGTTTCCATTCTCTTCACTTGCCACTCCTGAGGTGAAAATATTCAACCACCCATTTATTGATTCATTTGACATTGATTCTCTACCTGTTATAACCCCAGACCTAGACCTCCAAGAATAGTACAAAGATGCAAAAGACTCAAGATATATACAAATAATTACAGCTGTTCATACCTTTCTCTGCTTCCTTATTTCCTGATTCTAAGGTTCTTTTCTTTCCTTCCTATCCAGGGCTTCCATGAATGACTGGTCAACCTCCCTTTCTGTCTCCTGTCCTCAATTCTTTATGTGTCTCCTTCATCATTTTCATTGTCATCATTTCTTTATTTTCTTTCTACCTTCTTTTCTCCCTTTCGTAAGTCCTTGTCTCAATTCTCCAAAACTTAATTATTGGCCTCCATGAAGCAGATGAGAAGAGCATCTCTATCATTAGGACCTGCCAATAATCTCAACATCCAGGTTATGAAGTGGGTCCCTGCTATTACCCATTATATATCAGACAAATCCCATTAAATTCAAGAAATATCTAGCAAATGTTTATGGTATGTGAGTCACTGTGTTAAGCCCAATGAATTTAAAAACAAAAACAAACTATGACACTCGGAAAATAACTGAGATCTCATTAATGTGTGTAATGGGGGTTGTCTCTGTATATGAGCCTGTAGAATTCCAGACTGCCTGGAGTTCCTTGAGGATAGGTAATGATGCCACTGGTTCATGGGGCAGGAGATGGAGGTGGGAGGCATCATCAAAAGCCAGGTTCTAAACCCCAACACTTGTGAAAGAACAATCTTGACACAATGGACCACCATTAGCTCTTGGCCTAGCTACTTCTCAGTGACATCTAAGCCTGAGAAGTGGTGACAAAAATGTTAGGGCTTCATCTTATTTCTTAGGATTAATCCCAACTCCCTGGAGCTATCATCATTCACCTCCAAATATTTATTAACAACAATTTACATTTCTATCATCCTTTAAGACTACTAGTGATAGAGACTTTACTAGCTAAAGATTCTACTTTCTCCTCATTGTTAACACTCGTTTCTCTCATCTTCACCACTGGTTCCTACAAATGTTGAAACCCCTCCAGGCAGCAATTGAATCCAAATCCATATTTCATCTGCATTCATCAGACATCTCCCTCTCTTCTCCACACATGGGGATCATGTCCTTTCTTCAAGGTTTAGTTCAGCCTGCCTCTTCCATGAAGTCTTCTCTGACTGCATTGACCACACTGACCTTTCCCCACCCTGAACTCTAGTATTACTTAGAATATGTACCACACATTTTGGGACTTGATTGCATTTTGGTTTTTTAGGGATAAGGACTGGACTTGGTATTTCACAGATATGAGAAACTCCCAAAGGAAAAAAATTTGCTCTGCCAATATGGGTTAGTTAGCACCTTCTCTGAAACTTCTAGTCTTACAGAGAGTTGCCTCTAGCACTGAAAGGTTAAGTGAATTGCCCACAGTCACACAGCCAATATGTCAAAGACAGGTCTTGAACACAGATCTTCCTAAGTCCAAGATCAGTTGCCTAGCAACTACATCATGTTGTTTCTATGTTCTGTCTTAAAACTGTTTTCTAATGGTGTTACATGTGGTGTTTCCCCAATTAATCTGTAACATCCTCAGGGGAGGAAACCATCTCTCACTTCTCCCACAATGCTTTGAACAGGGTTGGAGACTTAGGAACTTGGTGGATCTCCAATGGATGCTTCCACTATGGGCGCAGATGGCAATTTTCCCATGCCTTCTCATCCTGAACCATCCCTGTCCTTGTGTTTCTGTATATCCTCTACAGAGGGTGCACACAAAGCACTGGAGCCCCTCTTCTAATTCTTTGATGTCCCTAAGATGTTAAATGTATTAAATTGTAAGCTCCTTGAGGGCAAGTATTTATTTTACCTCTTTTTTTATCCCCAGTGCTTAGTACAGTGCCTGGCACATAGTAGGTGCTTAAGAAATGTTCAGTGAATTGAATTGAAAATTATGTCATTCAGGCCATCCATCTTGCCTTCCATTTTCATGAAAGATTGAGGCCAAATAAGTGACCTCATTAATACTTGACTAAATAATGAATGACTAAAGCATTATAAATATTATTTATTTATTAAGTATGTACAAAGCACTGATCTAGTAAAGATGCTACCTGGTACTGACCGACATCAAACACACCATCACATCATGCCATTGTCCTAGAACACGTAAGAGGTTCATTTCTTAGTCCTGGAGCCTACACAGAGCAGATGGCAATCAGATAAGGACACCTTATTAGGGGCCTGTTTAGATGCAACCTCTGACTACTGTGTTCAAAGATATCTCTTCAATACTTCAATAGATCTGGGATTTCATCAATATCATCCTGTGGTAGGGGAAACATTGACTCAGAGTGGGCAGGGCTAGATTTTCCCCTAAAAAGTCAATGAAACCATCCAAGACACTTAATTAGTCCAGGGGATTAAGGGGCAAACCATTGATGTAGTTTCCTGGTTGCCAGAGGCATAAAAAGCCCAATGCAGGCATAGTCAGACTCAGTTCTCAGACTTAACTGGCTTCCACAGGAGTAAACACACCTAACCAGGTTTGTCTCTATCTTCCTATGACAGGGGTCCTTAACTTGGGGTTCATGAGCTTCTTTGAATATAATTGGTTTCCTTTATAGGACTACCTATTTTGTTTTATAAAGTTTACAATGCTATTCTGAGAAGGGCCCCATAGGCTTCATCAAACTCCCAAAGGAGTCCGTGACACAAAAGATTAAGAACCCCTCATGTAGAGGGGCTGACTTGGGTCTTGGATAGTCCTCATTCAAGACTGAAGTAGCAACATTTCCTTTGTGGACAAGGAATCATTCTGTCCTTTAGTGACCATGGGGCTGCAAAGAAAGAAATTCCTATAAAAAATAGACCTCAGTTCATCTCCAATGTCAGGGGAGGAGACATAACATGACACTGAGGACACCCAGACAACCCTTCCTGCAAACCATCAAATCAGATATTTAGATATTTGTTCTAAAAGCAAGCATCGAAGTGTCAATCTCCAACCTCCCCAAGGACACTATGGATGGATTTCGAGGGGTCCATGAACTTGGATGGGAAAAAATACATCTTCATTTTCACTAGCCTCTAACTGAACCTTAGTATTTCCTTCAATTAATTAAAAACAGTTTTCTGAGAAGGGTTCCCATAGCCTTTACCCGTGAGCCATAGGGTTCCATGGTACCAAAAAGGTTAAGATCACCTGGTCTATAGAAAAGAGGGAAGCTATGTCTACCTGCACTAATAGTGCATCTTTCGCTGAATATCCTTCCTATGCTATCGTTAAGTGAACTGTTTTTTGTAAAATGATAAATGGTGTATACGCATCTTGTTTTGTTCCAGTCCCAAGACCAAACCACCAAACTAGCCTGACACAGGTTTGGCCCAGTCCACCTCCACTGGTGCAGCAACCTCATTTCTACCTTCTGTTATCCAGATTGTCCCATAGATTTTCCAGAGTAGAGCAGTGAGTAGAGTGCCAGGCCTGGAGTTAGGAGGACCTGCATTCAAATTCAGCCTCAGACACTTAGTATCTGTGTGACCCTGAGCAAGTCACTTAACCCTGATTGCCTCAGTTTCCGCATCTGTAAAATGATCTGGAGAAGGAAATGGCAAACCACTCCAGTATCTTTGCCAAGAAAACCCCAAATGGGGTCACCAAGACACAACTGAATGGCTAAACAACAACAACAACAAAAACCTATTCAACGTGGCAGACGCCTTCCTTTAGATGAGGTGTTCTTAGCTTGTCACCCCTTGATCCCTAAGGGACTCAGAATAAACTTCAGGGGGGTCAGTGAACTTGGATGTGAAATACATACATATATATATCTGTATACACACATAAATAAACATATTATATATATATATATATATATATATATATATATATATATATATATATATACACACACACATATATATGTATTTTCCACTAACTTCTAACTATAATTTAGCTTTTCCTTTAATTATTTTAAAGCGTGATTGTGAAGGGCTCCAGAGGTTTCCCCAGACTGCCAAAAGAATCTATGATAGCAAAAAAGTTAAGAATCCTTGTGCCAGGTTTTTTTACATTTCAAGAATATACCGTTTGTGCAACTGTTATCCCTAGCTCTGCCTACAAAGATAAATAGGAACTTTGTAAACTATGATTGTTATTCAGTCATGTCCAACTATTTGGGAGCTTTCTTAGCAAAGATACTGGGGTGGTTTGCCGTTTCCTTTTCCTACTCATTTTATAGATGAGGAAACTGAGGCAAACAGGGTTAAGTGACTTGCCCAGGGTCACACAGCTAGGAAGTGTCTGAGGCAAGATTTGAACTCACGAAGATGAGTCTTCCTGACTCCAGGCCTAGCACTCTGTGCACTATGGTGCCAACTAGCTGTCCCACAAATGCAAAGGGATACAAATACAAGGGATAAAACAAACTAAAAGGTTTAGGGAACTTTGGGCCTGATACAGAGAGGCAGTGAGGTTAGGCAGGAAGACCTGAGTTCAAATCCAGTCACAGTACCTTACTAGCTGTGAAATCTTGGGCAAGTCACTCAACTACTGTCTACCTCAGTTTCCTTATCTGTAAAATTGGGGTAATAATAATAGCCCCTATCTCACAGAGCTCCTGTGTATTTCACAGGGCTGTTGTGAGGATCAAATTGGTTAATATATGTAAAGTGCTTTGCAAACCTTAAAACTATACCTATATACACTTATACATCTATACATATATGTTTACATATACACACATATATGTATACACAAATGTATACACACACATATACATATACATACATACACATATCTATATATAAGCGATTATTATTTTTAGAATTAGAAGAGAAACATAATTAAACTTTGGGCCAGTCTTGGAAAAGGCATCAATTGTGAATTAGGCTCATGATTTCCAAGAAAGTCAGAGCTGGAAGAATCATTTTAGAAATTAAAGCTTACTTAGTCCAACTCCTTCATTTTAGAAATAAGGAAATTGAGACCCAGAAAAAGGAATCAACTTTTTACAAGGTTGTGTTATTGAGAGCAGGTTTGTTCAAAGTTACTGCCAAGTCAACCTACCAAACCTTCAAGAAGTGTTGTGATCTTATAAGTTGGGAATGAAGAGCTGGGAAGATCTCTCAGTGTCTGGAAATTTTCCTTTTGAGTTGGATGTGAATGCAATGGGAGAAGATGGACCACCAAGAAGAATCAGTTACTTAGAACCTTTGCTAAAGCAGATGGGATTTTCAAGTTTAAGAAGTGAACATGAAGGCCACTTATCTTCAGTGATAATCATCCCTTAATGCTTGTGTCAGATTTAATCCAAATCAGTCTCCCATGGGGCATCTCAGGAGATCCTCCCATCACTCTGTGGAGATAGGACCGGCTTCAATATCCCCATTTGACAGACGAGGAAGCTGATCACACAGTGAAGTGAATTCATGGAAAAACTGGGAGTAAAACTAAAGTCTCCAGCTTCCCTATACAGGTCTCTTTCCGCAGTGAAACCCCCCCTGCACTCTGCCAAATGCACATACTGTTGAACTAATGTATACACTGGGCACTCATAGAAAGAAATATGGTGGGACAGAAAGAGTGCTAGGCTTGGTGTCAGGGCACTCAGATTTAATTCAGGGCTCTAAGACTTAATTAGTAGCATGACCTTGGGGACAATCACTTTACCTTTCTACACCTCAAATTTTTTTATCTGTAAAATGAGTATAATACTACTACCTATTTCAAAGGATTCAAAAGTGCTTTGTAAAACTTACCACAATGAGAGTCATTATATTATATAAGCATTTTCAAAGCATGTCTTTCTAGGTAGCTAAGAACATCTGTCTTTGCAGATAGCTATAATCATAATAACTGACATTTACAAAGTATTTTACATGCATTATCTCATTTGAGACGTACAACAACCCTGTGAGGTAGGCACAAGCAGGTATTATCCCCATTTTACACATAAGGAAACTGAGCCCAGCAAAAGGAGGGAAGTAAGGAAATGAGCATTATTAAATAGCTACTACTGCCAGGCACTGTGCTAAGTTCTTTACAAATATTACCTCATTTCTCCTCACAATAACCCAGGAAAGTAGGTGCTATTATCATCCCCATTTTATGGCTGAGGAAACGGAGGCAGAGGAAACGGAGGCAGACAGAGGTTAAGTTACTTGCCCTGTATCACATAGCTAGTGAGGGTGTGAGGCCACATAAAGTTGAAGAGACCCCTTTCTCAGAAATTAGTATCAGAAGGTGGTGGTCTTGGTTGTGTCTTGGGGCTTTCCCTCCTCCCTGCCACAGACATACACTGCTAATAGACATTTCTCTGATTTTGGTTATGTTTTTAAAGGGATGCCAACTCGTGAAATGCACCAAACAAAGCTGATTTCTTACTTTGAAGCATAAAATATATAGTCTCCCCTTGGATACCTGCTGATTTTAAGATTTTTTTCCCCTTATAATCATCTTTTAGCAAACACTTGGGTTATTAATTTGAAAACAAAGCAATACATTTTTAGCTCATGCTTATGGAAGCCTCTCTTTTCCTTTTTGGGAAGGGTTTTTAGTTATGTTTTTAAAATTCACAGGCAATTGAATTTTATGTGCCCTCCTTCCAATGTTTCCTGTCCTCTGAAAAGTCACAGATCCACTTGGGCCAGAAGACTGATCAAACACAGTTATTGCACTCTGCATTAACAACCTAAAGGAATAAAGGTGATGCCCTGGATAGGAATGGGAACTTGGTCCCCAGCAATGATGCAGGGGCCAGATTTCTACCATGAGTTTTTTCTTTCTTTTTCATTTTACAGTAAGGGTTGTAGGAAAGGAAGAAAAAGCCTGTGACCTATATCGTCAAGGTCCACTTCTTAACAGTTCAGCAAGGGGAGAGAATCAGAATGCATTCTGGAAAAAAAAAAAAACACATCAGAAGTGCTGATTGTCCCTCTAAGCCTTTCCAATCACAGGCTAGCAGTTAAAATAATGCTCACCTACTGAGCTTCCAACTGGGTCCATCTACCTTTTTCGCTGTCAGGGTCATGCCCAGTCAAGCCTGATGGAGCTGCTGCGAGCCCCGGCTGATCCCCCAATACATGGCATCCCAGCTACACCTGTTTATCACGGAGTCCCTCCATTTTCCTTCCCCTCCTCTCCTGTTGAAAAGGAGCATTAATTAAAACAGTAAACAAATGGGCTTCTCGTTCTAAATCAGGGCTGCAGGCAACGGAGAGATAACTTGGGCTCTGGAGAAGAGGGATTTTCTGTTAATTTATGGAATCTACCGTCACTCCGTAGAGCAGGCAGGCTGCTCGCTTAGCGGGGAAATGGAAGCAGACAGCTTTTGTCTAAACACTTCTTTTGCTCGGAATATCTTAATTTTTCTATTTGAATTTTTAATAAGGTTCATGGTACTTTTTTAATGGAGCAAACTCCGGGGTTTTGTCGATGCGGCAGGGGCTGCTCTGAGCGTGTCCTCCTCGGGGCTGGAGGATGAAGGCGTTGTGAAAGTTAGGCGCCGAGGGCAGGCAGGAAGCCGAGATGCTCTTCTTGGGTCAGTCGGCCAGGACTCCCGGGCAGGCAGTAGGAGGCATGTTTTAGTTCCAGCTGTTCGGATGTTGTCCTTCAGTCAGCCCCGGTCTGCCTATGCATCTCTAGCATTGCTCAGAAATCCTTCTCTCCGCGAGATTAACAGCAGCGACGCTGCCAAGGAAACTCGGAGCATCTTGGAGCCCTACATCGCTCCTAGTTGTCGGACACACACACACACACACACACACACACACACACACACACACACACACACACACACACACACCCCTCTTTTGATCTGTTCGTTGGTAGTTAAGTCCTTCCCTGTCTCTCAGGTTGTCTGTATTAACTTACCTATTAACTACTAGAGCCTTGTTGGAAGAGAATCCTCTTTGGGAATGCCCTTGACATTTTCTCATTTCTAGCGCCCAGAGTTGTAAGTCAGTGCTGACTAATATTGGTGCAGAGGGGTTGTGTTTTATTCCAAACTGATATTTGGAATTCTTCAGTTTAAGTGAAATCACATTAAAATTGTAGTTTTCATAAAATTATAGACAGTCCAAGAAAAAAACTCTGTAAATTTTTGTCATTTCGAGTGTAAACCTCCTTAAAAACACAGGAATGTCTGGTACATATTTCAAGCCAGCCTACTTTTCCTGGTGGCATATCCAGTAATCATGTTGACAAATTAATGGTAGAGAATTAGTTGTACATTAAAGATTTAAATTATATTATGCAGCACATTGTCATAAAGTGATATAAAACAATAGGAAAATAAATGTAAATTAATTCAAGTTACTGACATGTAAAACACCAGACTGACATCTGTACACTTAACAGCCAACTCAGCTGCCATAGTTTAGAAGAACATAAGGCAAGCAAACGTTAGTTGTGGTAATAAATGGGGTTTGTGGGTATGACAAATTTGGCTGGGAGGGAAAGAACACCAGGAAGGAGTGAACATTTCTCCGCCATTCTAGAACCTGGCTGATTGGTTTGCCAAGGGTTAAGTGGAGCAAACTGCCATCATTTCTTCCGTCCCCGCCTCTCCTCTCGATAACCTCTGCATAAATATTTCCAGCTTCAGACAAGCTGACAGAGCTGTCCAGGAAAGTTTTGTGTTAGAGAAGAGGGAGGAGGGAGGAACTAAGTTGTGGTGCCGTGGCTACTGTGAGAGCGAAGCGACCTAGTGCTTGAGCTTTCTGAAGCTGAGCTCCTGGAGAGAGAGAGAGAGAGAGAGAGAGAGAGAGAGAGAGAGAGAGAGAGAGAGAGAGAGAGAGAGAGAGAGAGACAGACAGACAGACAGACAGAGAGAGAGAGACAGACAGAGAGAGAGAGAGAGACAGAGAGAGAGAGAGAAGGAAAGAAAGAAAGAATGAAAGAAAGAAAGAAAGAAAGAAAGAAAGAAAGAAAGAAAGAAAGAAAGAAAGAAAGAAAAACAAAGAAAGAAGCTTGCTATGGCTCCTGGGCCCCTGCAGACCCGACTTTCTGGGAAGGGGGTGGCGTGCACACTACTGTGCGGACTAATTATAAGGATTCGGTTTCCCGGTATGAAGGAATGCATTACCTGTAGCAAAGGATGCATAAAATATCAGAAACCAGAGGCACTGGGAGGAAGCTGAATGCCCCACTGAATTCAAGCCCTCTATCCCTAGGTTTATACCCACAATCCAAGCCCATGCTGAGAGACTAATCACTTGGCCATTGTCAGTGCTGTTGTCCAATCAGCCCCTGAATAGCAAAACTTCACAATGCAGAGTATGAATTAGAGGAGAATAAATGTGGATGAAGACTTTTTTTTTGCAACAATACCTAACTGGGCCTTTCAGAAAGGACAACTGATAGACAAAAGGTCGGCGGAAATTGGAGTAACTTTTAGAGGCCCTTGTAGCCCCTGTCAATAAGAGTTAGCTCCATAATGGAGGAACTGGCCCCCTTTTTTTGTATGAGATAGATCAATTGTCCATAGGGGGAAAAAAGTCATAAAAATCGGGCAGTTTTGTTGTTGTTGTTGTTGTCCTTGTCTTAGAAATGGTGGCTTTCTCCGTTGAATAAGACCAAGTATATTTGGCTTCTGCTTATGCGAATTGTAGACCTGGTCATTATTGAGACAAGGGTAAAGTAGTGACATTCCATGCCACCCCCCAACCCTCCCCGACATCCCTCCACCCCCCAGCAAATAGCTTCTTGAGCTATACAAATGTCAGGTCTCTGTTTTAAAATTTAGCTTTGTTTACCCAACAGAATTGAATTCATTACTGCATAAAAGTGGTTCTATTTTCTGACCTTTTTATTCAAAATGTTGAGAGTATCAAAAAGCTCATTTGAAGGTCGAAGGTTTATGTATCTATTCTCTTAAGTGTTTTAGAAATTCATACGGAGGACACAAAAGGTGGAAAATGTGAAAACATACTGTTCATTGTTTATCCTAACCTTGGCATGGTTATTAGATAAATGAATGTAGAAAAATGACTTTAAAAGCCATTGTGAACAGGAATTTTTTTTTCCTTGAAGACTGTTAATTTTAGTCCCTGATCTGTAAAGGTCAATTTCTAATTCTTTTCACTGTGCAGTTTATATAACTTCTGCATTTCAAGTCTATAAAAAGCTTTTGCAGACTTTTCATACAGTAAGTAGCAATTTCTTTCATTATTGCTTGAATTTTTTTATGTAATTCCTACAGACGTTTTGATGAAATTATCAGGCTTAAAAGCTGTTAGAGCCTTTCATATGGGTGTGTGTGTTTTTTCCTCCCTGATCCATTCTCTCTGGATAATTTAAAATTAGTAAGATTAATCAGTTCAGTGATTTAAAAGGCCACACTTTAGTTGGAACAAGGTCTAAAGCAAAACCATTTTATTTTCATATTGGTATATGCCTTAAAAAGTCTTTTCAACTAGTTATCTAAAGCCGATATTTAACTGTTACTTAGTCTACTAATTTCTATCTTTTGTTAGCAGAGCTTTCCTGCCCAAATCTCCTCATTCTGTCCTGTGCTAATTGCAGCTTACATTATATAACTTGCTTTGTAAAGAAAACTCTAACTCCAAGCCTTGAAAGTTGCGTGTTTCTATTTGCTCAAACTTGATGCACTTGTCTGGAGAGGGTCATTGCAAGGAAAGCTGTGTAGGCTGTAAGAATGTCCCGGATAACAAGCTTAAACAGAACCTTTTGTTATTACTAGTATTCTCAGGCCTCCAAAATGAGGCCTTCTTTTGCTAACCGAGGACTGAAGTGGTTCATTACTGCTGTTTCCTCCTCTAGGCCAGGGCCCGGCTATTCCCACTCCTGAAGGTCTATAACTTCCTTAAAAAGGAAGAAGGAAAACATGGCCCAGAAAGGTCTTGTTAGCACTTCCTATGTGAAATTAGCAGCTTTCTAAAAGGTACAACTCCAATTACCTCACATTGTGGGGGCAGGGACCAGCCCAACAATGGGCCCAGCCTAGCAAGTGACATTCTGTCTTTCTCGAGTTACTTCCCTAATTAGGAATGAAGAAGCTCTATTCTGGTGAGTGCATCTATTTACAGTGGCCACAATGCTCTAACTTGAGCATCCTTCTCAAAGACCAATGTTAAAAAACAAGTGCTCTTTTAGCCGAGCGGGCCCTGGCAGACCGGCACATTCCTCACGGTTCCGCCCCGGGAGAAGAAGAGGGTAGCTGCTTCGGCGTTCGGGGGGATTGTTAACACTTCAGAATTCATTTTCCACAATGGCGCCCCTGCCCAGAGAGCTCTGGGAATTACAGTGGACAATAGGGAGGCATTCTTAGGAGGGACTAATGATGGAAAAAAAAAAGAAAAATATTTATTGCTTTTGACAGTTCCACAAGGGGCAAAAATCCTTGTCGTGGCTAAAGTTTCCACAGCTGTTGGGGGAAGGTGGCTTGGGGGGAGGGGTTGGGGGACTCAAGCAGGCTCCGACTCCTTTGTTAGGAGGCTGAGTGCCCAGGGCCAAGCTGTGAAATTAGAGATTAAGTTCATTAAGGTAAGAGAATTGTGTGTGGGGGCATTGTTGTTGATACAGGTGGAGTTCGGGGGCCTGGCTCCTGTGAGCCTATTTACATGTAGGTGTCGCCCCATTAAATGAGCTTAACTTGCACCACAAGTCAAAGATGTTTATTATTTGCAGGAGGGATGACCGACGATTTCCCTGGAACGTTACTTACCAGCCCCCCACCCCGAGGGTGGGCCACGGCTCCCCGCCGGGGAGCAGGTGGGAGTGAAGACAAGTACCACATAGATAGTGAGAAGACCATCCCCTGTCCTCTACCCCAGCAGCCTGGAGGAGGGAAGGAGGAAGAAAATGAGGGAGGGAAGGGCCTTCTTCCCCTTCTCCTCTATTCTTCTCCCCCCCCCCCCAAGCTATTACCTCTTCCTGGTTGGGGAGGCTGCAGGAGGAAGGCTGGCCAATGCCCTCTGACTATTGGCCTGTCCACAGTGGGAACATGTCTGTGCCCAGCAACCAGGGGCCCTAGGGCAGGTTAGCTGCCCATTCTAAAGACAATAGGACCCTTGGCTTGAAGTACCGCCTGGTGAAGAGAAATGAAAAGTCAAGGTGGTACCTCGTGACCCTGCCCTTCCCTACACAGCCCAATGCCACTGTCTCCTTGGAAATCTAGCCTGCCTAGCTTTGATTTCTTTAAAATAGCAGTAATGATCATAATAATATAAAGTTTCTCCCCTCCCACACATGCCTCTGTTCTGTACTGTGTATTTTTTTGTTTGCAAATTGAAATGTCTCCCCATTTGTCATAGGTGTTTGATAAGAAGATTTTCGCCCCTCTCCAAGAGCCAAAAAGTGCGGGAGAAGTTTCCAAGGCGGTCAGGTGTGTTTGCATACTTGATGCGCAGTCCCCCCAGAACTTGGCATCCTGCTCGGTTTGTCCATTTTATTTTTTAGGGAGTGGGGGAATTGCTGGGGTGCAGTGGAGGATCCACGCCTGTTGTGCTATTTGACTTTAGGATGCAGATGGTTGTGCCGACATCTACCAGTTCAATATGCAAAAAAATATCCAGTCCCTTCCCAGGCCCCTTGTGTTCTCACTGGGCAGGCTTTGAGGAAAGATTTCTGTGTTTACTTTTGATGGAGTCAATAATCCATCATCTCAGCTGCTTCCACTTATTTATTTTTTTCTTTCTGATGGTTAGCTCAGGACTGCAGTAAAGGTGAGAAATATGCTTGGCAGCAGATAGCCGGAGAATCAGAATACCTCCCCCCTCTAATTTGCATGATAGGATTCCTTGTTGAGCAGAAATTCACCTGCTCTCCTTACCTCTCCCTCCCTCAAGCCACCCGTCCAGGGAAAATAAATAGCTTGGTAATGATTTAGGTAAATGGAATTATTTTTTAAACATCTGATCCCTTTGAGGCATTTTGAAAAGACACTTTGGGATTTAGAGTTGATGTTGGTGTGTGAAAAACAGTTTTAATTTTAGATTGTAAAAGAATTGGTTACCTGGTAAGGTGTCCAGAATGTAAATGCAAACTTGTTTCTCCTGAATTCAGATATTATCATGATAGTACAGAGTTTTTTTCTTTTTTTGAGAATGAAATATTTATACAAGATTTTTAGTCTCTTTTAGCCCCAGATCATCCCTGCCTACCCCAATTTAATGGCAAAATGAATTGAAATGATCATGGAGCTATCTTGGTCCTTCACTTATTTTAACAGACTAATTTTGTAAAAGTTCTTATGTAATTTTTTTTTTGTAAAATTGTGCTTGTGTTCTTTAGCGGCATTTAAAATGATTCTGAAGTGAGCCAATGACATTTATCAGACTTCTCAATGGATTTTGGTGGCTTTCTGGATTTCTTTTTATTCATAAGATAAAATATTTTATTCATAAGATAAAATATTCTTTGTTTTGGAAACTCCTATATATGAGATCAGAAGTTACAAGAGCAACCAGACAAGAGTCAGAAATTAGATGAGAAATGAGGAACTCCCAAATTATTAAATAAGGTGTCCCGCTAGAGTGGACTAATGAGGAGATGAGCATTTACATTTTCTTTTAAAGAACAATGAAGTCAATCTAGGAGAGAGAGAGAGAGAGAGAGAGAGAGAGAGAGAGAGAGAGAGAGAGAGAGAGAGAGAGACTGAGTGAGTGAGTGTTTCCTAAACTGTCACATTGTGATGTTTCATAAAGCACAAAGGCCAATGAGACACAAGAATTTCATGTTCCTTTTTTGTCCCACATTATACTGGATAACATTGGCTCAAAAATCCAGGACCATCTGCAGGTTCTACAGCTAACCAAACAGTTCTAAAAACTTAATCTTGGTCTAGTGATGTGCACGTACATATAAATATCTTTCCATAGAGCTACTATCAAAAAGACACACTAGTAGAAAAAATTGTTATATCAATAACCAGGAGAGAAAATGTTACTTTTGGTTCATACTTTCCAAGAATAGTTACTTTATAGTTTCAGTCCTATTGAATTAGGATTTTAGAACTTTTAAATTTTCTTTCTTTCTTTCATCACCCCATTAATAAAAAGAAGCAGTTTCTCATTTTAGCCAAATTTTCTTAAGTTTGATGTTGCACTGAATTTAGGGCAGTGAGGTAAGTTGGTGAAACTAGAATGAGCTGCCTTCTCTCCTGCAACATTTCTCTGTTGGGAAAACATTCCAAGTGTCAGTCCTGGTTTTATTTCACTTCAGAGCCCAAACCATTCTAAGGACATTTTCCTGTCATTTACCTCGATACTATTTAGGATGGTAATCAAGAACTACCAGATAGGATTCTGGGTAACTCTTGGTGAAAACATCTTCTCTCTAGGGCACCCTTTATGTTATAAATATTTCTACTTGTCTGCACAAATATTGTTGGAAATTCTGCTGGACCTATTTTTTTTTAAAGCAGAACTTCCTGCTTTCATATAAGAAATAGTTTAAGGGTCTTTTATCATTTTGCATCTTACAACTGAATCTCATTTTGGATAGGTGATAATACATTATGGTAAACATTAGTTAAAAAAAACCCATTAGATTACTTTCTTAGCCTCTGCAGTCTGCTGTTTAATTGTAATCTCTCCCAGCTGGGAATTCACAAGTCAAGTCTTTATGGGTAAGTTATTTAACAATGATATTCATTCAGTAAATATTTACTGAGTACCAATTATGCATAAGACACTGTGGTGGCAACTGAAGGTGATATAAAATTGTATAAGACATAGTCCCTAATTTTAAGGGCCTACAATACTCAATCAGAAATAAGACACACATGAAATATATTATATTCATCAAAAACTTTAGGACATAATTGCTGATTTTAGTATTAAATTCTGGTTACAACAAACATAATTTTAGCTTTGTAAATATTAGCAGGTGCTACTGAGGATCTCTCCAGTAGTAACATCATTGGCCCAATGCATTTAGACAAAAATTGGGGGGAATAGCTTTTTCCTGCTCTTCAAGGAATGATTCTGGTGTATCCCATAGTTAAGTTTTTAAGTTTCTTCAACTTGCCTTCACACATACTTGAGTCACCTCAGCTTTGATGGAACCTAACCACACATGAGTGCATTCAGATGTCTTTGTGGAATTTTCTGTGGGACTTTTCATGTTCTTTGGCTGTTTAAATTGAGTCATGATAACCTAACGGACGTAGGCTTACTGTGGCATTTAGGGATGTTTCCTGGTGGACTTTTATGATACTGAAATGTCAGATCTAGTACCATTTAGATGCAAGATTATAAAACCAGGATTAAAACTATGTACCAAAATGCATTTCAAATTCTTAAAAGATTCAAATGAATAAGGATTTAAGATTCATAATTATTTAAAATGCTCATCCTTTTTTAATGACAAAATTTTTCCTTCAAACTAAATTCTTATTTTGATTGCTATGGAGGGCTGCAGCAGGCTTACTTCTTTGTGTGGTAGATGGAAAGGGAGCCTAAATTTGTCTAAAAGTGGGAAAAATATAAATATTCAACAGAGATATACTGAGCACCTTGTAGGTAACAGTAATAAGCGTTTATCTGAGCTGAAGAGTAGGAGTTTCATCCAAAAAAAGGAATATTTGGTATCAAATTTATAATTTCTGGAGCATCAGAGGAAGTGACTGTTGTATGTGTGAGTTGTTGGGAAGTCATTTCTTACACTAGGAAGGTGGTACCCAGAACCTGAATAGCCTGAAATTCGATGAATGCTATTTGTAGCTTTGACTATTTTGAAAATTGTGTTTTGCTGCCATTTCGGGCTCACAGATATTGTCTGGAAAAAAAAGTGATTGCAATTTACCATCAGCCTAGAACCAGCAGTTAATACACAAAATGTGTCACAAAATGAAAAAGATGATTGGAGTACCCATAGCTAATTAAAATTTTCATCCATTCTCATTTTACATGGTAGTGTTGCTGAGTATTGTGTTTTATTGTTGTTATTTTGTTTTCTAATGTTTAATAGCCATCCTTATACATAGCCCTTCACTGCATTGTTGTTAAATTAAGGGAAAGGATGCAGAAAGATTTTCAGAGCTGTCCATTGTTTGGGATGCTTATTGAAGGGTGATGAGAGGGTGAAAGATTGCTAATGATGATAGTCACCCAAAGGCTCTCTGCCTTTCCTTCCCAAGTTGTCCTCCATGCCTGATGCTCCTTTGATAGAGAACAAAATCTTCTATTCCACATGGAAAGCCAAGGTTTATAAGACAGATGCCCTTAGGAGAGGGGATACATTAATTTATGTAAAAAAAAAAAGAGTAAAAATCATCAAAGTAGAAACGACTGATTTCAGTGGTATTCTGGAGAGGATATTTTGGTGGGAGGAAACATGGAACCAACATGATAGCCAGAGGAATGGATATGGAGGTAGAGAATAGGATTAAGGAGTAGGGAAGACAAAACTCCTGAAGACACAATTTTGCCTGAATTTTGCCTGAATTTTACGGTCATGTAGTACACTTGAACTTGAGCTTTGAACCTTTCCTTAAGAGGGGATATGGAAAGAGTTCTAGATTCATAGCTAGATGATCTGGGTCCAAATCCTGGCTATACTGCTTGTTCTCTATGTGACTTTCAGCTAGTCATTTAACATATCTGGACCTCAGTTTCCTCATCTGGAAGATGGAGATATTAGATGATCTTTAAAGTCATTTCCAACTTGAAAATCCTCTATTTCCTGATCTTTTCTCACTATTCCTGCCCTCCTAGAAGGAATCCAAGGAAGTTTTAGAGAAGAATAAGGATAACAGTCAGCTACAATGTTGGTAGACATACTCAAATAATAAAGCAATTCTGTGAGCCCATCCATGTGTATATTCACATCAGTGATGCTGAATGCAATCTCTGCATGCCTGCTTCTTCTGGGCAACTCCCATCTATGTCATCCTTTGCTAGGGATGAGGGAGGCTACTGAATGTACTAGGGCCATTCCTTGTTTTCTCTTGACATTTTGAGAGTAGCAGTGGAACACACCAGCTCAACATTAATTTGTTGAGGGAAGACATGGTGCAGTGGAAAGAGCCCTAGATTTGGAGTTGGTGACCCAAAGTTTCAATCTTGGTTATGCTTCTTATGACTGATAGGACTTTGGCAAGTCGCTGAATCTCTCTGAGCTTCCATTTCCTTATCTGTAAAATGGAAGGTAGGATTAGATGAACCTCCAGAGTAACTTCTAGCTCTAAATCCGTGATCCTTTGATACAGTCTCAGTCTCACCATATGACCCGTCTATCACACTTTTCACTTATGTATTTCTTTGGTAATGATCTTTACTCTAGTTCTTCATAATTCCTTCTTTCTAATGTGCTATAGCCTATTCACCCCCATCATGTGACTCTCTGTTGCCTTCTGGGTTTTAATCATTTTCAAGGCTTTGGAGACAGTAGTGTTCTAAGACTCTCAGACATATAAACATGGCAGATATAAAGTTAAGAAATATGGACAAATCCTAGGGGAAGGCAAGCTTTCCCAGATTCCCTCTACCTAGGGAAAGAGATCAGCCTGCAGGCTTTGGGATGTGTGGATGTGAAATGTGTAACTGCAGTTCGTGTTCCTCTTCTTGTTTGGAATTAGTGCCAGAGCTGTAGAAAATACATGTGGGTTTTTAATGTCTAAAATGGCTACTATTAAGTGGAGACAACCATCTTAGGCTAGCTGCAACCTTGCTAGCATTGCCCAGCCTTTACCCATAGATATCACAGTTGACTAAAGTATTAAAATCTTAACTTATTTTGGTTTCTTCTAAGTCCTAGTTATTAAACTAATATTTGTTTACACGGTAAACCTGATTCAAACACACTCATTACATATATATCTATATGTCTTTATCTATATCTATATACACACACACATATGTATATACACACATACACACATATGTATAGAGGCAACATGGCTAATATATATGTTGCGTATGAATATGTACCTGTGTATATATGTATGCACACAGTTGTACATATAAATACACATATGCATTATATACATTTATATGATAGATATATATGTATATAATATATTACATGTTATAATACCTATTAGATAATGCATATATTAATACATGAATCATATATAACTGTGTATGTATATACATGGGTACATATGTACATATTGTATTACAAATAATGTACATACATATAATGTATACACATGTTAACCATATTTTCTGTATAAACTAGTACAGGTCTGGTAACACATATGTTAACCATATCTAAGAATGAAATTGTGTACATATGTACACACATATTACATGTGTATATTATATATGGAAAGAGAGAGAGAGACAAAGAGAGAGAGAGAGAGAGAGAGAGAGAAACAGAAAGAGAAAGAGAGAGAGAAACAGATTGATGTCCAGCCTCACAAATAGGTAGGGAAGATGGATGCCCATCTTCAATCCTCTTTATGCTTCACTCTTTCTCTATCATGCCATAGAAGCCTCTTCACTCTGGAAGTTCACTTCACCCCTGGATTTCACACATTGGAAGTATCATCACTCCTGTGGCCTTGTCTGATTCTCTCAAAACCATCATTTTATTATTTTTTTCTTTTTTTTTTCAGAACCATCATTTCAATAAGGACTCCTAGACCATTAATTTTTTCCTTAATCTTCAGGCTTCAATGCTGACTCTTGGTACCTTTACCTCCCATCTCCCTTTTTCAACTTCAATATGTCATCTTTCTCAACTAGTACCCATTAGAATATAAATTCCTTGAGGAAAGGGACTCTTTTTATTTCTACCTGTATTTATATTTCCAGTACTCAGCACAATTCCTGGTATATAGTAAACCCTGAATAAAGGTTTACTGACTTATGGTATGATTCAGGAGCATGGGGAAGGTGACACAGGCCCCTAAATATCTCATGGCTAGCCTATAGTATATGGGAGCTTTCTTATTAGAGTAGAAGTCCCATAAAGGCAAAGACCATCTTTGTATTAGTTATCTTTGTATCTCTTCCCCTAGTATATACCACAGTGCTGTGCATGTAGTAGACATCTTAGTAACTGTTTTCTGAATTTAATTGAATTCTTTTCTTTGGCTTTTAATTAATTACCCTTTTAAAATAATTATCTAAATTTCTAAAGCTCTTTTGTTCTTATATCACCTTCATTTTTGAATATATCCATCCCTCTTGTCTCCCCTACCCAGCAAACCATCCCTTGTAACAAAGAATAAAAAAAAGAAAAGGGAGAAAAAGCAGTTCAGTTAAACTCATTAACATATCAGTCAAGTCTTATAGTGTGTTTATTGCCATGCCTCCCCTTCCTCCAGTCTTTCAGCTCTTCATTTTCTCCTCTCTATGGCCAAATTTCATCAGTGTAACTATGTAAAATTCAGTTTTATTCTTTTTCTTAGTTCTTTCCGTTACATTGTCATTATTTTGTTTTCTAGGTTCTGCTTGTTCATTCTGCATCACTTCATGTAAGTGTTCCCATGGTTCTCTGAATCCTTCTTATTCATCATGTTGTAGAGCACAGTAATAATTCATTATGTTTATGCGCAATAGTTTGTTTAGCCATTCCTTAGGCAATGAGCATCTACTTTGTTTCCAGTTCTTAGCTATCACAACCTCCTTGGTGATATGCTTAGTAGAGGGATCTGGGTTAAAGGATATAACAAATTTAGTTACTTCAAAAAAACCTGTAATTACAGTTTGCTTTCCAGAATGGTTAGACATATTCACTACAAGCAATTTGTTAGTGTGCCTGGCCTGATGTTGTTTCCATCTTTTATTATATTTTTAAATTTGCAAGGCATGAAATAAAATCTCAAAGTTGTTTTCATTTGCATTTATCTTATTATTAATTTGATAATTAAGAGATCATTGGTAACTTTGGGAGAGCAGTTGAATGAGGAGGTCATAAGCCAGATTATAGGTAGATATGAAAGTGAGAAGAAAGGTAATGGAGGCATTTGTCATAGATAGCTTTCTCAAGTAGTTTAGACACAAAAGGAAGGAAAAAGATGGGATGATAGTGGGAATGGATGGATCAAGTTGGGGTTTTTTGAGGATGAGAGATACAGGCATGTTTGTAGGCAATAGGGAAATAGCCAGTAGACAGACAGAGAGAGATTAAATATAAGAGAGTAATGATTATAGAGGGAACAATCTGTTGAAGAAGACAGAATGCAATGGGACCACTTGTGCATGTGTAGGGGTAAGTATTGTTAAGGAGAAGGGCTACCTCTTCAAATGAGGCAGCAGTAAAGGAAGAGGTAGTGGTAGAAGGCATTTGGGTGATATGAGAGGAGAGGAGAAGAAGGAGATAGTGAGTTAAATTAGGGTGGTGTAAAAGACTTGCCTTGCCAAAACAAAACCCCACTTGAAAGTATGTAACATAAACTTTTGGTGGATTCACTGATCATGGTTTCATGGTTTTCTTCAGCTTTGTTCAGTAGTGCATGAATAGGAAGCAATGGATGATGCAAATAATCTGTGACTGAGGCTTGGCAGGGCAGGATTAGGGGGAAAGGGACTCGAGAAGCGTACAGTGTCAAATTGAATTGGTTCACCAAGGATACAAAATGGAGAAGGGAGGAGACTGTAGCTAGTTCACAGGTGATGGCCTGAGAAAGAACTCAAAGGTCGAAGCATTAGAGATCATGATGGGCAAAGGACAGGGTTTTGGGTTGCAAGTTAGAGGAAGAGGTAGAATAATATCAGATTATGATCAGATAAGGACAGTTCAGAGTTTATAAATACGAAAGCATTACATTTGTACGTGATGGCAAGATTAGAGGTATCTTTATAGCTGAGGTAGGATGGAGCCAGTCAGGTGAAAGACTAAGTTGAGGAACTGTAAGATTCCTATAAGCATTTGACGGATTAGCAACCTGTATATTGAATTCCCCTAGAATAAAGGCAGAGATTGATGTGGGGAGAAAGACTGTGAGCCAGGCATTAAACTAACTGAGAAAAGAAGGGGAGTGTCCTAGAAATAGGTAGTTAACAGCTACCAGAATTTAATATTTCATATAGTTATTTATAATCCATAGTTCTTCTTTTCAGAAGTGTTTGTTCATATCATTTGACCATTTAGCCACAGGAGAATTATTTTTGATCATATATACTTGTGATATGTTTCTTGAGACCATTGTGATATGTGGTATAAAATGCTTGTTTAAGACTAATTTTTTTCCAAGTTACTTCCAATTTTCTAATTTTGTTCTTATCATGTGAAGAGTTTTTCCCCAAATAATTTAAGTTCTTTAATTTATCAAAGAAAGTGGTATTGAATTCCATTTTTTCCTGATGTTTTCTTATCTAATCTGTTTCCTTAATCTACCTTTCTATTTTTAAACCAATACCAAAGAGTTTTGATGATTGATGTTTTATTATATAATTTGAGTCCTGAAATGCTATTTCCTCTTCATTTCTCCTTTTTCATTATTAGCCTAAAAATTCTAGAATTTTTATTGCTACAAAAGAATTTTGTTATTATTATCGTCAGATCATAGAGTAAGAGACAAAAAGAACATTAGAGGTTATTAAGTACAGATCTCTTATTTTGTAGCTGAAAGAAACTGAGACCCAGAGATCTTAAGTAACTTGTCTTGGGTCACACGTTAAGTGTGTGGGTGTTAATTAAGACTTCAGAGGTCTTCCTGACTCCAAGTTCAGGTAATATCCACATTAACATGAGGCCTCTTATCCATTTTTATGAAGCTTACTGGTATGGTTCTAGATCTGTAAATTAATTTAGGTAATGCTATCATCTGTTATTCTATTGATGTGATCCAACCATGAGCATTGACTATCCTCTCTATTATTTAAATGTTCTTTGTTTCTTTAAAGAATGTTCTGTAACTATATCTATATAAAGTGTGAGTGTGTCTTGACAGATTGACTTCCAAATATTTTCTGCATTGTAGTTATTTTGAATGGGATTTCCCTTTCTGTTTTTCCATTTTTTGTATTGCTATATAAAAATGCTGCTGATTTTTGTGTGCTTTTTTGGGTATCTTGCTACTTTACAGGAGCTATTCATTATCTGAATTAGTTTGTTTACTAATTCTTTGGAGCTTTCTAAGTAAATCTTTGTAACATCAGCAAGCAGAAATAGTTCTTTCTCCTTTTTGTCTTGCCTTTCATTTTTTTCTTCTCAGTTGATTACTATGCCTAACATTTCTAGAACTATGTCAAATAATAGTGGAAAAGGGGGCATCCTTGCTTTACTCATATTTATTGGAAAAGTTTCTAGTATTTCTCTATTGCAAATAATTATAGAGAATTGGTATAGAGAAGTGCTTTTTATCTTTGGAAATAATGGCCTTTCTATATCTATACTTTTAGATTTTTTTTTGGCATAAATGAATGTTGTGATTTGTGAAAGCCTTTTTTTCTGTATTTGTTGATATAATCTTCATGTGGCTTAGGGGTATATTTAATTTTAGTTTTATTAACTATGCTAATTATTTACCTAATGTTGAACCATCCTTGCATCCTTGGTATAAATCCAACTTCATAATAGCAGATAATTTTCTGTATGTATTGCTATGTTCTCTTTGTTAGAATTTTACTTAATATTTTTATATAAAAATTCATTAGTGATCTTGGTCTTTATTTCTTTTTCTTTAATTTATCCTGTGGTTTAATTACAGGATTATATTTGTCTCATAAAAGGAATGTGATAGAGTATTTTTCTCAGTTTTTTGAGAGTAACTTACATAAACAGTAATTACTCTTTAAACAGTAATTAGTCTTTAAACATTTGATAGAATTTACCTAGGAATCTATCTGCACCATGTCTTTTTTTTCCTTCTGTAGTTTCTTTACATACAGTGAATTTAACCTTTTCCAAGGTTCTCTTTTGAAATACTAATGTCATTGGAGAGAGCGAAAACTGAGCAAGAAAACTATAGACCAGTTTCCCTAATGAATATTGATGCAAAAATTTTAAATGAAATACTAGTAAGGAGATTACAGCAATATATCACAAAGACCAGGTTGGATTTATACCAGAAATGCAAGATTGGTTTAATATTATGAAAATTATTAGCATAATTGACCATATCAATAACAAAAAAAATCATGTAATTACATCAATGGATGCAGAAAAAGCTTTTGACAAATTACAACACTCATTCCTATTAAAAACACTAGAAGGCATAAGAAAAAATTGAGCTTTTTCTTCAAACAATAAGAAGTAACTATCTCTACATTACCTGTAATGAGGATAAGCTTCGATACTTCCCAATAAGATCAGGGTGAAGCAAGGATGTCCATTATCACCGTCATTAATCAGCATTGTACTAGAAATTCTAGTTATAGCAATAAGACGAGAAAAGGAAATTGAAGGAGTAAGCATAGGTAACAAGGAAACCAAACTATCACTTTTTGCAGATAATATGATGTTGTGCTTAGAGAACTCTAGAGAATTAACCAAAAAACTAATTGAAATAATTAACGATTTTAGCAAAGTTTCAGGATATAAAATAACCTCCCATAAGTCATCAACATTTCTACATATTACCAACAAAATCACTTGCATGTCATGGAATCATTTTCCTGATGTCATGGTCCTCTTTGAGAACAAAGGTCAACAACAACTGGGGACCAACTGGAACTGGGCTGCTGAGCAACACAGCTCTTCCTTCCTTTCTTTTTCCTCTGGGGTATTATACCTTCACCTGCTGGTGCTCTGCCCAAAGGAATGTAAATTTTGATTTCTGAACCATCTTTTTCTTAAGGACCACACCTTAAACCCAGATCACTCTGGCTCTCATTGATTGGCCAATAACAAGTCCCAGGCCAAGCCCCACTTAGGCACCGAATGGGCATTACCTCAGTCAAACTGAGACTTGTTAAAGACCTTAGCTTAAAAAGGCCAAAGTCTCTTATTGCATCCAGGGCCAGCTATCACCAGTCATTCTGATGGACTCAGACAGCTCTAGAAGAGGAAATGAGGTTGGCCCTCCCTCACAAATCAATTCATTTGCATGTCATGGCATCACTTTCCTGATGTCACGGTCATCTTTGAGAATGAAGGACAAACAACAACAACAAATCTAATAGGAAGAAAATTCCATTTAAATAACAGCAGATTGTATAAAGTACTTGGGAATCTACCTGCCAAGACACATACGGGGTCTATATGAACACAATTACAAAGCACTCTTCATACAAATAAAGACAAATCTAAGCAATTATAAAAATGATAATTGCTCATTGGTAGGCTGGGCCAATATAATAAAAATAACAATACTACTTAATTTACTTATTCAGTGCTTTACCGATCATGCTATCAAAGAATTATTTAATAGAGCTAGAAAAAAAAATAACAAAATTCACCTGGAAGAACAAAAAGTCCAGAATATCGAGGGAATCAATGAAAAAAAAATGTGAAAGAAGTCAGCCTAGAAGAACCACAAAGTGGTAATCATCAAAAGAATTTGATACTAGATAAGAAATAGACTGTTTGATCAATGGAATAGATTAGGTACATGATACACAGAAGCAAATGACCACAGTAGTCTAGTGTTTGATAAACTCAAAGATTCCAGTTACTGGGGCAAGAACTGACTATTTGGCAAAAACTGCTGAGACAACTGGAAAGTAGTCTGGCAGAAACTAGGCATAGACCAAAATCTCACACCATATACCAAGATAAGCTCTAAATGGGCATGTGATTTATATATAAAGGATGATGTCATAAGCAAATTAGGGGAGCATGGAAAAAAATTACCTGACAGGTCTATGAATAGGGGAAGACTTCATTACTAAATAAGGGAGAGAGTGGATTATGGGAGGTAAAATGGATAATTTTTATTGCATGAAATTAAAAAGGTTTTGCACAAATAAAACTGATGTAGCCAAAAAAAGGAAACTGGGTTGGAAAGGATTTTATAGCAAATTAATAAAGGTCTTATTTCTCAAATACATAGGGAAATGAGCCAAATTTATTTTAAAAAAATAAGAACCATTTTCTAACTGATAAATGGTCAAAGGATATGAACAGGCAGTTTTCAGAAGAAGACATCAAAGCCATCAAGAATCTTATGAAAAAAATGATCTAAAATAGGGGCAGCTAGGTGGCACAGTGGACAGAGCTCTGGCTGTGGATTCAAGAGGACCTGAGTTCAAGTTCAGCCTCAGACACTTGACGCTTACTAGCTATGAGACCCTAGGCAAGTCAATTAACTCTGATTGCCTCACCAAAAAAAAAAAAGGCTAAATCATTAACTTCAAAAAATGCAAATCAAAACAACTCGGAGGTATCACCTTATATTCATCAGATTGACTGAGATGACAGAAAAGGAAAATGACAAATGCTAGAGGGGATATCAGAAAATAGGTACACTAGTGCATTGTTGATAGAGTTTTGAACTAGTCTAAATATTCTGGAAAACAATTTGAAACTATGTCTAAAGGGCAATAAAACTGTGCATACCCTTTGACCCAGAAATACTGCTACTAAGTCTATACTATAAAGAGATCAAAGAAAAAGGAAAAGGACACATGTGCAAAGATATTTTTGTGGTGGCAAAGAATTGGAAATGGGGGAGGTACCCATCAATTGGGAAATGGCTGAACAAGTTATGGTATATGCCTGTGATGGAATACTATTGTGCTGTAAGAAGTGATGAAGAGGATGATTTTAAAAAAACAACCTGGGAAGACTTATATGAACCGATGCAAAGAGAAGTGAGCTGAACCAAGAGAACACTGTAAACAGTAACAGCAATAGTGTAACAATTATCAACTGTGAAAGACTTGCAGCTCTGATCAATACAATGATCCACAACAATTCTAAAGGATTTATGATGAAAAATGCTATCCACTTTCCGAGAGATAATTGATGAATTCTGACTGCAGATGGAAGCATATTTTTTCTATCTTTATTTTCCTTGCTTCCTTTTATTCACAATATGGCTAATGAAGAAGTGTTTTGCATGATTTCATATGTAAAATGGGTATCATATTTCTTGCTTTTGCAATGATTGAAAAAAAGTTGGAGGGAGAGAATTTGGAATTGAAAATAAAAATTAGAAATAAAAAATAATGAAATGCAAATTCCTCTGAGATGGGTAACAAGAGTCATTCCCCAATACATTCATAATAAGAAGATATGAATAGACTGTTTTCAAAAGAAGAAATGAATCCTAGAATTCTCTGAAATCCTTAATCAGAGGAAAATAATCGCTAGTAATATAAGAAAGGCAAATCAAAATAGTTCTGGGCTATTGCTAACAATCTTCTATAAGATGGCAGTTAGGTAGTGTAGCACTAGACTTGGAGTCATGAAGGCCTGAGTTTGAATTCTGGTTCAGACACTTAGTAGCTATCTGACCCTGGGAAAATCACTTAACCACTGGCAGACTCAGTTTCTGCATCTGTAAAATAAGTATAATAAAAGCACCTGCCCCATAGGATTGTGGTGAGGTTCAAATGAAATACCATAGGTAAGGTAAGGTAAAATGCTTTGCCAACCTTAAAATACTCTACAAATGTTAGTCATCATCTCATCACCATTATATTTTAACTCCTTATCTTAAATTTCTCCCTTCGCCAGTCTAATCTCCATACTGCCACCAAAGGGATTTCCTAACATGAAAGTATGACCATGTAACCCTCATAACCACCACCACTCAGTAAACAACAGTGACTATCTAGTAGCTCTAGCATCAAATATAAACTATCATTTAAAAGCATTAGCAACCTGGCCCTTTCCTACTTTTCCAGTTTTCTCACACTTTACTCCCTACACACATTCTGTGATGAAGTCATGGCAGTCTTCTTGCTGTTCTACACACGTGGTATTCCCTCTCCCATTAATATACCTTTACAATAACTGTCTTCCACACCTAGAATGTACTTCCTCCTAAACTTTTACCTCTTGGACTCTCTGGTTTCCTTCAAGACTCAACATCATTTTCTACAGGAATCCTTTCCAGATGCCCTTAGCTGTTAAGATGCTCCCTCCTAAAACTCTGTGTGTGTGTGTATGTATGTATACACACATGTGTGTATATATGTATGTGTATGTGTGTATGTATACACATATATGTATGTATATGTATATATACACATATATATCTTATATGTAGTTATGTAAATACATGTTGTCTTACCATTAGAAGCTTCTTGAGCTCAGGATCTATTTTACACTTGTCTTTGCATCCCTGGCGGTTACCTCAGTGCCTGACATGTTTATTGATAGATGCATTGATCTTTGAGGTTTCATCTCACACCTATCAGATTGGCAAAGATGCCAAAAGAAGGTAAATGTTTGAAGGACAGTGGGAGAACAAGCACACTAATGCACTTGTGAATTTGTTCAACCATTCTCGGAAAATTTTGAAATTATAATTTTAAAAGTCACTAACCTACACAAGCCATTAGATAAAGCAATGACACTATTGTGCACCTACCCCAAGAAAGTCTAAGACAGAGAGTAAGATCCCATATAGACAGAAATGTTTATGGCAGTGTGGTGTAGAACCAGAAGGGCCTGGGTTCAAGTCCTGCCTTGGACAAATGCTGGTCGTGTGATCCTAGGTAAGTCACTTTAAACACCCAGTACTCTATACTACTATCTAGGAATATAAGTTTTAGAGAAGGTGCCAGCCTGCATTGGAAGAGGGGGCTTCCTCATCCATGTATTCTCTACACCACAGATCAAGTCCTTTTATTTAGAGTCCCCTTTATTTTATAATAGAAAAGGACTGAAGGAAAGATGGTACCCATCATTTGTGGAATAGCTGAACAATTGTGGTATAGAAATATAAGGGAATATTATTGTACCACAACAATTGACAAATATGAAGAGTTTGAATGAACTTGGGAAGACTTGTATGGACTGAAGTAGAGTGAAGGAAACAATTAGGAGAATAATGCCTATGCTGCTCACAAAAAAACAACAGTGAAAGACTTCAGAACTTTGATTACAGTAACCAGTAATGGTAAAATATGCCTCCCACCTCTTATCTGAGAGGTGGTAGGCTACAGGTGTGAAATAGAGCATACCTTTTTTGTTTGGTTGGTTGGTTTTTTTGGCAGCAGAGTGATACTTTTAATTTCTTTGCTTTCTCTTGAAGAATGTTGGTCACCTCTCTGTACCTCACTTCCCCCCACCCCGCAAAAATGAATCAGTATCTGAAAAGAGTCCGTTTGTGCTTAAAATTCTGCAGAGATTGCTTCTGGTTGATGCTTATCTTAATTTCACTGGTTTCCTTTGTAATGTGTATACTTTATTTTATGCATGTAACAACGCTATTCTGAGAAAGTTCCCACAGGCTTCCCCAGCCTTCCCCAAAGGGACAAGACACAAAAAACGTTAAGCCTCCTTGGATTAGATGATCTCTAATATTGCTTTCAGCTGTACCATTAATTGATTCTGGGGAACTCTGTGAAAATTCCTCCTTATTGGCAAGTCTCAAATACTTAAAGATAATTGCACAAACTTTTATGGAAGTTCTTCTGGAACTGACAATTATTGAAACCTTTTGGTTCCTACTCAGATCCATTAAACACATTTTAGAGGCCCTTCTCAACTATTGGTCAACCAGATCAAAGATGGAATGTTTGATAGAAATGGTTTCTGGCCTCCTCTGATCCTTAGTACCGTCTGTGGCACAGTGATGAGGACCAAGGGGTGAGGAGCCAGCTGCCTCTGGCTGGTGGGTCCTACCCAGACCTCTGAGGGTAAAGGGACTTTGGGGGCAGGGAAAGCAGTGTCCTTGCCATGCTTATCAAATGCTGGGGGCTTAAATTGGGCTTTGCTGGAAGGAGCCAAGGAGGAAATAAGAATCTTTCTTGCGTTTGATGTTTACTCACTTGGTTATCCTCCGAAGTACTGAATTATAACACCCCCTGCTGCTCTTCTAACTCACCTAATTTAATCTTGCCAGGATGCAATTACTTGTGTGTCTGATGATTTTGGGATTTTTAAAACATTGGCTTTTCAGGCTTATAAGCAGCTGTGCTGATGAAAAGCCACCAAGTTGAGGGGGAGAGAAGGCAGAGGGTGTTGTGAAGAGAGTAATTGTGAACTAGAGCCATTGAGAGAGGTAAAGGAAGGCATGGTCTGAGGGGGAAAAAAAAAGTAGCTCAAAAGCATTTTTAGAAATTTCCAGACCCTTTAAACAATCGTGGAAGGGAAGGAGGAATAGGGATATCACATGATTCATTTTAAATTCAAGTGTAGTTGTGGAGATGCTGACTTTTGAGCATGGCTGTCCAGTATGTCCCTTGCCCCTTCTATGGGATCTGATTTTCTTGTTGGTAAAATGGGGGGAATAATCTTTGCCTATCCCTACCTCCTGGGGGTGGATAAATGAAACCAAGGATGGGAAGAGCACTGTGATTATTCAAGTACACATCCATGAAATTCAAAATACACATCCATGAAAAGGTAGGGGGTAAAATGGGGGGGAGGGAGGCCCTCTCTGCTGAAGAGTTGTTTATCTTAATTGGCAGTTAACAGCTAAGTGGGCCCTTTCTGAAATGTTTGCTTGGGAACCAGCATTTATGTTGATACCACTCTAGTTTGGGCTGCTTTTTGGAAGCTTTGTCTCCCATCTGGGATAGAAAATGGAATTTCCCTTGCAATTCTGTGAGATCACTGATGATTAAGCCTAATACCTCCTGACAGAAAGGACTGCTCTGTCATAGGACTCAGGGTACAGAATGAGACATGCTTTTTGGGCATGGCCAATGAGGGAATTTGTTTTGCTTGACTGCATATTTTTTTATATGGGCTTTGTTTGTCTTTTTTTTTTCCTTTCCAATACAGTGGGTAGGAAGGGGAAAAGAAAAAAAATTAATTTTTTGTTAACTGAAAAAAAACCTCCAATTTTTAAACAAAAGTTTTAAGAGATCCCAACTTATACCTATTGCCAATCAAGATCTTCCCTTGAGAGAGATTCTTAAGTTGGAGAAACACATTTACCCAACTTAAAGGCAATTTCTTTGGGCTATGTCTCAGGGAATTCGTTGTCTTTGATTTCACCTCAAAATCCAGTAATTTTCAAAAGTATAGGACTGTGGCTAAAACATAATACAGAAAACTCTGAAACTCAGTATCACCTGGACAGGCCTCAGTGATGTAGAGAAACCACAGATAGACTTTCCACTGATGAAATTGCTCCCAAGCCCCAGTGTGTGACTAAAAAAAATAATCATTTTGCTAGCAGGAGTTAATTAGAGGAGGGGCTCAGGTTATTTCATCTTGAGGTCACGATCAATTATCAGATTATATAAAAGGACTGACACATCAGGTTCTCCTCCAACCATCCAATAAACAAGGAGGTGTAAGGAGTGATGAAGAGGGGGTTGGACCAAGAGGTGATGACTGTGCGGGCCTAAAACCAGTACACTAGGGGAAAAGGCAGAGAGGTCTACTTAGAAGTGCCTGCATCCTTTTAAAGCCAGAACTTAAACCATCCTGAAAACTATTTGTGAAAAAGCTGGAAACAAAATGCATGCCTGAATTTTGGGGAATAGCTGGAAAAATTATGGTTTATAGACGCAATGCAAATGCAATAGACTACTGCCAAATTTTAAAAAATGGCAAGTAGAATTCAGAAAGACTTTGGAAAACTTTTGTGAAGTGATGCAAAACAAAGAAGGAAGAGCCCAAAGAATAATAGAGACAGTGAGTACAATAATGATAATAAAACCAAAATGGAGAGAAAATAAACTTCCGACCGAATGCTAGAGTTGATGTTAGTAACCTACCATGCTGTGGAAGGACCCATTTCTCCTTGTTAACAATTGGCCAATTCATCACTTAGGGGCATGGGGGAAGATCTGTGTTTTGTAAATTGGTTTGATTGTTTGTTATGTCCAAACAAATTGCATCAATTAAAAAAAAAATAAATGCTATTAACATTGTCCTGAGTTCAGCCCATGGTTCTTATGGAGGACACCAAAGGATAGTTTAGGAAAAGTCATTGTTGCTTTCCACATCAGTCTCAGAAATTTACCTAAAACATCCCTGGTTTTCCTTAATGGCCTCAAAAGAAACCAGGCAATATGGCTAAGTAAAATTTTGTAGTGCTCACATCTCCTTTTCCTTTATTTGGCAGTTGGTTTTCATACCAGCAGATTGTAGATGACTCACAGGGTAATAGAAAGATGGACAGTGAGCAGTGAGGGGAAAAGGGAGCAATCATTAAGTGCCTACTATGTGCTAAGCACTTTGCAAATGCTATCTCACTTTATCTTCACAGCAACCCTGTGAGGTAGGTGCTGTTATTATTCTCATTATACAGTTGAGAAAACTGAGGCAGACAAAGGTTAAATCTTGCCCAGGGTCACACAGCTAGTAAGAATCTGAAGTTGAATTTGAACTTAGGTCTTCTGATTCCAGGCCTTGCTCTCTACCCATTGTACTACCTAGCTGCCTCTGGTTCCATGTACAGTGTGATATGTTACCAGTGATGACGTGTTCTCAAGAAATGAGGTAAAAGCTTTGATCCAGTGAGTCTATGCTCATTGAAGAAGGTGTGTGAGAAATAAAAGATGGAGATAGCCTTAAAACATTAGAAAACCTAGGGGAAGGCTTCCAGTATATTCGGTAAGTCCTCTTTGGGGGACTTATGGAACGTCAAGGACAAGTGTCACACAGAGTGAGAGATTGTAAATGGGATAACCATACCAATAAGCTTGTGGAGCCATCAAGCTAACATAAGGGAGGGCATTATTTCGTAGATTTCTTGTAGTCGGTGTCAGTTACATGCTTTGCCTGGTAATAGGAACAGGAAAAGATGGTGGTATTATTGAGAGGGTCTGTCCAGTTTGCCAGACTCAAGGATACTATTTCAAGTATCCCCAGCAGTTAAAAAAAAGAAAAAAAAGAATAACCACAGAATCCTATTATGGATGACATGGAAGGACAGGTAGAGGCCCAGTTGTGGAATCATGTACTACTCTCTAGCTCAAGCTCCCATTTCCAGTTCCCCCTTAGCCTGGGCCTCACCTCCCACTTCTTGCTTTCAGCCTGTTGTCTCAATGTGATGGTGGCCAGAGGGGAGCCACTCACGCTGGCTCCCTTGTATAATCTTATAATTGGCTATAATTCACGTATGAAATATTTAAAGACCCCTCTCCTCACTAACCCTACTTAAGGAATGATCATTTCTCCAAGTCCAGACTTTTGGCTTGAGTTCTGCTTTGCAGATATCTGAAGGTATTCTCAAAGCTAAAGGTCTATATTTTAAAAAGTACTACTTTTTAGAGTTTTTTAAATTAATCATATATGCATATAATTTTATCTAGTCAAAAGTGCTATATCAATATGTAAATATCACTCTGTAATTTCAGAATTCCCTCCACCAATTAAAATCAAAGTTTTCAAACTGTCTGTAATGGAGTAGATATTCAGAGAGTGAAGTGACTTAATGGTCACTTAGCTGGGAAGTATTAGAGACAAAATCTGAACCCAGATCTTCCTGACTTCATGTCTAACACTCTACATCAAAGGTGAAGCTGCTAAAAACAATGATAAATGAATTATGTATTATATAACATTGATGTCTCTTGAGTGAAAGATCTAATTCAACTCTAAGTCCATTGACTTAGATAATAGGCCCATCTCATATGTGGTACATGCAAACTCTGTATGGCCAGATGAGAAACTTGTAATGAATTTTGGGTGTTGTGCTCTTTGGGTTGGTATGCATTTCTTAGGTGTAAAATTACAGCAATGCCTCATGTTGCCATATAAACAGCACAAGGAGTATGTTTGGAGGTAAGAGGGCTAGGGGTGGGGGTAGAAAGGGGAGATGGTAGTGAGACTGATAGTTTTTCACTATGATCTAAGACCACATGATCTAGGTTGGAGCAACTGGAAATCCAAAGCCCTTCTCCACTGAACTGGCCTCTATAAAACCTGCTTCTATTTAAGGCTATAGTAAAAGGAATAGGGAGAAAACTTCTCTGAATGGTGGGGTAGGAGGGAAAAAAGCAGAGAATAAATGTGTCTGGAGAAGCTAATGGGGAAGGCCAGATCTTAAAGTCTTAGAGTTTTCAGATGAAGAAATCAAATCTATAGTCATATGAAAAAAATGCTCTAAATCACTACTGATTAGAGAAATGCTAATTAAAACAACTCTGAGCTACCATTTCACACGTATTGGATTGGTCAGTGTGACAGAAAAGGAAAATGACAAATGTTGGAGGAGATGTTGGAAAACTGGGACACTAATGCACTCTTTATGGAGTTGTGAATTGATCCAACCATTCTGGAGGGCAATTTGGAACTATGTTCAAATGGTTGTAAATCTATGCATGCCCTTTGACCCAGCAATACCACTACTAGATCTGTATCCCAAAGATATTTTTTTTAAAAGGAAAAGGACCTATTTGTACAAAACTATTTACAGAAGCTCTTTTTATGGTGGCAAAGAATTGAAAATTAAGGGGATGTCCATCAATTGGGGAATAGATGAACAAGTTGTATTATATGGCTATAATGGGATACTCTCGTGTCATAAGAAATGATGAGCAGGATGATATCAGAAAAACCTAGAAACACTTACATGAACTGATGCTGAGTGAAGTGAGCAGAACCAGAACTCTGCATACAGTAATAGCAATATTGTATAATGACCAACTATGAATGACTCAGCTGTTCTCAGCAAGACAATGTCCCAAGACAATTCCAAAGGACTCATGATGAAAAATGCTGTCTCTAGAGAAAGAACTGAAGGAGTTTGAATGCAGATCCAAGTATACTGCTTTTTCACTTTATTTTCTAAATGTTTTTTTGGTCTGTGTTTTCTTTTACAACACGACCAATAAAATATGTTTCATGATTGCACATATATAACCTACATCAAATTGCTTACCATTTCAGAAAGGGAAGAGATGAAAGAGGGAAGCAGAAAATTTGAAACCCAAATTTTCGAAAAAATGAATGTTTAAAATTGTCTTTACATGTAGTTGGGGAAAAAATAAAGTGTTATTTTAAATAAATTTAAAATGTTTTACATGCAATTGGGAAAAAGTAAAATGTTATTAAAAAATAACAAAGTCTTAGAGGCTCAGACCCACAGAGCGGGTTATCTCTGGCAACAAGAGAAGAAGACTAGAGTCTCATAGGCATTTGCCTTTTGAAGTCATTCATATTTTACTTCCTTCATGCATAATGTTGGGGCCTTGTGCATCAAGCTGTTCTGCTTTCATATCATCTGTACCCTCAAAGCAAACCTTACTCAGAACTTACCCAGAACAGAAGGTGTGAAGGGTTGTGGTAGTCTTGGTCAGCTCTTCAGGCAGGCATGATCTCCCTGAAATTGGTCCAGCTTTCCTAAATTTCCACACTTCCATAATCACTGAAGTCCAACTTTCCAAGTCTCTGAAACTCCTTGACACACTAATGTCAGGGATCCATCACATCCGATTCTTAATTACCTCCTCTCTCTTTGGACATGGCCACCAGATCAAGATGCTGAATTTGGCATCCTCTACTCCTCTTTTCCCTTTTTACAATTACCGTGCACTATACCACAGAAGATAAGTAGCATTATTTATAGTGGAAAAGAGAGTATTTTGTTGTTGTTATTCAGTAGTTTCAGGTGTGTCTGACTGTATGACCCCATTTGGAGTTTTCTTGACGAAGATACTGGACTGGTTTACTATTTCCTTTTCCAGTTCATTTTACAGATGAAGAAACTGAGGTAAACAGGGTTAAGTGACTTGACCAGGGTCACACAGCTAGTAAGTGTCTTGAGGTCAAATTTGAACTGAGGTCTTCCTAACTCCAGGTCCAGCACTCTACCCACTGTGCCCATCTAGAAAACAGAATACAAATTCAGAAATAATATACCAGAACAAAGTAATTACTTCAGAATAAGGCAAAACTACCCAATCCCAGACAGAATTTATCCAAAGTAAACTAGGCCTAGCTTCACTCTAATGCTGGAGCATATACCCTCCTTTTGGCCTCTAGAATTGAATGTTCTCTTCATAGTGTAATGGAAAGAACACCAGATTTAGAGTCAGATGTCCTAGACTCCCATCCTGATAAATGGATTTACTACCTGTGTGTGACACTGAGTAGGTCTCTGAGCCCAATAAGAAGCCATTCTGGGGGACAGCTAGGTGGTGCAGTGGATAGAGCACCAGCCCTGGAGTCGGGAGGACTTGAGAGTTCAAATTCGGTCTCAGACATATAATATTTCCTAGCTGTGTGACTCTGGGCAAGTTACTTAACCCCAACTGCCTCACTAAAATTAAAAAAAAAAAAAAGAAAGAAAGAAAAAGAAAAAAGGGGCCATTCTGATCCTCGATTTCCTCATCTGAAAACAAATTACACCTCTACCCCTATCCCCATTATTAGCTTTTGATTCAACTGTTGGGGCTCAGCAGACAAGCTCAGCTACTCATCCTACAATATGGGCTCATTTAAAGAAAACCAGGAAGCATTAAGATTGTATAGGATTGGAGGGACTAAAGAAAGAGGGAAAGAAAATATATTTTACATGTTACCTTCATCCCTACTAACTAGCAACCTAATTCTTCCTTCTCCACCAAAGACCAGTAAATATAAACATTTCCTTAAAAATAATCATTGGTGGGGCTGCTAGGTGGCGCAGTAGATAGAGCACCGGCCCTGAAGTCAGAAGGACCTGAGTTCAAATCTAGCCACAGACCCAACACTTGACACTTACTAGCTGTGTGACCTTGGGCGAGTCACTTAATCCTAATTGCCTAAGAAAAAAAAGCAAAAAAAATTTTTTTAAATCATTGGTTATCTTTATATAGCACTTTAAATTAGCAAAGCATTTATTTTACAACAGCCCTAAGAAGTAAGCATCAAAACAACTGTTTTCTCCATTTTACTTTTGGTCTTGGCCAGTGACGTCATTGGCATAAAGAACTCTGGTGAGGAAGCTTCCACTCCCAATGCATAGGGGGAACTGTTGAGCCACTGATTGTCTTAGTGAGCCTTCTAGGGCAATAGGAAGTTAAGTGACTTGCCCAAGGTCATATAGGTAATGATTGCCCAAGGCAGGAGTTGAAGCCATACATTCTTTTAACCTTGTCACCAAGCTACCTGAGTGGAGCTCTCAGTTCTCACTTCCTGTATCCCCATCTTGCAGGTGGAAAAACTGAGAAATTAATGACTTCCTCATGGTCACATAACTGGTAAGTTTAAGCGGCAGGATTTGAACCCAAATCTCCTCTGACTGCAAATGTAAGGCTCTCGTCACTAAAACATGTTGCTTCTTGAGAATGCTCCAGAAATCCTCAAAGATAGTCTTGCATGTTACAGATGATTGCCTATGTGGAGTATGATATCAAGACCACCTGACATCACCCTCCTCCACACCAGGCAATTAGCAAGCATTTATTAAGCACCTTTACCAATCAATAAACATTTATTAAGTGTCTGCTATGTGCCAAGCATGGTGCTATACACTGGGGATACAAAGAAAGGCAGAAAGCAAAGAATAAAGCAATAACAAAACAAAAACCCCAAACCAGTCTCTGCTCTCAAGGAATTCACAGTCAGACAGAGGAGACAATGTGCAAACAACCATGTACATATGAGATATTTGCAGGATAAATTGAGCAAGATCTCAGTAGGAAGGCCCTAAGGTGAATGAGGACCAGGAAAGGCTTCTTGCAGAAAGTGAGAATTTAGCTGAGCCTTGAAGCAAGCCAAGGAGGCCAGTGTCATTGAATCACAGCATACTGGAGGGCCAGGGGGGAGTGTGTAAGGTATAAGAAGGGAAAGGGAAGGGAACAAGCACTTATTAATTGCCTATGGTGTGCCAAGCACTGTATAAAGCCCTTTACAAATATCTAATTTGATTGTAAGATCCTATTATAATCTCCTCTTTACAGGTGAGCCTAGAAAAACGTAGGAAGGAGGCAAGTTGTGAAATACTTTTAAAACCAAACGGAGGATTTTGTATTTCATTCTGGAGGTAATAGGGAGCCACTGGAGTTTATTGAGAGGGGGTGATGGTCAGACCTGTGCCTAAGAAAGCTCAATTAAGAAAGATCCTACTAGAGTAGAAAGATGCTTGAGGCAGGTAGATCCACCAGCAGGCTATCGCAATACTCCAGGTGTGAGATGGTGAGGGCCTGCACCAGAGTGGTGGCAGTGTCAGAGGAAAGAAGGGAGTGTATTCAAGAGATATTATGGAGGTAGAAATAATGGGACTTTGCAACAGATTGGATATTGGAAGTGAGGCATGAAAGATGATGTTAGAGTCATCCCTTTGGGTTTGACTGTTCTCTATCCCATTTCAATATTATTGAATTTGCAGATCTTTTCCCATCCTTCTTATTTTCTATTGTGCCTCGCTCTTTGAAATATCAATTCATGAAAGAAGCAATGTTGTTTGGAAGTTGGGAAGAGGGGAGGGTTTGAGGGAAGAGATAAGAATTCTGTTTCAGACATGTTCAGTTTGAGATGCCTAAGTAACATTCAGTTCAAAATGTCTGTTAGGTAGTTGATGATGTCCAGACTAGAGGTCAGAAGAGAGACTAGGGCTAGAAATATAAATCTGAGAGTTATCTGCATAGAAGGAAGGAAACAGACCTTTATTAAGCACTTACTGTGTACTAGGCACTGTGCTATGTGCTTTACAAATATTATCTCATTTGATCCTCACAACAACCTTGGGAGGAAGGAGATATTATTATTCCCAATTTACAGTTGAGGAGACTGAGGCAAGCAAATGTTAAGTGACTTGCCCAGAGTAATTCAGATAGTAAGTATCTGAGGCCAGATTTGAACTCAGGTCTTTGTGACTCCAAGCCCAGAGGTCTTATCCATTGTGCCACCTAGCTGCGTCAATTATCATAGAGATGATAGTTGAATCCATGGGAGCTGATAAGATTACCAAGTGAGAAAATGTAGAGAGAATAAAAAATGCACCTAGGGCAGAGCTTTGGGGGACATTCATGTTTAGTGGGCATGACATCCCATTTTACAGATGAGGAAATTAAGTGGTTAAGCTGCTTCCCCATGGCCATACAGATGATAAGTGTCTGAGGTGGGATTTTCAGTTAGGCCTCCAGACTCCAGGTCTAGCACTTTATTCACCAAACTTTAATGATGCCTCTCTTATTAGGAAGCATCATATGCCAGGCAAATCAAACCACCACAACCACCTCTCCTCAGACTCCAGTGGAGATGGTGCATGACCTGAACCCAAGAGCTTTGAGAAGAGCAATGTTTCCCTAGACCACCAGCCCTATTTCCAACCAGAGCTCCATGGCCATCACTGAGGATCACAGTCACCATGGAGAAGCCCCCACCACCACTTCCTCACTACCACTACCACTAGCTGCTAAATGACTTCCACTGATGGCGTGGTGAGCCCAAGAACCTTGAAAGTGGCAGCACCCCCAAGACCACAAGTTCTGCTTCCAGCCCAGAGTCTGACGCCATCATCCTGAGAAATACTGGCTGTCCCCCATGTAGAACTGGCCCCCTTCTCTTCTCTATCTCTTAGCATCCCTACCTTTCTTCAAAACAGCTCATGCCTTTTCTAGTATCCCTAGATGCTACAACTTTCTCCTCTAAGGATATCTTCTATCTGTTTGTTCTGCATTTATCTTGAATATACCTAGTTAAGTGACATGTTATCTCCCTCAATAGAATGTAAGCTCTTTGAGGGCAGGATATCTCCAGAGCTTAGCCCAGTGCCTGGCACATTGTTAGTGCTTCATAAATGCATGCCTGATTGATTGATGGCAAAAGAAATGAAGTAAAAGAAAAAACAAAGAAAAGACAGAAAGAGAATTCCCCTTTCACTCAGGTGTAGAGTCTTCAGTTTAGGAATGGCGTTAATATACAAAAGCTTTGTGCACCAGCTTTTGTTGGGGGAAGGCACAAAAGAGAAGCTATACAAGCCATTAAGGCAATTAAGAAAAGATTAAGGTTGCTCAGGGTAGAGAGAGACCCATAATCAATAGGCCAGAAATCACAGTGGGTTGCAAAATTATAAAACTCGGTGGCTAAAGAGCAAACAAGCTTACTCCAACCTGGAGGCAATGGTTTGCTCAGAAGTGAAAAAAAAATCATATTCGTTTCTTAGGTCAGGAAAATAAATGGTGCTGGGGGCATCCCGCCCTTTTGTCAGCTAAAGGGAGGGGTGTCCTGTAGATGGGAATGAAATCCAAATAACCATCCAAATTTATTTTGTGGTAGTCTCTTCTAAAAAGCAATTTTTCATGGGAAGGCCGCTGGCATCAATTACCTGACTGAATTCAGCTGATCAGGTTGATTTAGGAATTTATTATCTAGAGAACAAATTCCAAAATCCTCAGCCTGGCATTCAGAGCTCTCCAAGATTTGGTTCCAAACTGCCTTATTGCTCTCCCTTTATGTCACTGTAGAGACTCCTCTCCCTTTATGTCACTGTAGGGACTCTGCCCAGCCAGATTAGTCTACTTAACATCGCCCCGTATACCAGAACATTCCAGCCTCTGGGACTTTACTCATGCTATTCTCCTTACCTGGAATGTCTTTTTCCCACCTCCTCTTCCTATCTAAATCTTATTTATTGTTTTGAAAGTAGAGATGTATCAGGTCAAGAAACTTCAGGAAATTGAGAAGTCAGAGGGAAGAAGAATATATATCAACATTATCAATTAATTGGGTCTGTCCTTTCCTCAACATGGGCCTGAGTAGGGCCTCTACTCTCCCTCTCCTCTGCCCAGGTTTTAGAAGACCGAAGTTTTGGGGCACCCATAACTACTATTTTCAAATGTCTAAGGCTGTCATGGACTAGAAGAATCAGGTTAATTTTGTTTATTCCTGGAGGCCATGATTTGGAGCCTTGGTAGAAGGTTGCAGAGGCAGATTTATGCTTACATATTTCTTCCTTACATCAATTTCTTCCTTACATCAATTAGGGCATCCCCGAAGAGAAATGAGACATCTTGATAGTGAGTTTCTCTTGAGGTATTGAAATGGATGCTGGATGAATGGGTCTTGAACATATTGTAGAGAAGAAGAGTCTTACTGAGGATATAGTTTGGACTCCATGGCTTCAGAAATTCTTTCTGAGACTAAGGGACCTACTTCCCTAATAAAACCTTTCCTGACCATCCTAACACATAAATATCTTTCCTGCCTCTGAGTTCTTAATCATCCATTGCCTATGCCTCTTATTTGATGTTTATTCACTGCCCTATACTTTTACTTCTCAGATTTCTATGTCTCCTGAGTTAAATTATTAAGTCCCCAAGGTCAGGTATTGAAGACATATTTCTTGGCATTTTTCAAGGCTAGCATTAAATTGATCATAGTATGTGCTCAACAAATATTTGCTGGGTGATTGAAAACCTCAAAGGATTAGTAATAATAATGGATATTGATATGTGTTTGCAAAGTCCTTCATGCACATCATCATTTGAGCCTCAGGACAACCCCTATATCTCCACTGACCTTATTGCCCATTATTGCACAGCCAGGGTCAGAAGTAGGTTGTGGACCCAAGTCTTTCTGTGGCCAAATGCAGCCCTTTGCCTTATCTACCTCTCATTGATTAACCCCTCAATGATCTGACTGCCCACAGCATCTGCTCTATCAACCTTCCCATATTGGGAGAGGTGGGAAGGAGTGCCCCAATCCTTAAATGCCCTAGGGCAGAAAGAATAATCCATGAGATGCCTGTTCCATTATCCTGTCCTCAGCCTCAAGCTGTTCTTTCTAATGAACCCAGGTCTTTCTTGTAACTTAAACTTGTTTTCTCTTGTTTGGAGCCTCAGTGGATAGAAAACAGTCAAGATTCTTCTCATGGTAACCTTTCTTATATTAGTGTTTTACTTTTATTAAATTCCTTCCCTTGTCTCTTTTCTAGGTTCCACAGTCCCATCTTCTTTATGGTTTTACTTCCTGGCCATTTAGCTATTCCAGTTACAGTAACTAGAGGCAGGTTAAACTTTGACTGTTAGTGGCAGTCTTGTCCTCCATCTTGTGCTGTGATACAAAATACCATCTCCCAGGGTCAGAGACCATTGAGGACACTCCACTATGTGCCTGTGGAGTAATCTGGGATAATGGGACTCTGAGCAGAAGACGCTTTCCTAGGGGAAGGGGAAGATAGAAGCAGATAACCACAGAGTGCATTGAGGGGAATACAGTATAAGAAGAATGGAAAGGTGAAAGGGAATTGGGTCCAAACAAAAGAGTTTCTTTTTGATTCATCAGGTAATAGGGTGACATTGGAGTTTATTGAGCAGTGTGTGTGTGTGTGTGTGTGTGTGTGTGTGTGTGAGAGAGAGAGAGAGAGAGAGAGAGAGAGAGAGAGAGTGAGTATGTGACATAGTTAGACAATGATTTAGGAAAATATCTTTGGCATCTAAGTGGAGGGCAGACTAGAGTGGAGAAGAGACTTGAAGCAGGAAGACCAATTAGAAGACTATTGCAGTAGTCCAAGCACGAAGTGGTAAGGGCCTGAAATTAGGATGGTGGCTGTAGGAGAGGAGATGTTGTGAAGCTAGAAAAAAAGATTTGTCAACAGATTTAAGATATGGGGCAGCTATTGGTGCAGTAGATAGTGTGCCAGTTCTGGAGTTGGGGAAGACTCATCTTCATAAGTTCAAATTCAGCCTCAGATACTTACTAGCTGTGTGACCCTGGGCAAGTCACTTCACCCTGTTTGCCTTAGTTTTCTTATTATAAAATGAGCTGGAGAAGGAAATGGCAAACCACTCCAGTATCCTTGCCAAGAAAAGCCCAAATGGGGTAATGAAGAGTTGGACATGACTGAACAGCAACAAATAAAAGCTGTCCTTCCTGAGGAAGGGATTGAAGAAAAGCAGCACATGTTCAAATTTGAGATGAGTTTTACATCATTTGCTGTTTAGGATTAATTGTGTCACTGCTCCTCTTGTGTGCTAGAAAATGTCCCACCCCTTTGGCAGTGGTCCCCTCTCTATCCCACAAACTGCCATTGGTAGTGTGGCAGGCAGCCATTGAATCATGTCATTCTGAAACTTGGTTTGCTCTGTGAATGTATAACTGCAGTGTTTTGTGCAAATTGAATTTTTGTATATCAGATCCTACTTCCTCTTGAGCTAATATTATAATCTCAGAGGTATTGCTAATGCTCAATATTTATCTAGGACTTTAAGATTTGCAAAATGCTTTAGATGCATTAACTTATTTGAGTCTAATAACAACAGTCTAGACTCACAGAATCACTCATTTGGAAAGGACCTCAAAGGCAATGTAGTACACACTGCACCTGAAGATGCTACCTACCTGATTTGGGAATATCCAGCCTCTCCTTAAAAATTTGCAGCAAGAACTGTATTCTCTCCTGTGTCCCAAGGCAGTCTGTTCTACCTTGGCATGGCTTTCACTGAGAGAAGTTTGTTTTTCTGTTATCAATCCAAAATTTACCTCTTGTAACCTCCGCTCATTGTTGTAGTTCCACCCTCTGGGGCCCGTAGAAGTTGAATTCTTCTTCCCTGTAATAGTCCTTCTGATACTTGAAGACAACTGTTGCATTCCTCCTTTGTTTCTTCTAGGCATCCCTAGTTCCTCTGACTGACTTAATATGCCATGAGTTTAAGGCCCTTCCCTGATCTGGTTGCTGTTCTCTATGCCTTCAATGTCCTTCCAAAACTGTAACACCCAGAAGTGGACATGATACTTCAGATGTGTCCTGAGCAGGGAATAGACTAGAAAGTCAATCGCTTCCCCCAGGCCTGAACAGTATGTCTTCCTTAATGCAACCCAAGATGACGTTGGCTTTCTTGGCTGTCATATCATACTGATGACGCATATTGAAGCTTCAGTGTCCTAGAGCTCCCAGGTGTCTTAAGGCAAACTTCTGTCTATCCATGCCTCTCCCACTTAGTACTTGTGAAATTGATTTTTTGAACCCAACTGTGAAACTTTATTTATCTCTATTAAAATTATTTTTGATAGAATATACCAGGTGTTTTGACCAATTAAGATCTATTTGAGTCCTAACTATCATCAACAAATTCATGCAATACTCCACTTGACAAAGCACTTTACAAATATTATCTTATTTGGTCCTCACAACAACCTTGGAGGATAGGTGCTATTTTATCCCCATTTTATAGATTAAGGAACTGACACTGACAGAGGTTGAATGACTTGCCCAGGGTCACATTGCTAGTACCCATCTGAAGCTGGATTTGAACCCAAGTCTTTCTGAATCTAAGTTCAGGACTCTATTAACTAAGCCACCTAGTAGCATCTATCTGTCTCAGCTCTATAACATCTACAAATTTGGTAAGTATGCCATTTATGCATTTATCCTAGTCATGGATAAACATGATAAATAGCATGTGGTCAAGCATATATCAAGTTTTATTGTTCCTATTTCACAAATGAAAAAGCTGGAACTCCAAGAGACTAAGTGACTTATCTATAGTCACACTACTAGTGTCAGATGAAAGATGCATACTAGATCTTCCTGACTCCCAAGTCCAGAGCAGCACTGTCCGATACATCACATACATATTGTATTTTCCTCAGCCAAATGTGGCTCTTGTATTCATAAAGGAGCTGTTTGGGAAATATTGCCCTGGTTTATTGGGACCCCAACTCTGGGGCCAATTCCTTAAACAGGGTAATTCTAGGTTTCCTGTCCTGGGATCAGCTGACATGGGGCTGACAATTTGGACTGCTTAGGATGTGCAGGAGACATGGAGAAAGAAGGAAAGGAATAAATCTGGTCTTCAAGGGTAAGTGTGGATGAATAGATGGGAACTATGTATGTGGAGGAAGGAAAGAATTCTTTTCACAGCTCCCAAAGGGCAAGATATATACAGTTCATGGGGGTGACCCTTAAGTTGGAAGCTGCTAACCTTTGCACAGTTGTTGACTGTCATGTAAGAATAATGAACAATAATAATGACACTTTGGTTCTTAGCAGCACCTTCCTAATAAAGTTCTCCAAGCACTCATCCAGCATGTGTACATACACATATATATACACACCTATTTATGATCCCATTATATTTAATATGTATCCTCATGTGTGTATAAATACACAAACACACAAACATACGTGTGTGTGCATGTAACCTTGGGTTCTCATGCCATTCTAGGGAAATATAGAGAGGAAGGAATCTTTACAGGTGCAGTTACTGAGATCCAGAGATGTGGTGCAATGTGCCTGAGGTCACATAGCCTCAGTCAGTAAATACACATTTAGTAAGTAACTGCTCTGTGCTGAAGGACCATGCAAAGTACTAGGGATACAAATACAGAAAGGACAGTCCCTGCCCTATAAGAAGCTTAGGATCTGATGGGGGAAGATAGCACTGAAAACAAAGCTGAAAAGTGGGGTAGTGGGAAGGAGTACCCAACACAGGGACATGGTAGAAAAAGCAGAGAAGTCCCAAAGTAGTGCAATCAGGTGGGAAATGAAGAGGTGCCTGTGTTAAGCATCCTCCTTAGAGGCTTTGGAGTTCATGGCTCCTCCCTCCAATGAGAGGTACAGAGAGTAGTGATAAACTGTGAATTCCAAAACCAGTTAGCTAGTTAGTAGCAGAACCAGGACTAGAGCTCAGCTCTTATGGCCAATGCTATCTATCCATAAGACTATATAGATAGACCTATCCATCAGAACTCTTTGTCCTGATAGTCTTTTTGTGAGAATTTTGAGGAATTTTAATCCTTGTCTCTTAACAACAGTCAAGACCATTGCCTCAGTTTCCCTGTGGTAATAAAATGGTGTTAGTAGTCCTGTCCTTTTCTATCTCACAGAGAGATTATGAAGACAAAGAGATAATCCCAGAAATATTTGGGCAATAAAGCTGGTATAGAAACATAAGCAATTTGCCTTATTGCTTCTGGTTGTAATGGTCCCTTAAACAATTTTGCTTCTCTCTTTTATAAACCTTGCTCTAGAGGAAAGGAGACACCAAAGTAGGTAACATAGTTACTGAGGGTGGAAGGTAGGGATGGGGAGGGAGGGGACACAGAGGTGACAACTAAAAAAGGGTGTCCTGAGCTGGTTTCTATTCTTTCTATTTCTCTATAAGGAAGCTTTTTATCTTCTTGCCCCACCTGTTATGAAATATTTTATCTGTGTAAGGAATTCAAAGTGAGGAAGTTCCCTTTTTTGATGAAGGTGAATGCTCATCTGCAATTTATTGTCTTAGAGAATGGCCTAGAGGTGCTAAGAAGTTAAATTACTGGTCACACATCCAGGAGTGTTAGAGGCAAGACTTTAACCCAGGTCATACTGACTCTGAAGTTTTTCTATCCACTATAATATTCTGTCTGTCATCATGAGGATATGACCAGGAAACAGGAGGCATAAGATTGTAAAACTTTCCTGATTGTCAGTTGTCTTTCTGCTACTATAACTGTGTATATGAGAGAAAGACTAAGACGGAGAGACAATGAGAGAGACAGAGAGATAGGCATAGAAACACAGAGAGGCAGAGAGAGAGAGAGAGAGAGAGAAGAGAGAGAGAGAGAGAGAGAGAGAGAGAGAGAGAGAGAGAGAGAAACATGAACCTGGCAGGTGGAAAGAAAGGATTAATGCAAACTTCCTGAATGGTCTCCTTCATATTTCCTCTTATAAATGCAAAAGTAACCCAAGTATCATAATATCAAATAGGTAGTTGGTAGTATATAAAAGAGCAAAAAGCATATTATATCTAAAAGTAATCGAATCAGCAAGTGCAAGGGGAGAGATTAATGAATTAAGTGAGGAAGAGGGATGTATGAAGAGTCAAAGAGAGCCTAGAGGAGGCTGGATTGGAAATTCATACTCCCATAAATCATCTCCACCTCTTCTGTGAAGGGCCTCGAGGACTAAAGTTCTCACCAATATGCCACATATGCATCAGGACACAATATTCTGGGAAGCTATTCCATTCATAGGCCAGGGAGAGACGCTGTCTTTGGAGAAACTAGATAAGCAAGCGGGGAATAAAGAGAAAAATAGATCAGCTGAACAGTGGGGGCCATTTGCTTTTCTGAGCTGCGGTGCTTTTTTTGCAGTTCCTGTGGTCTGTGATTAGCTCTGTGGCCTGCTGGGTGATTTAACATATTCCCTTTTTTTGAACTTGCTGATAATGAAACTCCCAACTTCCAATAGTCCTTTCACAGGAAGCCAGCTGAGGATGGAGCAGGTTGCTGTGAGGACATCTTCCTAGGCTCAGTCCCTCCAGGGAAGCTGCCCAGCTTCGCCCCCCATTTGACAGTTCACAGGAATACTCTTGAATCCCAAGTGCGAGTTCCTTCTTTCAGAAGTTCAGAACCTTTTCATTTGGACACCTACGGAGGGCAATGGAACACTCAACCAGGGAGCTGGTGGGAAGTAGTGGGGACAAATATGGGGAGCTTGCTTTTTATCTTTGCACGAAGGAAGCAAAAGAGGCTTAAGCCCCTGGACTGGGAGGTTCTTCACCTTATTTATGTCATGGGCCCCTTTGATGGCAGTCTGGTGAAACCTGTGGAGCCTATCTCAGAATTATGTTGTCATCTACATTCATAAATAGAAGGAAATGATGAATTTCAGCTAGATGTTAGTGAAAATAAAGATGTAGTTTTATTTCCCATCCAAGTGCATGGACATCATGAAATCTCTCCATGAGAGTATAAGTAATAGAGAAAATGGCTAGTCCTCCAACATGTTCGTCAGGTGACCCAGCAGATGTCTCAGCAGATCATCAGTTAAAAACCCTTAACCCAGCAATTCTAGTCTATGGTCTAACTGCCTGGGAAATAGACCAGTTGACTTTGGGGAAAGCATGTAGTTATAGGATTTAGAACTAAAAAAACCCCAAACCTTAGAGAGTAACTGGTAAAAACCCCTCATTTTATATATGTAAGAATGGGTGTTTCAACCCTCACCCCCACCCCTACCCACTAAATGTAATCATAAAAGGTCTTAGAAATCTTTTTGCATCAATAAATCAAAAATTAAGTGTGAATAAGTCTTTTCAAAATTTTGAAAAGATCATCAGGGCTTTGGATCATTGGATAAAGTAGATGACAGCTATGTAAGAAATATCTTGTGATTGGCTGGAAGAATTTGACATACCTCTTAGCCTATGAATTTAGAATATCTCATTCCAAAAGCAGTCACTGGAGTGATGGTCAGTCCAGCAGTGAAGGACTCCTTATAAAGGAGAGCACTAGGTGGGTTCTGTTCTACCCCTAGTAGTGTCCATGGAGCAGTAGTGGCCGACAGCAGTGTCTCCATCAGGAGGTAAGGGCAGACTAGACAAACCAAGGAAGTACAGCTTCAGGGGCTGAAGGGTGCCCACCTGCACCTCAAGGAAACTTCCTGAGGACTTTACAAAGGAAGAAAAGGATTTCCAGTAACAGGAAGTATGAGTTTAGCCTTTGGCCGTATGTGCTAAGTTTAAACTCACTCTTCCCAAGGACTTTGTATGTGCCAAGGGTGTGCCTCGTTACAAGGGAATGGTTCACACATGGTATAGGTATATATATATATATATATATATATATATATATATATATATATATATATATATATATATATATATATATATATATATATATATATATATATATGTACATATGTCACACAGAAATATGTGTCTATATATACATACATATGTATATATTTATATATGTTTTGTGAGAGTATATATCTATGTGTGTATAGTTAGGTATACACACACATATATATGTGTATGTGTATATGTGTGTGTTTGTATCCAAGCCATAAGCCTTCATTCATTTACCTTTCTTTGTATCTAGTCCTAACTCTGACATGGCTCTATCTTGACATCACAGTACTTAGAAAGTATACATTTTGTACTTTATTATAGATAATTCAATGACCTTGTGGAAATCCAAGAGTTATGTGTGCTGTATGGGCTTTCTTAGTAGAAATATCTGTTGGCTTCCAGAACACTGAGCCCATCATTTCCCTTCCATTTTGAACCAGTTTGAATCATACAACTGAACTGCAAGAACTCTCAGAAACCATACTCGTTTTTTGACTTGTGTTCTTCAGGGAGACATGTAATCTATAAGTTGTCTCTATGTATCTTTTCTTCAAAATCAATGTGTTATATATATCGAGATTGTGGTTTTTTTAAAAAAACATTATTGCTTTTTGTTTCTCTTCGTCCGGCTTATCCTTCATTGCAAAATGCTTTACAAATATTAGCTCTTTTGATCTTCACAACAACCCTGGGAGGTTGGTACTATTATTATCCCCATTTTATAGATGAAGAAACCAATGGAGGCTGGAAAACTTTTCTGCTGTTAATTCATCAGGTTGTTAGCTCATTAGACTTCTTGGCTCAGAGACTTTACCTTTACACATAGTTATGTTGGGGAGTTTTGAGAATTCATGAGTATTGGATAAAATGTCTATTTGTTCCCAATATGCACATAGCATACTAGGGTGTGTGTGTGTGTGTGTGTGTGTGTGTGTGTGTGTATACATATATATGTATATCTGTATGTCTACGTGATAGTACAATGGCCAAATGAAAAGTGAAACTGGTAATTTAGCTTCCCATAGAACAAGAAAACAACACAGATGTTTGAATTAACCAGCTCAATGTGTGTGTGCATACACAGACATTGCCTGTCTTTCTGATCATATATCTCACAGACAACAGAAATTATTTTTACCTTAAAGAAGGAGCAAGGCATAAAATGGAGCTACAAGTTCACCAGAAGTATTCATCAATGCAATAGAAGAGAACCAGAACATATTCCAAGTCAAGGAGAGATCCCTGTGGGTAGCAACGTCTTCCAGGTGCTCCTATTTGGGGATGAGGTTGTATTGATTGCATCAAGCCCCAAGACACTGCAGATCCTCCCGGAAGTAATCTGTAATCACTCAAAGGACTTTAGTCTGTCCATCTACACAGGAAAGCTCAAAACTTGTATAAAGAAATACTAACTGCTCAGATTCCAACATTCATATCAGTGGATACCCAGTGGAGCTTATCCAATAGTATAGATAGCTGGGACAGACAATACAAATGGACAACCCTGAGGGAAGTGTAATGGTCATCATGGCCAGCCCACTTGAATAGGAGTCGGGGAAATAGTCCCAGTGGGAGTACTATGGAGAACTTGAGGCCAAGAAAAATTGAGTAACTTGACTAAGTTCATAAAATTAGTTACTGGCCAAACCAAAACCAAGGTTTTCTACTACCAGTCTAGTGCTTTCCCCCATATGTGAGTGATTATCTACCATTATTACTAGAGAATGGGGAAAACATATTTTTTTATATCCATTTTTAAAGTGAAGAAACTGAATTGTGCAGCTGCTGGTCTATAGCTGTCTCACAGTTCAGGGACAGGATCTCCTGTGGGTTGATGAGTTAGTTACACTGTTGAAAGGTATACATACATCAATGAGATTCTAGGTGCCTTCTTGAAAAGATTGGTTGAATAAACTAGATATTTAGATTAGAGAAGAGATTTGGGCAGATATAATAGCTGTCATCAAATTTTTAAAGAGCTGTCACATAGAGGAAGGATGACTTGCTCTGCGTGGTCCCACAGCAATGGGTGGAAAGTTTAAAGAGGCAAATTGAGGTTGATTGTAAAGAAAAGCTTCTTAATAAGGGTGCAGTAGGTTGCCTTGGGAGGTGGTGGGTTTTCCTTCACTGAAAGTCTTCAAGCACAGATTGGATAACCACTTGTTGGATATGATGCGGAGGAAATTCTTGATCAGGTATATGTTAAACTAGATGGAGGACTAGACATTTTCTCCTATACTTATGAACTCTCAAAACTCCCCAACATAATTACGTGCAAGGGTAAAGTCTCTGAATCCGGAAGTCTAATGAGCTAGCAACCTGATGAATTAACAGCAGAGAGGCTAATCTGCAATCCATAACACTTGCATTTAGCACACACTTCCCCACTAGTCCCTATACTTTGAAAAGCTGGTACAACCTGTCCCATAGGGCTATGCTTTAGATCCACTTAGCAATGTCCTTGCTGTCTCTGTAGTCTCTGCCAGTATGCCTTCAACTCATGATTTTAAGCAGCCAAGTTGCCTAGTGGATAGAGCACTGGGCCTGGAGTCAGGAAGACCTGAGTTGAAATCTGACCTCAGATACTTCCTAGCTGTGTGACCTGGGGCAAGTCACTTAACCTCTCTCTGCCTTAGTTTCCTCAACTGTAAAATGGGGATAATAACAGCACCTACCTCACAGGGTTATTGTTAGGATCAAATGAGGTAATATTTGTAAAGTGCTTGGCACAGTGCCTGGCACCTAGTAAGTGCTGTACACATGCCTATTCCCTTTCCCCATTCTATGGCATCTAGCAGCATACCTTGACTCACCCCACCCCTTATGGAGGAGGTGGAGGTAGAGGAAAATGAAAATGCTCTGACTACTGTGGCAACACATTACTTTGCTGTAGCACTCAGGCAGAGAACGAAGGAAGAGAATGAACAAGGGTATGATGCCAATATGTGTGGGGAGAGCTGCACTAGATGTGAAGGAAGGGGGACTGACATCCAACTGGGGCCAGTTTTGTCCCCCCCAGAAGTCACTTGGGGCAGTAATTGAGGCTGAAAAGTGAATTCCTCAATGTGGCCCAGACCTTGCGGTATCTGCAATCAAAGGGGAAGGAGTCAGAAATTGAGGATTAAGGGAATATAAGATGGGAAAGAATACAATTTCCAAAGACATTGAGAATAAGAAAACTTAGTTGAGGACTTTGTGTACAAGGAGATAAATCAATAGCAAAGATATTAAAGCAGAAGGGAAGATGGCCACAAGGACATCTAAATGAGTCTAAACATCTTTGAATAAATTTTATAAGACAAAGGAAACTGCCTCAACATCTGATAAGACCAGAGTTCCTAGGGATTCCCAAGAAAGCATGAGACCACAGCTGGATGTTCAATAGAGAAATGGTTCGATAGAGAAATAAGAATCATAACTTAAGAGAAATAAGAATGCAGAACTTCTGTGCCGCACAGCAGAAATAATTAACAGAATAGAAAAACTTGAACCCACGATGGTGAATTTCTCCAAAGAACAGAGAGATAACTCACTGGTAATAAAAAACATGTAGAAGTGAAGGATAAGCTGAAAGAGGAGAAACAAAAAGAAATAACATTTAAAAAGACCACGTGATCTCTATATAAGCAACACACATAGATATTGAAAAAAAGACTCATAGAGACAACATAAAGATTATATGTCTCAGGGTAGCTAGGTAGTGCAGTTGATAGAGCACCAGCCCTAAAGTCAGGAGGACCTGAGTTCAAATCTGGCCTCAGACCAAACACTTGACACTTACTAGCTGTGTGACCCTGGGCAAGTCACTTAATCCCAATTGCCGAAAAGAAAAGGAAAGAAAAGAAAAGAAAAGAAAAGAAAAGAAAAGAAAAGAAAAGAAAAGAAAAGAAAAGAAAAAGATTACATGTTTCCCTGAAGAACACAAGTCAAAAAACTAGAATGGTTTCTGAGGGTTCTTATGATCCAGATTGTGTGATTCAGACTGACTCAAAATGGAAGGGAAATGAGGGGCTCAACATTTTGGAAGCCAACAGATATTTCTGCTAACAAATTGAATTCTCCATGATAAAGTACAAAATGTATGTCTTCTACACACTCTGATGTCAAGATGGAGCCAGATCAGGGTTAGGGCTAGACACAGAGAAAGGCAAATGAATAGAGACTTATGAATTGGAAATATCTCTATCTACAGATCTGTATATAGAGATAGATGAGCTTATATCTATCTCTCTACACACATACACATATATACTATCATACAGATGTATAGATACATATCTACATCTATACACACAGGTCTATGTGTCACATAGACACACATATATTTGTATATATAGAGACATTTTCAGTATATGTCTATGTGACAGTATATATTTATATACAATGTGTGTATAGAGATAGATATGTGTATATAACTGTGTCTGTATCCAGACACACACACACATATCTCATAGCCAATAGAAATTATTTTTACCTTAAAAAAGAAGTAAAGCATGAAACAGAGAGCTATGCATTTTCCAGAAGTATTCATTAATATGATGGAGGAGAACCAGAATAGATTCCAGATCAAGGAAAGATTTCCTGTGCATAGAGGTCTCCCGGATGTTTCTGTATGAGGAGTGAGATTATATTGATTGCATCAAGACCAAGACACTGCAGATCCTCCTAGAAGAAATCTATAATCATTCAAAGGACTTCGGTCTTTCTGTCTACCCGGGAAAGACTGCAAATTGTATAAAGAATATTGACTGCTCAGGTTTCCACATTCATTTGAACGGATACCCAGTGGAGCTGTACAGATGGATGATGGATGATGATCTGGGTTCAGAACTGAAAATGAGAAAAAGCACGGGTTGTTTTGCTAGGGAAAACTGCAAAAGTACTTTTAATGATCCCAATCTGCCTGCAGTATCAAAGGCTCATCTTTTGAACATAAGTTTTTTTTATCGGTGTTGCTGTCTGGCAGTGTGGCAGAGAACCCCATTGTCTCTGAAGAACTAAAGATGAGCATCACACAGAAGGTTATAAAACGGTGCATTGTAGGTGTGAACAATATGCACACAGTGGGGAACTAGAGGCAGCTAGGGACACAGCAAAGCATGCCGGACTCAGGAAGACCTGAGTTCAAAGGCACCCTCAGACATTTACTAGCTTTGCGACTGGGCAAGTCATCCAACCTCTATCAGTTTCCTTAGCTGTAAAATGGGGATAATAATAGCACCTACATTCCGAGGTTGTTGTGAAGATCAAGAGAGATAACATTTGTAAAGCACTTTGCAAACCTTAGAGCATTATTTTAAAAATGCATTTTAAATGCATTAAAAACGAATACTAACTTTAATGATTTTTTAAAATTGTTTATTATTCTGAAGAACAATAGTTAAGGATGTCAACAAGGAAATGTATGCCAAAAGAGAATATGGGCTTGTTATGTTGTGAGAATGTAGTATGATCAGGTTCTCCACTGGTTTTCTCATGACATTAGGAGAAATTGAGGAAGGCCTCTGATGAGTTGGGTAGATCCCCTGTGGCAAACTTTTGGGAGATCATGGATGAGAGTTACATAAGATAGATGGTCAGGGATAGATTGCAATCTACATCTCAATAGATGAGATCACAGATACATTTGGGTATTTAAATATGCTTCTCTCCTCCCTTCCATAAGTAGTGATAACCTGCCTCATTTGCCCTTTTCCTACTGGGTCATGGGAGGAAACAATGATCTTTTCTTCTCACCTAGCAGATTTATAGATTACAAGTAACAAGATACACCAGCAAGTGATTATGTCCAAGGTCTCCATGATGTCCTTCAGGTTCTCCTACCTGACTCCCCACCCTTTTTTACCAACACTATCCTTTACCAATAAAAGAAGAAACTTTGGGGCTTGAATTTATTTTTTTTTCCATGAAATTAGCTTTTTTGAGATTCTTTTAAAATATTTTTATTTATTTTGTTAAATTTCCCAATTACATGTAAAAAAATTTTTAATCATTTTTTTTAAAAATTGAGTTCCAAATTCTCTATTTCCTTTCCACCCTTCCCTCCTTCTTAAAAAGGCAAGAAATTTGAAATCTATTATACATGTGAAGTCATATAAAATACATTTCTGTATTAGCCAGGTTGCAAAAGAAAACATAGACAAAAATAAGAAAAATTAAAAGGTGAAAAATGCTTTAATTCGCATTCAGAGGTCAGGAGTTCTCTCCCTGGAGGTGGATAACATTTTTCATCATGGGTCCTTTGTAATTGTCTTGGATCATTGTCTTCAGCAGAGTGGCTAAGTCTTTCATAGCTGATCATCCTTAAAATATTGCTGTTACTATGTACAATGTTGTCCTGGTACTGCTCACTTCACTATGCAGCAGTTCATATGTCTTCCCAGGTTTTTCAGAAACTATCCTAGTCATCATTTCTTGTAACACAATAGAATAGTATTCCATCACAATCATATGCCACAACTTGTTCAGCCATTCCTCAATTGATGGGCATCCCCTTTATTTCCATTTTTTTGCTGGCACAAAAACACACTGCTATAAATATTTTTGTACAAATAGGTCCATTTCCCTTTGATCTCTGGGATATAGACCTAGTAGTGGTATTGCTAGGTCAAAGGGTATGCACAGTTTTATAGCTCTTTGGGTATAGTTCCAAATTGTTCTCCAGAATGGTTGGACCAGTTCACAACCTCGCCAAACAGTGCATTAGTGTCCCATTTTTTTCACATCCCCTCCAGCATTTGTCATTTTCCTTTTCTATCATAAGGCTTAAACTTAAAACATCAAAAGGATCTAAAGTAATCAATGGCAAAATTCTGAGAAAATCCACAGGACATTGAGGACAGCAAAAACAGAACATGCTGACATTTCTTCCTATCCTCACTGGGTTGCAAGAAAGAAGTTGCATAATTACATGTTCAAATGTACCTTCTACAGGTGATGTTAGATTCAATTCTCAGACAGACCACTGTTCTTGTCAACGTGCAAAAGTTCCTAAGGTATTCCTGCCCTGGAGCCTGGTCCTGGATATTGGCTGTATTAGGCTAGTCTCTTAGCCTAAACCTCAATTATCCCCTAAGTGGATTTTTCTGTACATTTGGCCCTTCTTTGTCTCATTGACACCCTCCCTCTTCTCTGCCGTCCAGCACACTCTAAGACACCACCCTTCCCTAGTACAATCTCATACAGGGAGCTGTTTTTTTTGTTTGTTTGTTTGGTTGGTTTTTTTTTTTTTTACGAAATGAAGCCATCACCAGAATAAAAGGTCTAAGGGACTTTCCCTGACTTCCTTATCCTTATGTCACAGAATACAGGTGAATTAGTAGTAGAAAGCAGTAGGAGATCACGAGATTGAGCTTCAGGTCAACATTTGTTGTGTTTCAGTCATTTCAGTTGTGACCCCATTTGAGTTTTCTTGGCAAAGAAACTGGAGTGGTTTGCCATTTCCCTCTCCAGCTCATTTTACAACTGAGGAAACTGAGGCAAATGGCATTAAGTGACTTGCCCAGGGTCAAACAGCTGGTAAGTTTCTGAGACTGGATTTGAACTCTGGTTTTCTTGACTCCAGGGCACTCTATCCACTATGCCACCTAGAAGTCATTCAGGTCCATAGAATAAGAGATTTAGAACTAAAAGGGAACTCAGAGGCCATCTACTCCAACCCCTTCATATTACAGATAAAGAAAGAGGCCCAGAGAAATAAAGATACTTGCTCCAGGTCACACAGGTAGTATGTGGCAGAGCCAGGTTTCAAGTTCATGTCCCCAACTCCTAATCCAGCGATCCTTCTATTATACCATGTTCCTCTCTGGTTCAACTGTGTTCATGGATTAGCTCAACTATATAGGTACCACTTGGTTCGTCATCAAAATAAAGGAGCTGAACTTAATTATCTGTAAGGTCCCTTTTATTTCTTAACATCTACGATTTGTAAATTTGACTTTAAGTTCCTTAGGGTGTAGGAAACATTTCTTCTCTGTTTTGTGCTATTTTTTATATGTTCGGTTCAACAAACATTTATTATAATCTATGATGTGTAAGGTACTCTACTAGGCACTGGGAATATAGACCAAAAAAAAGAGGCTCTGCCTTCAATGAGATTACATTCCTTTTCAAGAACAGTTCTATTGGGGGAGGATGTAATGATAAAATACAAAGAAATTTGTGCTAAGGGGCACAAAGATAAAAGCAAAACAATTCTTGCCCTCAAGGAGTTTACTTTCTATTGGGGATCATGTAGATTCTTACACTTGGATTTTTTTCAATCAACATCATGAGTATAAAATAGGAGATATGTAGTGAAACAGAAATTTATGTGGAAAAGTTCTGGGAGTTTTAGTGGATGACAAGCTCAGTTTGAGTCAAGAGTTTGATTCAAGCCAAAAAAAAAAATGAAATCCTAGGCTACATAAAGAGAGGCATAGTTTCCAGATGTATAGATAGGATGGTTCTTCTATGACCTGCTTTCATCAGACCTCATCTAGACTACATTCACTGTCTTGCACCACAGTTTAAAAACGACACTGATAAACTAGAAAGCCTCTAGAAAAGGACAACCAGGATAGTGAAGGACCTTGAGCTCATGTTATATGAGTACTGATTGAAGGAAATGGGAATGTTTCACCAGGAGGAGAGAAATCTTAGGACAGGGAAAAGGGGAACATGCTAGCTGAATTCAAGTATTTCAAGGGCTCCCAACACTTAGCATAGTTATGTGGCACATCCTAGGTGCTTAATTAACATTTCCTGAGTGATTCTTAAGGAGGAGGAAATAGACCTACTCTGTTTGCCTCACCATGATCACGACCACAAAGAAACTTCACATTGAGTAAATGGCAAAGGAAGTTATAACTCCACCTCTCCGGCCGCTGGGTCTCAGGAAAAACCAGCTGCTATAGACTCCATGGGAAAATAAGGCGAAAATGCTAAGGAGAATGACTAGCAAGTGGGAGCTGTGTTTTGCTGAGTGCTGTGTTGCCTTGGCAGGTCTAAGAAAGCAGATGTGCAAAATGAGGGCATTGGAAAAGACGTTCCCTAAGGTCCCCTTCCAGCTCTAATGCCTATTGTTCGTAGGTGTGATTAACAAAGAGAGATTAACATTATCTTTGCCCTCTGTGTCTAGAGGATAAGAGGAAGCATGGTACAGGGAAAAGAGCATTGGACTTTGAGTCAGAAGACCTGGATTTGAATCCTGGCTCTGCTTCTCAGTACATGCACCATCTTGGGCAAGTCACTTAATCTCTCTAGGCTTCAGTTAGCTCATGTATAAACTAAAAGGTTGGGTATAATGATCTCTATGTTCTCAACAAACTCTAAATCTATGGTCCCATGAAATTTGCCCCCAATATCACTCCTAAACAAACCTGTTATTGGCTTCTCTTATCTGTATAGTTGAGCTCTTTGGTATTCTATATAGCACAGGAAAATTTCCATCAAGAAATCATTCTAGAGAACAGCCTGGTTCAGCCAGGCCTTCCCTGAATTTTCAATGTTAAATTTTTAAGAAAATTCTTCTACCCTACCCCACCCTCCATCATCCTCTGCCTCTCACCCCTACTTTCGCCTAGAAAAAGATCCTCAGCCAGTCAAGTTCATTGGGAAATAGCTCACTCCATTTCTGGGTTCCCTATCCCACCCCTCCACCCCCCATTCTTCCTTCCCTCTCGATTTCCTTCTCCTTTAGAAAACACCTGCAGCCCTGAGGAGATGTGCATAAGTCAATTTAGAGCTGTGTGTGGCTGGTACAAGCATGTTAGCATATCGAGTGGACCAAATATTTAAATATCTATGATATAGGAAGCCTGGAGACCATTAAAAGCCATTTTTCTCAGTACTGATTGCAAGGGGTGGGGGTGGGTGGGATGGTGAAATAAAATGTTGCCTCTGCTCTCCTTCAAGGCTGCAAAATCTGCTGGCCTAAGCATATTGCCTGTGTAAAGTGCCTCTCTCTGTGTCCACTGGAGGACTTGAGGTTGCATTTACTGTAAACAAAGGCGTATTTTGGGGGCAGTTGGATTGAGTTTATTGTTTATGTAAATCTCTCAGAATGTGACATAGCAAGATAGCTTCCTATGTTGTGTTGATCCACATTTTAGGCCACCAGCCAAAGTATTTTATCTTTTACTTCATTATAGTGATCTTCCAATTAGCCGTGGTCTGTAATACCCTGATTTTGGTGGCAGTGGTTTGGGCAGGATTGCTTGATAGTTCTGCTCGAGAGGCAAAATAAGGGGCCTTATTATAGGAAGTGCAGAGGTTGTGCGGGAGCTGAGTTCTGTTGCAAAGTTTGCCGATAAGGGAAAACCGGCCCTTAAGCGTCCATTCTGTTCTGTATATTAACACTTCTAATCTGCACTGCTGATAAAACTGCAAGCCATTTGCCTTTGGAGGAATTAGTTCTGCCTCACTTGTGTAACCAGGCGATGGTGATTAACCTTTAAACTGTCCAATATTCTCAGCAGACTCCTGCTCCAGATTAGAAACTATTTAGTTATGACCAACTAAATTAACAACACTCCCTCCTCTGAAGAATGAGATTTGGAAGGGGGATGCATTTTAAGGTGGAATTGTGTTTTGAATGGGTGATCCATCCTCCTAAGGTGCTTATTTCCCTTCATTAAAGGCCTAGCTGTGGCCACATAAGGGAAGGCATGAAAGAGATGAGAAACAGCTAATGCAAGGGGTCGGGGTTACTTACACCGGGGACAGTTGTACAGGTTGTGTTTGCCAAGGGATGATGAGGCAAGGAGGGAAGCTGTCTTGTGGTATCTAAACATGTAGGAGGGAAATTCGGTCCTTCTGATGCTCTTGGGCCATGCTTACTATAAGAATGGGAAGTAGGTATCAGTTAGGGTAGCTATTGGGCTGATTGAGGACCACCCCCCAAATAAAGCTCCCCCCTTTCCATCTCTCTTACCATTTTTGGTTTTTTCCCTAAGGTTGAGTATCAGCAGCCAATGTTAACTTTCCCTTTGGAGATGGATTCTGGGATCTGCCCATGGCATTGGTAGGCCTGTCCATGGATCGTAGCAGCTCTGATAACCTCAGCTCAGCACTCTTGTATCTGCCCATTCCAAATATGCTATTTATCAGTCTCAACATACCCTCCAATACATGGGCCATGAAAGAAAAAAGTCTGGGACAATTATGTAATGGTGTAGTGTTTGTCTGACATAAACCCCATATTGCTGGTCCTTGATGGATAACAAATAAAAAATTTTTTAAAAAACCCCAACAACACCTGGTAGCAATGTTTTCTGTTTTACCAGTTTTATATTAGTTTCCTCCTTAAAAACTGCTAATCTAGATACTACATTAGTAGGATGTCAGTCAAACTGCAATCCACAGCGAAGCCTTCTTCATATACCAATTTAAATCATTCATGGTCTTTTCTTTGGCATTATTCAAAAGATCATAATAATTTTCTTGTGCCCACAGCACAAAAAAATCAATTATTTCCCCACAAAGACTTGAAAGTACTTAGCGAGTGCTGCAAGAAAAGCTGAGGGTTATATCAAATTGAAATTGCACTCATTACACACAACACAATTAGTTGCCACTAGTCTGGCCAGGCTTTAATTCTGAATGGCATATCTTTATTATTACAGAAACAAGCATGCAAATGGCATTGTTCAGGATTTGCCGAAATCAATAGGATATAGTGCTGTGTGTTTGGTGGCCACTGTCACTCAAGCTGCTGTGGATGTGAGATAATGTGTGTATTTGAATTAATGAAGGGAGCCGGCGACATCATAAGTGACACCCAAATAAAAGAAATGGGTACATGATATTTGTAATTATTCTACTTGTGTTTTTGTTGTAAATACTTGTGCTTTTTGTTTTTTAATCAAAGGATTAATTGCATTTTAATAAGGCATTATGATTTTCAGAGCTTTAGTTAATTAAAACTTGTAGTATATAATTATGAAGTGATGCTGAGATTTTCTAAAGATCACCCATATGTTTAGAATATGTATAATTTTTCTGTTAAGCAGCTGCAATATTGCCCCCATATTCCTCTCCCCACATCATTTCTTGATGAGTTATGTTAAATGTTGATGATGGTGACAATTCCAGGTGAATTTCTCTAAGTGGCAGCTAGAACTCAGATTAGCACAGATTAGGACGTGGCACAAATGAAAGTCACACGTGTCTTTGAAGTCACATTCATATGATAAGCCACCCCTGAAAACTTTCTTGTTGACACCATCTTGAGAGCTAGTTGATTTCCTGAGCTGTCCCCTGCCTGCCACTGAAATGAGGAAAGTCGATATTTGATGGAAACCTTTCTACTTAGAGTGGGGCTAGGTGAACCTGGAAACCTGGATGAGACTTTGCTATTTGTGGGTAGACCTTGATTCAAAAGTCAGGGATGGAGCATAGACACAGCTCATTCACAGCTAGAATCGTTGTTGGGGGTGGCGGGGGTAGGAGAACATAAATACTTCTCTAAGGTCATCTCGAGGTAGGGAAATTGATGCCTACTATCTGAGTAACCTTGGGCAAGCCACATAATCTCTTCAGTCCTCGCTTTCTTCACCTATAAAATGAGGGGGTTAGATCAGAATGATCTCTGGGATCCCTTGCAGCTCTGAACCTGTGATCCAAAGAGCATGGAAATTCCAGGTATTAACATGTTAGTAATTCACAGTAGAACCCAGCACAGAGGAATGTAACTGAATTTCCTGTGGGAGTGTATTATTCGAAGATTGATAGATTAATTGCTAGATAGATTGAATGGAGTTAGGGTAAAACATTATTAAAAAGTTAAAAATCTTAATGTTACATTTTTCTTTAGGGATTTCCTTTTTTTTTTTTAATTTCTCTTTTCTAGTTTTACATTTACCCTCTGAGGCCAGGTATTCATTCATTCATTCACTCATTCACTCACTCACACACTCATTCAACAAACATTTACTGAGTACCTAAGAAAGGCAGCATGGTATAATTCAAAGAGAACTGAATTTGGAGTTGGGAGACTCCATTTCCAATTCTACCTGCATGACTTTTGGCAAGTCATTCAATTTCTCTAGGCCTGGTTTTCTTTTCTGTAAAATGAGGGTTTGGATTGGATGACCTTTGAGGTCTTTTCCAGCTTTAAATCTATGATCCTACAATCTCATATTCAGTCTATGATCCTACAATCTTATACCATGCACAGAATCCCATAAGTAGCCCAAGAGAAAGAACTTAGTTGTTTCTGCAGTGACAGGCTCATAATGGTTGAATGAGCCCGTGAGTATAATAAGAAACTCAGAAAGTCTAAAGCCCTTGGATGGGGATTAGGAGGTGGACATGTGGACAACAGTGATGCATGGATATGTGAAAGTGGTGGGATGTGACCCATCTTCCAATGACAGCACCCTTGAGTCCTTTGTGTCTTTTTTGCAAAGTGGGGGGGGGGTTCGTTCTTGTATTCTAAATGTGTAAGCACTGCAGGGAGACATAATAAAGACCCTCCAAGAAGGTGGTAAAGAAGGGGAAGAGCAAAAAGAGGAAAGTTTGGGAGTTCTAGAAAAAAGAAAGATACTGTGATGTTTATACCCCAAACCTGAATTTCCTGGGTGCCCACAGATGAGCTGTAAGTAGGATTGCCCAAAGCTGATTTAAAATCTAATATTATAAGACTGGTCACAGCTTCGTATTTTAACTCTGAAAACCTAGAGCTTGAAAAGGTGATTCATTCAAAGCTTGCTAAAATATTTGCTCAGCAGCACAATGGAGTGTGATGGAAAATAAACTCTTGTAGAGAGTCTCACCCTATCAGCCCCAGCCTGCAGCAGGAAAAGAATGAGGGAAGGTCAGTCAATTATGTGTGGTAATCACCGTAAGCATATTATCTGAGACACAGATGTCTTCTATGACCCCACACGACATGGCTATTAACCTCAGAGCAATATAAAAATGGAGGGGGTCTGAGGGAGGAGGAACTGGCAGTGTAGGTAAACCAGACATTTTCAGTCGAGGCTTGTCCACCCGTTCAGAAAAGTTCCAGACACAGAGACTGTTTTTCAGGAAGTCTTCCAACAACCTGACCTTTGCTCACCACAGTCAGCATTGCTGCCTCTCCTCTTTGGAGACCTTTCTATAGGACTAGTCATGTGAGATAAGTAGTTGCATCATCTGAAAATGAGACTGACAAATTGACTTGGGAGATATCTGGAAAACACAATGGCCCTGGAATGCTACTTTCTGTTTGTCAAAGAAAAGGAGAAAAGGAAAAGTAATTTGGGTGTTTGTGTGTATGTTTGAATAAGTCCTCCAGTCTTAGGTGTTAATGGTGAGGGAGTACAATGGTAGAGCTGGGGCATAGCCTGGGGAGATGGCCTGGTTGTCTAGGTGATAGGAACTGGGACAGTTGGCCAACTGGGTCATCCTACCCCCTGACCTGAGTGCTGGTCACTAGAGACAATCCTAGAATCTTGGAACTAGAGGCAAATTCAGAGATCATCTATTCTAACCTCTGCATTTTTATAAATGAGAAAACTGATGCTTAGTGAAGTGACTTTCCTAAGGTCACACAACTAGTCATTGGGAAAGCTGAGGCTAGACTTCCAGTGCCCTGATTCCCAGCCCAGGACTCTTTCTACTGCAAAGTTCTCCAAAAAAAATTTTTTTAAATGCATTGTTCATTTCATGAAAGGCATTTGATAAAGACTGTTTGATTAACAGTAGTAACTCACATGCATGTGATGTATTTCTCATAGCAACCCTATGAGGGAGATAGTAGAAATATTGCCATCCTCATTTTATAGACAAGGCAACTGAGTCACCAGGAGATTAACTGACTTGTCTAGAGTTCCCCATCAAGCGCATACCTGAGGAGGGATTCAAACCCGGGTCTCTTGACTCCAGGTCTCACATCCTTTCCACCATAATAAGAATAGCTCACATTTAAATCTCTCTCTCTCTCTCTCTCTCTCTCTCTCTCTCTATACATATATATATACAGACACGCATGTATGTATGTATATGTATATGTGTATGTATATATGTGTGTATATATATGTATATACACATAGGCATATATTTATATATATATATACACACATATGCATGTATATGTATAGATGTGTGTATGTATATGTACATATGCATGTGTGTATATATATGTATATACACATAGGCATATATTTGTTTATATATATACATACATACACACACACACATATACGTAGGTGTATACACATACATATACATTTCAACTCTTACTTAGCCCGTAGTCATTGAATGGATGTTGCCTCAGACAAACTGAGACCTGGGAAAGACTTTTATTTAGAAAGGCTCAGGTCGCCCACTGTACCCTGGGCCGTCACCAGTTGTCTTGACCTTTGTCTTGCCACTGGACTCTGATGACTCTGGAGGAGACAGTGAGGCTGCTGACTTTGTACACCTCTGCTTCACTCAAAGCCAATTCACACACACGTCAAGATATCACTGTCTTGATGTCATTGGTCCTCTTCAAGAATGAAGGACAAACAACAACATATATCTACACATATACACACATACATATGCACACTCACATATATATATATAGACACACATATGTATGTGTGTGTGTCTATATACATATATATGTATGTATATATATTTGATCCCATCATTAATCCTGTGAGATTAGCGTTATCATCACCATTTTACAGATGAGGAAACTGAGGCTTCCTTTCATTGGTGAGTTCTTCCCAGAACTTCCATTTTGAAGAGGTACCCAGGCTAGCCATGCTCATTCCTTCCCTCCTTTACCAACTTCTCTACTATTCCTTCACTGTTTTCCTCCCTTTTCCTGCAGCCTTCTCACCTTGGCAGAACCCTCCATCTATCCCCATTCAGCTCCCTTTCATGAATAATCTTCCTCCATTAGTCAGCTTCTTGCGGGCAAGGGGGTCTTTTGGCTTTATCTTTCTGTTACCAGTGCTTAGTTGGTATGGTGCCTGGCACATTAAGTGCTTAATAAATAGTATTGAATTGACTTGTAGAGAGGTTAAGCAATTTACCTATGATCCCACAGCTAGTGAAGAAATGAGATGGGATTAGGATCCCGGTCTACTAAATCCAAGTCCAATACTCCTTTTTTTTCCACCTGCGAGCACTGTTTCCACTTTGTCTTGATGAAAATTCGTTTGGGTAAAAAGTATTTTCTTCTAAGAATGAATTCTTCTCCTAGGTTCTAGAGATGACGTGTACCTGAGAGGAATTTGACTTATTTACCACATAGGCCCCCAAGCTGTGTTTGTATACAATTTCCAGAAGGTAATGTTTTAAAGGCTTTTGTATTTGTGCAAATTTTTATGTTACTGCTGTTGGTGTTGTTGTTTAAAAAAAGCAAGCAACTAGCTGTAGCTAAAGGCAAGTTTTTCTGCCAGAGATGGCCCCCTGCAGAATGGCAGATTCTTTTCTGACTGGGCAGCTGGTGTTCTGCAATCCAAAAGGGCCCTAGTTAAGCGAATAGTGTATTTCAGTAGCTTGAATTTTCTGTTTCTCCCATAACACTTGGGGAAGTTATGGGTCAGGTTATCCCAGTATGATTTGCTTCACATCCCCCATATTTCAAAACCTCAGTGCCTTTTTTGTCAGCAAGAGCCCCTACAACCTACTTGCATTTCTGTGCCCTCACAGTGAGAACCTCCTATGACTTTCCTCTGGTGATCCCTGGGGCAGGAGAAGGGTCACCAAATAGAATAGAGACATACCTTTTATTTTGGCACCTGGGACAAGCAGCACTTAAAAAAAAATCCTTCATAATTCCCAAAGTGGAAATAATGCTAGAAGAAATTAAGACAAATTCAATTGAACAGAAGAGAGACTCTGAGACATTAGCCGCATTGGGGGAAAGATGCTGGGATGCTGTGAGGCTGCCATAAGGCTTCACATCCATGCTAGAATTATTGTGTGCGGCAAATTGGAAGGATCTAGATAAGGGAGGAAGTTAACTAGTGAGCCAAGGAGTGTGTGAAGAGACAGGGAATCCCTATAACATGGTAGCTTCTTTAACTATTCTTGCTAACTAACATGCTGGGCTCCATTGTGTATAAAGTACAAAAGCAAAGTGTAATCAAAATATAAATGAAACAAATTTTAAAATTGCAATCTTTAAGAATCATTAGTTTACGTTTCTTTATTTTGAGTCTTCCAAATAATGGAGCTCTGGGACAAAGCCCCAGGTACCCCACCCTAGTTATGGCTCTGAAACAGAGAATGGCTAAATGTCCTTTGCATTGCAGCCCTCAGCTTGTGGGATCCTGAATGTTTTAACTTGGGGGCTGGAGGAATTGGGCATTTCCTCAGAGGTTCAAATCCAAATGAATACTCTAATTCTATGGCCCTACCCAAGCAACCCTTGTATGGGATTGGGAGAGGAAACAAATGTGGCTTGAAAGGAAGGGGATCCTTTGCACTGAAGATCTGATAATAACATTTATGTGGAAGGAGTGGGAAGTCGGGGGTAGGTGGAATCTAAATAATGTTTCTCTGACTACTGTATTTTCAGGCTTCTTCTCCCCTCCCCCTCTCCAAATACATCTGAAGCAGAAAACACAGTTTAACTATCTACACCTAAAAACGGCAGTTCTTTTAACAGTGTTTCAGTTTTTTAAAAAAATTATGAGCAAACAGCTGCAGGACCAATAGAAGATTGAAACCCAAGGAACAGAGTTTTAGTGTTGTAATTAAATACAACTTAAAACAAAATCTAATACTTATTAATGATATGCATAATCATTATTGTACTGCATGGTAATTAGCCATAAATGATAATCAGCTCTCCCAAATGACTATAATTAGTGTTACTTTTATACAACGAAACCAAATTTTTAGTTTTCCTCTTCTCTTTGTCAGTTCTTCTGTATCCACGAAAGGCATCAGTGTTAACAATTTTCTCTGACACTGTATAGAATTTAATCCTCAAATCAGGCATTCATTACAAGACAAAGGTCCTGAATCCAGCTCCCCAATGCCCAAGGTTCCTTATGCCCCTGTCCTATTCCCATGGCCCAGGGCTGAGAATCTGTGATAAAATGAGAGTGCCCTCTCAGCTACCTCCCTCCCAAAAGACATATACCTGAAAGGTACTTGAGTATAGCAAACTACTTGCTTCTTCCTCTCATCTAGGACAGTTTAGTTCCAATGTCATGTATCAGAAGAGGTGCAGGTCGTAGCTCAGAACCATGAAAATCACGGGTTCTGAGAGGTGGAAGGGGCCTCAGAGGTCATCTCATCTGACCCATCCAGAAAAGTAATCCCTGTTGTAATGTACCATACACACCCAGGGGTTTGGGGCCAAACTAAATGAGTCTCATTTCTCCTCCATCAGTCAACCCTTCAGATACTTGAAGACAGATCCATAGTCATCTTTTCTCCAGAATACATGTGCCCAGCACCTTCAACCAATAATAGGTGCTTTCTGGCAGAAGATTGTAAAAGTTCAGAATAGATAAATAGACTTTAGAAATTTAGAACTGAAAGGGACCTTAAAGATTACCTAGTTGAGTCTCTTTATTTTACAAATGAGGAAACTGAGGCCCAGGAAGATGAAATGATGATGATGATGATGATGATGATGATGATGATGATGATGATAGCTAAAATTTATGTGGCACCTATGTGCAGACTAAGGACAAAAGATAATGACTTTAGATTTGAAGATGTTGACGTAGATATGACGCGGGACATCTTGGTGCTAGTAGAAAAGTGAATCTGGAGATCTTAATGAGATAAGATAATATAAATAAAGTAAATAGTTGAAGCAATGGGAATGAATGAAATTATCAAAGGAGAGTGTAGAGAGAAAAGAGAAGAAAACCAAGGGTAGATCCTTGGGGAATACTCACGCCAAGGGTCAAAAACAGGGTGAGGAGCCAGCAAAGAAGGAAGGAAGGAAAGAAGGAAAGAAGAAAGAAATAAAGCTACAAAATGGCTAAATGACTTAATAAACATCATAGCAAGTTAGTGGTGGAATCAGAATTCCTAATTCAAATTCCTAATTCCCACCCAACCTATGATCTTCCCATTAAACCTTCCCGGCCTCATTCTTGGAGGAGTTCCATATCTCAGTCTAGAGAAGATCAGAGTATCCCACTTTGAGTTCCAAGATTAATACTGAGCACTGAAGGTTCTAGTCAGTTACTTCAGGGACCTCTAGCCACAAGCAAAAAGGAGATGAAAGCAAGGGGAGAGGGTGATCAAATCCACACTCAGCTGGAAAGACGTGCCCTGTTACATATTTAAACCAGGTTCTGTTCTTGGCTGCTTAAAAATCACTTCCTCCCTTTTGGCCTCATTTTTTGTAATCTGTAATATGGGTTGGTTGAACTAGAATATCTCTAAATTCCTTTCAAGGTCAAAAATGTGGGAAATCTGTAACATGTTCTTCCTTCGATCCAATCCTACTGCTTCCTTGGAATAGGTCATAGTATGATCTTGTCAAAGATGGAGACAAATTAGAGCAACCCTATAGCTGTTTTACTTAGCTTATCTTAAGGTATAAATTTTCCTCATCTATAAAATGAAGGGACTGTAGAACACCAACACACATTAGGTACTTGACAAATGGTTGTTTATTGTTGAATTGACTGGACTAGATCATCTCTAAAGGCCCTTTCTAGCTCTAACATCCCATGATTATGAATCTATAGGATAGAAGGGGAGTTTAAGGAATCTTATGGATTCCTAACAATTGACACAATCCTTTATGAGTGAGTAGGGCTGTATGAAAGCCAGTTATTACTTTTTAATTGGCCTTCCAATAAACACCTCCTTAAGACCTTTTATGATATGACTAATACAAAGCTTCTTTCTTCTACACTGGGAGCATGGGAGTGGAATCTTCCTATTAAATATGGGACAGAAAAGGAGCATTGAGCTGGAATGAAAGCATTTATGGGGGCCAGGTTTGTTTTCTTCTTGGTGAAATTTAAGTTTGGAATGTTTTATTTATCCATCATTAAAACAATAGCAAGCAGCATTAGTAATAATAATTACTAGTGTTATTATAATCAATTGGCATTTATCACAGATTCTTCTGCCTTAGCTACCATAGAAACTGTAGTGTAATACTCTTTTGCTGGTTAACCTTTCCTTCCAGGATAGTTTATTTTCAAGAAGAAACATTTGATAGAGCCTGGAGTAATTTTAAATACATGATTTGCCATGTTAACACTTGTCACTTATCATATGCACTTCACTCCAACCTTCCTGACATTCTGTTAACCTTCCTGGGCAAAGCTAAAGCAAGCCATTTGCAGTGGCTCTGTGAAAACTCTGGGTTTAAATTGCTTTTCCTCCCTTCCCTAAACTTACCATAACTATAAATAAATTTAATTATCATTCTAGGAAATGTAAGCAAATCTTCCATTACATTTTTTAATCTGCTATCTCCCCTCCCCCCAAATTATACCGGAATTATACAGGCTACTCCCCCACCCCTGAGATAAAATCAGAATGTGTTCTCCATTCTGTATTTTCTGTGGGTTAGAGTCCAATCCAATGTATGGGGCTGTATTCAGCAGACGCTAACATTTGTATACCGGAAAAGATGAAGTAGCTATACCCAGCTGCCTGAAAACACTATATTGCTTACACTGACTCAAAGTAAGCCCCAGCTAGGGCTGTGTCCATACCACAATAAAAACAATAAATTACCTCACTTAGCCGAAGCTTTAGTCTATACAACAACCCACTTCTGGATTTTGCAAATATAATAATTATGCCTTTGCATGTGCATAGCCCTTGATGTTTTTCAGAGCTTTCATATCCATTATCTCATTAGACCCTAAATATCAAAATTGTGAAGCAGATAGGCAAAATAGGGATATTTATTCTTGCTATTTTATAGAAGGGTAGATGGCAGCTCAGAGAAGGGAGAAAAGGGAGGGAAGGAAATAAATATTTATATAGTTCCCACTATGTGCAAGGCACTGCGCTAAGCTAGGTGGGGCAGCTAGGTGTCGCAATGGACAAAGCTGGGACCTGAAGAAAGAAGACATGAGGTCAAATCCAGTCTCTACTTACTAGCTATGTGACCCTGGGCAGGTCACTTAACCTCCATTTGCCTCAGTTTCTTCATTTGTAAAATGCAGATAATAATAGCGCCTACCTCCCAGCATTGTTGCAAGAATGAAATGAGCTGATAACTGTAAAAAATGCTTAGCACAGTGCCCGACACATAGTAAATACTATATAAATGTTAGCTATTAAGTTTAATTAAATGCCTTACAAATATTATGTCATTTGATCTTCAATTCGTTTGATCCTTACAACAACCCTGGGAAGTAGGTGCTTTTGTTATCCTCATTTTACACTTGAGTAAACTGAGGCAAATAGAGGTTAAGTGATAGAGTCACATAGGTAATAAGTCTGTGGGGCTGGATTTGAACCCAAGCCTGGCACTCTATCCACTGTGCCACCTAGCTGTCAAACAGTCCATCTGCCCTATTTGACCACTTTCCACTCTCTGGGGTTGATGTGTTATGTTTGGTGCTTCTGGTAGCCTTGATACATGATGCTTATATAACATTAAAAATATCCTAGCAATTGTAAGGAATCTATTTTAATTCAAGCCAATAAATAATTGTTAAGTGTCTATGTGGGGCAGGACCCTTTGCTAGATTATGTGGATACAAAAACAAAACAAAGTAGACACTGCTTCTCTTCAAGGAGCTTAAATTCTGGGGAACTTAAGCCTGTAGTTGTCTCACCAGGAGATGAAAACCTTTGAGGTGAGTCACACTATTCATTATAAAGCTAATGTTTGTGATGTACTCAATATGCCAACATATTTAGAAAACCCAACAGTGGTTACTGGATTGGAAAAGATCAGTTTATGTCCTAATCCTAAAGAAGGGCAATGCCAAGGAATGTTCAAATTACCAATACTCATTTCACATGCCAGCAAGGTTATGCTTAAGATTCTGCAATGTAGGCTTCAGCAATATGTGAACTGAGAATTACCAGAAGAGCAGGCTGTTTTTCAAAGAGGCAGAGGAACTAAAGACCAAATTGCCAACATTTACTGGATTATGGAGAAAGCAAGGGAGTTCTAGGAAAACATCTACTTCTGCTTTATTGACTACACTAAAGCCTTTGACTGTGTGGATCACAACAAAATGTGGCTAGTCCTGAAAGAGACGGAAGTACCAGATCATCTTACTTGTCTCCTGAGGAACCTGTATGAGGATCAAGAAGCAACAGTCAGAAATGAATGTGGAATAACAGATTGGTTTAAGATTGGGAAAAGAGTATGCTAGTTTATGTATTTAACTTAAATGCAGAATACATCATGTGAAATTCCAGACTAGATGAATCAAAAGCCAGAATTAAGGTTGTCAGGAAAAATATCAACAATCTCAGATATGCAGATGACACCACTAGATGGCAGAAAGTGAAGAAGAATTAAAAAACCTCTTGATGAAGGTGAATGAGGAGAATATAAAAGTTGGCTTGAAGCTTAACACAAAAAAACCCTAAGATCTGGTAACTGGTCCCATCATTTTCTGATTCCAAGACCAGAACTTTATTCATTAGTTGCTGCAGATATTCCCTCCCATTTAACAAACATTTATTAATATGGTAATATGTTATTATATTATATTGTTGTTTCATTTCAGTCATGTCCAACTCTTCATGACCCTATTTGGGGTCTTCTTGGCAAAGGTGCTGGAGTAGTTTTCCATTTCCTTCTTCAGCTCATTTTATAGTTGAGGAAACTAAAGCATACAGGGTGAAGTGACTTGCCCAGGGTCACGCAAGCTACTAAGTGTCTGAGGCCAGATTTGAACTTAGGGGTTTGGTAGGATAAGACTTATGACTGAAATATGGCTCTGGCTAGACATATCATATTTAAAAGAAACAGGATAGACTTTAAAAAAAATAGGTAGAGTTGGGGCAGCTAGGTGGAGCAGTGGATAGAGCACTGGCCCTGAAGTCAGGAGGATCTGAGTTCAAATCTGGCCTCAGACCAAACACTTGACACTTACTAACTGTGTGACCCTGGGCAGGTCACTTAACCCCAGTTGCCTAAAACAAAAAAGGGGGTAGAGTAACATTATAGAAGTAAATGTGTCCATTTGATACAATCCAAGAACCAGAGGTAGCAAGTGTGGTGGAGAATATTTGGTTGAAGATAAAAGTAGGCAGCAACAGAAGTACTGATATTTTCATTGGCATATAAAACAGATCACCTGGACAGAAATTAAATAGTTGAGGATTTCGGGGAAACATCACAGAACAACATAGAGAAATGATGAATTCCATTATCCAGAGATATACTGCCGCTCTCTGTCTTGCTCCCTAAAGCAGACCAGCTAGTAACTGTTCAACTTGTTTTAATAGTAGTTTCTTCCTTCAAAAGGTAGAGGAACCAATAAAAATGAACCTTTATTTTGGATCTCATTCTCACCAGCAAAAAAGAACTGGTTTCTGTCTTGGGGGCCAGGGGTGGGGAATGACCATATTATCTTATCATTTGTGACAAAAAGAGAAGGAAGTGGAGTAGAATCTGACATGCATTCTGGAGTTTGGCAGAGTAGATTTCAAAGAGCTCAGAGAAAGGATAGGAAAGAATACATGACCTAAAATTCTGCAGTAGGAGACAAGCTCTCAAGAATGACATCCTGAGAACAACAACAACAAAATGCATTGTGGAAGAAAAGGGGGAGTTATCTAAAGAGACAGTAATATTAGTAATCAACCAACTTGGACTTAGATGAGTATAAAAGCATGAGGCTGTCCTGTATAACAGCCTGAAGAGTGTTAATGCTCAGAATGTACTAATACTGGTGAAGAAAGCTAAAACAACTAAAAAGGTTTTGTTTTTCAAGGCTATCTGGTAGAAAAAAGGAAGATCAAAGAAAGAATTAGATTACTGCTCAAGGTGGATATGACAGCGATGATGAACAGTTGAGACAAGGCCAAGGTGCTCAATGGTTACCTTGCTTCTGTTTTCCTGGCCAAGGAAAATGATCTTTGGACTGGAAAGGACAGAACAAAGATGGCTAATAGAGAGTTGACACCCAAGATAAATACGGAAATAGTAAGAGAGCACTTAGCTGCCCTTGATGAATTCAACTTGCCAAACTCAGATGAATTACATCCCAGGGTACTGAAAAGAACTGGTAGATGTAATTACTAAGCCACTGTCACTGATCTTTGACTAACTGGGCACACTAAGAGAGGTATTTTAAGGTTGGAGGTCTCCAACCTTAAGGTTGGAGAATTGAATCTTCATACTACAAGCCAATGAGTTGTAGTTTTGTGATTGAAGGGAAAGTTGAGAAAAGGAAGTAGTGGTCAAAGAACCAGCATGGCTGCATCATGAACAAGATATGCCAAACTAACTGCATTTCCTTTTTTGACAAGGGTACCTATCTGGTAGGTCAGGGGAAAATTGCTGACATGTTTATATGGATTTTAACCAAATATTTGACAGAGTCACTCATGCTATTCTAGTAGACAAGATGGACAGATATGAACTAGATAATAGTATAAGTTAGGTGGATTTGGAACTAATTGAATGACTGGACCCAAAGAGACATCGTTAATAGTTTGATCTTAACTTGAAAGGAGATCTCTAGTGTAGCATTCTAAGGATCTCTCTTAGACGCTGAATTCTTTAAAAAAAATTTTTTATCAATGACTTGAATAAAAGACAGAGTATGCTTATCAAACTTCCAAAGCTAGGGCTGAGAGCTAACACATTCAATGATGGAGGCAGGCTAAAAAAGATCATGGCAGGCTAAAACATTGGGCTGATTCTAATAAGATGAAAATAATATGGAAGAAGACAGATACATAGGGATTAAAAAATCAGCTTCACAAATATATGATACAAGAGGCATGACCAGAGAGTCTTTCATTTGAAAGGGAAAAAAATGATCTTAGGATTTTAGAAGATGGCAACCTTCTATGAGGCAATAATGTGATATGGCAGTTAAAAGAACCCAATTCTCTTTTAGGCTGCATGGAGAAGCATGATGTCCAGGACTAGGGAGATGGTAGCCCCATTGTGCCCTGCCCTTATAAGACCATATGTTGGATATTGTATTCAGTTCCGGGCACCACATTTTAGCAAGGACATTGATGAGGTGGAGATTGTCTGCAAGGCGGCAACCAGGAGAGTGAAGGGCCTCAAGATCATGCCATATTAGGATTAGTTGAATGAAATCTAGCCTAGAGGAGATAAGATTTCATGAGCACATGATTTCTACCTTCAAGTATTTGAAGTTCTATCACGTTGGAGAGTGACTAGATTTCTACTGAGCCTTAGAGGTCAGAACCAGGAGTAATGGATGAAAGTTGCAGAAATAAATGTTTTGGCTTGATATAACAATAATGTTTTAATAATTAAAGCTGTTCAGAAGTGGAATGGAGTCCCGTAGGAGGCAGTGAGTTCCCGTTTGTTGGTGGTCTTGAAACAAAGGCTAGATGACTATTTGTTGAGTATATTATAGAGGAAATTCTTATAAATGTTTAGATTGTTTCAGAAGGCTTTCCAACTCCCAGATTCTGCTATTCTGTGTATATGTGTAAGGAGAAAGTGGTGGAGTAGACCCCATGTCCTTGTGTGTCTCAAAGGGAGGCAGAATAGACATCTCTAGCTTCCTCTCCCTTCCAGCCTTCTCCAAGAAAGACTTTCATTCTTGCTGAGAGGAGAAGTAGAAAATTGGAGTGGAGGCCACCACTCTGCTCTCCTCAGAGAGAAGGGGGTACCAGGCTGGAAATTTATCTGTCTGCCTCCTTTAAATTACTCATCTAGGTGATATGATCAGGTTCCATCTAACTTTGGACTGCCTTGTCATTTTTGGTGGAAAGGGGGACCTCAAGCTCTAAATTAAAGACTTGATCCCTTTACCACCCAATGCCAGTTCCACAATGAACACACATATAGAATGGCAGAGAAGCCCATTTATCCAAATTTTAGCAAAACGGAAATCAGAGAAGGTGTACATAGGAGAATATATACCAGACGATACAGAGAGAAGCTTTCTCATTGGGAGCTGGATACTCAGATTAACCAAGAGAGAGTATCCAGGATCCCACCAAGAGAAAATTCTCCAAAGTCTCTAGAGCAACAAGCTGGGAATAGAGACATGATTGAGACTGCTTACTTCTCTCATGTCTTCCCAGAGTCTTTTCCTTCAGCAACCTGAAATGGGGTTGATCTTTTCCATCTTTTCTCTTGAAGCTGGAAGCCAACTTAATACTACATGAAGAAGATTCTTACTTGGAGAGTGCATAAGGGGCACTCCTGCTTAAAGAGTCCTCAAAGGGGGACTGGACTGGCTGAGAAATAAATCTCTCATCTCTTGCCAACTCCTCTCTGCCTCTTATACAGGACAGGGCAGTCATCTCTGCCAATAAGGAGAGAGTCCCAATCCAATGGGCTTTGGGACAGGGGTTACATTATCATGTAGATTTCAAGGATCATTGAAAAATGACTGTGGTCCAATAACCAGAGTATTTCTATTTATCTCTTATTACTCTGTATTCAAATATAATACAGCTGAGAAAATGTCCCACTTAAAAGGCCACTTTTCTGATATAATCTCTGTAGGTTATCAGACTTTAGACTGAAACCATCTAAACTCTCTCTACCTAAATATAATTCCTCTGAAGTCATCATAAATGAAGTGGGCATGACTTTGAAAGAATCACAAATCAATGTTATGCTTCCTTTCCTGATTGGTGAGTCATTGTCTGGGGTCTCATTTCGTGAGGGCTATCTGCCATGCTCACTTCACTCCCAGATCAACTCACTCTCTGGACTCCTCCACATACTGCAACCCTACTGCCTCCTCTCTACCATTTTCCACCTACCCTTTATATTTTGTCTTCCCCTGTTAGAATGTAAACACCTTGAAAATAGGTACCATCTTGCTTTCTTGTATTTGTATCCACTTAGCACATAGTGAATGCTTAATAAATACTTCATCCTTCTATGTAACAATTGGGTGTGGACAGAATATCCCATTTTAGACTGAGTCTTTGTTAAGGGGGGTGGAGTTTGTTGGGAAGTACATATAACTAGGGCTGATCAAAAAAATAGAACAGTCTGTGCCCTTCTGGAAGTTGGTATTCTTCCTCATAAAGAGAAATGATCTTGCCATTTTCCCAGAGTGAATGATATATTTTGTTTTAGCCAAGCCAAAAACTACTTAGTATTTCAGGATTGTAGCTTGAAAATAAACTAATAGGGTTTCCTCCTTTTTCCTCTCTAGCCTCCTCCTAATCAAAACTTAATCTAAGGAAAGACTTAAAGGTCAGTCATTACACCTTAGGGTGAGTTACTGTGTTCCCTCTCCCAGGAGTTTGTTTGTATTGTAAGCTTGACTTCTCCTTGTTGAATGAAGATTTTTATTCTATGCTAAAAGAATTTCAGGAATCACCAGAGCAGACTAATGAGGTATTTTAAGGGATGGGGCCCCTTCTTGGTGCCTCTGTGATTGGTCAAGGAGTTTGGGAATAACTGGTTGTCTGGGGGATGGATGATAATTTGGAGAAAAATTGTATAAATGCAGAAGGCCTCATGGTCTACAGCAGAGATGTCAAACATGCAGCTCATGGTCTAGAGTAAGCCAACAACACTCCTGTGAAATTAAAATGTAATTGAGAAATATTTAACAAAATAAGTAAAAATATAACAAAACATAGATGATGCTGCATTTTAAAAACTAAGTCAATATGTAGCCCACAGGGATCCTTATATACAGATTAATGCCCTGTTTATATTTCAGTTAGATACCCCCTGGAATACAGCAATAGGCACCAATGCTCTAAAAATAACCCCTAACTGCCTGTGATTTGGAGGATGATGAACAGTGAGGATGGCTTTTATATTTCCTGAAATGTATCATTCATACTCTGCAATCAATCAATCAATAAGAAGTTATTAAGAGCTTACTTTATGCCAGGCACTGTGATAAAAGCTGGAGATAAGAAGAGAAAGTAAAAACAGTCCTTGCCCTCAAGTAGATTATATTTTATAAGGGAGACAACATGTACATATGAAGGTATATATGAGAAACATTCAGAGTAGATACATGGTAATATTAGAGGTGAAGGCCCTAGCAGCTGAGGGGACCAGGATAGGTCCCCTGCAAAAGGTGGTGCTTGAGCAGAGACTTGAAGGAAGCCAAGAATTCTAAGAAGCAAATGTGAAAAGGGAGAGTATGCTAGACAGGGAACAGCTACTACAAGGGAAAGAAAAAGGAGATGGAGAGTTACTTGTAAGTAATAGCAAGTTGACCAGGATGGTTTGACCACAGTTTGTGTGTGTGTGTGTGTGTGTGTGTGTGTGTGTGTGTGTGTGTGTGTGTGTGTGCATAGTAAAGAATGGTGTTAGTCCTTTGTTTTCGAAGAGGACTAGTGATATCTGAGGGGGATGTTTTGACTTGTGCGTGAATTGGGTTTAAGTGAGGCAGAGTTACACAAAGTTGTCAGCCTCACTCTCTCTTCCAGTCATCAAAATCCAATGGCAAGACAAAAGTCAAGACTACTGGTGATAGCCCAGGACACAGTGGATGACCTTGGCATCTTGGATGTCTGATCAAGCTCTAAGTGCTCCACGGCATCTGCTTCAGCCACCTTCTTGGGCATTGGAAGAAACTGTTTTCATCTGCCCATTCCAACAGGGGAAGTCTTCACATGCTTAAGGTAGACATCCCACTCGTTTGAGACCTGTCAGTCACTCTCAACCTGGTTTAGCCCCTCAGCCAAGATGTGACCACTACAAGCTTCTTGGAGCCATAGGTGAGAGTTGAATGAGAGAAGGACACCAAAGGTGATGTATAAGGATAGAAAGGGGAAAGGGAGCCAGGTTGTTAAATTCTAGAGATTAAATGCTTAAAAAAGGAGTTTCTTTTTTATCTTTTGGCAATAGAGAGACATTGGCATTTGGGGGGAATGTGAAGAAGGTGGCATGGTCAGATCCGTGCTTTAGAAAAATCAGTTTGGCTTCTGAGTGGAGAAAGGATTGGCATAGGGAGAGACTTGAGATAGGGATACCAATTAGGAGGTCCAGGAAAGAGATGATAAGAGCCTGAACTGGGATCATGGCTGTGTGAGTGAAGAAAAGGGAACGCGTATGAGGCATGTTGTGAAGGTAGAAATGACAATGTTTGACTATATGGCGTGAGTGTGAGTGCAGAGTCAAGGATGACACTGAGACTAGGAACCTGCATGATTATAAGGAGAACAGTGCCCTAGACTAAATAAATAAAGAAATTCAGAAGAGAAATGGATTTGGAGAGAAAGATAATGAATTCTGTTTTGGACATGTTGAACTTGGCATGATGATGAGATATACAGTTCAAACTATCTAATGGGCAGTTGGTGATACAGGACTGGACCCCAGGAGAGAAAGTAGGGGTGGCTATATACATCTGGGAATCACTGGCATGAAGATGACAAGTGAACACAAGAGTACCCATATTTTTAAATGAGTGGTCCCTGAATTAATTCATTCAATTAAATTCAGCGTGTATTTGAGCACTACTGTGTGCTAGGCATTTGAAGAAAATCCAGAATCCCAAAACAGATCAATTAGAAGGATGGTGGTGGCAGGGAGATGGTATTGATTATTCCCATGAAAGAAAGGGTTACTTCAAAATGGCTCTTTAATTAATGAAGCCTGAGAAACCTACCCAGTCCCAACTCTTCTTTTTCCTAGAAAATCAGCTTAGTTCTGGATCCCTCCGGAAGGAAAGCCTGCCAAGCACCGAGTTTCTTGCTAATATCTTTGACTTCCTTAACCTTAGATTCCAGACTTTGTCTAAACTGAAGCTCTATGTTCTGTTACTCAGATCATCAGCCCTGAACATTCACATTACTATTAACAGCAGAGACTTATAACTTCAAACTTCTACTCCTCTCTTTGCCTCCTGCCCTCTGCCTCATACTCTCATGAAACCAAATGTTCTTATTCTAGAGTCTTATTGACAAGAAGCAGAATAAATCCCAAAGAGAGACAGCATGGTGTGATGAAAGAGTGCTGGGGTTGGAGGCAAGACACTTAATAGCTCTAGAGCATAACCTATTTGAACTTTGAGTTCTTCTGTAAGAGGGAGATGACCCCTGACTTCACCAAGCTAGAGTAAGGGCCAAACAAGATAATCTATATAAATTGCTTTGAAAACCTCAGAGTGCTATTTCCATGTTAGCTGTTATTATTGTTACAAAAATCTGAACACAGGGCTAAAGGTAAGCATGGGGGCAGTTGGATAGCACTGTGTATAGAGTGCTGGTCTTGGAATCAGGAAAATTCATCTTCCTGAGTTCAAATACAGCCTCAGAAACTTACTAGCCAGATAGCCCTGAGCAAATACTTACCCCTCTTTGCCTCAGTTTCCTTATCTGTAACATGAGTTGGAGAAGGAAATTGCAAACCACTCTAGTATCTTTGCCAAGAAAAACTCAAATGGGGTCACAAAGAGTCAGGCAGGCATGACTGAAATGACTGAACAACAACAGGTAATCAAAAATATTAAATTTTTTATATTTTTATTGATGTGTTTTGTTTTTACATTGCAAATAATTGCAGATTGCCCCTACCACAAGAGAGGTATCTTGTAGCAAAATAAGTGACCTCATCTGAAAATGCATAGAACATTCCATATCTGTAGCACCCCCAACCTCTCTATTTACAAATTTTTTTATTCAGATACTTGACACTTACTAGATGTGTGACCCTGGGCAAGTCACTTAGTCCCAATTGCCTAAAACAAACAAACGAACAAAAATTGGTGACTTTGGAGAGAGTGGTTTTGTTTAAACAATGAGTTTGTAGGTGAGGGGATACTGAAAAAAAAAACCTTATTGAAATTATAATATTTTTGAAAGTAAGTCCTGAGTACTATCACTAGAGCTGAAGCTGTCATCATAAGAGAGAGCCTCCTTCTCAGGAATTCTTGCTCCTAAATTATAGAGAAACCCAAAGAATTGCAATTTTGGTATCAGCTTACTTATACCATGGCTTTATATGTAATGGCAATTTGAAAAGAAAATGGTTGTCAGTTACTGTCTGCTGGTTCTTTTTTTATTACTATTTTTTCCATTATCAAGTATTTATTTTCTCTTCCTCTAGCCCCGCCCCCTTCAAACCCTTGTTTAACAAATATGTATAGTCAAGCAAAATAAATTCCTGTATTGCCCATGTCTAAAAATATGTGTCCCATTGTCTGCTGGCTCTTGTACTTCTCTTGACAAGAAGTTGGGCAGGCACCTGGTCCTCACAGCTCCACTGATTTGTGGTGCTAACTCACTCATAATTCATTCCTCCTGCTTCTTATTTCTAACAGACAAAACCTCTTTGGATCTCTTCTTCACAGTCATCAATAGAGCAGTTGCAAACCTGTTGAGCTAGCCAGGCACCCATGGTTTCTGCCTCTACGGCATCAGTTCTAGAGGCACTGACAGCAGGATTCTTTCTCAGTAGGATTGGGATTCAGCCTGCTGGCAGCCGGGAGGAGGCTGGCTCTCTGAACTGCATATTGAGGATCTGAAGATAGGAAAAATCAGCATGAGATTACAACATGGTGCTGACACTCAAAACCCATTCCTTTTGAGTAGATAAGATAATCTAGAATTTCCCAGTTTAACATGCTATTGCTCTCAACGTACATACATATATACATATACATACATTTTAACTAATGTTCAATAACAACATTTGTGTCCAAAATTAGATTATAGGGTTGTCTAATGTTCATTGAAAAAAGAAAATATGTCCTTTGGAGGATGATGACACAGCTAATTGTCTGTTAGACACTTAGACTTCTCACATTACCAGAAGGGAAGGAGGGGGATATGATGGAAAGAGCACTTGGTTTGGATATACAGGATATGGGTATAAATCCCAGCTCTGCTGCTTACTACTGAATGTCTGTAAGCCTCTAGTTTCTCCATCTGTAAAACGAAGGGTTTGCCCTAGATGACCACTAACATCCCTGTCAGCTCTAAATCTATGGCCCTATTCTTTCAACATTTGTTTAAAGGCTACAGGGTTAGTCACTATACACACTAACTTCTTGTTCAACATCAGCTGTAATATGCACATACATAGATTCACATGCAATATAGCAACAGGTTATGTGCTGCTTGTATTATATGTATGTATATGTGTATGTGTGTATGCATACATGCATACATACTTGTTGTTCGTCCTTTGTTTCGAAGAGGACCAATGACATCATGGGTGATGTCCTGATTCGCCGGAACTGGATTTAATAAGTGAGGCAGAGCTGCACAAAGTCATCAGCCTCACTCTCTCTCTTCCATAGTCATCAAAGTCCAATAGCAAGGCAAAAGGCAAGATGACCGACCATGACTCGGGATGCGTGGATGATCTTGGCATCACAAATGAGTACACACACACATTTCTGTGTACATATGCATGGGTACACACATATACACACACATGTGTGTTTCTGTATGCCTATGTATATGTATATATGTATGCATATACACACATGTATACACATGCATTCACATATATATCCACATATTTTCTATCTCTTCCCAGTCCTCCACCAGTTCCTCATTGTGTAGTGCAGGTGCTTGCTGGAAGATTTGCTGTCCTGATGGAATGGGCAGAAAGCTACTATCCCACATATTCTTCCATTCCCAGCTCACACCCTCTCTCTTCCCTGACTGACTGCTTCAGCTTTATTCTGAATCCCTATAGCAGTTTCAGTAAGCACTGCAAAGCTCAACACTGAATTAAAAAATATATTTCACTGCAGTGAAAAATTCCAGTTTGATTCAACAAGCATTTAGGGTTTCTGGGGATATAAAGGTGGAAAAAACCAAAACCGGCAGGAAGTTGACCATCTAATGGTGTACAAATAACTGTGATACAATTGCAGAATGTGTTAAGCATAAAAGACAGGTTCGGTCAAAATCCTTCACTTTCTGGGAGGAGGGGGAAGGCTCAGGGAGGGCTTCAGGGAGAGGGTGGCACCTGCACTGGGTGGTGAAGATCTCTGTAAGTAGAGAAGTGAAGGGAGTTTGTTCTGTGCTTGGAAGCAGGATAAGATTGGGGAACTGCTTTGGCTCACCTGTTGCTTGCCTACTATAAAATAAACTTGAAAGGTAAGTTGGAGCCAAAATGTGGCCAGCTGTGAATTCTGGGCTAAGTAGCTTGTATTTTATAGTGTAGGCAATTGGGAGCCACTGCTATTTTTTGAACAAGGGAGTGATGTGATCATATAGGTGCATTAGGAAGATTATTATGCCAGCTGTGTGAAGGATGAGACAGAAAGGAGAGAGATTGGAGACAGACAGCCTTCAAAGCCATGTTATCTAAAAATCATCAGAGCCTCTCATTGGCAGTGACTAGAGGCAAAACTGGGAACAGGTGGGGTTATTACAACTGTGGATTGGCTCAAGAGCATCCCTAAGTCCATTCAAAACCTCCCCCCCATCCCATTTCCCCTCCCTGCCAACAACTACCACCCTGTCCACAGGTAAAGGCCACTATCTCCCTTCTCTCTGACAGCATCAGGCTAGCTGAATCAGACCCATAATCCGCTATTCAGTAGATTTTGTTCTTGAATTGGATGAGCCCCAATAGCCTCGTAACACATTTTCCCTTTGTGAGATATATGTAAAATACTCCATCTGTCTAAGTGTTTTTCAAAGAATCAAGCTCTTACCTTTCAAAATTACATGGGGATGGCATTGTTCAAACATGTAAGACTGAGTATTCCAGAAAGCATCAACAACAGGATACAATGCACTAATTTTACCCCACTTTGACTTGGAAAATGTAATCGGTACTTACAGAAATTGTAAATACTAAAGAATCAAGGTAGTAGGATTATTCTAAAATAGGGCGCTAATACATCAAGCAAAATAGCTTTTTGCTAGTCTTAACTGACTGCCATTATCTATCAGAGAAGCTATACCTCTGACCTCAATATTGTAAAGAAACACAAATGATTATAAGCAGGTGTCCCAGGATTTCTGGGAGAAGGAAGTGCTAGGCATAGAGTAGGAGAGAAACTTTGAAATCTCAACTCATGTAGCAAAGTGCAGAGAGAACACCCTAGGGTCTGGCTATGTCAGGACAAATTCTAATTTAGGTCCCACCTCTCCCATGGAATTTTCCTTAATACACCACCCTGCACCAAATAGCTCCTTTCTTGGAATCCATGTATCATATGGCAGGAGATCTAGACCCTGGTTGAATTATTTTGCATTTTGCTTTTTAGTGGTTTCTTGCATACAAGTCCTGTCTTTCTAACTAGATTAAAAGTCTCCTCAAGGGTAAGAACCATCCATTTGCATGGTACCATAGCTGGAAGAAATCTTGGCCATTATTTAATGCAACACCCTAAAATGTTGAGGAATGAGGAAACTGAGACCCGAGGAGGTGAGATGTTTTGTTCAAGGTTACATGAGTACCAAGTAACCAACTCGATATTCAAACCTAAGTCCTTTGACTCCACAAACCACATGTACCCCCATAATCCCTGTTGTAGAGCTAGCACACACATAGTAAATACTCAACAAATACTTGGATTAAAGATCAATATCTATGGGCATTCTGTGAATTGCCAAGAAGGAAGTCCTTTGAGGTAATAATTGCAAAGGGTAGCTGTATATCTTTAAGAAGATTTGAGGAAATTTGCCAGAAACAGACTTGTGACATAATTCTAAGTCAGGAGACCAGAGTATTCTAAATACAGACTTTTAAGACTACAAGGGGCACAAGGGTTATAATTGAGATGTGTATCCTAGAGAAGGACAGCAGCATTTGAGAAATTGCAATTTGATAGCAGGCCACAGGGTTTCAGAGGGAACTTGGGAGAAGTGTGGGGAAGGGGGTTGTCTGCCTCTGACGACATCCTTTATGTTGCTTCTCTGGTACATTCTTGGGTGGCAATGTGCTGTAGTCCACTTACTTCCACAATTCCCCTCTCCATATCCTTTGGATGATCTCCTGTTTTAATTCTTTGGAGACCATAGTTCTCCATGAATCTCAATTGTTAAGAATTTTTTATGCTAAGCTAAAGTGTGCTTCCTTGTAATTTTTACTCATTGCTCCTAGGTCTGCCACCTAGGACCAAAGAGTTAAGTTCAATACCTTTCCTACACAACAATCCTTCTAATTCTTCCAATACTATGTACCATAGGTTCTTTTCCACGGACCTAGCATCCCCAGCTCCTCCAATTGATACTTTTCTGGCATGGTTTGAAGTCCCCTCATCATCCTGGTAGTTCTTCTCTGCGTGTGCCCTATATCAATGTGGTGCTGAGAATAAGACATTCCAGGTGTTACAATTTGGAGGGGGATGATCAGGGAGTGGCTGTAACGTAAAAAATATAACGCAAAACTTTTAAAAAGAAAAGGAAAAAGAAACATAAGCTTTCTCATGCCCCCTCGTTCTAACCCCCACCCCCTTCTTTCCTCCTTCACTTCTTGTGTTCTCATCCTTTTCCTTAGGGACCTGAAGCAGATTGGCCAGAGCCATAGCCATCTAATCATGGACATAAACAATAACAGTTGCCTTTTATTCTCCCTCTCCCCACTCTTCCCCAAGAGATACTGAAGCTTTGGTGGAGTGTATGTTTACTTCATTATCCAGAAGAACTTCTGTGAATAAGCTGTTAGATTAACTTCCCTGGCTCAGAAAGAATCTGTACTGGCTCAGTCAATCACTCCCATCACAGTCTTCCTTTCCTTTTTCTTTTTCAGAAGCAAAACAATAGCTGATAAGCATGAGCTCTCAGGAGAACAATGCAGAGCCTTCACTGCAGTCAGAATGGAATGATCAACAAATTGCTCTGTTCCCCTGTGATGCTCCCTGAATACTTGGGTGGTTGGATGGGGAATGAGCAGATACCCAGTGGGGCAAGGAAGCCTTAGAGCTGAGACATGACTTTAAAAGGAATTGGCTTAGAGTTGCCAATTATCTCCCTACTCGATAAAAATACAAAGGGCCTATTTCTCTGCAGCAGAGTCTCTGGCCATGGAGGGTAGGAACTGGACAGTGTAAACCAATTGGGTGGAGACTGCAAAGCCAATATGCTATACTCTAAGGTTGCCCTTGGTTCTAAACCACTTGGATTGAGGGCATGGACCCTGGATTCCTTGATAGATTTAATCTTCTAGAGCTTTTGTTTTGGGAGGCTATAAGATTTCTTGTAGTCAGTTGAAGACCATTCTGGATAGATATAGTTTTCCCTGAAGGAATAGCTTCAAGCATGATAATTAGCTATGCCATTGAAGGCTCTACTTACCTTCAATATATAAAACACACTTCTCCTCTTTTCATCCATAGAGTTCAAGGACAGTATTCTTATCTGAATTCCCCATGAGGCCTAGCATGGTGTTTTACATGTGGTAAATAAACAGTAAGTATCAAGAATTGGTTGAATTCATTCACTTCTTCATGTATTCAACAAATCCTTATTAAGTGGCAGCACTGAACCTGGAGTTAGGAAGACTTGAGTTCAAATCTGGCCTCATACACTTACTAGTTGTGTTACTTTTGGTAAATTATTTAGTCTTGGTCTGCCTCAGTTTCTTCATCTACAAGATAGTAATAGTAGTATCTGCTTCTCAGGTTTGTTGTGAGGATAAAATGAGATCATATTTGTAAAGTGCTTATTATTATTATTATTATACCATCTACTACGTCCCCAGCACTCTGCTAGATGCTGTGGGTATATTGAACTGTAAGTCATGGTTCCTGCTTTCAAGAATTTGGCTTGTCTAATAAGATATACATTAACTACTTATGTGACAATAGAAGGCAGTATATGGGAAGACAGTATAAGTGGTGCAGATAATAAGCCTGGTGGAAGATTAGGATAAGGGAGAATTTGGGGGATGTCTCATGGAAGAAGTGATACTTGAACTGGGCCATTAAGAATTAGAAAGTTTTTTTCTTATTAGGAATGACAAAGGGTGGCAAGTCTGCCATGAAGACAACGTGGGTCAAGGTATGGAGGGCAGAATGAGTATGGCAGGTGTTGGTCATGATGAGGAAAATAACGTGGCTCATCAAGGGGGGGGGAGGAAGAGGGATGGCACTTAAGGTTGGATGGGTAGAGTATGGCCAGGTGTTGGATGACAGACTGTTTAGACTTGATCTTGCAGGCAAGAAGAAATCATTAAGCTCTTAGTACAGTGCCTGGCACATGCCTGTTGACTTGACAGTCATAGTATAGTAGGAATGAGAGGAAGACATTGTGCTAACCACCTAGCAACCCCATCAGCAAATCAGTTGTTAAGTGATCTGCATCTCCAATGTCCTCTTCCCCTCAACTTCTCTGTAATCTTTAAGGGGTTGTGACAGTCCCTAGTTTTAAAAGCATTGATGTTAGAGCAGAGTGAGGGCTTACCTGATGGTTCTTTACGTGTAAAATGTATTGTACTACCAGAGCTTATGTCTAGGTCTGTGTGTTAAGTGTCTGAGTTCACTTCCTCAAGAATCTGCTCCAATTTTTGAGGAGTTCCTTCTGACCTCTGAGCCTTTGGATTTTATGAGACTGTAAGCTCCCTGAGGGCAGGGATGCCTTTTGCTTCTGTTCATATCCCCAGCACTTAGCATAGTGCCTGGCACATAGTAGGTGCTTAATAAATGTTTTCGATTAATTGATTGATTATTGTGTCCCTGATATTTGGTAACTCCAAATAGATATCGACCATGACATCAGATGTGATGACATTTTTTAAAATCCCAGTTTTGCTCGGGTTTGTTTATTATTCATATCAGACCTCAGGGCAGACCCAGCCCCCAGCCTTTATTGGTCGAGAGAAGGGTAAACTTCTCGAGGTCAGGGACTGGCTCATTTTTATATTGTGTTCTGCCAGCCACATAATAAGCACTTAATAAATCCTTATTGGTTGGGTGATTGAAATGGAAAGATAAATTCCAATATGATTTCTGACTTTGCTTCAGCAGGAAAATATCAGGACAGGAGTTGTAGCAGAAGGTATTGGGCTACATTGAGCTAGTTTTCACATAGGGAATTTGGGAACAATTAAGAATTAGGACTGGGTAGAAAGAAAGCATTGTACAACCTCTGGTGTGATCTGAGCCCTTGGCTTGATTCCATCCTTTCTGAAGATTCAAGTAGGCTGTGAAAATGGACAATAGATCAAGAAAACCAAGGAATATGTCTTTTCTTTGGGAAAAAATCAGAACAGTATAACATTTTAAAAATAATATTAGTTTTTTAAAATGCTTCATCCAGCTGTTTTCTACCTCAACATAGCATGCATTGGCTCTGTGGTTTCTGGAGGGGAGATAATCATTACTGCTCTGGAGGGGGAAAAGGCCATATGTTCAATATCAGAAATTTATAGAGTGTTTCATTTTCTGAGCTCCTAGTTACTAATGTATTAAGTTCTGTGGAAAATTCTCCCCATAATATCCTGTGATTTTTTTTTTCTTCTTAACGGCAGAAAGCTCCAGTAGAAGCAAAGACATTTCCTTGTCTGAATTACTGCCACCATGAAATAGATTGAAAAAATATATCATTTTTATGTCAACCAGTAGCATCCTAGTCCACGCAGGGGTGTCTCCTAAAGCCATCAAGATAGTATCAGAGCATTAATCATGTCTGGAACAGTGAGGCCGCACTCTTCCTGCCTGCCCTCTCCCAAACACCAGCCAGCACCCACAAAGGTTCAAACCCCAGGGCCAGCTGCAGCCAACGGGAGAGACAAAGCACACAAGATTCAATCTCTGAGCTCTGCAACTGGGAGCACGTTCCTTCCAACTCCTGCTAATGGACTAAAGGGACAAGCTACTGCAGGTGACAGCTCAGAATTTGGACTGGCCAGCCCTACACACAGGAGTACTGTCAGGAATTAGGCCTGAGTTATCTCCTTCAAACCTGGTTTGCAAAGCTTCTGTTATTACCAACCACATGGAATACCAGGAATAAAGATGAAGGAAGTGGTGAGATTGTTACAAATGTATATGGGTGAGATGAAGTACAAATACACGTACACACACACACACACACACACACACATACACAGAGACACAAATAAAGATAATTTTAATTGAGAGACAATATGGCTTCCTGGATAGAATTGGCATTGGAGTCAAAAAGACTTAGGTTCAAATCCCACTTCTAACAGATATTAGCTATGCAATGAGTCATGTACTCTTTCAAAGCCCCTAGGAAATCCTTTTGAGACTATAAGTTGCAGAGAAGGTACTGATCTGTAGTGGTAGAGGAAATTCTTTACCAGGAGTACCTTCATTGGTAACATCATAGGTCCAATTAAAAAATTTTTATATATGTGTATGTATGCTATAATAATTACATGTTTCTCTAACCTGTTAAACCTTAGTAAGCTCTTTCCTCACAATAAATGCTATGCAGTAGGTAATAGACACACACAGACACACAATTAACTCAGTTTTTCAAATAGAAGTGAGGGGGCAGAGCCAAGATGGCAGAGTAGAGGCAGCAACCCAGCTGAATTATCCCAACATTCCCCTCCAAACACCTTTAAAATAACTCCTCAAATGAAATTTTGGAGTGGTAGAGCCAATAAGAGATCAGTGTGAGATTATTTTCCAGCCTAAGACAATTTAGGATGTCAACAGGAAAGGTCTGTGACTCCTGGGTGGGCTCTGGCCTAGAGTACATGCAACAGCAACACCAGTGGTAGGCCTTGGAGGTGGTTGCAACAGTGGCAGCAGCAGTGGCTTTGGGAGCTCTCAGTCCAGAGACATTAAAGGGGGGAGGGCTGCTGTATAGCTGGTCAGAAAGAGATCACAGTAGACCCTTTGCTGGCACTGGGCGTAGCTGGTCCTGACTGGCAACTCTATAGTCCATAAGCAATTCTAGGTAACAGTTCCTGGGTGGAAAGGAGTGCTTCTCATTGGTCACAAGGGAAGAGGGGCCCAGGTCACAATACCAAGGCCAAAAGAACAGCACTTGTGACTACAAGAAAACAGGGGCCCTTCCTGTATAAAAAGCAAAGTGCAGACCAGGAGAGCAATGTCCCACAACCTCTCCCTGGATCAAACCACCTTGGAAGTACTGAAAACTTGCAGATCCTCAAAACTGCCTCTGAAAACAACAGCAAGATAAAGTCTGAAGCTTGGGACAGTGACTCCCCACACCCAAGTGAGTAGAGCCAAACTCTAACATAAAGTTCAAAGTTAAGAAATAAGCTAGGAGAAATGAGCAAACAACAACAACAAAAAGAACTTGACCATAAAAAGCTACTATAGTGGCAGGAAAAAACCAAGACATAAACTCATAAGATGACAATAATGTTAAAAATAGATACAAGCAAAGCCTCAAAGAAAAACTATAATTGTATCCAAGCCCAACAAGAATTCCTAGAAGAGTTAAAGGAAGAGATAAGAATGATGGAGGAAAAATTGGGAAAGGAAATAAGAGTGATGCAAGAAAATTACAAAAAGAGGTAAAAGGCACTCAGAAAAATACTGAATTAACTAACACCTTAAAAACATAATTGGTCTAATGGTAAAAGAAGCACAAAAATTTGCTGAGGAACTTAAAAAGCAAAATAAGCCAAATGGACAGAGTTACAAAAGCTCACTGAAGAAAATAATTCCTTAAAAATTAGATTTGAGCAAGTGAAAGTTAATGACTCTATGGGACACCAAGAAACAATAAAAATAAGTTAAAGGAATAAACAATTTAAGAAATGTGAAATGTCTCATCTGAAAAACAACTTAGAAAATGGATCAAGGAGAGATACTTTAAAAATTATTGGATTACCTGACAGCCATAATTAAAAAAGAGCCTAGACATTGATGAGCCTAGCCATACAATGTCTTTGCAAGAAAGTTTAAGAAATTATACAGGAAAACTATCCTGATATCCTAGATCTAGATATTCTACAAAATAGAAATTGAACAAATCCACCAATTACCTCCTGAAAGAGATCCCAAAATGAAAACTCCCAGGAATATTACAGCCAAATTCCAGAGCTATCTATAGTCTTATAAAAATGCTCTAAATCACTATTGATTAAATAAATGAAAATTAAAACAACTCTAAGGTATCATCTCATGCTTATCAGAAATGATAATTGCTGGAGAGGATGAGGAAAAAACAAGAAAATTAATAAAGGGATGGTAGAGTTGTGAACTGGTTCAAATATGGTGTTATTTTTGTTGTTTAGTTGTTTCAGTCATGTCCAACTCTTCATGACCCTATATGGGATTTTCTTGCCAAAGACACTGAAGTGGTTTGCCATTTTATTCTCCAGCTCATTTTAGAGATGAGAAAATGAGGCAAAAAGGGTTAAGTGACTTGCCTGGAGTCACATGGCAAATTAGTGTCTGAGGCTGGATTTGAACTCAGGAAGATGAGTCTTCCTGACTCAGGCCCAATATTCTATCCCCTGCTCCACCTAGCTGTCCCAAATGTCCAAACATTCTGGAGAACAATTTGGAATTACGCCCAAAGGGCTATAAAACTGTGCATACCTTTTGATCCAGCAATTCTACTACCAGATCTGTACCCCAAAGAGATCAAGGAAAAAGGAAAAGGACTTACAAGTACATAAATATTTATAGCAGCTCTTTTTGTGGTCATGTAAAATTGGGAACCGAGGCGATGCTTATCTACTGGGGAGTGTCTGAACAAGTTGAGTCATATGATTTTGATGGAATACTATTGTGCTATAAGAAATAACAAGTCAGGAGGACCTGGGTTCAAATCTGGCCTCAAACACTTAACACTTACTAGCTGTGTGACCCTGGGCAAGACACTTAACCCTGATCACCTCACCAAAAAGCAAAAAAAGAAAAAAGAAAAAAAAACAAAGAAATAACAAGGAGAGGAGGAGGTGGTTTCAGAAAAACAAACAAAGATGGCAGCACTTACATGAACTGATGCAAAGTGAAGTGAAAGAACCATGAGAGGTTTGTGCATAGTAACAGCAATGTAATGATGATCAATCGTGAAAGACTTGGCTACTCCAATCAGTACAATGATCTAAGATCATTCCAAAAGACTCAAGATGGAAAAACGCTATCAGTCTCCAGAGAGAGAACTGATGAACTCTGAGTGCAAATTGCAGTATAACTTTCTCACTTTCTTTTTTTTTTTTTGCTGGTTTATTTTTGGTTTTGTTTTTGCAATATGGTTAATGTGGAAATATGTTTTGCATGATTTCACACATAAAATTGATATCATTTTCTTGGTTTCTCAGTGGATGGAAGAGGGGTGTCAGGGAGGGAGAGAATTTAGAACTCAAAATTTAAAAATAAAAGAATGTTAACAATAAATTTTTAAAAAATTTAAGAGGTAAGGTAAAAGTGACTTCCCCATAGCCACTTGGATACTTAAGTGGATTTTTTATCTCATCACACTAGAACACCAAAGCAGAGTGTAAATATAAAACACTGTATAAATGTCAGCAAGGCCAAAACTCCAGATCTGTTTCCTGGGGCTTCTTGGCTGAGGGCGAGGGGAAGGCGATCCACCAGCAAGACCCTCTTAACTTGCTTATGTGGAGTGGCATCAGCGCTTTCATCATAGCTCTGGCATGGCTAGCGTTCTTTGTGCACCTGTCTTGGGAATGCCTTGAACCTATAGTAGACAAAATAAATGTTGGTATGGATTGGGAGGGCAGAGGAAGAGGGGGAGAAGTTGGGGCAATGAGGGACATGACTGGAAGCCAGAGAGCATTCTCTTGTGGAGGATTTTTGTTTTGTTTTTTAAAATTTTTATTTATTTAATTTTAATGTTCATTTATTAAAAATTGAGTTCCAAATTCTCTCCCTCCCTCCTACCCTTCTCCCACTCATTGAGACGGCAGGCAGTATGATGTCAATTATACATGTCAAATCATGAAAACATTTCCATATTAGCCATGCTGGAAGAGAAAAGCATGAAAAATAAAGACAGTGAAAAAATTATGCTTCAATCTGTGCTAGATTTCATCATTTCTCTCTCTGAAGGTGGATAGCATTTTCACCAAGAGTCCTTTGGAATTTTCATGGAGGTTTTAAAAACAAAAGGTTCTTGTGGATCTTGCCTCTGGGCCATCCTTCTCTTCCTGGCTCAGCCAATCTCAGCTCTATCAGCCTACGTGCAGCTGTGATACAACTTACCTTGGACTGGTAAAACTCTCTGTGGCCAACAGGCCTGTGAGAGGGTTGGGAGCAGGCCAACACAGGCTTAAACAGCATCAGGAGGGACTTTAAAGAACTTCCAAATAGCAAAGATTTTTTTTTCTCTCTTTTTGCCAAATTCCTCAAGTACTTATGCTTTGAACCATGTCATTTTACACTAAACTCTATGCTGTCATGTAGTCGTCTTGTTTCATCTGCATTGGCTTTACTTCCTGTCTTGGCTGTAAGCTTTTTGAAGGCAGGAACCATATCTTATATTTCCTTTGCATGTGGTACATTTTCTCCTACTGTGATGAGTATTTATATAGGGTACATTCAACATATACCTGTCAACTAGGCATTATTGTAGAATTGGAGCCCGTTAGGGAGATTAACCTGGGGATATTTAATTCTACCTCTCTCACCTCCTTTCTTTATCATTCATATACTCCCAGCCAAGTCTTCATTTTTAGAAGGAAAGAGTATGTGGCTTATTTAGAGATCTAATCTGTCCAGAAAGATTTTGTCTCTCTTGTTATTTCTTTCCAATGAATGAAGAGAATGAGGAAAGTGTTAGTGCCTGAAATAGTTAATAGGTCTTCACTCCACTCAAACAGAGTTGATGCACTGGGGTTGATCCATTTTCCTACTTTTGAGAGTCAGTTTCAAATATAGTGTTGATTTTATTTCCTCTATTGTAATTAACTAACAAAAATATTTCAAAGAAGAAGCACAGACAAGAGTCATATAGGATAGGAAAGCATGGATGGGTTATCTGGACGGGAGTACCCGCAACTGTGACATCCTATATCAACTGTTGAAGTATCAAAATAAAGAAAAGGTAGTGACCAAGATAACCACTAGTAATTCTTGCTGGCTGAGGATTATTTCCTGGTTTGAAATATAGGAAACCGTAAGAGTTCTATTTACAAATGTTCCAAGACATTCACTATAAGCAATAATGGGTTATGTCCCCTGTGGTTTAACCTCACGTCCTGCAAATTGGCAAAGCTGACAAAAGATAAAAATAGTTAATATTAGAGGGGTTCTGGAAAGGTAAACATACTGGTGCATTTTTGGCGGAGGTGTGAATCAGTACTGTTTTAGAAGCTGTTATAGAAAGTATTTTTAAATTATTCAAATAGACTGACTAAACTGTCCATACTCTTTGACTCAAGGATTCCCTTACTAGACTTATATACCCCAAGGAGGCCATTGATAAGAAGAAAGCCCATACATACACCAAATATTTGTAGCAACACTTATTTGATAAAAAAGAATTGGAAGCAAAGGAAATGCCCATCAATTGGGGAATAGTTGCACAAAATATAGTATGTGAATGTAATGAAATATTGTTGTTCTATTGGAAATGATGAATGTGACAAATATAGAGAAGCGTGGACAGATCTATATAAACTGATACAGATTAAAGTAACCAGAGCCAACAAAATAATATAGACAATGTAAACAGAAAGAACCACCAAAAAAAGTTACAAAATCATTAAAAAGAAGCATGGCTCAAAAAAAGAGATATGAGAAGACACTCCCACCTTACCACTTTGCAAAGGTGGGATGTCTACAAGTGTTGCACATTTCACATATTTTCAGACCTTTTCAATGTATTGGTCAGTTATGATGATCATTTTCCTCTTATTTTTCTTTTTTTGTCTTTAAAATACTTTTTGTTATATAGGATGGCTCTCTAGGAGGGGTCAGAGAGGAATATAGGGGAAAACTATGGTGATGGAAAAAAAAAGACAAAAAACTCCTTTAAAAATTTTTAAATGGATTGTGTCTGGACAAAGTTGGTTAGGCCCATCCATAGCAGGTCAGATCATAGGACAGAGTTTCAGGAGATCCACCTTTTTCTTTCTTTTTTTAGTGTTTAATGGGGGTGTTAATATGTAGGTTTTCCATTTTTTGAGTTATATTTCCAATTTATTGATTTGCTCTCTCTTTTATTAATGAAAGTTTTGAGAGAAATAAATTTTCCCACACCCAGTCCTTTTGGATTTTCTTCCCAGACCTCAGAAGGAAATAGAAGAAAAATAGGAAGACTCTATGAATAAGTTCTTGAAGGGAAGATGTTATGGTTTCTGTCTTTGCATACCTAACACACAGCACAGAGTTCGTCACATAAAAGGTGTGTGATAGATGGTTGCCTTGACTTCATTTGTTGACACTGGTCTCCGGGAGTACCTTGCTCCTAGAAGGCTTACTCAAGTCAGTTTATTAGAAACTGTTCATATATGCACCTGTGTATTAGAAAATGAATTTTAAAAACAAAGCTTGAGAAACATCCTGGGAATGCTTAGGCTATGATGACTTCATGCAGGAAACCTGACCATCATGATAGCACTGAGGTTACCTCCTTGAAAAAGACATACCCCAAGGCATAGGCAACCTAATATGGCCATGGCAGCAAGGGAAGTAGAATATGTATCTCAAGAACAGGCAGGGATTTAAAAACCAATTCATCTTTAGGGCCCACTGCTTGTCTATGTCTACAGACAATAATGGAGTCCTAGAATCCAGAAGACAGGCCCTCTAATGCCAGCCAGATTTTCCATAGCATTGCTCAGAATACTGTGAAGAGAGTATCCAGGATACCAAACGAGATACAGGGAGGTCAGTACTTGTACAACCAAACTTTGTAAGAGAGAGGAGTAAGTAGGGATTAAGTAGACAGGAGTTTGGTAAACAAGACTAAAAGCAAAAACCTGTTTCAATCCATCTTCTATAAAACCCAGAGAGTGAGAAGGGCGCATTACATCATCACTGGATAGAGTTGGGCCCAAGACTGGAAAACAAAAAAGGCATAACACTTCTAATCCCAGAAATGCTTTCATTAAAGCGTATATCTGAGCAAGGTTACCGACCTCAACACAAAGCAGGCACTTGTAGGTCAGCCTACTGTTGATTTCTTCCTCACTACCTTATCACCACTGGTACTGGAAGACAGTGTTAAAAGACCTCAGAGAAGGTCTTGGTTCTCACTGGTGAAAATCAACTAGACAGATCTCAAAGAGAGGCTTGATTATTGGGACAAAGATTACTAATCATACCTTACAAGGCATTTTAAATCCATTACCTCACTTGTTCCTCACAACAGTCCTGTAGGCAAGACATGCTATTATCCCCATTTTATAAATGAGGAGACTGAGGTTATGTGAATATCCCAAGATGCATGGCTGGTCAGCAGTAGAGCCAAAAATGGAATCAAAATGTATTAAATCCTAATGCTCTTTTCACAATACCATGCTGTTTGCAAGGCTAGAATCCTATGTGATGCAGTAGTAATTAACCCCACCAGGATCCCCAAGCTGATTGTGAATAGGACCGAAGGCATCACCAATCAGTTGACCCACAAACATTTATTAACTGCCAACTATGTGCAAAATATCCCTGCCAGTAAGGAGCTTGCAATCTGGTTGGCAGAATATACACACAAAAGATGATAATGAGTAGTACAAGATCATATGGGATAAGTGCTGGGTTAGCAGCAAATACTATATTTCTATGTTATAGAAATCTAGGAATAGAAGTTACTATAAGCTTCCTTGCAACATGACTAATGTGAAAATGTAGGAATGTATGTGTAGAGCCTATATCAGATTGCACGCCTTCTTGGAGAGGGAGGCGAACAGGGAGGGGCAGAAAAATTTAAAACTCAAAAGCCTATGGAAATGATTGTTGAAAACTAAAAATAAATTAATTAATAAGAAGTTACTATGAGGTAGGGTACCCAGAGAAGGCTTTATGGAGCCTCTGAAGGAATGGCCAGATTTCAATAAATAGAAAGGAGTAGAAGGGGAATTTAGTAAAGGTAGGGTAGGGGAAGGAAATATTAGAGTGAAATATGTGGGCAAGGAGAAATAGGGGGAAATTATATGAGGTAAACTTAATATGAATAACGGCAGAGAAGTAGGAATGCATACTTTGATTTCAGGGGACAATGATAAATCTGGAGTGAAGGATTGATGCAGTCAATTCAAGAAGCATTTGTAAAACACTTACTATGTGCCAATCACTGGTAGGAGGAGATGGTTCAAGTTAAGATTGAACTTTATTCTGTAGACACAGGAAGTTTTTCTTTTTTTGGCAGAGACATGGCTTCCTCAGAGTCATGTTTTGGAAAGATTAATATGCCTGTGGTGTGTATAATGGATGGGAGGAGAGACAGACTGTAATCAAAGGACCAGCTAAGGGACTAAGGCATAAAGGCATCAAAAGATGAGGGCCTGTATTAGGGTGATAGCAATGGGAACAGAAAGAATCGGATGTAAACATTATTGGAGAAGATTAGAAAAAGTTTAGGGACTGACTGTTATGAACCTGGAGGAGACAAAAAGGCTTCCAAAATTTCTGACTTGGGCAACTAGGAGAATGTTTGTGCCAATAACTAAAATAGGAGTCAAAATATGGCCTCACTGGCACTTAAAACACTTTGCAATCTGTCCCCTTTCCTTCTTTCTAGTCTCCTTACATATCACTCATCTCTACACGCTTTTTTATCCAGTCATGCTGGCATATTTGTTAGTCAGTCAATCAAGAAGCATTTATTAAATGCCTTCTATATACCAAACTGGAGAAGAAAATAGCAAACTACTCTAGTTTCTTTGCCAAGAAAACCCCAAATGGGGTCACAAAGAATCAGACATGACTAAAAATGACAAAACAACAACACATGAGCTAAGCACTGCGTAATCAAAAAGGCAAAAGACAGTCCCTGCCCTGGAGGAGTTCATAATCTAATGGGGGAGATGACATGCAAAAACTATATACAAACAAGTCATGTAAGTGATGGAAAGGAAATAATCAACAAAGGGAGGGTACTCAAATTGAGATACTGAAAAAAGTTTCCTGTAGAAGGCAGATTTTAGCTGGCACTTGAAGGAAGCTAAGAGGCAGAGACGAGGAAGAACCAGTTGTTTACATACATCTCTGTTTGTTCCTTTGCAGTGTCTGTCCTCTTTGCCTGGAACATTGTCCCTCCTCACTTCTACTCTCTTGGAATCTCTGGTTCCCTTAAAATTCAACTCAAATGTCACTTTCTACACAAAGCATTTCACGATGCCCCCCACCATTACTCTTCCAAAACTACCTTATATTCACTTTATGTATGTCTTCTATACATGCTTGTAGCTATCTATCTATCTATCTATCTATCTATCTATCTATCTATCTATCTATCTATCTATCCATCCATCCATCCATCCATCCATCCATCCATCCATCCATCCATCTATCTATCTATCTATCTATCTATCTATCTATCTATCTACATGTTATTTCCCAAGTTAGGATACAAGTTCTTGGAGGGTCAGGACAGTGTTGCTATTATCTTTCTATAAGCAATGTTTAGCATAGAACCTTATATATAGTGGTGTGCTTGGGAAATGCTTATTGAGAGACAATGTGATATGGCTCTGGAGCCAGAGGACCTAGATTTAAATCCTATTTCTGATGCTTACAACCTGTGTAACCTGAAGTATGTCCTCAGTTTCCTCCTCTGTAAAAGGAGGGGGTTGGACTAGATGACCTTTATGGCTTCTTCTAGTTCTAATTCTATGCTCCTGTGATTGACTGATTGTTTGATTGAGCTAGAGGGCAGGAACATAGTGACTTCAAAGGAGCTGTTTCCATAGACCTAGAATAAGACAATAGTATCTCTAGCACCACCTACCTGCTACCTTTCCTTGTAGGTAGTGTACTCTCAGTCTACTAGCATAGTTGTGAGAGCCATGGGCCTGGAAGGATCTTCTTCATTCTGGGGGGCTCTGTCAGCGTTGGGGGTGTCTATGGCTCCGCTCCTTTATTCTCACCATTTTTTAAAAGCATCCATATGCCCTTCACTTTTAATAGGAAAGAATGTATGATTCATTTAGAGATCACAGTCTCTACAGGAAGATTTAGCTCCTCCTGTTCTTTCTCCCCACTGAAGGAAGAGAATGAGGAAAATGTTAAGGCAGTGTCTGAAATAGCTAATAATCTATCTCTACTCCAGGAAAATAGAGCCAGTACACTGGGCTGGTCTGCTTTCCCTCTTTCGAGAGTCAGTTTCAAATGCAGCG